>NC_138036.1:15747034-16347034 GCF_964106645.2 Podarcis pityusensis | reverse complement strand
CACAAGCAGCCACCATATACTTTTTCCATGGCTTCACCCATTATATGGGCACTTGAGTGCCAATACACCTAGCAAGAGGGGAAGAAAGAGAGGGAGCTCAGACTCCTGGGCTGCCATCATCTAACATCTTCCTTTTCCACAGTAGTTCAAGAGTTATAATATAACATTTAAATCTTCCGCTCCCCTTTTTGCATTAAAGGACCCCTGACCATCAGGTCCTGTCGTGACCAACTCTGGGGTTGCGGCGCTCATCTCACTTTACTGGCCAAGGGAGCCGGCGTACAACTTCCGGGTCATGTGGCCAGCATGACTAAGCCGCTTCTGGCGAACCGGAGCAGCGCACAGAAACGCCGTTTATCTTCCCGCCGGAGCGGTACCTATTTAGCTACTTGCACTTTGATGTGCTTTCAAACTGCTAGGTTGGCAGCAATGGGAGCTCACCCTGTTGCGGGGATTCGAACTGCCGACCTTCTGATCGGCTAGTCCTAGGCTCTGTTGTTTAACCCACAGTGCCACCTGCATCCCTCCCTTTTTGTATTACTTGGCATAATTAATTCTTCCAAAAACACTAAACTCTGTGCTAATCTCTATCTTAATAAGGAGTGATTTCCCAGTTTTAAAAAATGCTTGAAGATTATTGAAAGAAACATCCAACGCTAGTCATATTGAATAGATTCATTAAACTCAAGTGATGTAAATTTTAGTCCATTGATTTCAATACATCTGCTCTGAGTTATCACCCCAATTTCATTCATTTTATATCCCATCTTTTCTCCAAAGAGCTCAAGGTGGAACTCTTTGTTCTCCACTTCCTCATTTAATCACTACAACAACCTTGTAAGGTAGGTTAGGCTCAGAGACAGTAAGTGGCCCAAAGTCACCCAGCAAGCTTCATGGCTGAGTGGGGACTGCTCTCCTCGGTCAAAGTCCAACACTAGCCACTAGACCATACGTTTCAACATAATTAGGACAATTGTCCCACTCTGGAGAGTCCCTTTACACATGCCCTCAAACAAAACCTACTTTTCAGAACAATGAAAATGGTTTTAAAGCTCAGAGGAACTGAACAGCAGGTGATGACAGGGCGCCAGACATTGCTGCTCAGTGAAAGATTTAGAAAACTATATGCTGAGTGCAGAATGCTCATCAGTTGAAACATCAATTGCCTGAGATGTTGAAGAAATTGTTCCTAAAAATTAAACCCAGCCCAGGTATTCTCATTTAAAGCCTTCCTTCCTTAATGAGCAGTTTATAAATAGTAGATTACCGCTTTTGCTTCATCATCATCAAACTTTAGCAGTTCCAAGCAGCAGTCTGCCTCCAAAGGACGATCTAGATCCCAAACCATTTTGTTCACTCGAGCAATAACCGTGTTGTCGGCCAAACCTTGACTAAAAAGGCAAAATAGTTATAATAAGCTGTTTGTATACAACAAGAAACAACAGATATACTTCAATAGCACATGAGTTACAACTGATCACTTCTCCAAATGTGCACTCCCATAAGCAATGAACCAACTTCCTAATCCTACCAGGGCTATTCAAAGATTATTTTTCAAGATATAAAAACCTGCTATCAGAGTCTGTGTGTTTAGTGGATCAAGCTCTTTTGCTCAAGAGAAGATTTTTGTAAGGTATAGAATTTCCTGAGTTTCATTCAAAATTATTATCCAGCGACTAACAGTTAGCTACATGAAGTAGCATAGAACTACTGCCAACGTGTGTGTGTGTAATCACTTTAATATACCTCAATGAAGCAAGCATCTTCACAATAAGCTTATTCCTATAATAAATCGCTTTTGAAAATATTGAATACAATTTTAGAGAAAGAAAGAAGAATAAAAGCAGAGGAGAGGGTGGTTAGCACACTATTAAGGATTAAATACCCAAATAAGAAATGCTGCACTCCAAGAGGAAGCTCACCTGATTCCACAGGCAATTTGGTATGGCGTTGTCTTCCAGGATTCAGCATCAACTTGCTTGCCGTCAGGTAAGGTAACTTTAATGGGCCGGCTTTCTTTAGCAGCTCGTTCTGCCATAAGCGCGTCATGTTCTGCTTTCAGTTTATGATACATTTCTAGTCGCGGGTTGATGTAGTCAGGCAACTGACTCAGCTGCATGCAAAAAGGAAAGGTGGAGAAAAAGGAGTTTTGTGGAAACCAGTCTTATTAACTACAGTGGACCCTCGGGTTACACGACCTTCAGGTAACGTAATCTTTGGGTTGCGAATGCAGCAAACCCGAAAGTGGGTTTGCCGCTCACGCAAGCTCAGAAACAGTCCTCTGGTTATGAAATCTTTGGGATATGGCTGGGCCTCCAGAACAGATCCTGTTCATAACTGGAGGTACCACTGTACTTCAGAGTTCATCTAAAATATTTAATGTACTTCAAAAGTAGCCATGCCATTAATAAAGCAGTTGCACAAAACCTTAGTAAGCATACTTTTATTCAGAGTCTCAGAAACCATTCAGAAGTCAACATATCATTTTACTATAGCTTGTTATAACAAAATGGAATCTGCATATTGAATAGCAGTATACATCTGAGTACCAAATATTTGGGGTGGGGGTTAAAAAGCAAAAACTCTTGCCTCCATGCTCTGCTTGAATGCATCCCAGAGGCCTAAGTCCAGCCACTGTTACAAACAAAGTTATGGACTGGGGAGACATTTGGGTCTGATCCACCCAGGCTGTTTTTATGCTCCTACCCAACCATCCCAAATATAACCATAGCTGGCCAGATCACACACCCCTTCAGGCCCCTGGGCAACCTCCAGCACATCTCAACTAAGCCCCATAATGCTTCTATGTTACAGGGAGATGTTTGTATGTATACCTGGATCCATATGTAGATAAGACTTTTAGAGGTTGCGCCATAAAGACCAAATTATCTACAGGTGCCTTCTTGGAGCACCCTGCCTATAGTACAGAGAGAGGTCTGTTATCAGAAAAGGTTGGTTGACAGAAGGGGCAAGAGAGCCGGAGGGTGTACCTTGCTTTTGCATCCCTCCGAACTCAAACTGTGAGAAAACCCTGGGAAAAAAAGTTTTAAGGGCACACCTATTCAGAAATAAATTGCATGGAAAAATCAGGGCAACCTACTTCCCAAGTAAATATGCTCCAGGTCAGGGTGTAAATAGTTTAAGTACAGAGGTGGGATGTTGCTGGGCTCTCATCAGCCCCAGGAACCACAGTCAACGGTCAGGAATAATGGGAGCTGTAGTCAAACAACATCTAGAGGACCACCAGTTGCCCATCGTTGTGAAACATGAAGTAGAGGCTTACCTCCAAGCACCCACCATCGCTAGTTCCCTCCTTCTTGTTCTTCTTTCCTGGTTCTTTCTTCTTCTCTCCCCCAGCAATGATCTAGAAGAATAAAAGAAAACCACCAAGGCACTTGTTTCAAAAAGTGTCATCATTAATCCTGCTACAAAAATCATTATTCTGTTTAGAAACAGCAGAGGAATTTCTGTAACTTTAGTGTGAATACACTCAGGATAATTAAACATTTTAGCTGCACCGGAATCTCAAATCCATTTCTGTTAGTAACAACCCTCTTATTAAGCTAAAAGAAAGTAAGATTAATAATAATAATAAACAAACCAACTCCTACTTTGGGTGAGTCAAAATGCTTAGCTACGCAGTTGTCAAGATGGGAGGCTCCCTTTGGCATTGCATTCCTTGGCCTGCAAGCTTCTTTTTGAAGAAAAGGGCAGAAACACAGCCGTTCTTTCCTCAGAAAGCACAGGCGATGCCAATGCACAAACTGTTACCCAGGGACCTTGCATTGCCAAACCTGAAAGTGTTGAGGACTACTCACTTGGTGATCCAATTCTGCCAAGTTAAAAGCAGGAATCCCAAAACAATTTGTGCCTGTAGCCCATTGGCACTCCTCGCTGGCGCACAAACAGGGAACGAGCCCTTCCTTGTCTCTAAAAGTTGACAACCACTGTCAATGAGTGAATGTACTGAGGGGGCTTTCAACACATGCCTGTTGTACTTCAATCCATTTTTATTTCTCTTTCATACTCACAATTTGGAGCTGCAGATGGATTAATCCAAAGCTGCCGCCATGGTGAAGTGTTCTGTATTCACACTTCCTAATAAACTTGGGCAGCAGGAGACCATCTAGGCTGGCATTCTATGCCCAGGAGCAGCCAAGCAACCCAGAAATATCAAGATGGAGGCAGACTTATCCTCAAGCATCTGGTGATCAGATGAGCATATTGCCTTTGTACATCAAGATGCAGCCTGTGGCTGTTTTTTGACTGATTTATCAGATCCCCAGATTGCTCTGTAGGAGAGATCTCAGGACAGTTCACAAAACTAAAGTAAAACAAGAAAACTGGACACCACAAAAATCAGGACAGTGGCAAGGATTTTAAAAAGAAACAGTCCAGTTTGTTTGAAATTAATGAAAAGCACTTCCTCTCTTTTTTCTTATTTTAAAAATAGGTATTTAAAGGTCCATAGCAGAGGAAGGGCACCTGCTGTGCCTGAACAATGTCCCTGGTTCAATTCCCAGAATTTCCAAGCAGAGCTAGGAATTCCCCTCATTTGAAACTCAGAATTGCTGCCAGCCTGTGTCAACAGTACTAAGCTAGATGAACCAATGGCCTGACTCTGTATGAGGCAACTTTTTTTGTTCCTAGATCCCACTTGCTTTACAGGAAGGGCTGCCCTACCTTGGAGAGGAAACGAAACAGCAACTACCATTCTTTATTGAATGACCCCCATCTATACACAACACTCCGAGCTCCTTGGAGGAATACCAAGCAGGTTTTGTTTTTTAATAGAGAAAATAATTAAAAGACAAGCACCCAGCTTTATTCGGGAAAAAGGGTGGCGTGGCAGTAGCTGTGACTATTGGCCTTCGAACTACAACATCCTCGCTGACATTTGCATGGCAGCTTCCCGAGAGTCCACGTAACACTATACTGCCCACGTGTATGACGCTTCACACATTACAGGCGGGTGTCAGGTGGTCCCTGCGAGGAAAGGCCTTGTATTCCAGCAAAGGGAGGGTGCGAGGTTACCAGGGGGGAAAACAACTATTTCATTTTTACGTTTTGGGGGGGGGGTCAATTATAATATGAAAGGAGGCGACACGCCAAAGATTTCACAGCCAAGGGCGCTGCGTAAAAGTGGCCGTGCGCGCAAGCAGCGTCCTCACGTTACAAACCCAGCCGGGACTCCTCGGAGGAGCTTCTTTGAACGCGAGAGAAAAAGAGCCCAAGGCGAGGCCTCCTTTTAAGTCTGGAGGCACCGAGGGCGGGTGCTGCCTCCAGCCAGCCTCGCCATGGAGGCTGGGCGCAAACTGGAGCCCCCTTACCTGTTCATCTGCCGCCGTCTCCATCTTCCTTCCTTCCTTGCACAGGCTGAGCCGGTTCTTCCCTCCGCGGCGGCGAGGAGCCCAATGGCAGCGGCAGCCAGCGAACTCAACCGGGCTGGCTTCAGTCGCGCAGGCCCCGGCAGCTGATGCAACGCGCCGCAAAACGTGCTTCCCAGGCCCGCCCAGGCCGGGGCGCGGGGCGGAGCGCGAAGGATGGCGATCCCCGGGAACGAAAGCGGAAGCTGCTCGCTCGGAGAGGCGAGAGAGCGGGGACGCGGCTTGGCCGTGATCCCATAAATCGGGGGTCAGGTGGAGTCAGTGCCGGTGCCAGGCTGTTCTTTGCGCCCCAGACAAAGAATGCATCCTCCCTCCCCTCCCCAAAATTGCTAACTTCAATTTTAAAAACAAAACAGGTGTGTGTTAGGAAAAAAATCAAAAGCACTTGAAACTGCTAAATTTGTTTTCTAAATTAAATGCATTTTCACTTTTTAGGTATATGTTACATAGATTTCCAACCAACTGTACGGTCTTTTTCATACATACGGATACGGTATGCATTACTTCAAAAATGATAAAACTTCAGAATATAAAATAAAAATGAAATATCAGATTTATAAAGATAATCTGTATAAAAACTAATCTGTATAAAAACATGCCCTTTCAAAGGTCAGTACTGCACCCCTCTGAAGTCTGTCACATTGGTCCAATGATAGCACAGTCCCTGCATAGAGTGGCCGGTTCCTAATGTGCTCCACTTTTTGCCTTGTATTATATCTGATCTGAAAGTCGCTGGCAAGTCAAAATTTGTGTCTGAATGATTAGCAGATAGCTGTAATTTTTTTAAAAAAAAATAATAATATTTAAATCAAGCACAGCAAAAACCTGTGGTTCTCTGAATGCTATTGGACTGCAGCTGCCATGAGCCCCAGCCAGTATTTCTTTAATATAGACATATATATTAAAAGAAATACTGGCTGGTGCTCATGGCAGCTGCAGTCCAATATATATATATATTGCTGTATCATTCACAGCAGTTTGCAACAATATGAAAACATAAAGAGCAAGATAATATTTATTTATTTATTTATTTATTTTATTAAATTTCTATACCACCCTTTGTCCGAGGATCACAGGGTGATTTACAATATAAAAACACAAGAATACATACCATAGTAACAAACAAAATACTGAAAAAAGCACAATACGAAACACTACAATTCTATCAGACACTTATACTTCCCTGTTTTAAGTTAAGTAATTAGCTGTACTAAAAAAGGTAAAGGTACCCCTGCCCGTACGGGCCAGTCTTGTCCGACTCTAGGGTTGTGCGCCCATCTCACTTAAGAGGCCTGGGGCCAGCGCTGTCCGCAGACACTTCCGGGTCACGTGGTCAGCGTGACAAGCTGCATCTGGGGAGCCAGCGCAGCACACGGAAACGCCGTTTACCTTCCTGCTATAAAGCGGTACCTATTTATCTACTTGCACTTAGGGGTGCTTTCGAACTGCTAGGTGGGCAGGAGCTGGGACCAAAAGACAGGAGCTCACCCCGCCGCGGGGATTCGAACCGCCAACCATGCGATCGGCAAGTCCTAGGCACTGAGGTTTTACCCACAGCGCCACCCGCGTCCCAATTAGCTGTACTAGCTAATCTTAAACACTTCAATTAAGTCTTAGTTCTTCATTAATTAAATCCAGTTCATAGTATTTAAAACAAAGTCTATACACTATGCTATCTATAAAAAGAAACTTTTCAAAATAGTCCACTATGACTCATTGTATTTTGTTTCTTGTTAAATAAATTAATTTTTGCAGATTTAATTTAAAAAATCATGGAAAATTAAAAAGAAATTAAGCGTGCAAAGACAGACTCTGGTGGATTGAGCGGAACAGACGAATAGTGGGCCCCATAGTTTGAAAGGTGGTTTCTGCACATGCTGTAGAGGGAACTGGGGGGGCAGGTGAGGCTTGTCAACCTGGGAAGGTGGCCCATCTAGGAGAAGGAAAACTCTGATCCTAAACCTCCGCTGTTCTTATCTTTGGGTGAAGAAAAGGCTAAGGAGTAAACCCTACACAAATCCAGAGTGAAGTCCCTAAAACAGCTGGATGGTGCCTTGTATGCCTCCTTCTGGCAACTCCTGCAGCCAAGCTGGTGCCAAACATAATGCTCTGATTTCCTTTGGACCACATCAGGGAGGCTGAAAGTGGTGGGTCTTGTCATCTGGGCAGCCCAGAACCACCATGTCCTGGGAGATCACTTAAGTCCTGCTAACACAGCAGTTAGACATCATCCTCAGAGGTGCACTCTATTGTCTCTCAAGGCAGACGGATGATAACAGCAGTAGCGGCAATAATAATAATAATAATAATAATAATAATAATAATAGGATTCTAGCCTTCATTTTTCCTTTTGGGTATGTGGGGACGCGGGTGGTGCTGTGGGTTAAACCACAGAGCCTAGGGCTTGCCGATCAGAAGGTCGGCGCTTCGAATCCCTGTGACGGGATGAGCTCCCGTTGCTCGGTCCCTGCTCCTGCCAACCTAGCAGTTCAAAAGCACGTCAAAGTGTAGATAAATAGGTACTGCTCCGGCAGGAAGGTAAACGGCGTTTCCGTGCACTGCTCTGGTTCGCCAGAAGCGGCTTAGTCATGCTGGCCACATGACCCGGAAGCTGTACGCCGGCTCCCTCGGCCAATAAAGCGAGATGAGCGTGCAACCCCAGAGTCCGTGACTGGACCTACCGGTCAGGGGTCCCTTTACCTTTACTTATGCAAGTGATTTTATTGTTTTCTGATGGAGAAACCAAAGTGTCTAATATATTCAAAGTTGTCTCTGTGTATATGTTGTATGAACTGGTGCCTGACTTTGCTTTTGTTTTTTTATTCCTTCCCACCCTTTTTCCTTGTGTGTCATGTCTTTTAGATTGTTAA
This sequence comes from Podarcis pityusensis, assembly GCF_964106645.2. Taxonomy (NCBI): domain Eukaryota; kingdom Metazoa; phylum Chordata; class Lepidosauria; order Squamata; family Lacertidae; genus Podarcis; species Podarcis pityusensis. The sequence continues at coordinate 16,338,777 of NC_138036.1, read as the reverse complement.
CAATCAGGTCAGGGACTTAACTTACTATTGATCTTGTAAGTCACCCCTGGAGCCTTTTTGACTGAAGAGGTGAGTAAAAGTGCTTTAAATAAATAAGAAGATCTTCCACTGTTCAGTTCAAGCATGATGATTCACAAATGTACATTAGCAAGTTATCATATGAAGATATGTGAAAAAGAAGCTAATTTTTGTAGGAGTCTCACTGTTTTGTTTATAAAAAATAATTGTATCACTTTGTATGATACAATACTAGAACCATAGATGAGATTCTAAAACTAGAAAATGTTTAGTGAAAAACAAACAAGCAGGAAACAAAGTTATTTAAAGGAGAAATGAAAAACTCTTCAACAACTGGTAGATTCTGGAAAGGTGTACATTATTAACATTATGTAATAAATATAGCCAGGAGAGGGCAGTAAAGTCACACATTTCAGAATATAATCCTTTGTGACCTTGATTCTGTTTGGATTCATTTAACCTTTTTCCATTATGATTTTTTTGTTGCTGTTCTGTTTTGCAATCCTGGAAATTCACATGAAACTATTTCTTGGCACGGATCCAATACAAAGTGGCATTGCAGGCCAACCAGAGCCAAGTCCAGATTAGAGAGAGCGAGAGCGTTGGGCAAAATTCATTCTTGATAGGTCCCCAACCTTGTTGGAGAGCCTTAGCAAGCTTTTTGCTACTGCTCACAGCCAGTGACATTATTCTGTAGCTAAGGGCTGCCATTTAAATTTCCCACAATGCCTCACAAAGGCCATACATCAGGGCATTGTGGGAAATTAAAAAGCAGCTAAACTCAGTTGCTTGGTGCTGCTCAGAGCACTGCAGTGCATGGGGGGTGGGGAGGAATTAAAAAGGACCCAGCGTGGGGTGGCTCTCCCAAGATGCTAAAGCCCTGGGTTTGAATCCCCACTCAGCCATGAAGTGACCTTGGGCCAGTTACTTCCCCTCAGCCGAACCTACCTTACAGGATTGTTGTGGGGATTAAATGAGGAGGGAGAGAGCCATGAGAACCTTGAACTCCTTGAAGAAGGTGGGATATAAATGCAACAAATAAATAAAAACAAATAACACGAGTTTGGAAAACCTCTGCCAATCAGGTTTGTTAAAGGCAAACTAGATGTGGCATTCATTTTGGGATCGCAATTAAAATGGCACTTTAAAAATGTAAATAGCAGCTATGGGGCAGCCTGAGCATGTTTGGGACCATGTGGGGTAAAAGGAGGGGGTTAACACTTTCTCCTCCATTGCGGTACCAGTGAGAATCATCCCCACTTTAGCAGTTTATTTGCATATGGAGGGAAACTTAATACATTCTAATGCATTCTGAATCTGCCCATAACATGCAATCTAATCCTAGGTATGTTTGCTCAGAAGCAAGTCCCACAGAGTTCACTTTCTCCCGGGAAAATGTGCTTAGGATTGCAGCCCTCCTGGTTTCATTGATTCCCTTTATAATTTGACCACAAAATATCATCAATGTGTAAAAAACAAAAAAGGAACAGAAAACAACTGTGAATGTAGTGTGAATTGATTCTGCTTAGTAACATGGGACAAAAATGGATTCTGTTTATTAGTTTATGATACAAAAGTCCATCTGTGCCAATTTCTATGCATGGCTTTGGTATTTACACTGTCTGCCCTGTGAGTGGCACCGAGGGGGCGGGAACGAGCACCGTTTGTCTTGTAGAAACCACAGCTGCCAAGCACAGAAAGGACAGTGATTTTTGTATAGGTGAAATGTCTTGGGTCAAATCCTAAGTGGGTGCAGACTGGTGTAAATATTGAGCTGTATCCATTTCCATCAAGTCTTATGTTAAATTTACTTTAAAATTGTGGTTGGAAAGACTGGCTGGAATTAGAATGTTATTGAGTTCACATTCTTCTTAAAACAGGCAGTAAAGAAAGTAGCCAGGAAAATACAATCCAAGGAAATAACAGTGTGAAAAATGGAAGCTGGTGAGCCAGACTAATGCCAGGAGCTTGAAATGGGGGTGTATGAGACCGTCTACAAATGGGGTAAGACGTCACTATTAAAATCAGTATGATGTATCTAGCTTTGAAGGCCCTTGGGTATATGCCATCTTCTTTTGAACCCAAGTTATGCCTAAACCATCCCAGGAAAACCACTTCTTCTAGCTAGGACATAAAGTGGGTTTTAATGTTTTCAATTAACATTTTATTCTGTGGAGCGAAGAGTGAGACTTCATCAGGAAATTCGTAAGTGAAGTTTCTTGATCACAAACTGGCTTTTCAAACCCAAGAACTAGCTGGGAATTTTGCAAGACATGGCCTGTGTCTACCTAGTGTTATAAAAGTTTAAACGGAGACTTGTATTTCCTTTGGTTTTGAAGCATTAAAAAGTAGTCTACTTAGATTTCTGGAAAAGGGGCTCTGGAAAATACATCAAGGACTTACTTCTGAGTAAACATGCCTAGGATTAGTTGCCTGTTATAGGCAGATCCAGTACGCATTAGAAACATAGTTTCTCCCAAATACAAGCTGCATTTTTTTCCCAAGTTACAAGATGTTACGTGGCTGGTTGTCTTTAGCAAATGGTTCTCCTGAATGTGCTTTGCAATTTTAGAGAAATCATATGAAACTAAGACAGAAGCTTTTCTAGAAGTTTCAAGAATTTGTATTTAATTGGAGACTGTATTCCAAGCAGCTCCTATTTATAATGGGCCAGATTACTGCAAGTTAATTCTAGTTTTTGATCATATAATGATTCATCTTGCATACTGATGCTCCCTTTCCACCCCTAACTTTTTGACACCTGTTCTTCATCACCCTCCTCCTCCCCTCCCTCCTTCTTCCCCTCTCTCTCTCCCTTTCTCCACCCACCTCTTTCTCTTCCATCTTACCCCCCCTCCAGTAGGCTGAGAGGGACAGTCTGCTGTTGTCAGAGGTCAGAACTGATTGCTTGCAGGCTCTAGGACTGCAGCTTGCCCACCCCGCTTCTGTAAATAAACCCAGATTCTACACCGTGAACCAGATTTTTAAGTATTGGATGCCTGAGTGCATCTTACTTAGTAAGTGTTTTATCCTCATCAGAGATCCATGCCTTCGAATGCTTGATGGGATCATTCCACCTATATTATGTTATTGGCTCAGGCATCACTCTCTACTGAAGCACTTAGTTAGGATTGTGGTCATCACACTGCGGGATGCATCAAGGCTGGAGGTGGTTGGATACTGACAGATCATAACTACACTAGGCCATACTAGGGAATACTGTGGTGTTAGTCTGTGTTTCTGGCTGGACCTGATACTGTGATCACAGCTGGAAGCCTCCTGAAAGAAAGGATGTCAGTCTAAGGTAGGAGTCAGCAAACTTTTTCAGCAGGGGGCCAGTCAACTGTCCCTCAGACCTTGGGGGGGCGGACTATATTTTTTGGGGGGGAATGAACGAATTCCTGTGTCCCACAAATAACCCAGAGATGCATTTTAAATAAAAGGACACATTCTACTCACGTAAAAACATGCTGATTCCCAGACCATCCGTGGGCCAGATTTAGAAGGCGATTGGGCCGGATCCAGCCCCCGGGCCTTAGTTTGCCTACCCATGGTCTAAGGAATCACAAATCACCTTCTCAATTCTCCTCTTCTGATGTGTCTTAAGTCCAGCTACCTATCTTGGGTTCTGAGACAACTGTCTGAGATACTTTTCTTAAAACTACTTAAAGGTAGAAATCAGAGGCATAATTTTTTTTTATCTATAGCTTCTGCTGAAATACTGTATTGGTGATTATGTTTCATGATGCTGTTGAGAGCAGTGTCTAAAAAGGGACTTTGCAAGAAGCAGTGGCAACCACTGGTTCAGAGACTACTGCTATGTGGTAATGATAAAGGGACCCCTGACCATTAAGCTCAGCTGCAGACGACTCTGGGGTTGCGGCGCTCATCTCGCTCTATAGGCTGAGGGAGCTGGCATTTGTCCGCAGGAAGCTTCCAGGTCATGTGGCCAACATGACTAAGCCGCTTCTGGCGAACCAGAGTAGTGCACGGAAACACCGTTTACCTTCCCGTCGGAGTAGTACCTATTTATCTACTTGCACTTTGATGTGCTTTCGAACTACTTGGTTGGCAGGAGCTGGGACCGAGCAACGGGAGCTCACCCCGTTGCAGGGATTCGAACCGCCGACCTTCCGATCGGCAAGCCCTAGGCTCTGTGGTTTAGACCACAGCGCCACCCGGGTCCCAGGTCTGCTATGTGGTAGGGAGGCCATATTCCTTACTTTACAGAGATCAGTCCTCTATTTAAAGGGTTAATTCCAGGTCCAGTTGAAAGATAAAGAACCCTCAGAAGGAAGAGCAAGAAGGACCCTGAAGTTGCAACTGGAGCAGATTGAGCAGGTCCACAGGTCACTTAGGCAGCCTTTGCCATTATGTTGAGATGTACTGTATTTCTCTTAAAATTATAGTAAGTATTTCTAAATCACATCTAAACTATTGTGCAAATTTTATGCACATCTGTGGTCCCCTCTGTCCTTTTTTCCTGGTGATTCTTTGGGGTGTTGGTGCAATGCATACATGGGCAGCCTCTTGAAGGTTGGACCTAAACTCTTTACACTTTCTAGAGCTCTCTGGAATGTTCTTCAGGACTGCCCTGAAAGGTGTCGGTCCCATCTATGTAATTGCACTGAGACAACGAAGTGAACTCCAGCAACCTTCCTTTCATGATGACGAAACAAGCAAGCAAGCAAACAAACAAACAAGAAAGATTGCAGAAATTTAAATGCCATCCAAAATTCTTATTGCTAGTTATGTGGATGCTTTCTACTCCATTGCATCTGCTTGGTGGAGAAATGATTGACCTATACTCTCAAAAATAAGAATGTGGGAAAGTCTGTGAACTTCAAGAGTTATGCTGGCAGCGTTTTGCTGGTATTTCTCCACAGGAAGGCTTAGCTGACATTGGAAGAATGGGTGAAAGAGCAGGGAGGCAGGCACCAAGTACCATCCAAATTTGATTAGGCTTTTTGCCACTTCCAGAATCAGAACTTTGGCCCACAATAAATTCTTCTTGCTGGAAACCTGCAACGCCCCCCTCCCCAAATCACTCCATGTGACTGGAGATCACAAGGCTCCCTATTGGAAATATTCTCAACAAAGATTTCAGGAAAGTTAGCTAATGTGAAGCATACTTGTGTAATTCCCATGATGGGGGCCTGTTCTGTGTGCCAGCAGAGAGTTAAAGGGAGCCTGGTGACATCCTACAGCTCAGCTGCATGCCAAAAGTAGATGTCGTATAGAATGAAATGCCATTCACCATGCTTTGCTACCCTTGTTTCCAAAACTGCCAACATCTGAAGAAAACCTAAAGCCAAAAGAGGGAAATTAATGACCTGGCTCTGTGGCCTGAGCCCACACAGCTATCTATTAAAGTTGCAAGATTTATTGCCCTAGCACCCAAGTTAAAACTGGCAATGCAGTCAGCGAGAAAGGATAAGCACAATGCCAAGAAGGTTGCTAGCTAACCATGAGAAGAAAAAGAAATGCTTCTTCTGCTTTCTTCTTCTTCTTCTTCTTCTTCTTCTTCTTCTTCTTCTTCTTCTTCTTCTTCTTCCTCTTTGCCAGTTGAAGCAAGTCCCCCCCTCCCCAGGTTGTGGGTGTGGGTATGCTTAGTTATGTACCTTTTATAATTGGCACCTGCTCCCATGCTTGCAAAAAACATCACCAGGTTTCTGCCTTAGAAAATCGCTATCCTGGCTCCATCACTGGGTAGGATGTCCAAAAGAAAGAAAACACATAACCCAAAAAAGAGAAAGGGCATGGGTTTGCATAAAATTTGTATGTGCTCATTTATATGTGTATTTATATGTGTAGCGCAGGTAGCACTGCAGTCTAAACCACTGAGCCTCTTGGGCTTGCCGATCAGAAGGTTGTTGGTTCAAATCCCCGCGACAGGGTGAGCTCCCGTTGCTCAGTCCCAGCTCCTGCCAACCTAGCAGTTCGAAAGCACACCCAAAAAAGTGCAAGTAGATAAATAGGTAGGTAAACGGTGTTTCCGTGCGCTGCTCTGGTTTGCCAGAAGCGGCTTAGTCATGCTGGCCACATGACCCGGCCACATGACCCCACATGACAAACGCCAGCTCCCTCGGCCTATAGAGCGAGATGAGCACTGCAACCCCAGAGTCATCTGTGACTGGACTTAACTGTCAGGGGTCCTTTAGCTTTTTAATCCTTTACATGGAAATATCTATATCCATAGTGATGAACAGATCGTGAAGCTGAAGCACACATGCTGCTTTAGGTTCTGCAGAAGAAAGGCAGGTTATAAATGCCATAAATAAATAAATGTGCCCTCGCATCCCAGCATTCATAGCGAGTGAAATGTCAGGCTGTGAACTGCATGTAGGGAGAACTCTGTGAAACTCGCAAGCTGATGCCCTTCTGCCAACACAAGTTGTTCCAGTTAAAAAGGCATAACCCTCCCTACTTGGCAATAGTGCTCTATTCCAGTTCTCTCGTGAGGCGAACAAGCTGTAAATTCTTCCCCCTCCACTTCCTTCCACTGTAGTACCTCATCTCCACTTTTTTTTATTTTAATTTATTTGGTACTCTGACTAGAAACCCTTAGGAACTCTTCCTCCCACCACCCTGCAATAACATTTTAAATTAAGAAGCGAACAGTAAAAGAAAGCAAATGGGAAGAAAACAATTGTTTATTGGAAAACATCTGTTTGCCTTTAAGGTAATGTAAAAAATTTACAGTGGATTGCTAAGCAATGCCTTCTGTATTTATAGTTCTGCTTCATTTTCCATTCGCGTATATGACATTAGGGGGTTCCGTGACAAACACCACAAATTGTGTTTGGAGATGAAGTTTGTTTTCACTCTGGCCTGGATTTCAGCAAGAGTTTTTCTTTTTCTTTTTTCAAAATTAAACCATCTACAGAATGGCACATCTGTTGAGGCTGCCTGAGGACACGGAGCTTGATAAATGTCTACATTTTTTCAGACGTGGGAACTCTTGGGCAAAGCGGGATGCCTGCTTTGGCCATTTGCATGCCAGTACCCAGTGTGCTTTTTCAGCTCACAGCAATTGGATTGTTGTGTCTCAATCCTCGGGATAAAGCAAAAAGTTCAAGCCTGTTTGTGCAGTGCGGGTACACAGAATGCTTTTTCAACAGTGCAGCCTTTTAAACAATTTCTTGTGTGGTCACCTTCTTGGACTACTGCTCTGAAGCTGGCTGCATGATTTCAAAATCTGTTTTGCTGGGTATGCTGCCTGAAAAATCAGCAGAAATCTGGGCGCGTGACAAGACTTACTGGCTCTGCTGCCATCGCCTGACCAATTCCACGTGAATCAAGTCACTCTGGGGCATCATTTCCTGCTGAACAACGTGGAATTTGTAGTTTCCTGTGGCCCCAGTTCCATTCAGGAAGTAGAGGAAGCTCAAGGCCCAGCGTTACTGAACAAGAAATAATGCTTCTGAGCATGCCCAGGAACAGCAGGCCTGGTTAAGGATCAAGACTACTTTCTCTAGTGAGCACTCCTCTGTTTTCTTTGGTTTTTGATTGAGAAGGGGTTGCTGTGGCTAGCAGAGAGGGACAACTAGGAGTGGGGACAGATCCCACTATTAATCGCCACGTGGACACCTCAATCAATGCCAAGGCTAAAAGGAAAATGGAAAACTGGGATTCTTAAGCAACAACGTAAAACGGCTCAGAGCATCAGCAAGCAGATTCTCTTAAGTTTTTCCTCTTACTTGAGTCAACAGTATTTGGTCTACCTTTGTTCCACCCTCACTGCTTTGAGCTGCTGTGCTTTATTTGATGATGTGAGCCTTTTTTATTCACATGCTATGTCCACAATGGAGCCCATTGCAGGGAAATGTGGCAAACAACTACTTTGCAACTAAGGCCACAATCCTGGGGGCACTAGTTAGGGAATGACTCCATAGTTCAGACCATGCTGTGGTCAAGCGTGTATGTGAAGAAGTCCAGTAGCCTGACTGAAATTCAGTATCTGAAGAAGTGTGCATGCACATGAAAGCTTATACCAAGAACAAACTTAGTTGGTCTCTAAGGTGCTATTGGACAATTTTTTTAATTTTATATATATATATTTGAAATTCATATGATCATTTTGATTGATTACTAAGAAAGTCCAACATATTTCCAAGGAGACATAATTAGCTGATGAGAGGCACTGCTGCTCTTGGGGAGGGGGAATAAAATTAATGTGGTTACCCACTGCCTTGCAGGATATTTTTCGGGAGAAGAAAAAGCTAAGGGGTAAACCCTACATAAATCTGGAGTAGAGTCTCTAAGATGGTTGGGTGGTGTCTTGTACACCTCCTTCCAGCTCTACTTTCCTGAGTCTGGCTGAGAATGGGGTGGGGTGGGGTCTTGTTATCTGGGCAGCCCAAGAGCTCCATACACACTGCCCAGGCTTGCACCCCAGGGAGGCCACTTTGGTGCTGTGAACATGGGAGGCAGAAGTTATGAGTTACTGGTCTCTGCAGCTACAGCAGGAGCTGTGATTCTTCAGCAGTTTGACTTTATCCCCAGAGGCCCATTTCATTGTCTCTTGAGACAGACGAATGCCAACAAAAAGTTTGGGGATGGTCTCAGACTAATAATGGATCCCAGTTTTTCCACGCAGGATAAATAGAAAACAGGTTTCACACAGTCTCATATGTGTTACTCACGATCTAAGACTCATGATCTGAACCTCAAACGTGCACTGAAACATTTGGTTTGGATTAACTCTTAATATGGCATCTGCACAGTCTTCACATTTCCAGTCTGCCAGTTTGGGGGCAACAGCCTGATTCTGCACAGAGACTTTACAGGTGGACGGAGAGATCAAAAACGAGTTGATCAAAGCACTCAATTTTTATATCCCACTTACTGTGTTTTGCTTAGCCAGACTGTCATACTTAAGGCTCTTTCTGAGAAAGGCTTCTACTGCAAAAATGACACAAAGCAGTGCAGCTTGTAGTGGAATCCAACATCTTTCTCTTGTCTGCTGTTTCTTCTCCTGTCTTCTATTTAAGTGAACAATTCTGGCTGTTTACATCAATTGTTACTCTGCTGTTGCAAACGAAACGCATGCACATCACATCCGAAACCATTGTGCCAACACTGTATAGGAATTCTGGAAGACGCGCCTGTTTAGACAAACGTTCTTCTGATCTCCTTATCTGAAGCTCCTGCTTTTAATTGCTGTTTTAACCGGTTTAATGTTTAACGGGCTTCTTTTGTTTTACACTTTAATTGTGGGTGCTTACTTTAATGTATTGATAGAATTATTTCACAGTGCGTTTTAATTATATGTGATCATTCATTGTTATTTTGGGGTCATTAGTTTTATGCTCCTAAAGTGCTTAAAAGCCACTTTGGCCATTGGGCAGCACATAATGAAATAAATAAAGCAAATCGTGGATCAAGACAGAGAGCTGTCTGTGGCTGTCCTTAGCGAGGATGACATCTGTACCCATTAGTGCTGTAGTTCTTCCACGTTTCAGTTGATAATGCCTTTGGAGGTCTCTTTGTGAGAGCTGAGCAGCATGTACTCTCTCCTGCCCCTTGCTGGCTGTTCCATGCTAGCGCAGGATCATCTTTTGCCAGGAAAATCAGAGCATTGGGAATGAAGTACTTTAATTACGACCTGAATGTTTAGAAACATGAACTACTCCTGCTATGCCATATAGCACCATACTTGCTAGTGTAAAAAGGTAAAGGCAAAGGGACCCCTAACCATTAGGTCCAGTTGTGGCCGACTCTGGGGTTGCGGCGCTCATCTCGCTTTACTGGCCGAGGGAGCTGGCGTACAGCTTCCAGGTCATGTGGCCAGCATGACTAAGCCGCTTCTGGCGAACCAGAGCAGCGCATGGAAACGCCGTTTACCTTCCCGCCAGAGTGCTTATTTATCTACTTGCGCTTTGACGTGCTTTCGAACTACTAGGTTGGCAGGAGCAGGGACCGAGCAATGGGAGCTCACCCCGTCGTGAGGATTCGTACCGCCAACCTTCTGATCAGCAAGCCCTAGGCTCTCTGGTTTAACCCACAGCGCCACCCGCGCCCCTCTACTTTCTAGTGTACTGTTGTGTAAAACACATGCAGAACCCTGCATCTTTTGTTCTATACTCTGCTTTAATGAGGGTACACACAAGAAGGTGATGGATGGTTGGTGAAAGAGCCTGTGTGAGATGCAGGGAAGGGAAGATTTCTCAGGGTGGGAGACTGGGAGAAGAAAGAGAAGCTCCCAGGTGAGAGCTGGGAAGATCTGCCCCCTTCTGTGTGAGACAAAATGGGAGAACTGCATGGCAAAATTTAGAGAAGTATAAAGGGTGGCTCAGTTTTGGCTGATGAAGGAGGGCTGTGTTTTGGTTACTTAACTGAGGCATATCATCATTATTATTACCATTAATCAAAAATGTTAATAGAAAATTAATAATCAAAGACCACAGGGCAGTTTGCAACATTATAATAACAGTGCAATATAAAACAGTTGTCTTTAACATCCCATAAAACAACAAGCTTTAACACCAACAATATAAGAATCCCTAACAAATACCAATGGCTGCAGCAAATAATCATGCCAACATGCCCCATTATACTGTCAGGGTCTGGGGGAATAGATGTCTTGAGCTGATATCTGAAACTCAGCAATGAAGGTAATTTCCAGGGGCGGGGAATTCTAAAAGTGGGGGCCCTGTTATCACTGGCAAGATGCAAGAAGGGCCCCTTAAATGTTGCAGCTCAAATGATTCTGAAGTATGACTTTTCTGTTATTATAAAGATGAGAGATGGGAAAACCTGTGGACCCTCCAGATGTTGCTTGGCTTCTACTCTCACCAACTCCAGCCAGCATAGCCAATAGGGATGGTGAGAACTGAAATCCAGCAACATCTGGAGGGCCATATCTTCCCCATCCCTGATCTAGATTAGAACATATAAAAGGGAGAAAGGGGAGGAAATGTGTGCAATCGTGTGAAAAAAGAAGTAACAATTTCATATTGCTCTCCATTTTGGCCTTCCTTCTCATCAGCCTCTAGGGGGAGCCCTGCTTTCAGCAAATCCTTTCATTTCTTTTCATCTCAGGAGAGATTTGCAAATCACTTGCCAACATGAGTTGGAAAAAGCTGCAAAATTTAGGAATAAAGCATTCAGGCCACATCCCATGCCAGTTTCCCCCTTGATATTAAAATATGACTTTAGAATCAAAACAAAGCAATGCAACATGCTAAACCATGTCTGTTCTAGAGAGGCACCCAGGCAGCGTCAAAGGACCAGACTGCAATGTTCTGCTTCTCAGTAGCTGACGTTTTACTATGTCATAGAATCATAAAATTGTAGGGTTGGAAGGGACCCCAGCAGTGATCTACAGTAGTCCAATCCCCTGCAGGAATATCGACTAGATCATATATAACATCGAACCTCTGCTTAAAAACCTCAAAGGAAGAGAGTCCACACCGTCCCAAGGGAGTCCGTTCCACTGTTGAGCAGTTCTTACTGTCGGAAAGTTCTTCCTGATGTTTAGCCAGAATCTCCTTTCTCTTAACTTGAATCCATTGGTTTGGGTCCTATCCTCCAGAGCTTGCACCAGAGCTTGTGGCAGCCCTTTAGATATTTGAAGATGGCTATCATATCTCCTCTCAAACTCCTCTTTCCCAGGCTAAACATATCCAACTCCTTCAACCATTCTCATAAAGCTTGGTTTCCATATCCATTATCATCTTTGATAAATGCTGGATATATGTTCTGGAATGGGCCCACTGAAGTCAACAGAACCAGTCCAGAAAAAGTAGTTCATGAATTATTATACTTTAGCACCTGATGAGAAATTTGTTTTAAAAAGAAAAGAAAAAATGAATTTTTAGCTATTTCAATAAAACTTTTGTCTATGTGTGCCTTTTGTTTTTTCAGACTATGGATATGAGAAAAGGTGTTCATATGACCCCCTTAGTAAGAGACATTTAAATCACATTTGCAGCTCTTAAGGTGGGTAATACAGTAGAGAAAGCAGAAAAGGCATTTGTAATGCAAATGCACATCCTGGGAAAACAAACTTATGTGAATTCATGAAAACCTCTGCTGTGAAAATTTCCCTGCCTTCAACATTTAATGACTGTGTGTCAAGCAGAGAGTATTTCCCTTTCATTATTTTTTTTAAACTGGAAACAAATGAAGAACAAAAACAGTACATGGTATTTCCTTTTAAGTCATGACATTTATTGAACACAGACAGCCTGATCCTAGGGTGAAGCTGAACCACCACAAGACTGAATTTAGGGCAGGTGTCAGTACCCTGCAAGGTATTTTGTCAAGCCAAACCCATGATTGGCCACTTTACATCCTTTTCGTGGCATACACAGGGGGATTCAACTTGAATGCTGCTCTGCCAGGTAAATATCAGATAATTTTGTGGTACTGATGATCTGTAATTTTATATTATATCCCATCACTCTTAATGGCAAACTCAGTTCCCCAGTACAATCAGAGATGGCAGGGAGAAACAAGAAGATGATATCAGCATGTTTGGTGGGATTCTGCCATTTGCACAAGTTAAAATAATAACAATAATTTAAACCCTGCCGCTGCTGTTACTTTTTTTTTTTTTTTTTGCTAGTCTCACTTGTTAATTCTATATGGAATTTCTGGATGTTGTCCTCTGATATGGCTAGGTTTCATAGTTTGTATTTTCAAAAGAAAATGCTGAAAACGAATGTAAATTTGTATTAATACAAATGAAAATTGTCACTCAGCATCTCCCCATTTATCTCCCCATGTTGATCTTGCTGCAACTATTGCGTAAGGGACATTTCACTGAAACTTCAGTTTCCATGACCAAATTGCTGTGTTGACAATGTGGGCAGAGTAGATTCACTTCTGGTGAAGCTGTTGTGCCATTCATTCGCCATTCGCCATTCATTCGTCCAGTTGTGATCCTGGCCACATTACATGTGCATAGAGTTCCAAAAACAGGCTCATAGAAAAGCATATTGCCTTATGATGGCCTCTACTTGGACCCACCAAAACTCACATTCTCAGGATGCCAATTTGGTGGCGTGTCTTTTTCTGAGTAAGGAATCCTCTGCCATATTTATCATTCACTTTTCCAAATAAGGGCACATTCCATAAGGGGGCATTATATTGCAAAGAGGGCATTCAGATCTGTTTTTTTCTGTGTGCATGCTAGCTTCTACATATTCCTTGGTGTCTCCCCCCCACCCCAGTCTTATATATTGCTGTCCTGCCGCTTGCCATCCACACCACTGGGCAGATCTTGATGAAACATATCCACAGGTGTTTGTTTTTGTCCCTCCCCGTTGTCAGTTTAGTTGCAGTTGCAGTACATGCACTGGGCTTGTTGATTATTTTATAGTTTTGGTTCTAATGGTTTAGAAAATATCTTTTTCATCACTCTAGCACAAGATGACCGTCTCTAAGGTAGTCCCTTCCATGTAGTGGATGGACATCTTGAGAGAACAGCTCATCCTATTCAGTTGTTGAGCATGCCTACAGCATGTGCAGATTGTTAAAGAGAGGAATGATCCTATTGTTTGCGCTTTCAGAAACAAAATAGCTAGGGTTGTGCTCAAGCAAGGAGCAAATGGAAGTGGGGGTGCTGAAACCTTACCACACATGTGACAAACTGCCCATCAATAAAAATAAAAATGCTAACAAGTTTACACACCAGCAGTTCCTGTAGTAGATATATAACAGGTTATTTTAATTTACTGTATTTTATTTTATTTTATTTATTTTTGCATAAAGGGGAAATCCAGTTTAAAATAATAAAAAAGCATGGGCTGGAATTTAGCATTGCTGTTGTGCAGCGATAGCATCGCTGTTGTGCAGATGCTGCCAAAAATAATAATGCATGCATGAGCAGCACGGACTGCACAATAAACTCACACCTGATAGTGTATTTAGAAAGTTTAGGGTGTTGTTTCAATGGCAAATTCCTAGATCATTTTGAAATAATTTGTAGTAATAAATGTTGAAATGTAATTCCTGTAAAGTTCTCTTGACCTTTGCCCTTCTGCATCTGATCTTATATCTTATTTCCCCAAATATTTATGATTGTCACTCTGCTGGTATTTCATTATGTTCTACATACAAGGAAATAATAACATGTTCAGTATTTGATTTGGAGCTGCAATTCTGGTTTTCAGCTGAATCTCGATTTTGATTGGAATTCAGGCCTAATAACTATACATTATGCCCTCACAGCTTGTAAAACAAGATAAAACAAGAAAACAATTAAGCCTCAAGGAGAAATCTATAGCTATCAGTAACAATTAATTGCACATTTATTCCAAAGCCATTTAAAATGAACCTGATCTGGTGATACCAGCTTTTCAAAGTTTTGATAGTCTTTTACACATCCAGCACCTCTCTGCCACCCGCTTGCCTTGGCACCCTGCTAATCCCACAGCCCCCTTTGGGAAACACTAATTCAGAGTGAGGTTAATGAGTGAATTGCCTAGCTGATGATCCTTGTGTGGAACTGGGCAGGAGTGTGACCATACTAATATTCAAAGACCTCCCAGAGGTATTTGATACAATAGAACCATCTAATCTTCCTAGACTGCCAATTTACTTTAATTTGGGGGGATACTACTTTGCAGTAGCTAGCTACCAGAAAGTAGCACTAAGTGTCTGCTACTCTCTCCCATGGGCTCTGATCTGCGGAGTATCTCCCAGTGCCATCTTATCCCTGGTACTTTTTAATATCACATGCAACTGCTGGGAAATATCATTTGGAAGCCTGGAGTATGGTGTCATCAATATAGTAATCAATATGCAGGTCTTAAAAAGGCAATGTTTCTTTTCAAATCCTTTCTTATCAGGATTCTCTGAGGATATGTGGGATTGAAGGTATGAGCTGGATGAGGACCAACAAACAAGTTTATCCAGACATGACAGAACTGGTTTTGGTGGCAGAATGATGCATGCCTAAAAAGTGTGTCTTCAATGTGAAAAGTTTGGAAAGCTCTGCTGTATACCATCCCTAGTTTTGACTGTCATTGATGCAGTTACATTTGGCTTGGTTTTATATTTGTATGTAGCTTTTCCACATTGAGTTTGTATAATCCACAATGTGACAATGTATTTGTATCCTGCTCTTCTATTGAAAGTCATTTTCTTTTGTGATGAATTTTAACTGTTCTTATTCTTTGAACATTTCTTAACATTTTATGTACGCCACTTAGAAATATGTAAATGCAAGTACAACGAACAGTTTCTAACGCAGTAACACTTCCCCAGTCCATCACTCAACCCAGGTCACTCAAGACAACCTAGGCAGTTCCCAGACCGGACCTAAAACCAGTCTGGAAATGGATCCAAATAATGTTTGGCTCAGCAAATCCTGGAGCTGCATCACATGTTCACCTTACTAAGGTTTACAAGGCTTGATATAGGGCAATAGTTATTAGTTCTGCGGGGGTCAAGGAGAGAACCTTTTAATAAGGGCCTCACCACAGTCTCCTTCAGGAAATCCTCTGCGACACAATTAGACATGTCTGATCTCGCTGCTTTAAGCAGCCATTATGGCATCCCTGTGGATGGCCTTACTTCAAAGTCTGTCCATGTTCTCAGTACCGATAATATTAACTCAGGCTTCCTCAAACTCGGCCATCCAGATGTTTTTGGCCTACAACTCCCATGATCCCTAGCTAGCAGGACCTGTGGTCAAGGATGATGGGAATTGTAGTCTCAAAACATCCAGAGGGCCGAGTTAGAGGAAGCCTGTATTAAGGGCTTTTTAAAATTGATGTGAGTTCAAAGACCAAATAAGCATAGAATCTGGAACATTGTAAGCTCTGGGAGGGTGCAGAGTTTTCTGTTTCTGTAGATTTCTTAGAGGTGAGGCTGAATCGCTACAGCAGTAAGCTGTAGTACCAATTCCCTTTCCTGCCACCTGCCCTGTCCACAGAAAGTTTTTCCAGAGCTGATTATTTTCTGAAAACCCTCTACCATCTAAAATAAGGGAATAAATGAAATAATTTCTGCAGAGATTCTTGGGCCATTGCAACAAGATATCTGTAAAAGAACCTAGAATTTTTGACTAATAACAAAACATAAATAAATCAGTCTGTGTAATGCTGGCACAAGGAACTACAGAGATTTCCACACGTAACTGACTTCAGTGTAACTGGTAAATGGCTGTGTTGCACATTGTTCTCCCTTATCAGAAATTAGCAGATCACCATATGATGATTTTTATGAAGCATTCCTTCTTAGTGAATATTTTAAAAGAATAATCCTGTATCTTACTGAGTAAATCCCATTCAGTTCAATTGGGCTTACTCCCAGCTACAAGGGACTTGGATTTCTACAGCCTTAATTACGTACCAGTAGTCAAACAACTTACTCAGGAGTACTTCTGTTGATTTCAATGGACTCCCATCATTTTTCTGAAGTGCTTTGGGGATTTTGTGCATATCGGAAAGGTGACGTTGCAACAACTTAATGAAGCCAGCAACACATTCCCCCATGTTTTCCATAAATTATAACAGAATACAGTTTGAGAATTGTTGCTTAGAGAACATCATTCTAAATGTACTCAAAACCAAATGTTGTTGTTTTTTTTCCTTCATGGAAAATGCTGATTTAAAAATAAAACACAAGGTCTTTCAATTGGGAAAGGAAACACTTGGAAACTCACTTTCATGCTGCTTTTAATTAGAAACTTGCCGAAAATAAACGCTGAAAATGTCATTCATACACAATAAATACCGAAAATGTCAAAAATGCCACTCAGCAGCCATGTTTCTTTATAGCAGGAAACTGTTTGCTCTGTAAATTGTGGAGCTGCTCAGACTTCTCTTGTACACGAACCTTCTCCATGGACTAGATTTGCTACACAGAGATGCATATTGGAAAGAAGCACTATGTGTGTGCTTTCTGTGGGGACTGAATTATCTTGCTGGATTTTCCCTGTCATAGCCAAAAAGCAGAATATATCTTATCCTTCCAGCTCCTCTTATAAAATTTGGAATCATTCAATTAGTCCACAACATGTGGCATTTGCAACAAAATGTAGTGCGGTATACTTGATACTGTACTTAGCCTGAACATTGGAAATAGAGGGGATTCTTGTTACAGCCATGCCTTCCTTAACGCAGCGACCTCATTTACAGTGAAGTGTAGCTTGCAACTGAGGCTGCTTTCAATTAAATCACTTAGTTTGTGCTTGACTCCTTGGTCTTTGTTGCAGGTGGCAAATCAGCACTGCCATCAAAAAGTCAGGATAGTGACTCCTCATTGCATGTGAGCAGGCGGAGGAAACCCCATAGACATGATAAATCTACAAAGTGTTAAATGTTTTAAATACATATTGATCTTTATTTTTGTGTTGCACTGTATATGATTTCATGTACACTTCCCTGAAATCTAATAGGATGAAGGGACATTTGAACTTCTAATAGGAAGTATGAATATTCTAATGAAATAAAATTAATTATTATCATGTGCGGAAATGTTTCCAAAGCATACCTTACTTACATGTCCATCTCACTGAAATGAAGAAAGTAAGAGCCCTGCTGGATCAGGCCAAAGTCCCATGTGCTGTAGTCAGAAATCCTTTTCTCAGTGGTCTAGCCACTGGGCGGGACATGGAAAGTGTAATGCTGCTGGTCAACAAAAGATGTTTAAAGACTCTCTCAAGGCAAATCTAAAAAAAATGTAGCATAAACACCGACAATTGGGAAACACTGGCCTGCGAGTGCTCCAATTCGAGAACAGCCTGTACCAAGTGTCATGGACTTTGAAGATGCTCGAACTCAGGATGAAAGTGAGAAATGTGCTTAGAAGAAGGCACGTTTGGCAAACCATCACCATGATCAATTCCTGCCCAGAAACCTATGTCCCCACTGTGGAAGGACGTGTGGATGCAGAATCGGCCTCCATGGTCACTTGCTGTTAAAACCGTGTTCATAGAAGGCAATCTTACTCGGCTACGAGTGATCACCATAGAAAGAAACAGGTGACAAATTAACACAGGACTACCTTGTATGCAAATAACAGAAATGTGAAAGTCTTTACATCCAAAAACATTCATGCAACGATTAAAGAAGAGTAAATTTCTAGTCCTCATGGGGGAGCTGGAGGGTGGCAGGAAGCAGAGACTCTTTAAATGTGTACAGCTATGAACTGCGACTATAGCTCCGGAGTCCTAGTCCTCCTTCCCAAGGTGAGGTACTCTGCCTACTCCTTGGGGACACTCTAGCCAGCATTGTGTGCTGGCCGTTTGTTCCCCTGAAGAGGCACACGCATCCCTTGACTGCACGCCTACTGTTTTTGCTCGGCTCGTAAACAAAGCTAGCAACCAGCCCCGCTGATCCGCGAAGCAGGCGATAGTTCAAAGTGGGAGGACCGATGAGAGAGAGAGACTGACTTCATTGCCATCCGAACATCTGCATACAATGCAGCTTTTAAGACGAGGGAAGTCCGCCCCCTCTTTGCTGCCCTGCACCTAATTGCATCCATGCAAAGCAGCGCCCCTTGAAACTTTGCAACGGACCTTTCCAAATCCATGCATTTCAAGTGAAGTCGTACTGGGGTCGGGGCAGCCGCTTGCACTTCCATGCACAGGTTTGCAGCACCCTCGATCTGCGAACCCTCGGGGCACGCAGGCATGCAGCACCCCACACCCACCCCCCTACCCTCCTCTCTCCTGGAAAAAGGAGGGGAAATCGCGGCTCACTTTCCTCGCCGTTTGCCCACCGGGTCGTCCTCGTTTCTGCAGCCCAGAACAAAGTGGCGGAAGCCCGAGAGGGCGTCCGGAGGCGCGGGCTGCGGCCAGGGGGGCGGGGCCGAGCAGGGGGCGGGGCCACCGGCAGGCAAGGGGCGTCAATGGCGGTCTCCTCCCACGCACCCCCCCCCCCACCTCCAGCTCAAACCCGGCCTCGCCGCGCCATGTGTGTGGCGACCAGGCGCGCGGGCTGCTGCCACCCTATTTAAACAGAGGCTATGAGACCAGGCGGAGCAACGGAGGTCCACCGAGATCACTCAGGAGGCAGAGAGACGGGGGACGGGGGAGGAGGGGGAGGAAGAAGAAGAAAGGGGAGAAGAAGAAGGAGGAGATGCTCTTGGCGCCCCCGCCACCATCGCAGCATCAGGGATAAGTCGCGGGAGAGTTGTAGTTGAGTTGCAAAACATCCCCCCTTTTTAAAAAAGAAAAAGCAACACATTCCCTGCTAGTCATCAAGACGAGAGGGGGAGAGAGAGAAAAGACGAGGCGCTCCTTGTTGCTGGATCCATACAAACTTTGCAGGGTTTGCTTGGGGTTTTTTTTCCCCTGGCGCGCGCTCTTCTCGCATCTTTGGGTACGTAGTTCCCGTGCATTCAGGAGTGCTTTCCCACCCCTCTCCGAGTTCTTTTTTTCCTTTTGCGTCGCAACCATGCCGTCCTTTTTCTTCCTCGGCTGCTTTTCTTGCAGCCTGATGGCTTGGCTGCTCCTCGCCGGCGGCAGCAGCAGCAGCAGCCGCCCGGGCGTGCAGGAGGCGGAGGAGGAGGCAGAGGAGAAAGCGCTGCGGGTGCTGGTGCTTCTCCCCAAGGACAACGCGTACCTGTTTTCCCTGGCGCGGGTCAAGCCGGCCGTCGAGTACGCGGTGCGGCGCCTGGAGGCGAACGGGACGCTCCTGCCGGCGGGCTACAAGTTCCGGCTCTTCTACAACGACTCGGATTGCGGCAACGGGGCGTTGTTCAGCCTGGTGGACATGGTGGCTTTGAGCGGCCAGTGGCCGGACCTGCTGCTGGGCCCCGTGTGCGAGTACGCGGCCGCGCCCGTGGCGCGCCTGGCCTCGCACTGGAACCTGCCCATGATCTCGGCCGGCGCCTTGGCCGCCGGCTTCGGCACCAAGACGGGCGAGTACTCGCACCTGACCCGGGTGTCTCCGGGCTACGCCAAGATGGGCGAGATGTTCCTGGCGCTCTTCCGCCACCACAACTGGAACCGGGTGCTGCTGGTCTACCACGAAGACAAGGAGCAGCGCAGCTGCTTCTTCGCCGCCGAGGGCGTCCATGTGGTCTTCCGCGACGCCGGCTTCCACCTGGACGACTTCGCCTTCGACGAGAGCGCCAAGTACGCCGAGGACGTGGTGCGCGCCATCCAGGGCGGCGAGAAAGGTGAGGATGCGCGCGAGAGCGACCTCCGGAGGGAGCTGCCCTTACCCGGAGCCCAACGAGGCTCCTCCGGCTGGGGGTGGGCGAGCGCAACGCCTGGACGAGAGGGCGCAAGGAGCAGCGCGCAACTCCGGAGGGGCGCCCTAGGGCCCTCGGGAAGGATCCCGCCACGCTCCTCTTTACGCACTGCTTGGTGCAGCCACTTAGGGGAAAGCGGAGAATTGGCCCGAGGCAGCAGCCCTTCCGGAGAATCTGCGCCCCGCGATGCGCGCTAGCATGGTGGGATGCAGTCAAATAACGCCTTTGCGTTATTCGGCATCTCTGTCTGGCAACACCTCTTCACTATTTCCAGCTTAGAGCTATATTCGCTTTTAAAAAAAATGGGGCAGGGAAGCGCATCCAGACTATCGCCGTTTCAGAGTGGGATTCAGTCACAAACAGACACATTTAGGTTCCCCGATTATTGTTGCTTGGGAGGGCCTGCGTAACAAACCCGCTTTCCCCAGAGAGCCGGCTTTTTGCGATATGGAAAGTGAAGGGGAAAGGCACTGGAAACTGGCTAGCACTTGTTTTGAGACAGTTATCACACCTCTCTGCAAGCAAAATCGGAATGAATGCTCAGTAATCATCTTATTGTCCCGGGTTCAGTTTGACCTATCCTCATAATGGCCCTCTGATGTAGACTACTATTATTCCCATTTTACAGAAGGGAAACAGAGGCCAACCTACGTAGACCAGGGATGTAACTTGAATTGAGGTCTACCACATTCCAGTCAAATACACCCAGTTCCTGGGAGGATTCAGCTACTCTTTCCATTACACTCTCTGCTACAGCTTTATTGCTCCTTTTCCCAGGGTTGCCATCAATGGGGAACCTCTCCTTTGCATATATTAACGTTAACAACAGCATTCAAATCCATTAAAACTTGTCAATTGACTTGTATTGAGCTTAGGACCACACAAAAATATACATTTGGGGCCTGTGTGCTCAACTGCTGCAGAACTATATGTTAAAATGGCAAAGAGTTTGTGGAAATTATGGCAGAGGTGATAACTATGCAGTTGTTCACTAGCTTTTTCCATATTGAAGGGCAGCATGATTGCTAGGACAGCATTGGTACACGTGCGAACGCTCAACCTCTGAAAACATACACAGTATAAAACAACTAAAGACCGTTTTAAAAACTATTCAGAAATGATGAAGACACAAAAAGAATGTATTATCATCAATGATGCCACAAACACTATCCAGTAGGTGTTCATAACATTCTGGAAAGCACAGTATGCCTAGCACCTCTTATTGCAATAGATGCACTGGGAAAATGGGATTTCCTAAGCAGGCACATTGGCAGATGATCAATAGGGGATATTGCAGGCTGTTATTGGTGGATCAGGAATGGATAGGAATAAACAATGGACATCAAGGATTTATTTAGACAAGGCATCTTCTGAATGGAGTGACACATAACCCAACTCCTCACTCTTTCCTCCACACAAGTACAGTGGTACCTCGGGTTAAGTACTTAATTTGTTCTGGAGGTCCATTCTTAACCTGAAACTGTTCTTAACCTGAAGCAACACTTTAGCTAATGGGGCCTCCTGCTGCTGCTGTGCTGCCGGAGTACAATTTCTTTTCTCATCCTGAAGCAAAGTTCTTAACCTGAGGTAATATTTCTGGGTTAGCGGAGTCTGTAACCTGAAGCGTATGTAACCCAAGGTACCACTGTATTCTTAGATCTGGTCTTATTTATGTAATAAATGTATACCCCCTCCTTTCAGGGCAAAGGCCAACAACAACAACAAACCCTTACAACAAGTTAAAAAAGGGTTATACCCAACTAGGTCAGATTAGACCTACTGAAATCAATAGACTAAAATTAGTCCAGAGGACCTACTCTTCAGTTTGCCGTAGTTGGCTGAAACTCAAATATTTTGCTGCTTTTCATATGCTGTTAGGGGATTTGCTACACACTTTCTCTTGTGTCCATACATAATGGAAAGTGGTATGAAATAAGAATGCCTTTCCACCCACTCTGTGAATGACTGAGTCAGATATGAACAGTGGAAATCATGGGTGCAGCTGGATTGTAGAGTCTGAATGTGCTACAGACTTTCCTGAATTATTTTGTACAGATATATGCATACATAGATCTGGTACAGTGCCTTAGCTTTTGAGTTTGAGGTAATGAGGCCGTTCAGGTCTCACCTCTGCCCAGTTAATGTAGGTATACAAGGCTCTTGAAAGAGTGAGTCTCCTTCAGAGTTTGGTTTTCTACTAGGTCATTTTCTCCTGTCCTGTTTGTGAAAACAGTTGAGCAGGAATTGCTTGGAATGGATCATTTAGAAAGGATAGTATTTTTGTTGATGTGGAGCACTTCATATGATCCTAGCACAGTAAGTTTGATTGAATGTGGGCTGTATTCAAACAGAGAAAACAGGAACCCCCTGGATGCAGCATGACCCAATGCTCATTTGAGTAGCCTTATTGTGATTTCTATTAGCAAAGCTTAATAAGGCTTTCTAAAACATGTAAGCATGTGTGCTTGTAGTTCCAGCTAATAGCACCTGGACTGTGTGTGACAAGCATGGTGTGATTGCATGGTGTAGAATTGCTAAGAATTGTGACCCAAGCAGTTGTTGTGAGAAGCACATGACTGTAGAAGCAGTCATTGTCTTGGGAATGTAAGGTCAGGGGAGAAGGGAATAAACTTGAGGCTATACATTTCAGCATGCCTTTTATGAAAAAATAAAATAGGAAAGCGAATCCTGTCAGAAGAAATGCCCCAGATAATATAGCAAGAATGAGTTAACGCCAGAGTTCTGTTTCCTGACTTCCTGTGCAACTTTCTCAAAAGTAATGTTCCTGTCTATGCCAGCCACTCTCATTTCCATTTTCTGTTTCTTTGTTTAGATTTGCCAGTGAAGGAACTGGGCCAGGATTTCCCCTTGCATTTCCTTCAAAAGCTGACTCATCCAACATTTCATTACCTGCCTATGTAGAATCTATATGGGCAGGTTATACAATTTTGGAGAATACATTGTATTAAAGATATAACATTTTCTGTGCTTCTCGTTATTGTTTTTCTGTCAGTTACAAATAGTTCTTGTTTGGAGCTTTCGGGCCAACTACTCTCAATAGCAGCAGAGTCTAATCTTCTGTGGTGTTTCCTGTTTTTATTCAGAGTAGGAAGTTGTTCTCTGGTAGGTCATACCCTGTTGGCTTTTGGACTTCTTGAGTTCAGCAGGGGTAGCAGGAAGCACAGGAGTCAGATTTACAATGAATGGGGATTGAGATATACTCCACTGAAACTTCAGATTGATCCCTCTGGGTTGTTCATTGCATTTGCTTGTCATCTGTTACACAAGAGACACCACAAAGCCTGACTTCCGAACTGCCTTGGGATATGTATTAAAAATGCCCTGGCTCATAGTTATTCCTGATCATGTCCACATCTCTCTTCTCATTTATAAATGTGTGTTTCTTCTGAAGCAACAGTTGAACATTTACATATTGTAACTTTACGCTGTTGTACAGAAGAAAGAAGTTTACTGCATTGTCACTCTAGAAAAATCAGCTTGCAGGTGCAGGATGCAGATAAAACACCCTCTTGTAACATTTGGGGAGTGGAGTAGGCTATGGAATAGAGATGTCAAGGGCTGTTGAAATGTTTCTCTGCATCCCTAGCACACCACAAAAAATCCCAAGTGTCTGAATGAAAGCTTTCCACTTGTGCGGATAGACTAAGCAGGGGCTATGTCTGCCTTAGAATCTTGTTCAAATGGCTTCTTGATTACGTAATTATAAACCTTCACACATACTTTATTGGGGCAGACTGACACTTGCATTGGATTATAAAGCTGGTATTGGCTTGCTTCATATGACAGTGACTAGGGTTACTTCTTTCAAAGTCTACTTATATTAGACAAACTGTCTTCTTTCTTTTGGTATTTTAAAAGTGCACTGTGTACTGTAAATTGCTAGCTCAAGGTGGAACTAAACATTTGAGAGTAAACATGGGATTTTCAGCTGTGTGTTTGAAGTCCAAACATGAGAGAGGGGCATATACAGTAGAGAAGTGGGAGATGTGGAGCAGTGGGGGTGTTTAACTTTTCCCTGCTCCTTCCAACTTTATTCTTATCATCTCTACCCCAAGCAGGACATCCAAGACATGCTTTCCTAGGAAGTGGGGGAAAGCAGACACAACAGGAAGTTGCAGAGTGAGGTCAGGGCAGGGTTAAGCACCTCTTCCAATTCCCTCTCGTAGCTCCTGCAAATGTCAACCCACCTCTGCCTTGTATATTAAGAGCAAAAAGGAATTCCCAGTACATTTCTAGTTTCACCATCAGACAAGAGCCATGTTTGCACATTGTAGTTCAATCCCTGGATCAGACATAACTCTCAGCTAGGGATTATGGGTTGTTTCCTGCATGTGTGAGCAGAGATTAGTCTTAACAGCCCAGAAAGGAATATTTACAGTAAACCATTAACTATAGCTTACCGTTACATGTAACTGAGCCATCATATTTTGTGGAAAGTGAATAAATTCAACTTTTTATTCAAGCCAAGGACCCCTCCTGTTTGATTTAAGCATCCCCTGTTGTTGTTGTACTATATAATAATAGTTCCTTAGCAATCAGCCTCTTTTTCAAGGTCTTTCATTTGAAGAATGCAAAAACCCCATGAGCGTATCCAAAAGGAAATGTTGGATGGACAGCAACAAATATGATGCTTAACCTTTCATTCTTTTATAGTGACTCTGCCTATGTTAGGAGTGTGAGAGATGTTTTCTTTTGGCCATGCTGAATATAGAGTCTCTTCCCCCTCAACCTTGGAGAGATCCCGTTGAGTATTGCATAAATAACAAAGGCATTTAGTGGAAGGAACCATCAGGGGAGCACATGGATTCCTGACTCTCACATTTGTTCAGCAATACGCTCATCAATTTAGAAAATCAAGCAACTGGGAGACAAACAGCTTGGAAAACATTTTGTTGTTGTTCTTGCTGTTGAAAACTTAGATACAATAAATGGATTTAATAATCATTTCTTAGTGTGATCTTTAGTGATATACATTTTGGGTGGAAAATGGTGGATACAATTAATTACAAAATCCAGGGCTTGAGGTGTAAGTATTGGGGGATCTGGGTCGACCCCAGTCACTTACAAGGACTGAAATGTGGGTTGGTTTTTAGACTGAACAAATGAATGGAACAAAGCCTTCCATGTGACTGCTGCTTATTTCCCCATCCTCCAGGGGTGGGGGAACCTTTTTCACCCTGATGGCATTACATGGCCTCTTGGGCAGCCTCCCAGGGGCCACATGTTAATGGTGGGTAAATATGTCTCTCTTCTTTGTACAGTAGGCTGTTCTGTACCCCTATCATGGCATCTCCTAGCCCCAAGTGCTCATCCCTCCCCCAGTTCATTTCTGATATTGGAGAAAAGCCGGGGAGACAGACTGAAGGAAGATTAACCACATATGGGGAAAAGATTAGTGCCCCACCAGGACCACTGCATGCCCCTTTGCTTTAAAAATAGGACCTTTACTCCCACTATGCACTGTATATATGTTTT
Source organism: Podarcis pityusensis (assembly GCF_964106645.2). Classification (NCBI taxonomy): domain Eukaryota; kingdom Metazoa; phylum Chordata; class Lepidosauria; order Squamata; family Lacertidae; genus Podarcis; species Podarcis pityusensis. The sequence goes on along the minus strand of NC_138036.1, from coordinate 16,313,106 downwards.
GGGGCAGACACTGCAGTTTACAGAAATAATCTGCTGTCATGTGTAGACTGAGCCTCAGTTAACTACACATTAACTATCTCATTTATATGTCAGTAAGAAATAGATAAGCACTATCTTTTATTATACAACGTTGTCTTGAATATAGGACTAAGTAAGCTTTGCAAGTCATATTTATACATTATTAGCTATACTTTTACGCTGTCTGTCCAGCTGTTTTCTGTAGACTACCCACAGCATGTTAAAACCAACAAACAACCACAATTAAAACTCCCAACGGGGTGAAGCAGCAGGTAAATCCCATGTTAAAGATCAGCAACTGGCAGATATTGGGCCCAGTGCTGCTCCCTGAAAAGGCCCCTAGTTACCAACCCAAAGGCAAAATAGGGGCATGAGTCTGGACCTATGACTGTGGTAACAGGACATGCCAGTCACAAGACACTGGAGGATGGTGACTGGGGCCTTGGTCCTCTTTCCTCACTGGGTGTCCTCGTTATTAGGGTCTTCTATAAATGACCAAAAGTAATTAGTCCTATACACTCTCTACCTGTAACATAATGACTTTAATCGGGTGAGAACATGTAATTGCAGTGATGGTGGATAGTTGATATCATTAGCTCATCTGTGGTTTGTTGTGCATGATTTATCAATACTTGAATTCTTCAGTGCTTTTAGTCAATCTTGCTAATTGATACTTGAGGAATAACTTTGATTCTGCTTACTTAATGGCAGATTAAATATATATAGGTTAGAAATGAGTGGGTATTTTTGAAGGAAATCCAGCAAAACTTGTTTGTAGCTAGAAAGTGGTCCATGCATGCGCTGGATTTTGCTTGTATAAGTTGTATGTGTGCATCTGAAGCTGGCAGCTTGTTAGGAGATTAAACTACAGGCCTGCACCAAGCAGGAGATTGGACTAGATGACCTACAAAGCCATTCTCGACTGTTGTGATCCTATGAGACTGTGCGGCCAATGCATCTTTCCAAGTTGAGATACTGCATCTATTGACTCGGCAGTTATTAGCAAACACAGTGCACCCACGGGGTTTCACTTTGTCCTGTGAGGCTTCAGACTGTCCCTCAATCTGAGCAGTTTGCCTTCTGCACCAGAGCCTGTGGTGCTCTAGATGGTGCTGGAATCCAGCTCCCATCAGCCCTATAAAGCCAATGGTCGGATATGATGTGAGTTGTAGTTCAACATTATCTGGAGTGCCATAGATTCCCTGCTAGCAGAAGGCCTGTAAATTCCTTCTGGTCCATGAGCATATCATTTGCTTCCTCTTTGCCTCCATGCTTTGCCTTGTCTGCCTCTTTGTTGATGAGCAGCCTTCTGCTTGCCCAACTCAGCTGTGGCCATTGCTGCAGACTGACTGCCCTGATTAGTGATTCTGTCAATGCAGAGACTCCCTTAATCAAAGTATAAATTATGAAGCCAATTTTCATTAATTAATTTGACAGTTCTTTTCCATGTGTAGCCATTTTAGGTTTTAGGTTCAGCACAGATAAGATTTCAGTTGTGATCTTTGTTTTAGGTTTAAAGTGTCTGGCGAAAGCAGACAGGTTTTCTCACACAATCTAAAATACTTTTCTTACCATGTCACAGGTTTTTGAAGATGTTCCAGTTCTCTTGATTTAGATCTGGTGAAGTTTTAGCAATTTAATTTCTGTAACTCAATCATTCTACAGGATTTGTTATCACTGATCTTAGTTATTCAGATTAAAGCAGCCTTCCCCAGCCTGGTGCCTGTCAGACTACAAGTGCCACCAGCCCCAGCCAAGTGCTATGTTTTCCAAAACTTCTGGAGGGAACCAAGTTGGAAAGTGCTGGATTAAAGGAGAAGGTTGTAGCATTACGATCTAGGAATGCCTAGTTCACAATGCCCAGGAAAGAGTACACAACTACGTTTTAGTCATTGAAATTAATGAGCATGACTAAGTTATGTCCATTAATTTCAGAGGGTCTACTTTGAGTAAATCATAGCAGACTACCACCCTAAGTCTTAAGAATCACAGCACCCCTCCTTTCCTGCACATTATTAAACATCATGGGTATGATCCAGCCAATGTGAAGTGTTTTTAAATGCTTTCCAGGAAATATCATAACATATACTTATAATGGTATTTTAAAATGCTTAACTTTAATTGGATTGTCCCCTAACTATGTATTGTTAAATGTTCCAACTATTTAAGTCTTCCCTCCAATAAATAAAAAATACACCATTGCATGAAATATTTAAAATGTAGATGATGAAATTGATGTTTAAAACCCCCACAAACATTATGTCAATGAAAAGCCTGACAATAATAGGCCATCGAGGGTGGTATTTTCAAATAAGCCTAGCATAATTAGGAGCTGGGCTTCTGCAGAGTGGCAGTGAAATTTGTCCCATTGGTTGCTATATTTTCCTTTGAAACCCCTAGCCTTGTTGCTGGCTGTTATATCCAAGATTTTGAAAAGCAACTGGAGGACATTTTATGTCCTTATCTCCAGCTGTACATAAATTTGACAATCTGTTTCCAGTAGTTTGAGGAATAGTTTCTTATCTGTGTTTTCCATTTCTTTTCACCAGTTGTGATCATGTGTGCCAGCAGTGACGCAATAAGGAACATCATGTTGGCTGCACATCGGCAAGGAATGACCAATGGAGACTATGCTTTCTTCAGTATTGAACTCTTCAACAGTTCATCATATGGTAATGTGGTTTCTTTCCTCTGGTGGGTTTAAGGCTTTTATAAACAAAGCAAAGTTTTAAAGATCACTTTAGTCTTTAAGTTTGTAAGTCTTAAAATATGCCACATAGCATTGTCTCTTCTAACACTTATTAGTATCCACTTGGATTATGAAATTAGAAAGGGGGGGCAAGGTTTTAAAAGTTCAGTGTATAAAGAGAAATTGGTGACGCAAAAAAGAGCTAAGACTGGGATGAGAGATGATAGCCATCTTCAAATATCTCAAGGGCTGTCATGTGGAAGATGAGGCAAGCTTGTTTTCTCCTGCTCCCGAGGTTAGGACCCAAACCAATGAATTCAAGTTACAAAAAAGGAGATTCCCACTAATCACCAGGAGGAATTTTCTGACAGTTGAACTTTCTGTTCAACAGTGGAATGGACTCTCTTGAAAGGCAGTGGACTCTTTCATTGGAAGTTTTTAAGCAGAGGTTGGATGGTCATCTGTCATGGATGCTTTAGTTGAGATTCCTGCATTGCAAGGGTTGGACTAGATGGCCTTTGGGTACCTTCCAACTCTACAATTATGATTCTATGAAATGTATGAAAAACTGATAGCCTTTTATTTATTTTTTAATTTGTTTTCCCCTCTGCCCTCAAGGAGTTCAGAGCTGGATTTGAGCCCTGTGAGATAGCTTATGTTGAGAGACAGTAACTTGTCTGGAACCACCAGTATGCTTCATATGCCAAGCCAGTGTCAATTTGAACATGTGTCCCCATTGGACAACCACATTATCATATGGGAAGTTTGATCCATACATGTTGCTGCAGCCTCTGGCTGCTCAGGCAAGATAATGAGCATGGGGTTGATCTTCATGACCTCAAAGATTACTTCCCATTCTATGAGTCTGTGATTTCAAAGGCCTGGCTTGTTCTGAAGCTATTTAACCATAGTTTTCCATTTCAAATAAGGAAAGGGGCTCATTCATTTCTCAACTGATTAATCAAAGGTACGCTCATCCAAACATCCTCATAGAATCCTACTAGACTGGAGGTAGAGGAATGATGTGGATTATTTGCTCAATTCATCACCAAGCAGCAAAGCCTCAAGGTGGCTTATATTATAAGAGCAACAATTATTTTTTTTTTAAAGACACAATCATCCAAATTGCTAAATATAACCACCACAATAAGCAGACACACTCCCCACCCACTTCACCCCTCTAGACATATTTTTCTTTTCTCTTTTCCGCTCTTAAATTCTTTTTGATTCTTTTTTCTTATTCATTAGTGTAAATTTCCAGTTGTAAAAATTAGGTTTCCAGGGAGATTATAGCAGTTGTGTTGTGGCACTCTGTTGTCTGTATTGCCAGTGCACAATGTTATTGCTGAAAAAATGAAATAAAAACAAGCATATCTCTTGGGACCCCCCAAAAAGGGAAATGTTTCTTTGTTTCCCTTTCTTAGGTCCCAAGAGCTATGCTTGTTTTCATTTCATTTTTGTCCTGAACTTCCTGTAAAGAATGTCAGACTTTTGCCACACATCTCACCCTTGAAAACAGCATGCTTCCTTTTTCTGTAGTACAGTGTGTAGCCTTTTGTTTTAAAAAACTGCATTAATGAATCATGCAGGGTACAATCCATCCACATTTACTTTCAATGGGAGAGATTTGATAAGGTGTTTGATGCTCTCATAGGTAATAAGTGTGATTTAAAAGTGTTTAAGTTTGGTGGCTTGTGCGTCTTTGTTAGCAGGACAACATCCTTTAAATCTCTGGCTGCCCCCAGCAACACATGGGGAATACAGCAGGACGAAAGGGGGAAAACGAGCTCTTTATGGTAACTGGCTTGGAATTGTAAATATTTTTATTTCTCCCTTAGGTAATGGCTCATGGAAGAGAGGAGACAAATACGACCTTGAAGCAAAGCAGGCGTACTCATCCCTCCAGACAGTCACACTACTGAGGACAGTGAAACCTGAATTTGAGAAGTTTGCCATGGAGGTGAAAAGTTCTGTACAGAAACAAGGAATCCATGATGATGATTACGTAAGTGCCCGATTATGAGGCTAGAGATTTTGGCATCATAAAAGCACCCACCTAATTAAATCAGAGGTGACAAAGTGGCCTTTTCTGAATTGGACCAAATTGTCGGAGTGTTCAGCTACTTTTTCAGAACACTTTTCCTGGTAGCCTTAAAAAAAGCAACCCCACTTGCAAGTGAAAATTGCTCTTTCTGTTTGTTCACAGTCATCTGGAACAGAGTTCCTTTCATCTTCATCTGTCTTGCTCATCATGAGGCTTTTAAGGGATGATGTGGTGAAGAAACTGGTTCTGTAACCCTTACTGTTTCTCTGCGTCAGGACTTCCTTAGTTTTCCATTTAGCTCCAGGTTTCCCTGAGTTATCTCAAAAGCCATTCCAGCAGAGAACCAAGTTATCCTCTAGCTCCTTGTCACCTTATCAAATAATTTATTGCAGTCAATCAACAAACTGCATTCCTTCCCACTTGTGTTGATGGATGATACTGGGGAACATAAACCATGCCATGAATCCTTTCCACCACTTGAGACCTTTTCTCACTCCTTTCTCTGTAGTTGTAGCTGGGTTCTATTACAAAGTACCTGAATGAACTTTATCTGCTCTCTTGACTTGAACAGGCTCTCAGACCAAATTTGAGAAGTCTTGTTTTGCCATTGTAACTTTTTTCTTCTTGATGATCTTTGCATCTCTTTCTCTCACTCTCTTTATATTAGTTAAGGTGCATTTTAGATGCATTTATGTCTGCTCATGCAAAGGTACACTGGGAAAATGTGGAACCTATCAAAAGTGAAGGGGGAGGAACAAGGTTTCTCAGATGCAGCTTGTGAGATTTGCGTTTTACTTCCTTAATTGTATTACAGAAACATCTTCCAGTTTATTATAATATCCTGAAAAGAGCTCTTTTGCACTCACAACTATTCTGAACCCAGAAATATCAGCATTGGAGTATCTAATACTGCTGTCGTGGTCTTGGATCCAGACAGAGACATAGTTAGTGCTCCATCAGGGGAGGACATAACAGAGGAGGTTTATATTGTAAACCGCCCTGTGATCCTCGGATAAAGGGTGGTATATAAATTTAATTAACTAAATAATAATAACAAACCCAAGGAAGACCCTATATCTGGAACATTTCAAGAAGCAGCCACTGAGGCAGTTCTTCTGGTGGAGACTTCCTGAGATGAAGAGAAGGCACAACAGTCTGTCTCCAAAATGGTCAAAGGCCTGGAAACGATGCCTTATGAGGAACGGCTAAGAGAGCTGGGCATGTTTAGCCTGGAGAAGAGGAGGTTAAGGGGTGATATGATAGCCATGTTCAAATATATAAAAGGATGTCACATAGAGGAGGGAGAAAGGTTGTTTTCTGCTGCTCCAGAGAAGCGGACACGGAGCAATGGATGCAAACTACAAGAAAGAAGATTCCACCTAAACATTAGGAAGAACTTCCTGACAGTAAGAGCTGTTCGACAGTGGAATTTGCTGCCAAGGAGTGTGGTGGAGTCTCCTTCTTTGGAGGTCTTTAAGCAGAGGCTTGACAACCATATGTCAGGAGTGCTCTGATGGTGTTTCCTGCTTGGCAGGGGGTTGGACTCGATGGCCCTTGTGGTCTCTTCCAACTCTATGATTCTATGATTCTATGATTCTATTCTATGATTCTAATCCCCAGGGACTTTGCTTCTTTTATCCTCTGGCTCCCAATCATGGTTTCTTGCCTGTATCACTTGATACCAAAGACTCCACCCCAGAACTTATCTCAGCTCTTTGCATTCTGCTGCAATCACACACACACACACACACACAAACAAACAAACACACACACCGGCATGCCAGTCCCTGAGGCAGCAGAAAACACCACTTCAGTCAAAGGCAGGTTGCAAAAACAAAGCATCTCTTTGAGTACTGATTTCCTCCAGGGATGTGGGGCCCATGGCACAGACCGCCCTGCCTAGTTATATTTGCCCTCATGAGAGTTCAGGTCAGTACTGGGGTAATATACTGGATTGCCCGTCCTTGGCACTGATCATTTGCCTTCGCTTGGCTCCAGCTCCCACCATCGCTGTCCCAGGTTCTGACACCAGCCATCTCTCTTTTATTCATTTATTTTATTCCATTTATGAGTCATTTAATTTTTAAAAAAAATCTCTAGGCAATTATGCTTGCCTGCTTGGCTCTGCGGCCCGCCTGTGGCTATTGCTATAAGTACTTTCCTGGCTATCCTGACTGCTGCTATGGCGTAGCTCCTCTGCAGCGTCAGTTATGAACAGCGCTTGAGCAAAAAATGTTGTTCTCCATCCATGGGTGAGGCCTGTCTGTACAGGAGATGAATAATGATTCAGTTCCTAGAGTGTAAGTAACAGCTGTTTGTAGATAGTGCAATGTGATTAAGAGGAAGATAATTCCAGGTTAAAGATTCAAAATGGTCAGTCCAAAACAATTAGCAGAAACATCCGTTGTCGCCGTTTTCTGTTTTTAAATTATAACTTGGTTGCAATTTTCCTTAACATTAAAAGTAAAATGAAATGAAATGTATACTGTTCGGGTGGCATCCAATTGGTGCCCCTCTGCTAGCGGAATGCATTCCGAGCAGAAAAGGGAGGGAGGGAATTTTCCGCTTTGCCCCTGCAGTCCCTTAAAATCTGCCCCCTAAAACTAAGACCCCCAGGGTGGATTATATTGGGGGGGGGGGAGGAAATAGCACAAAATTGCCCCCCTCTCTGTCCACTTCCAGATGCCTTCTGTCAGCACAGGGCACCAGCTAGATACCACCCTTTTCTGTAGGGGAGAAATTACTTCCTGAAAACCCCCCAAGTGTTTTATCTTGTGAAGATTTTAGGCATGGAACATAAAGAAACATAACAATGGGGACACATGTAAAGTTCTTTAATAAACCCTTTAAGAAATGCCAAGTTCCTTGATAAATATTCCATTGTATGTCAGTGAATGAAGTGTTCTTAGATGTTCCAGAGACACTTTCAGCAAGTGATTTCAAATATTCCGTGTTAAATCCAGGCAGTTGCCCATTGGTATTAGTGCAAGACTTTTCCACTACAGCAATTTCCATTCTCTACACTGGCTTTATATTGCAGCTCCTGAATGCAGCATTTGACAGGCAGGGTGTCAGAGGATTTTGTTTTTGTTGTTTTTTAAAAAACACCCCACCAGAGTTTTGCCTGTTCGGAGGCGCTGAACCATAATCTCGGCTGTTTCACCTTCTTTTTCCCCATGGGAACACCCTCTATGGAGCTCTGTTAGGAATAAAAGTTCTGTGTCAGATGTGGCACAGCCCTCATTGAAAGTCTACCAACTCCTTGTAGTTGTAGATAGTGGAAGCAATCATTTGGAACTAAAATCCATTTTGTATGTCCCTCCACAAAAGGTTAATGGGACACAGTACATCTAGTAATTTCTAATGCCCCCCCCCCCAAATGCAAATCATTTTTAGCAGCAGACCTTTAAATCTGTTTTATACAGATTTGGGTTTAAAGCTCCACTGTAATTAAACTTCTTAGGACATGTGAAGGTTTCTTTTCTTTTTTGAACCAAAGGGGCGGGGAGCTTCTGCCCCACCCCACCGCCCAGGCCAGGAGCCATACAGAACATGGTCTGTGTGAGAACATGATAGGCCATTCAGGAGAGGTGTATAATGCTATATTTTGCTAAGATGTCTGAAAATGTTGCTTTGAATGGTAGCTGTCCTCCTAGCATTTAATGCCAAACTGCTACAAGTGTTAGCAACCTCAGTATGGTGTCACATTGACATCATACATTTAATGCAAACATGGTTTACCCTAAAATAATTGTGCAAACCATAGTCCCCCCCCCCAAACAACAAACCCCAGCTCCCTAAACAAACTACAGTTCACAGGAATATTTGGGGGGAAGTCAATGTGCTTTAAGAAAATGTTGTGAGCATGACCTAAGAGAACATAGGAGTTCAGTCATAGCGTTGAAAAGGGAGAGGAGACAGGGAAGTTGCACATTGGAGTTCCACAAGTAATAAACCTAATTTAAGGCCATCTACATACCTCCCAAGGACTGTACTAGAAATTTATATTAGGATGTTGGCATTGGAATATGAATAACAATATACCATAGCAGCATTAGGGTCCCAGGGTAGAAATGGCTGGATCAGTCTACTTCTTAGTCTGTTTTCGTTGCATGTGTTAGTTATTGAATCCATCCTGTACTTTACATTGCATTAGTGAATTTTTGAAACTAAAAAGCACATTAAAGTTTGTGTTTAAACATGAGCATCATATTCAACATACTTGCATACAGTGGTACCTCAGGTTAAGTACTTAATTCGTTCCGGAGGTCCGTTCTTAACCTGAAACTATTCTTAACCTTAACTTAAGCACCACTTTAGCTAATGGGGCCTCCTGCTGCCGCCGCACCGCCGGAGCACAATTTCTGTTCTCATTCTGAAGCACAGTTCTTAACCCAAGGTACTATTTCTAGGTTAGCGGAGTCTGTAACCTGAAGCGTATGTAACCCGAGGTACCACTGTATTTGAAAAGTGGTTGAAGAGCTGTCTTTAACATTTTAATCCCTTTTCAAAAAACAGTCAAAGTAACCACTCCAAGCATATCTGCCTCCACAACTGTGTGTACTGTTGCAGTTAACCATCTTCCCCCACACCTGATCACAGGGATCTTGTCAGTTCTATTTCAAACACAGTCTTGGTGGCAGAAATGCTTTGTTCTGATTCATGAGTTAGTCTGGGAGGAGCATGTCAGGCCAATTTGGGGGGAAGATTTTGGTTCCTCCTTGGTTCATATCCAACAGATGCAGCTGATTTCAGTGAAATGTACTTGTTGCAAGTTAGTTTTAATCTGTCCGGAATACTGAATTCCAAGAAAGTCCAAGGATGCCTTCCTGAGGAGAGTAGTAGAGCTTCCTAAATAGAAGTCAGTCTTCCTCAGTTACAGCCAGTTGGCCAATATATTATTGTTAGTCTCTCATCAAACTGGAATTTCCTGTGCGAGCAAATCTTAACACTGAACAGGTAACAATGTTTCTCTCAACTGTACTTCTTTCACAATTGAAACACTGTGTTAGTATAAAGCAACTGTAAGGTAGACTGCATCTGCAAATGTAGTTGATAACCTGTTTCCAGGGTCCTTAAAGTGATACAGATATCCTCTTGCATTGTCTTGCCATTGCTGTCTTGCCAGTCTAATAACGAGGCAGTAAATCAGTATGGAGTAATATTAATGTAAACTTGAATTATTTAAACACGTGCTGTAGGATTTATTTATTTTTTAAGCATAGCTTTGTAAAAAGCAAAACTGAACAGGCCCTGAATTGCTGCCTGATGGGGAAACCCCAAAAATATTAACTCTAGACAGTATTCTCACCTGAAACACCCAGCTTTGTTAGGGCCCTTTAATATTAGGTGACCATGTGATTTCAAGTGCCTCACAATAAATAAGCACACTTGCGTTTGATTTCCCATTCTGAAAACAGCATAACAGGAAAGATTGTCAATGAAAGCTGCTGCATTTGTTCATAATTGTGTGTATGTTATCTCAAGTCCTGCTAACAAAAGCATAAAGAGTTGATTTACAGTTTTTCATTCTGCCTTGGTGCAAAAGAATACAACCTTGGCCTTGAATAGGAACTCTGCTCAGAAGGACAGAGAGTTGTTAACAGTTCTCAAGAGCCATCTGCAGTCTTTTAAGCAACACAGTGGAAATAGCAGTATGTTCTCTTAAATCACACAGTAAAATGTAACCTCAAACTACTGCTAATAACATGCAATGGGGGGACAATTCCAATGGTAGTAAGCTGCCATCATAAATACACCTTAACTTTGGACTGTATTGACTCAACAAGCCAAAGGAGGAAAGATGAAAGGCAGGCCTCCTGAAAATGTACTGTAATTCAGTTCTTCTGCTGACTCCTGCCTATTCCCATTTACCTGACAGGTGGTAATATAGCCTTTCTAAAATCCCATAGAGATAGGAAAATAGGATGTCTTCTGATTCTGATGGAAGTTTCTTAATATATTATATGGTTCCATTATTTCCCTCCTGTGATCCTGGAAATTTACATAAAGCTACAATTCTAAGCATGCCTACTCAGAAGTTAAGTCCCACTGAATTCAGTGAAGCTTACTCCCAGGTATGCGAGGTTATGTTTGCAGGCTAATTCACTAATTCAGAAGCATGATGCTTTACAGGCAGGAGCCAAGTGTAGCCTCACCCACATATTCCTTAGCTGGTGGTAAAATTACAAACTGTCATTTTATGACTCCATCTTTAAGCCCTGAGATAGCTATTGTTAAAAGTAAACACCAAAACTACACAAATCTATAGCACAAAGATTTGTTCCCAAGTTGGCATGCCCAGCATACTTAAAGCTTACAGAATCTGGCCCCGAGCATATGAAATTTCTTCTCAATAGTCTATTGTTTTGTAGAGGAAGGTGAACAGTATCTTAAGCAACTGCATAAATCTGGTTCCCTCTAGATTACTATTACTGAACTTTACATAACAGGGCACCCATAAGAGATTTTAATCCATGGATTAGATAGGGTATATGTATAGAAGCTTCAATAATGCCATGGTCTCTTCAAAATATAAGTACCCCACTGTTTGTTTTCTTATCCAAAAGACACTGTACATGTTTACCAAGGGCAGAAGCTGGTTCTGTTTTTCTTAGTTAACAGAAACTACAACCTTTTCAGAATCAAATGACATACATTTGGTTTTGATTTTTGTTTCTTTGAGATGCTGTTGTTGGTTAGATTTTTACCTATACATTTTCCCTGAAGAAGCCCAGAGCTTTACATCACAATGTAAAACAACACAGGATTTAAAACAATGTAAAATACATTTGAAAAGCACCTCAGAGTCAGGGCTTTTGAACCAGACAGGCAGGGAGTGTTGTCCAAGAAGCTGAGGCTGAATGGTCCCCAAGCCCACGTGAACAACAGTTCCTTAAATGAGAGGTGGAAACCTGCCCCATAAAAAGAAGTGCCATAATTCAGGAAAAGACTCCTTCGGAGGCAAGGTCCTCCCCATGAGGAGACCTCTCTCTGATAACAACTGGTAGAATTCAGCAGGACCCTGGTATGGTTCCAGCAGCTCCAGTTCAAAAGTACCTGGGTAGAAGAGCTGTATTTCCATCAGCTACACACCTGGCCTGAACACCTATCTGTGTGGCCACGCTGTGTACTGCCTCTTGTCCTTGGCCTGTGCCCTTGCCTTTATTGCTAGCTGTTTGCCCAGTCCCTGGACTGCTTGTGGGCCTTGTGGACCCTCTCTAGCTGGGACCTGGCCTGAAACAGGACACACGGGGATACTAATGAATGGTCCAGCTGTACTGCCCCAGTCACTATCCTGGCAACCACATTCTGCACCAACTGCATCTTTCAGACCATCTTCAAGCGTAGCCCCATGTGGAGTGCATTGAAGTAGTCCAAATGGAAGTGCTGCAGCGAACTAGCCAGCTGTAGTGGAGCATAAGCATCCCTTACCACAGAAGCCATTTGAGCCTCTAGTGACAGATTGGTATCAAGGAGACTGCACACCTGCTCCTTCAGATGTGCAACCATCCCCAGAGCAGGCTACCTGCCTAATTCCCTAACATGAGAACTGCCTACCCACAGCACCTTCCTCTTAATCATTTTCAGCCTTGGTTTATTGGCTCCCATCCAGCCCACCACCGGCTCCAGCCCCACTTGTCTAGTAGCTGGTACAGCCTTTGCTGATTTATATGGCATGGAGGTAGAGCTGCATGCCATCAGCATACTAATGATACTGTGCTACAAATCCCCAGATGACAGCTTTCAGTGGTTTCATAGCACAAGGGATGGAATAGACCCCTGAGGAACCTTACAGCCTAATAGCCATGGGGTTGAGAAAAAGTTTCCAGTGCTGCTCTCTATAGTTAAGAGTGGAACTACTGCCACACACTGCCTCCAGCTCCTCTGAGTAGCTTCAGAAGAACGTCATGGACAGTTCTGTCAAAAGCCACTTAAAGATAAAAGGTCATCAATTGGGGTAGTCATCCATGTTTCAGTGCTGGAACTGGGTCTGAAGCCAAAATGAAATGGGTCCAGATAATCTTCTTCCTCCAGGCACACCTGCAGTTGGTTAGATGTTAGGAAAGTTGCACATTTCTATTGCTAGCAAAGTGCAATTTGGCTACAAAGGAAGCAGTAGCTGTGGGAAGATGTGTGAATCCCCCACCACAAAACATGCACACAAATTTCCCTTACTGGCTGGAGAACAAGTGTATTGCAACAAATGAAGAATTTGTCCATTCTTCATGCTATAAAACCACAATTTCAATTTTAAAAAAAACATTAATATTATAATATATGAGTGCTGAAGAGGGGTATGATTTGAATATGCATAAGAAAATGAGTGTGTGATGGCTTGTACCCATTATAGTGTTATTATGCCTGTAAAAAGTAAGGACAACCCCAGAGTAAAAATAGATCCTGACATACCTAGTTTACTAAAAATTGTTTTTCAGTTAAAGTTCAGGCACAGTCCATTTTTATTAAATGATTCTGCACTCTTACAGGAAATTGGCTTAGGCTTTGCTTTTCAAAATTATTAATGCTACCTCTGTTACTGGTTTGGGGGTAGAATTTAATAAATGCTGCTTTTATTTCAGATCCAGTATTCTGAGCTGGGATGATTTTATAACCTTGGCTATTTGGCCTTTTGAGGTTAGCAAGGCCACCCATGGCTTGTTTTTTCTTCTCATTTAAAAGCAAGGGGAAAATTAACTAATTTAACAAACATTCCAGCAAGGTTGGCTGGATAGAGCGGGGTTGCATTGTTTGGTGGGATCAGAGTTTTGTCACTCTTAAGAGGCTTTCCGCAACACTAATGTCGGAGAGAATGAAGAGCAGGCCTTATTTGATTTATAACTTTTCTTGTTGAAAGAATGTGCACCAGTGCATTAAATTAATTATTTTAATCAGATATTCTCTCTCTCTCTAATGAGCAGGTCAGTTAGACAACATTTGTCAATGAGAGTTTAAGGCACTGCCAGTCCTCTGAAGCAACAATTTAGCATTGTGTTGATTATCTTTAAAAAGCTACATGGGAGGCAGCAGAAATTGGAATGCTTGTCAGCTGGTCCATAATTTCCATGCCAAATACTCCCACTTATCTGTCTTCCAATTCCCCCAACTTCTCTCTCTCACACACACACACACAGGCACCCCCCCCCAAAAAAAAACATTATCCATTAATTGGGACTATACAGTCACAGAGAGTGGAGGTGATGGAAGATTGCTAAGCACTTCCTAAAAATCTCTTTAAAAGAAAGCAAAAATGTTACATGTTCAGTGGTGTGTGCACCACTTGTCTTTTTCCAAACCAGCCAAGTAGGATTAATGACAGGCAGGCTTTTGTGTCCTCTTTTAAATGCATCAGGAGAGAAAGGAGAGGAAATAAATAGGCTGCTGCCAAGGAATAATTTGTACAAATGAATAGAACTTTTCAGTATCTGGAGTGCTTTGCTAATTGTCTTTGAAAGAATAAAAGCAAACCGCAGATTTGCTTTCAGTGGCAAGAAAAACCGAATTCACATTGCAGCTTATGTTTTGCTGACAGAATCAATCCACTATTAATTAGAAGTTTGTGGCATGACTGTATAGCCACCAAAGTCAGCAAGAGCTTTCCCACTATCTTTCTTGAGAGGATAAAGCCCAAGATATCTGATGTTTACTGACAATGAATAAAATTACACTCTTATTTTTCCTTATGCCCCAATGCATTTTTGTCCCTTGTTTATGTGGACATTTTGAAACAGACTACATCTACCCAGGCCAGGCGCATTCAATGTTATGTTTAGTAGTTTAGCAACCTAATCCTTGGTTTTCAGCATATTATCCCCAGTTGGAATCTCAGAGTGTTAGAACATAGACATCTTTTCCTTTGAATGCAATACTTGGAGACATTTAGAGCAAGTAGGATTGGAAGAAAACTAACCTGGTAGTATATTCAACATATTGTTATAAAGCAGGGATGAGGACCACCTGCAGCCCTCCTGGACTACAAATCCCATCAGCCCCAGCCTGCATGGTCAATGGTCACAGATGATGGAAGTATGTAGTCCAACAGCATCTAGAGGACCACAGGTTCCCCATAGGAACATAACAAGAGCCTTTGGATCAGGTCAATGGCCCATCTTGTCCAGCAACCTGTTCCTGCTGGCACAACCCACAAGCAAAACCCAAGCACAAGAGCACTTTCCTCTCTTGTAGTTTCCAGTAACTTAATATTTAGAAGCATTATTGCCTTCGACCAAGGAGGCAGATCATAGCCACCATGACTAGTAACCACTGCTCTAAGGTATAACCATCCTTGCTGTAAGGTGTTGTTGAGGCTTGGAATTAATTTTATGGTAACATACGGCTAGGGTGTAGGTTAAGTTGTAACTGAAGGATTTTTATACGTTTTTGCAAGGCAGTTTTGATAGATTCACATTCTGCAGACCTAATCAACTTCAAACCCAGGGCATAAGAGCTGTGCCAATGCCAGTTTTTTTCTTTCATAAAATATTTCTGCATTGCTAATCAAAGAGATCCACAGTGGTTTACAAAATCAAAATGAAGCCAACAATAAAATAAGAAAATACAAAATTCATACACCAGCAGTAGCAGATTAGTGGCAGGATCAAAAACAACCACAAAGCAATGTTGAACAAAGACATGGTAACAATCAGCTTTAAATCCTGCCAGAGCTGGAAGATATAGGAGCCACGCGCTCATCACCAAAAGCAGCAATTCAATGTGTAGTCGTCCTCTGTTAATGCTTAGTATTAAGTGTAGCAGTACATCATTGTGCTGTGAGTTTCCACACTTGCACTCCACTGCACTGTCTGCCACTTGTGGATATGGGAACAGTAAGTAATATCAGGTCATGTTTTCTGTAGTACTAGACATTACAGGGGCTGCGAGGGGAAAGAGGAGATGTTGCTTCTGGTAGGAGCCACATAGCTCTTGCTATGCTTACTTCTGGCCTAGAGGGGCATTATTAAGTAGCACATCTATGTGCCAAAAGAAATGTGTGTATATCAACACCGTTGAACTTACTGTGGAATCTTCTTAAAGAATTGCAAATGCTATGGCACAAAATAGATAAAATTCAGTAGAAGGCAACAAATGGATCCTACCTGAGGCATATTTTTGTGGCGTGGGGTCCAACTCTTATTAAAATCTGTGGCCCTTAGCTTGAATGAAATGTGGATTTCATCCTAAGCCTGCAGCCCTTCTGTTTAAGGTAAGTCAAAAAAATATGATGTGGAAAAGGCCCAATTTGTTTTGATGGAGTCCTATTACGGAGTCCTATTATGGACTCATGTATTGTTCACGATTAAAGTTAAACGTTTTGAAAAGGGAGGGCATAGGAAAGATTATGTACAAGCAATGCAACATGTGAAAGAAAAATATACAAAGTAGAATCGGTTCTCTCATGTGCAGTATCCTTCAAGTGTAGCCCTCAGTGCTGGACATGTTGTACCCCAAATGAAGGAACCTGCATTGATATTTGAGTCCATACTGTGGTTTGGTTCTCTGTAATGAAAAGCTGTGTGTTTTGAGCTTTCTGTTTCCATTAGATGCTAAAAACGTCTGTCCCAATGAGAAATCTCCTGAGGGCAATGAGACCTTCTGAGCACTGTGAACCTTTACAGCTATGACTAAACTTATATATTTAGGAACGTTAGGTTTGGAGGAACATTGTACTGTGTTATATGAATGCCTTCATGCTCCCAGTACAAATTCTGTACCTACCCCAATACATTAACCTTTGACTGCTACCATTTCTGACACCTGAAATTTAGGGCCAAACTAGATGTTAAATGCATTTAGCATGCAAGTGTTCTAAAATGCAGCTAATAGCAGCTGATAATTACTGGGGTTGCAAGAGCCGGGGGAATTGTTAAACCTTTCCGCCCTTCATGCAGTTGACAATCACTCTTCTGAGGCCACTGTCTGAATGAGAGAGAATTTCCCATTGATAGACTTTTGTTAGGATCATATTAGGGGAAGAAAGAGTTAAACCCCACCTCTCCACAATACACACTTACACACCACACCAGCAGGTTTGTATTAAAAAGCTTGTGTGTTAAATGCAAAGATGTATTTAATATGACATCTAATTTGTTCCTTAATTCTGCTTCATTCAAATATATAATAACAGTGACTTTCAAAATTCTGGAGTTATGTGTATTTTTTTTTTAAAGAAGTTGAAATGGTACATAATGAAAAGTTAAGCCTGCACTGTTGTGACCTCTCTAGCAAACATTGCAGTGGTGTTTGTAGTGCACAATGGTAGCACACATAACAATTTAAGACAAGACAAGGATGGAGAGCCTGTGGATCTCCAGTTGTTGTTGGACTCCAACTCCCATCAGTCCTAGTTAGCATAGCCAATGGGAGTTACAATGCAACAACATCTAGAAGGCCACCCATCCATGATGTAAGAAGTGCCCTGCTGCATATCAGACCAAAAGCTCATCTAGTCCAGCATACTGTTTTCCATTGTGGCAGGTCAAAATCTGCTAGGGAGCACAAAAGTAAGAGGACTGTCTGCTGCTGCTGCTGCTGTTCCCCCTGGCAATTGGTATTCAAAGATACATTTCCTCTGAACACAGAGGTTTCATTTAGCCACCATGACTCATAGCTGTTGATTGAGCTATCCTCCGTGACCGTGTCTAATCATTTTTAAGGCAACATCTTTAAATTGCACATATTTGCAGGGCTAGATCCTACCTTGTTTTTGTGGCTTTGAATGTTGCGAGAGAGAGAGAAATGCCCTCACCCTGGGCTCCTAAGAAAATTGAGTTTATTAATTTGGGCAGGGTTATGTAATTAATCTATGTTAACTTGGTGTTCCCTGGATATATTTGCAGTCACACCCAGTCCTTCCCCAAAGTCTTAGTGTTGGTTAAACAAAACTAACAATTAAAAATATACTTTAACAATTTAAAACAGCGCTTGTAAAAACACACCAGAATTCCCCGTCCTGAAACCAACAATATTAGAACTCCAAGGCTTACATTTAGTCCCCATTTACTGAAAGCTTGTCCAAACTAGTTGAGTATATGTGCATTCTATTCTTTCTCCAAGCAGCACATAAAGAAGCAGTCCCCAGGTTTAAAAATGGTAAAGCTAGAGGACCCATGGACAGGGGCGTAGGAAGGGGGGGCAGGGCGGCGCGCCCTGGGTGTCATCCCTGAGGGGGTGACAAAAAGGCACACCATGGGGGGCTCGCCCTGCCGCCCCCGTGCGCGGCAACGTGCAGCGGATCACACCGTCACCCCCCGGCGCAGCTCACGCCCCCACCGGGTGCACGGCATGGCCGCTGCTCCGGGTGTTCATGCAGCTAACTCCACCGCTGCCCCTGGACACTTAAGTCCAGTCAAAGGTGACTATGGGGTGCGGCACCCATCTCTGTTTTCAGGCTGAGGGAGCCGGCGTTTGTCCACAGACAGCTTTCCGGGTCATGTGGCCAGCAGAACTAAACCACTTCTGGCACAATGGAACATATCCAGTAATGGAACATCCTATGCACCTTCAAACCATTAGTTTGGTCCTGTGGTACTTTAAGACTTTATAGTACTATTTTCTGTGTACCCAAAACCAAAATATAAACTTTTGATTATCTGGATTCGAAGTTCTTGCAATACAGCCTCAAACTGAGAGAATGAAACACAAGAAAGCTATGCCTGTGTGTTTTGAATAGGAATGGACAGATCTGTCTGATTTGATTTCAGGTCAGTTTCACATGTGTTCATTCATAAGGCAGTTTTGCCTTGATTATACATTAATGTGATATATTTTTTAAAAAAAGTATGAAGATAAATATTTAAATATTTAAATGCATATGTTATTCCATATGTATCTCAAACATTTTTAACTACATTTTTTATAGTGGTTCATGCATGTCTAAGGTTACTTTAGCCTTAATTACACATTTTTAATTGGTTTTGGTATGTTTTTAGAACTCCATTGCAAAATTCAGGACATGCTCCAATCTATGTATTAATCTAGGAGGTGTGAATTAGGTCAGTTCACTTAAAAATGCAGGATGAAATTTTCCTCCAACCCTAGTTCTCTCTCAAGACTTGAAGCACCTCTGTTGTCAGATCTATTTTAATCAGTGCATATTTTCTGAGTTTTGGGATTCTTAGAACAAGTTTGCAGAGAAGACAGCTCCAGTGTAATAAACATTGGGAGTGTGCCACCACAGGGGCTGAATGGATGAGGCATTTGTATGAACTAGTGACTTCATCTGTGTGTCGTATGTGTGATTTCTGCAATGGCAGTGACTCTTAATGTGTCCTTGTCCATTGGCCATAGTGGTGTATTTTGTTTGTTTTTAAATAAAGTTATATAAACTTAGTAATGGTTACATACAGTTCAAAATGATTTAATTATAATACAGTATAATACAGAAATAAGTACGGTATATTTATACTCTTATTTTCATTCAATACAAAAACAGATGCAAAAAAAAAGGTAGCTACACAAGAATACAAAAAATAAAAACAGAAAAAAACTAAACTAAAAACCCCCAGTTGTTTCCAATTTTCTAAATCAACAGTTGAAATACACACACACATGGGCCTGCTATGCCAACTTTTAAACATCTTCTGAAAACTTCTCTATTCCCCCAGGCCTATGCAGGCAATTAAGAATACATCCTTCCACAATGTTTAATTGATGTCCGTTTTAACTTTCCTGTGGTTTTTATTGTACAGACTTACATATCGCTGATATGAGAGATACCAGTTGCTAAAAGTGCAGTGGCTCTAAGATCTGCCACAGACCTTTGTTTGTTTGTTTGTTTGTTTGTTTGTTTGTTTAAAAAAAAGATGTGCAGAGAATCCGAAATGTGCATCGGTTTTAGGACCATGTCGGTACACATTTAACTTGGGGTGGACATGCCCATTCCATGGCGTAAATTCTGTAGCTGCTGTTTTCCAAATTAGCTAGCATGTGGATTTGTGATAACTGGTGAATGAATCATGCAGAAAGCTAATTTTGGTGACATAGTAAGGGGTTTTGTAGTCAAAGAGAGGTAGGAGAACTATTACTAGCTGTTACCACCAGTATAGTCTAGTGGATGGACAGAAGCAAGAAAGCTTGTGTTCAAAACCCTGTGGGGCCACGAAGCTCACTGGGTGTCTTCAACCAGAAATAATCTTTTAGCCAGGATGCAGAACCTGTGACCTTCTGGGTGGTGCTGGACTATAGGTCAAATTACCACACACACCTCCCAACTGAGACTGTGCAGCCTTTGTATGCATGACAGTAGCCCAATCAGTGCCAGCCAATGACAGAATGGTGCGTACCCAGTGAGGAAGCTTTGAGAAGACACAAGCCACAGCGAGGGATGCCACATTCCATTCTGGAGCATGAGGGTTGAGTCGCGTTGGGTTCCTGGTTGTGTAGTTTAGTTGAGATTGAATGTCTCTAGTAGCGGCCTTTTGTGTATGTCTCTGTGTGTGGATTTTTGGCCCACTCAAAGCACAGCCTTTGATTTAATTTGAATGTTTAGCATTCTCTGTTTGCTCACTGGCCATATTTTTTATGTATTACATACCACATTTTTTGCTCTATAAGACTCACTTTTTCCCTCCTAAAAAGTAAGGGGAAATGGGTGTGCATCTTATGGAGCGAATGCAGGCTGTGCAGCTATCCCAGAAGCCAGAACAGCAAGAGGGATTGCTGCTTTCACTGAGCAGCGATCCCTCTTGCTGTTCTGGTTTCTGAGATTCAGAATATTTTTCTTGTTTTCCTCCTCCAAAACCTAGGTGTGTCTTGTGGTCTGGTGCGTCTTATAGAGCGAAAAATACGGTAGATAACCTGCCTTTCTCCCAAGGGTCTAAAGGCTGTGTATGCTCAGTGGCGTAGCGTGGGGGGTGCAGGGGGGGCCGGCCGCACCGGGCGCAACATCTGGGGGGGGCGCTCACACTCGCAGCTCTCTGCCCCTACCTCGCTCACTCACTCTCTCTCACTGCAGTGCTGGCTGTGCGAATCCGATCCGAGCCGCTGGGTCGCCGCCCACTGTGGAGGGGGTGGGTGCCAGGCGTGCGGTGCAGAGAGAGAGCGAGGGACTATCTGGGGGAGGGACAGTGCAGCGGCCGCCCAGCGCAGCGCTGAGCGCGGGAGAGAACCACACCAGACCAGCCCAGGCAGCAGCAAGAAGAAGCTGGCAGCGGCGGCAGGTTAGGGGTTAGGGGGCGCAAATTACTTGCCTTGCCCCGGGTGCTGACAACCCACGCTACGCCGCTGTGTATACTGCACAGTGTTTTGAACACATGGGGTATCCAAATGAAAGTGAGCATGCACACTCAGAACACAATAATCCAGTACAAGTTAAATACAAGCTTCATCTTCACAGGGAGCAATAAACATGTAACAATAATGTTATAAGAAAAAACTGCTCCTTTTTCCCTTATGGGGTATCCAAAAGCCCGTATAGAGTCCTTATGTAGGTTCTCTATCAGTAGGAGAAAATAACAAAGGCCAACCAGAGAATATTGAGAAGCAAGGCAGCTAGTAAGCATGATCTTTATTAAACTGTTGCAGCAGGGTCCCCCGCTTACTCCATGTATGGAGGGAGGAGAGGAACCCAGAACATTGGTGTGCAAGCTATTATAAAGACTTTTGAAATTACCTACCCTGTAGCTCGATACCACCCCCCAAAACATACATACATCACAGAAAGAGGTGGTCCCTAGCAACAATTTGAGTGTGTTGCTTCTCTCCTGTCTGCCAGGATACCTGATAATGCCTTATCTGATTGCCTTTTCTGGGTAGCCTGGTTGAGATGGTAAATATTTAGTTCCTGGATCTCTTATGCATATTGATAGTGTGCTCAGCTTAACAGATACTTGCCAGACTGTATTTACAGGGAGGTGTAAGCCCCTACAGTCCAAAGACAATTGGAAAGCTTTTCCCATTTCCTTCCTCCTTGCAGAGAAATATTTGAGGTCAATTTGGGAGTGTCAGAATGGCTTCCGGATTGTTCTCCTGTGCTATTTCAGACACGTGGCTTATATACTTATGTATGTGTTTACCTTGTACATTTATGAACATTTATTGTATATATATAAGACCTTAGAATTCCTATAACAACAATAATAGGAGTCAATGCCTCTTTTGAACACCAGATAACAATGAAAGTTACCATATTTTTCGCTCTATAACACGCACCCGACCATAACACGCACGTAGTTTTTAGAGGAGGAAAATCCGTAGGCATGCCACCCGTAGGCATTCCCTCCATAACACGCACAGACATTTCCCCTTACTTTTTAGGGGGGGGGGAGTGAGTGTTATGGTGCAAAAAATACGGTAATTGCAGGTGTGGAGTAGGCATTCATGAGCTCAGGTTCTGCTTGTGGCTTTCCCACCGGCATCTAGTTGGCCACTGTGAGAGCAGGATGCTGGACTAGATGGGCTATTGGCCTGATCCAGCAGGCTCCTCTTCCGACCCCCAACCCTGTGTTAGCCTAACATAACCACCTTTTCATCATCTATCTGGTTGACAAGTGTTTGGGATTATCAAGAGACAAATACTGCCAGTGTGCCCTGCTTGTGAACCTTACTGAGTATGGCTGGCCACTCAGAGAACAAATAGAGTAAGGATAAATAGAACCAACCTAGCTTTCCTTTGCTCTTTGTAACAAAAAGTGATGTCAGCTTAATTCTGGAAGGAATGGGATGTCTGATGCAGAGCCAAAGGGTCTGTCTCTCCTAGAGCTTGATTCAAAGCCTATTTAAATCCATTTTTTAAAAAACAAACCTTGGCTTCATATCGGATCCTAAATCTAATGAAGTGGCAATTTGTTTTTCAATAGTAGGAAGACAATAAGAGGAACCATTGGTGATGTATGTGTGGGGGGGGGGTAATATTTATGGGATTTATTGTAAGTTTACAAGTAAACATTGCCAGGAGCTTACAGCCATTTATTTTCTGGTTAATCACTTCAAAAACAGTGTGGTAATAAAAAAGATACAACTGGGAACCCTAATAAGATCTACTGTTTGCAGATAAAGGACTTTGCTTCCTTGCTTGTAAGCTATTTGTCACTGTGGTATATATATATAATCCCCTTTTTTTACTGTAGCGCTCTTGCACAGACCAGGGGCAGGATAGATTTATACTGCATCAAAAGGACAGGCTGTGGCTGTTCCAAAATCAGTAAATTTTCAACTTTGAAATGTAAGGGTGGGGAGCAACCAGAAATGAATCAAAGCAAATTAATTTACCTCCTAGAGCTACAAAAACAAGGTGACTATTCAAAGGAAGCATAACCCTTAGGGCATGTTTACACTACAAATG
Source organism: Podarcis pityusensis (assembly GCF_964106645.2). Taxonomy (NCBI): domain Eukaryota; kingdom Metazoa; phylum Chordata; class Lepidosauria; order Squamata; family Lacertidae; genus Podarcis; species Podarcis pityusensis. The sequence goes on along the minus strand of NC_138036.1, from coordinate 16,290,075 downwards.
AACTTTTATTTATTAAAATTAAAACATTTCTAGCCCACCTTTCTGTGTCAGATAAAATGCCCAAAGTATCTATTATGGTATTACAGGTAAATGAGGCAGTCACCTCAGGCAGTGGGTTTTAGGTATAACAAAAAGGCAGAATTGCTAGTTATTTAATTTATTTTTTGTTGTATTTTAACTCGCAGGAAAAAGGCTGGTGTGGGATCTTCAGTCTCAGGTGCCAAAATAATTTGGCCAAGCTTAGGTACTATGGACTTTGACTGAGAGTAAATGGAGGGCAAGTGCCATTTGCTGTTCTGCCTCAGAGGACAAACTTTCTTGAGCTGCTCCTGTTCCTTTACGGAATTTAAGACTCCAAATGCTTAAGGAAATCTCAGCACCTTATGTATCTGTAATGCATGACAATTCACTAAAAAAAATGGGCACTTTCCCAAACCCTTATGAATATAAGCATTATGATACAATGCAGTTTCTGCACATGCAGTAGAGGGAAGTGAGGAGTAGATGGGGCTCATCAACCTGGGAAGTTAGACCTAGGAGAACGAAAACTCTGATCCTAAACCTTTGCTGCCTTCCGGGATATCTTTGGGAGAAGAAAAGGCTAAGAAGCAAACCCTGCACAAATCTGGAGTGAGGTCCCTGAGACGGTTGGCTGGCACCTTGCATGCCTTCGTCCGGCATCAGCTCTCTGGGGTCTCAAGCAAAAGACTTTGCCCCCCACCTCTATGTGCAGTGAGCATGTGTATGGGCTGTAGGTTTGCATGCTTTCTCCTTGCTCCTGTTGCCAGTACTAAGCACAGTAACCTCATATCACCCTTTTGAAATCTTTAGAATGGACTAAAGGAAATGCCATTGACCTTAGGAAGAGATAAGGGCTCGTCAACATGCACCAATATTGCAAAATCATCTTAAGTGTTCACAGTGTGCTGAAGTTTTGAAATTTTGTAATGAACTGCACTCTTTTCGAGGTCTCTGAATACCATTTATTTTATCAGTACTGAACTCTTGTGCTATAAAACCAAAGCTAAATAAGTGTTCGTTGCCCAAAATCTAGGCCATATTTTTTTTAGACATCATAGCACTGCCAGTTCCTAGTTTTCACTGAGATGGTAAACCTGTGTCTGGAGTTCTGTATTATTTCAGATTGTAGGTTGGGGCTGACATGATTGAATGCTTCTCCACACAATCCCCTCTTCAAGTAGAAAACTAAATATCAGGGAACTAAATTCTGGTTTAGCCTTCTTCCATTCATGCCAATTTTATTTGTGCAGGCATCTTTTTCATAATGCATACCAGGAAGGTTAAGTTAGAACCCCCCTATTTTATATTCTTCGCTCCCCCCTCATGGAAGAGTAGTCATGAGCCCCCTCTGGCTGCCTGAAGTTGTACAGTCTACCTTCAGGTTTTCTACCCTAGTGAACAGGCCACTGTTTTGCATTTGAAAGCCGCCCATAATGTCTGGAAAGTGAAATGCTAGAATTCCAGTGATGTAATTGCCAACCTTGTGCCAAAAGATAACACTATTCCTGCTTGTTAGCTAAGTAAATATCTGAGACCTAGGGAGTGGACAGTTAATATCATAACCCCACCCCCCTCTTATTTCTGCATACCATCTAGTTGCCCAGAAGGAGCTGATAAAACATCTGGCACTACCAAATCATGGTAGCTAAGTGGCTCACTTCCAGGGGCTATTTCATCTTCCTCATTTGTCTAAGTGGCAGGTTGTCTGATTTTTTTTATTATTTTGCCTTATGGGGTTCTCTGATAAGCAATGGTAGCAATGCCTTCAGGCATCAGAACTACTCCTACATGGATATCCCTTGTTTAGGAGTAGGCAACCCTGTCTCCCAACTTCTCCAAAGAACCTTTTATGTCCTCTGCCCTCCTGCTTAAGCCCTTTTTGACACTGTTTCTCCTATTAGCCATTTACCTCTGCTGCAGGCATCTCTTTGGGGTTCCTCCCAAAGCATATACCAGCTGCAGTAGGAGGATTTTTCTCGATATTGCAAGTTAGGTGCAAAGTTGCATTTCGTGACCAGTTTGGCTCTAGGAGTCTCAAGGTTAACTTTAAACTAATCAGTCTTTACAGTGCGCTTTTGCTTGTTCTCCCATACAGGAATGCACATTCTCTTTCATCTAAACACACACAGATCTTTTATATACTCCATCAGTACCACTTTGTTCAGGCCCTTTTCTGGCTCAGACTGGAATCTTTGCTACCACTTAATGATACAGGCCTGAACCAAGCTTGATAGCTGAGAGCGATAGGCTGGCCCCACACTTTCTGCCCGTCATCATGAGTGATGGGACTGTAGATGTGGGGGTCGTTCCTGTGCTCTGTCACTCTCTGCCACTGAATTGTCCTGCCCCTCCAGCAAACATTACCTGAAATGGAAAGGAGGGGAAACTTTCCACATCGCCTCCATCGGCCTTCCATAGAGAGAGGTCTTCACATATGATTCATATGACCAATGGAAAGATAATCAGACTATGGGCAAGGTGGAGCCTTTCTCCTGCCTCACGTGGCTGAGATTCCACATGTCCCCAATTTGTATGCTACAGTTCTGTCTGTTCCTACTGTTTGAATGTCACATCATTGCTCCATCAATGAAATGGAATCTTGGATTTTCAACCTGGTGTTATTGGTTGAACATAACTGCTGCCTTAACAGTCTGTTAAATCATCTGTTAGATTATTGTATAGTTTTTTTATTCTATTCTACGAAGTATTGTAAGTATACAGCTCCTGAAATTAGCAAATTGCCTTTAAGGTGTTCTCCTGTAAACACTCAGTAAATGTGCAATTTAGCCCTCTTTTGGATTACTCTCAAAGGGAAGGGGTGTAGCTCAGTGGTAGAATACAGTACACACTTGCATGCAGAAAGTATGCAGCTCCAAACCCTTGTATTTCTGGGTAGGGCTGGGAAAGACCCCTGCCTGAAACCCAGAGAGTCAAAGCCAGTCAATGTAGACAATATTGAGCTGGATGGATCAATGATATTACTCCATTTGAAGCAGCTTCATTGCATTCCTAAAATAGACAGTAAAGATTCTTAAAGTGTCTTTCCACTACTTTTGATTAGTCTTACTTGCTTTTGATACCGTTCTTCACACCTGAATTTTCTTACTTCACATTGACTTTTGTTTCAAAGCTATATTGCATTTGAATTTTCAATGTGTACTTCAAACATATTGGAGGAACAAAAGAAAAAGACAAAAATCAATACACAGTGAAAAGTGTATCACAAGCTTGCTATTAGAGACAAATCCTGCCAGTTTGAAGGGGCTGCTTACATCTTTTCTGAATCCACAGGAGCTTGCCCAAAAGGCCAAGCATAGTAAATGCAACCCTGAGAGAGTACACTCACAGTTGGATTCCTTGTAGGACAATACTGACAGTACTGCTATAAAACACAAATCCATTAAATTGTTTTGGAGATTTGTAGTGGAAAGTGACATTTCATTTAGCTCATGCCATTTACTGAAAGGGCCACAAAAGATGGGGAACTTTTATTTATTGTTTTACCGCTTTAGAAAACATGCTGCTGGTTCATATTCCAACAGACAAGGAGTCTGTTGAGCAAAGTCCAGAGTTCACAGATGTGTAAGGGAGGCTTAGAGCTGGGGGAGAGCAATCATTAGACAAACAAAATAACCAGCACAGTCTGAAAAAACTTCCACAGTTACAACGGGGAGACACTATTTCCATAGCCAATGAAGGTGCTTTGTAAAGCAGACACTGAAGCATTTCTGCTATTCACAGTTTGAGCAGTGACAGATTATTTTACCACTACCCTAACAAGATAAAGTAGAGTGATAGTGCAATGCATGCCTACTCAGAAGTAGATACGGTCAGTGGGACTTACTTCCAGGTAAAGTTATAGATGATTTAAAGGATTATGTGTATAAACATACAACTGAAGTAGGGTAATTGTTGTAGACTCAGAGTGAGGCCAGTAGAGAGTTTTAAGATCTCAGATTTGTATAAAGCAAGGGTACCCAGCATGGACTACAACTTCCATTATCCTTGGATGCTAGTCATGTGTGCTGAGATTAAAGGGAGCTGTAATCCAACAACTTTTGGCAGGTACCGTGTTGGCCACCCCAGTGCATGTCTGCCTAATCTTTGTTGATAACTAATTGCTGGAGGCAGTCTGAAATTCACCCTGCTGCCCCCAGCCAAGTTTTACGCACATAAACACACATATACAGTATCTTTTTTAAAAAAAAATTCCTAAAACAAAAACATTGGGGCCGCACAAAAAAACAATTGGGTAAGGATGTTGCCCATGGGGCACAGGCTTGCTACCCTTGGCATAAGTGACTTAAATACAATAATCTTGAAAAAGTACATAGCCCATTTAAAATTTTCTGAAGAATGACATTCTGTTTGGCTCCATAGTTTGAATGTAGATGTTTTATCAATAAGGAGAAATGCTGGGGTATATTTTTACCACTTTCTGAGACATACTAAGTTTACTTGGTTTTTTTCTATTTAACTGAGTTTCTTAAGCAATTTGTACAAATTGTGGGATTTTGCTGAATGTTGCAAACATCTGCTTTGTTATGGCCCAGTATAATAATAAAGCTTTGCTTTGTCCTTAGGTTAACATGTTTGTGGAAGGATTCCATGATGCTATTATCCTCTATGTTCTGGCTTTACGGGAAGTTTTGAAGAATGGCTTCACTAAGAAAGATGGAGAAAAGATTGTCCATCAGACATGGAATAGGACATATGAAGGTAGGAATAATCAAGTGTTTGATGTAATTTTGTTTGTCCAGTCTTGGGAAAATCTGTAACTTTTTGGTTGTACCATCTAGCTTCTTAAAATTAAAACCTGCCACCTCCTGCTGATAGCATACCATAAAGTGAAAAATGAGGGGGCGTCCATTCCTCACTGGTTGTTAAAAAGTCCCTTTCTCTCCAATGCAAATTACAGTGGGGGTGGGGGGGTGCGCACACACACACACACACACACACACACACACAGACGTATGGGTTTACCATTCCCTTTTTTGGTTTGGCACACCTACTGCTGGAATGTGGGGCTCAGGGTGGAAAAGACCCCCACCCTTGTTGTGTTGTGTTGTGCTGTGCTGTTTCCAGCAATAAAAGGGGGGGGGAGGGGGTAGAACCATGAATAATGTGGTTCCTTGAAAGGATGAGATATAAATTAAGGATTCTTAGTAGATAATTATTGGTACAAAAAAGAAGAGGCAGCTTATAATAAGGAGGTAAGAAGATAATGGTTTCCATCTAAATGTGCAGTGACAGCTTTTTATCACTCCTTTACATACCACCTTATGCCTCACATATTGTATTTGGAAGGTTCTCCCTACCTCTGGTTATCTACACATACTTATGTATTAACAGGGACAACACAGACAAAAATGGAGACTGTGACATGTTTAAACAGATAGCTTGCCTGCACACTAGATATTAAGAAACTACATTAAATAGCCCCCTGTTGTCTATATTTTTATAGCATCACTGTCAGTAATTTTTTATACAAAGAAATCCCTTATAATAATAGGTTAGCTGTCATCATTAAGGTTCTTGGCTCCTTCCTTGTTTTTGAAGATTGCAGCCACTTGACTCTTTCATGTGCATATATTAGCATGCTTCCTTACATTGCTTCATCTTTTCCATTTAGGTTTTATAACTGAAAAGCTGGGTTTAATAAAAATGCAAAAATGCCAAGTCCTCCTTCCTTTTCTTTGCTGTATTAGATTTTGAACAGCTTTTTGTGTGTGCATTCAGAAATGTTTCAAGGTCTCCATTTGCTATTTTAGATTGTGCATGCCAAAGTGTTCAGGGTTTTCAGTGCCAAACCTTTTGGGCCCTTCTGCCCCACCCACATCCTGCCAATCTTAGAATCTATGAATATGTTCAAACTCCAGAACACACACCCGTGCATTAAACTTTGTAAGGTCAGCTGGACCTTACTGGTAAGACCAAGCTGCTCTTGCCAGATACATCTGTCATTTCTTACAGTGTAAGATTACCACAATTTCCAGTGGAAGTACTTAAACTGAAAGGAAATATTTCCTTTAGATAAGAACCCAACAATGAGTTCTGAAATTGGAACAGCTATGAAAAACATAATGGACCACTTTCTCGGCTTCAGTGAGTTTTTCTTTCTCACAGTAATGGAGAGGCATTTGGTTGGAAAGGACAAGAAATTTATCCTGTCCCAGCTCCTGCTAACCTAGCAGTTCAAAAGCACACCAGTGCAAATAGATAAATAGGTATTGCTGTGGCAGGAAGGTAAACGCATTTCTGTGTGCTCTGGTTTCGCTCACGGTGTTCCATTGCGCCAAAAGCAGTTTAGTCATGCTGACCACATGACCTGGAAAGCTGTCTGTGGACAAACATCGGTTCCCTCAGCCTGAAAGCGAGATGAGCACCTCAACCCCATAGTCGCCTTTGACTGAACTTAAGCGTTCAGGGGTTATTTACCTTTTGCCTTACTGATCCAGGAGCTCAACACATTGAGCCCCAACAATAATCCACATAATCCAAACCTCAGTAGATCAAAAGACAGTAAATATAGTGATGGGTTAGCCAAGTACCAGCAGGGGAAGGAGTCGTCTCCATCATGGGTTAAGAGAGTTTAGCTGTTCTCTTGCATCAGTGGGCTCTGCTGTCTCATGTCTCATGCCTTATATTTGCAGCCAATCACTGCACTCTACAGGGGTGGGCCTCCTTCAGATGCCATTTCCTCAGGAGGGCCATTCTGCATGATGTTGGAATCAGGCCTTTAGTGTGGTTGCACCTACCCTTCAGATCTCCCTCCCACCACATAACAGATTAGCAGTATCTATGTTATCATTTTGGTGCCTATTGAAGCTCTTTCCTTGTCCAACAAATCTTTCAAGAGGATTTTTTTTTGGGGGGGGGGATCCCAATCTGTGTCTGTACTGAATTGAAATTGTTTGTAGTTATCTTTTTATTGTATAGATCACTTTGGAATGTTTTATGGGAAGTGATTCACAAATGAAATAAATAAGAATGATAGAAAATTATAATAGACAGAAATTGAAGGGCTGCACCAAAGAAGCCCGAGGATGATGTTATTTCTGTTCCTGATACTCAACTTGAATGTGATTTTTATTGTAAGAACCTTTTATTAACTTAATTAGACAGCCTTTCAGGGCTACAAAGCAGGATACCATTATCCTAAATGTATCAGTAATGTTGATTTTACTTTAAAAACTAAAACTTCTAGTACCATATGCATATTACCAGTGCAGTAAACATGGGACTGCTTATGAAGATAGCCAGTGTAGTGCAGTGAGTAGTGCTGGATTTAGACTGAAGAGACCTTAAGCCAGTTTCTGTCTCTCAACCTACTTCACAGAGTTGCTGTGAGGATAGAAGGGTAGCAGGAAGAACTTAACATGCTGTTAAGGATTTCTAGCCTCATAGTTGCCACCCTTTCTCAAAATATGCTATGCCATCTCAAAGGGTGAATGTATTAGAGATTGATACATTCAATAAGAGATTGAGTGTTTGGGGGGGGAGGCTCGTTTAATTTCATTGTACACAGGTTGTACAATGACAATAAAGGTATTATTAGTAGGACTCTTTGCTTGCCTTTTGAGTTCAGACGAGTAGATGCATTAAACTATTAGCTTCCTCAAATATTCCAGGGCCTAGACTTTCCTGTGTAAAATTATTTTGCCCCTTAATGGCTTTTTAAAAATCAGCAAAATAGGGGTTCTGAAATAGGACTTATGCCCCGCAGGCTGTGTGTGTGTGAGAGAGTGAGAGAGAGAAGAAATGTTAGGAATTTTAGGAATGCAGCCCCAGAGGTAAAATTACAATTTCTTTTGGAATGCCAACAGAAGTACTGGAAGACTAATGAGGTTTCCTGCCATATCAGTCTCTAATAATTCTGCCATTTCTTGGAAGCATTATGTGCTGTCAACTCATTAATTTTTAAATTTCTCACCTGCCACTCTCTAGGCATTGCAGGGCCAGTATCCATAGATGCCAATGGAGAAAGATATGGAGATTTTTCTGTGATTGCAATGACTGATCCAGAAACTGGAATGCAGCAGGTAAGTGCTGAAGTAATGCTAAATGCTAGGCTGGAACAAGGATTCAGTGGCAAAATGTTTATTGACTCTACCGTGGGCAAGACATATTATGTCTCTTGCAGTCTCCATTTCTACTAAACCAATTAAGGAAAGAATTTAGACTGATCACTGTTACAAGTCCTTCTTACTAACCCTTCAGCAGAACCTCATAAGAAAGCTTGATGTGCAGGGATTGGAACAAACTGCCATTAAAACACACACACACACACACACACACACACACACACACACATTCTTTCTTACTGGATTATTACTGGATCATCATCAGCCTGAAAAATGTGATATTGCAACCTAGACTCTTGAATTCAAGATCTTAATGAATGTGGGAGACTCCATACATTTTCGAAGAAAATGAAAAGTATTCATGACCTTGTTTAGCTAGGCTGGTCATCAAAAGCAGGAGATACAATGAGGCCAAAGGAGAGTGCCTTGAGTATTGGTACTATGAAATTAAACACTACAATTGCATAATAGCACTACAGGGTCCTTGGTTTACAAATGTCATGGTCTTCATTTGTAGAAATTAAAGACAGCATTCAACCAATAATATTACATGCTAGAGTGAAAATCCAGATATATATATCATATATATCCTAGACAGTGGCATTGTTCAGAAGGTTTTAGTTGCAGTGAACAAGAAACTAAATATGAGGCAGCAGAGAGGTGAAATTTTCTGGAAATTTTGAAGCCATGGGAAGCAAATTTCCCAGGGTAAAACCGAAATATATTCAGCTCTTAATTTCTTATCAGCACTAAACTTATTCTACTGCTTTAACCTTTAATGATATAACATGGATCACTTATAGCTAGTGAGTGTATAAAATCAAACTATTTGCCTTATACAGAACAATCCTTTGCATAGTCATTCAGACATAAAATCTGCTGTTTAGTTGAGCTTCCTCCTCGTTAAACACATAGAACTTCAGCCTCAAAAATATAAATGCCTTAAACTGCAATCCTATAAAAATCAGAATGTCACAGTGAGCTAAAAAGCAGAATGCCTAGCACTAGTCCCTCTTTCTTTCCCCTCCATTCCTTAACCTGTGTATTTCCCCTCCCAGACCCAAATCTTGCTGTTTCTCACCACCAATTAAACTGTTTGCATGTGTCTGCATGTGTGCCTGCCTGGTTGCCTGCCTGCATCTCTGTGTCACATGTGGCTGGCCCATGGTGACCCCTGGCTTTGCCTACCCCAGCCCCATCCGCAGTTAGCTGCCCTACCCTCTGCTCAGTCCTTCACCCCACCAGCCTCAGGGGTCAGCAGCCGCAGCTAGTTACATTTCAAGAATAATGTTGGTAAAATGTAAATAGTGGCTTATAAAGTACAGTAATGCCATTTGCTGCATAAACTGCTAAGATTAGTTGGGAAATTGTACATATAAACCTGTTAACTGTAAGGACAGTGAATTGGTTTGATCTGGTGTCAACCAGACTGTTTGTACTGCAGTTATGTTGCTTTTGATTGATTTGTGTGTGTAATATTGTGCTGCCTTGGACATACACAAAGACCTGACTGACTGATAACATGGAAGATGTCAGAAAAGAACTATAAAGATTATTACAGGTCCAGAAGTCATCTGAGGAAAGGCTGAAGGACACAGCCTGTTAACCCAAAACCTTGGAGTGGAGGGGAAGTGCACATGGGAAGGATAACATTGACCCCAGTCTCTACATATATTCATGTGCATCTCTCATCTATGACAGGAAATCCAGCAATTGCATGATTAGACTTTTTTGTATATTTAGTACATCCTTTCTGTTTCCCTTGGGAAGCCTCACTCATGTCACATTCCAGCTTCTTTCCATTTTGTGTTTGTTGACATCATTCATTTTGCTGGGGTTGTCTCATCCTAATTTATAATGCTGACCTCTCTTTGATGGTACTGGTGGTAATATTAGTTTATTTGGAAGGTTCATTCCCACTGGTCATGAAAACCTTCGTTTCTAAGCGGAATGCAGCCAAACCAATTTAGGCTTGACCAGCAAATCTTTATCTGATAATTTGGTGTCTAGAATCTGATAAATAAAATGAACCTAAAATGAAGTAAACATACATTTTAAAGAAAAACAGAGTAGTTTGGGACCAAGTAAACATACATTTTAAAGAAAAACAGAGTAGTTTGAGGTGTGGTGGTAGAGAACAAGAGCCAAGCACATAGCCCAAAGAGCTCTGACAGCCACACACAAATGGCAGCAATAATTTACACACCATTCAGTGAAGTAAACAAAAGTTTATGTGCTGGACATTTGGTCCCTCCAAATTTCAGAATGGGGCAAGGAGGGATTTATGATCCAAAAATGTATGGCTCCAGCAATTATGTCTTTCAATTGATGGATTTTTGGATGCGATTCTGAAAAGTGTATGTGTCAGGGGTTCAGGGGCAGAGGCACAGGGTAGGCAGGAGATGGAGAGCGATGGGGATGAATCCCAAGACAGCGAGGAAGAGGATGACAATGACTCAAGAGATTCCATGAGTCTTTCCAGCGAATCAGAGGATTCCCAGAAGGGGGCGCCGGTGGTCAAGGCCAGGGGAGCCCCAGGGGGAACGTGTCAGGAGCAGGGGGCCAGCGGGGGATCCCAAAGTGGCAGCTGGGCGTCAGGACCAGCCTCCCCGCCAGAGTGCAGCGAAGGGGGTGGAGGTTCCAGTGTATCAGGGGAAGCAGCTCCGGCAGCAGAGAAGGGAGGGAGGTCGGAGCAAGCCACCCTCCCGGAAGGGGAGGGGAGTAGTGAAGGGAGTAGTGTAGCTGTCAAAAGGAAGGTTAGAGGTTGGGCGCGCGCGCCAAGTTCAAATGTGGAGGCGCGCGGAAGTACAGGGAGCCCGGAGGAGGGGCCAGGTCCCAAAACCCGCAGGAGGGGGCAAGAGCAATCTGGGGATTCCGCGTCAGGGGAATCCAGGAGGGGCGAAACCCCAGCGGGCAGGAAGACCCTGCGGAAAAGGAAAGAGAGGAAGAGGTGGAGCAGCGCAAGCCTCTTAAACTGGTGCAGGGGAGGGACTGACTCAGAGGGGACTTCAACGGTCTAAGCGTAACAGACGTGGGGCTGCGCGCCTCGGATGTGAAGCAAACAATGAACTGCAATAAACACTTTTGTATATAAGAAGAAATTGGCGTTGGTCTTTTGTGAGCTGAGACCTGAGGCAGCCCTGACAGTGTGTTATATATAACAGAGATTAAGCTAGCTGATATACCCCCGTTTTCTCCCTACTTCCAGAAGCTGGTTGGAAATAGACTGTCATTTTGCTATATATCTATTTTCTTCACAGGTTATTTGGAACTATTACGGAAAGCATGGACGGCTTGAAATGCTTCCAAATGTAAATTACCCCTGGAAGCTCAAAGCAAGAACAGATGACAGCCGAGGTTTGGAACACCCAAGCAACACACCCTGCAAATCATGTAAGTTTACTGAGGTTAACTTCTCCTTTCCAAATCTGCAACAGACAGCAGTCCATGTTAAGGAATTGCGCTTGTTCTCAGATACACTTCTGTATCAATAGCAATACTACAAATAACAACCTGACCAGAGGAAATTTACTGAGGCTCAATTTACGTATAGCTCATGTTCATGGGAAAATCTGGGATAGTTTCTTTCAAAATGTGAAGATGGAACACTGGCAAAGTGGGTATGTGCATATGGTTTTGTATATTGGCAATAGCATCAAGATTTCCCAAGCAAAAGGTTGCAAAGCAGAGAGCCAATGTGGTACAGTGGTTAGAGTGTCAGACCTGGGGCACCAAGGTTCCAATCCCCACTCAGCAAAAAAACTCACTGGGTGACCTTGAGCCAGTCACTGTATCTCAGCCCAACTACCTCACAGGGTTGTTGTAAAGATAAAATGGGGAGTAGGAGAGCTATGTGCACCACCTTGAGCTCCCTGGAGGAAAGGCGGGATATTAAATAAATAAATAACCTTGCTGAAACGCCCGGAAGAGAATAATGGTGCTGCAGATGGAGCTAGGTAGGATAAAGGAGTAAAGGGGAGAAGATACAGAGATGCAGTTGAAATGAAGCTGTCATGAGGTGAGTGTAAATGCTGAACAGGCACAAGAATGAATCAGGCCCAAAGTTTGTTAAGCGTTGAAATGTTTGGCATAGAATGGCTGAGGGAACCAAAGCATTCTGGCAGCCTGCCTTATAGCCTAACTGATGTCGAGAGGAAAGTCAGATTCTTCACTGCAGACTGCTCTTTCTACCTGCTGTGACCAACCATAGAATGTAAATGGTACCAAGGTACCCAAAATGGTCCAGAAGCGAGACATTACCCCCAGAGCCCTTAAGGGGTCTCCCAAGGAAGGCATTCAGTGAAATCACTCCCACCTGCTCTCAAACTATGCTCCCTGCCCAGTGCCCCAGCGATAGAGCAAGTTGTGATACAATTATTGATGCAAGAGACTGAAAGCACTGTGAAAGAAAATATACTTGTTGGGAGGAAGGCTAATAATAATAATAATAATAATAATATCCTAGAACCCAATTGTTGATTAGGAATGCAGGTAAAATTCCTTCCTCCACCAGTCACGGACTGTGGGCCGGGGGGGAGGGGTGGCATTATTAATCCGGGAAGATTGTCCTTTCAGGGCTCTACCATCGCCATCGATCCCCGGCATCGAATGTGTTGGCCTAGTGTGGGGCTCTGAGGTGAGCTTGGCTGTCTGGCTGGTGTACCGGCCACCTAGCGCACCAGCAGCCACCCTGTCAGGCCTACTGGAGGCGGTGGCCGGCTGGGCCTTGGAGTTCCCTAACCTATTGGTATTGGGGGACTTCAACATCCATGCTGATGCCACTCCCTCCTCACAGGCTCTGGACCTGGTGTCTTCCATGGCAACACTAGGGCTCTCCCAGTTTGTTTCAGGCCCCACACATCAAGCAGGCCACACGCTGGATTTGATCTTTGGCGTAGGTATAGATGTGATCATGTCTCCTTCAATTAAGGTGCCATGGTCTGATCACTACGCTCTGAAAGCCAGGATTGACTTTCCACCCCCACCCTGCTTAGGTGGCGAGCCGATTTGGGCTCGCCCGCAGAGGCTGATGGACCCTGATAGATTCCGTCAAGCCTTGCGGGACCTTGCTCCCCCTGGCGACTCATTGACTGAGCTTGTTGAGGGCTGGAATACCCAGCTCCTGGCAGCCATAGATGAGATCGCACCTAAGCGCCCTCTGCGACTCCGCAGAAACCGGGCTCCCTGGTTTACCGAGGAGCTTCGGAAAATGAAGCGGGACCTCAGACGGCTAGAGCAAGTATGGCGGGGTGCCCGTGACGGAGCCTCAAGAACATCTTATAGGGTTTTTATGAAAACCTATGAGATGGCGGTGAAGGCCGCTAAGAAGTCTTACTTCTCGGCCTCCATTGCATCCGCTAGCTCTCGCCCGGCGCAATTATTTAGTATAATTAGGTCTTTAACGTCCCTTGAAGGACAGCCAAATTTAAATAACAATCTGACACACAGCTGTGAGGCATTTGCGAGCTTTTTTGCGGAGAAGGTCCTGTTGCTCCGCCATGACCTCCCTGCCAATTTGGATACAATAAAGGAACTGGAGGCCCCTCGACTGTCCTCGGGTCCAGTATTGGACCACTTTGATCGGATATCCCCAGCCGATGTGGACAGACTCCTCCGAGCTGGAAAGCCCACCACCTGTCCTCTTGACCCGTGCCCGTCTTGGCTGATTAGAGCGTGTCCAGACGAGGTGCGGGCCCCCCTGGGGGATATCATCAATTTGTCCCTTGGCACCGGGATATTTCCAGGGGAATTGAAGGAGGCAGTGGTGCGCCCGCTCTTAAAGAAAACATCATTAGATCCCTTAGATCTATCCAATTACCGCCCGGTTTCGAATCTTCCATTCCTGGGTAAGGTGATTGAGAGAGCGGTTGCTGAACAGCTTGGTAGGTTTCTGGATGAAACATCGGCTCTGGATCCATTCCAGTCTGGCTTCCGCGCTGGTCATGGGACCGAGACGGCTCTGGTCGCCCTAACAGATGATCTCCGCAGGCAGCTGGATCGAGGCGGGTCGGGGCTGCTGATTCTTCTAGACCTGTCAGCAGCCTTCGACATGGTTGATCACGAACTCCTGGTCCACCGCCTTGCCGACGTGGGGATCCAGGGCACAGTCCTTCAATGGCTGCGCTCGTTTCTCTCCGGTCGGGGACAGAGGGTGGCGCTTGGGGGGGAATTGTCATCCCGCCACTCCTTGGTGTGTGGAGTGCCTCAGGGTGCGATACTCTCCCCGATGCTTTTTAACATCTTTATGCGCCCCCTCGCCCAGCTTGTCCGGAGTTTTGGGCTGGGCTGCCATCAGTATGCCGATGACACCCAACTCTATCTGTTGATGGATGGCCATCCTGACTCGGCCCCAGACACACTGACCAGATGTTTGGAAGCTGTGGCTGGATGGTTACGCGGAAGCCGGTTGAAGTTAAATCCTTTGAAGACAGAGGTCCTCTGGCTGGGACGGGACGATATGGGATTGGGGGGGCAACTCCCATCTCTTGCGGGGGTGCAATTAGTGCCAGCACCGTCCGTTAAGAGTTTGGGTGTAATCTTCGATACCTCCCTCTCTATGGAGGCGCAGATTACAGCTATAACAAAGGCGGCATTTTTTCATCTCCGCCAAGCTAAGCAGTTGGCTCCTTATCTCTCTCGCCCTGACCTAGCCACTGTGATCCACGCGACGGTCACCTCCAGACTGGATTATTGTAACTCGCTCTACGTGGGGCTGCCCTTGAGACTGGCCCAGAAACTCCAGCGGGTGCAGAATGCCGCGGCGAGACTCCTTATGGGGTCTTCGCTGCGAGATCACATTCATCCGGTACTATACCAGCTGCACTGGCTCCCGGTGGAGTACAGGATCAGGTTTAAGGTGCTGGTTTTAACCTTTAAAGCCCTATACGGCCTAGGACCCTCGTACCTACGGGACCGCCTCTCCTGGTATGCCCCACAGAGGAACCTACGGTCTGCAAATAAAAACATCCTGAAGGTCCCAGGCCTCAGAGAGGTTAGGCTGGCCTCAACTAGAGCCAGGGCTTTCTCGGCTGCGGCTCCAATCTGGTGGAACGCTCTGTCACAAGAGACTAGGGCCCTGCGGGACCTGACATCTTTCCGCAAGGCCTGCAAGACAGAGTTGTTCCACCAGGCCTTTGGTCAGGGCCCAGCCTGACTCCCACCTCTGGCAACCTGCACAGAACTTTGCTTAACGGTTGCCATTAATTTGATTTTAATTAATTTTTATAATGAAATGTTTTAGAATGTTTGATTATTTGATTGTTTGATTATTTGTTTGTTGTTAGCCGCCCTGAGCCTGGCTTTGGCTGGGGAGGGCGGGATATAAATAAAATTTATTATTATTATTATTATTATTCCTGGCGCTATCACTCAGTGACCGGCAATTAGCCCATAACAAAGTAAGCAAGCAGAAGAAACATCCAAGAATTAGGGAGAGTGGGAGGGCAATTTAAGAACTCTCCACCCCATCCCCATCAGGACAGGAGCCAGAATTTATAGTCCAGAAGTGCACCAGATGGATTGAATTCCTTCGAGCAAGTCAGAACTTTGCTCCACCTAGCGCAATACTGCCTACACTGACTGGCAGTAGTTCTCCAGAGTCTTACCCAGTCCTAGGTGGAAATGCCTGGGATTGAGGCTGGGACCTTTTGTATGAAAGGCAAATGATTCGCCACCTAGCTTCACTCCCTTTCCACCTCCTATCCATGCCCAGCTGGCATTTGCTAGCTGACCAAGGAGCAGATCCCACAATGCAGCCAAGGTGGTAGTCATGTTGTTGGCTCGCTCCCTATCTCCCAGCATCAATATAAAAGAAGGCAGATTTTTATAAATTTGAGAAGATTTGAATTGCACGGATGAACCATTTCAACACATACACACACAAATCACAGCAAAAAAACAGCATATGGATGTAAAAAGTTGTAGTGCAACCCATCCTAAGGTAATTCATTATTGACTGAGAATTACTGTTGCCCAGTGCCCTCAAGGCGTGTTGGAGAGAAAATACATGCCTTCCCTTTAAAAAGGTCAGTTCAACTCTTTCAGTTCTGCTGTTATAGAAAGTTTTTAAAACTCACCTGTTTTCCTTGGCTTTTTAACAAAACGTTTCAATTTAAACTTTGGGATTTCTGTTAGTGTTTATTGACATTTATTAGCTGACTGATTTATTGTGATTTGAATGGTATATTTCAATGTTTGTTCTTAATGGAAACTGTATCTTTGTTTTAATGTAAGCCGCCTTGTATAGTCTTGAAAGGTGGCTTAAAAGTAACTGAAATAAATCAGCAGCACTTCAGAGTGTGACAACAATAAGCTCCAAGGTAAACATAAAGGAAGATAATAAAAGCAGTTGGAACTATAGAAAAGTTTCTTTGGGCACTTTTCAAAATGGATTTTGAATAGATTTGTTTATAATATTACATTGATCGTTTATTCAGTCATTCTGTGAGATTGAACATATTTCTTTGTGATTTTCTATTGGTTATTTCTTTTTTAATTTTTCAAGCAGGTGGTCTAGGAGAGTCAGCAGTTACAGGAATTGTTGTGGGTGCCTTGCTAGGAGCAGGATTGTTGATGGCTTTCTACTTTTTCAGGTTGGTTCTGTTTTGGGGGAAAATATTGCCTACATTTTATAATTTGTATAAAGCAAATCAATTATTAGAGAAACAAGCCATGGTTTGTTGAATCATCTGTGGGGCAGATTGTGGTTAATTTATGTGCTTTATTTATTTTGAGGAGTGGACAGGTACTTAATATTGCTGATTTTTTAATGTTGTGAACTTTATGAGCAGTTTTGTATTGCACTCTGTTTTATTATAGTTGTAATTGTATTATTATTCCGTTAGTGTAAGATACATTCAGTGTTAATTACTTGTAAACGAGGTCTATAAATATTTTTTGGCAGTAACAACATGTAAGAATTTAGTCAGAATAACAATTAATTATCAAATTAGATATGTTTGAGTATTTAGATTTTACTGAATTGTACGTGGACTTTAATGGGGCAGTCCCAATTTCACTGAAGAACACAAATACAGAACACAAATGATATTTAACAGTGTGAGGTGGCAAGCAATCTATTCCACTGAACAATATGAAGCCATATGCTGCAATCTTGAAGCAGATCTTTAAAAAAAAAACACTGTTTGAGAGAACTACTAAATGGTTCCACTATTTGCAGCCCTAACTTCAAAGCATCTGTTGCACTTTATACTAGCTTCCTGCTCACTTAGTTTCAGATCTGTGGAAGAATATTCAGTTTGTCTGAAATCTTTGAATATAACTTAACTTTGAGATCAGGCAAAAATGCTTCAAGGCACACCTCTTTAATCTTTTGGCAATAGTGTTCATTCATCTCATTTATCATTAGGAACACATTTGTACTTCACAGACATTCTTTTGTGAAGGGAGTTATATTCCTAATTATCCTAAACTGAAGGAGGTTTTCTTACCCTGTGCTACCCATTTCTTTTATGCAGAAAAAAATACAAAATAACTATTGAGAGGCGAAGTCAACTGGAAGAATACAACATCGGCAAGCACTGGCAATTACGAGAGGACTCTATAAGGTCTCACTTTTCTGCTGCATGAAGTAAGGAGAAACAAACTGTTTTTGTCTGTGTGTGGAGGAAATCTGTAGACAAATGGACACTACCAAAGACAGCAACAGAAAAGAAGAAGCTTATTAAGGACTCAGCATTTTAAAAGTAGAGTAACTCTGTCTTAATTTCTTTCAGAAACTCAGGAATGATTTACTAGCCACATTATTCCACGTGGCCTTTTTATCTTGTGGAAAAGAAAATGACAAAAGAACAAGTGTGTCCCCGTCCCCCCCCGCCAATATGGGTTTGACACTTGGTGTGTATCCAAGACAAGTCGCTGTGGTCAGCCATTTTGTTTCTTGGAAATGTGAAGGTTCATTCAGCGGACCTTCATTAGCTGTACCTCATACCAGATTATAAAAGGAATGTGTTTTCAGAGACAGAGGTGCTGCTTTTTAGTATTGTTCAGCATTGAATAGTGGAGATTAGAATCGAGCAAAGGAAGTGTGAGGTAGTAAAAAACAATACAATTTATGGGAAAGGAGCAGAAGCATTTTTATAGAACAGAAGAAATCCCAAGGCAGTGGAAAGATAGTATTTGGTTCTGAGGACCTACTTACACAACAAATTAGTTTTGGATATCATTCTAATAGCATTCCCTGTGAAAGGATTCCTTTGCAAATATGTTGTGTATTGGTCTAAACAGAACAACTTCTTGCCTGTGTTCCTGGGGATGTTTGGGTTTAAGAGAACTTCCATTTACATCGCATTTTTGTTTCAAGAAAGCTCCCTCCTCTGTATCATTTTCATGACCTATATATGGATTCTGCAGGGTTCCTGTCATAGAGATCACTGTAGGATTATATATTCACTGGTTACATGTCTCCTGCTTTTTAATCTGTTGGGTGTTTCTTGTGTAAAATAAACATGAACCATTTCCAGAAAAGAGGCAGGCCTGATCTGCACATAACGTGACACTAGGTAAAAGAACCCTGAAGTGGTAGAGTGGTCTTACAACTTCAGAATACAGATGAGTTGAGAGGAGGTGCCATTTCTGAATACTGTACTCCAAGTTATTAAAAAAAAAGCCACACACAAAGGAAGGAACTGAGTGTAGCACTAAGGTGATTGTTCCAAAAGGGCAAGCAGTGTGGCTTGCCAGATTCAACAGTCCCCACTTTCCTCCCCCATGCACTGTTCTGGGGGTTCTCCCACCCCTGTGCCAGTTTCAGGGGATATGGGGCACGCAGGAGAAGAAGGAAAGGAAAGCCCTGTTGCACAAGCAGAAGCCCTTGCGTAGGGCTTCTGTTGATGTGATTCATTAGTTGAATCCTTCCCAATAACTGAGCAAGAGGGGGCAACATGAAAAATTGAGAAAAGTCTAGGCTCCCTTTCACAGCCATGCTAGGTTTCTGCATAAATATTGTTTTTTACACAGGGAAGCATTCAGAAATATGATTTCCCTTACCTGCATTCTGAAGTAGTATAGTCCAATCTGTCAGCTCATTCCCATCTCATCCTGCTTTATGTGTAGACTAGGCCAATAACAGTAAATGAGATCCTTGCCTCAGACAAAGAACCTTTGGCTGATCTCTTTATGTACATAGAGATATGTACACACAAAAATACAAAACAGCTAGAAGTTCAGAAGTTCTGGCTCCTCTGGTTTTGTCTCCACCAGGTTGCCCTTCTGCTTCCTTAGCCTTTTGGTTCCCACTGCTAAAATGGGAAGAAATGGGCAAGGCAAGAATATTGATTTGTGTGGATGTATGGGCATAACAGCTGTGCAGATGAGAGAATCTTAGGAACTGAATAATACAGCTTTACAAAATAATCAGGCCATTACTCAGCAGCATGTTCCATTAAAATCTGTGGTACTTACTTCTGAGAAAAATGAGTACAGAGTGAGGATGCAATATATCATCCCTGCTTCAAATTCTTCAGCTGGAAGCAAACACCCCATGGCCACCTTTGAGACCTGAGTGTAGCCCAAACTATGTAAATATTAAGTATTAGAGTGGTTTTGTACAGTAAAGGCAACGCCAAACTTTTTTGTTGTATAAAAAGTGACATCTGGCTAACTGTTATTTTTTAGGTATTCTTATCATATTTTTCTATTAAGAAAAAAATGTCTATTTGAGGTTGTTTTATTTCACCTTGGAAAGTCAAAGTGAGAGCACATTTGAAGAGCTATTTTTCTTTTCTTTTTTAAAAGTGTGAATAATAATGAGCACAGATCTTCTTATATGTAAATAAAAGTAGTATATTTGACTTTTGCATATTGGGCCAGTCCGCCCCTTCCCCTTCTTTCTTTCCCCAGTCATGGAATTCTCATTCAGTGGCAAGATTCCTTTGATGATATAGAACAGAGCTGTGGAAGCTGTGGTCCTCCAGATGTTGCTGAACCAAAGCTTCCACTATTCTTGACCGCTCACCTTGTTGGTTAGAACTGATAGGAGTAGGACTCCAATAACATCTGGAAGGCCAGAGATTCCCCATCCCAATATAGGGGTTGAGAGACTTCATGCTAATAATCCCAGATTTCTCTAAAAGGAATCATATAACCATCTATTTTATTGGAAGGGTACATGAATATGGAGGTTTTAACAACAGCAATCCCTCTTACCTACGTTGGTTTAAAAATACTATTAGATCAGTTTTTATCTTTCTAATGTCAGTCTTCAGAGATCTCTCTATATTGACTCATTTGTCAAGGAGCTCCGACATGGTTCCCAATAGAACCAGCTAGTGGTTACCAGAGAAGGAGCAAGAGTTCTGGACACTCCTGGTTATTCCCAGCAGCCCCACACCTGTAAGGTGCTACTTCCTGCTTCTACCACTGTTTCATGTCTCCTGCTGGCAAGGGTATCTGTGTGTCCTTGTCTGCCATCTAGCAGAAGTGGCTATTCTTTCCTCTTTATGGTGGACCACCTCACTGGCCCCTGAACATTGTAGATGATTCTGGTGCATGTTTTAGGGTATGCATTCAGCCTCATGCAGACACTGGTGACTCCTATTCGGTCTCACAGCTACCCTACATAAATAGTGGAGTGTGTAACTTAAGAGCTACAACACATCCAACCTTTTCCTGTAGCTGCACATTGCAGGGGAAGATGGAGGTCTAGCTGTATTTCAGGGAAGCTTGTCAATTTCAGGGAAGCTTGTCAATTTTTGCTTACCTTCTTACAGAGGATGCCCTAATAACTTCCAGGGACATGAGAGTTCCTTGGAACATAGTTTGAAAACCACTGTCAGTTTTTTTCCAGCAATCTTCTGCTCTTTTCCTAAGTCAGTGTATGCTATTTCCCCCCCAATTCCTTGAGCATTCCAGCTGGTTCTCCAGTGCTAATACTATTCTTAGGTTTCAGACTTTTCAAGGGAATAATAAAATTAAAACACTACCAAAGCATTCTTCACTAAAATGAATCATACATGCATAAAGCATACACAATAAATAGGCCAATAGGTATGCTTAATTTCCAGTTTAAAATTAAGCAGCACATAACTGCAGTGGACTGTTGCCAAAATCTACAAAGAGTACACAGAAGGATGTGCTGGAATTTAATTTAAAGACTGTAACTGTACAAGAATCTAAGTACTAACACTGAGCCAACTGAAAAAAAGACAGTAAAGAAGGTTGGATGCACATTTTATTGAACCAGCAGCTGTTGGTGGGTGTGTCATGTTTTCCAATGCAATACAGCCCTTTAGGATATTCAAACTTTCATGTTGGCCAACAAGTTGAACCAGTGAAAAGAATTGGCTTATCAATTTCCTCTTTTTTATTTTTGTGTTAGTAGAAAATTGGCATAAGCATCATCCAAAGAACCACATTACTCCTACATTAGTGAACTGACAGACATACTGTTTCCAAATAAGACTGTTTTGGAACATTATTGCCTCCAAAGACTAATTTTTGCTAGGCTAGAATGAAGGGGTTAAAGGGAGAATCTCTGAATTTAGCTCTAAAGAACAAGGCTACGGTAATTCTGAAGCAGCTTAGTTTTACACAAAGATTCATTGCATTTGATCTTGAAAACAAACTCAAAATGAGGTTTTCTGAAATGAACTGCTGTATAGATACCTTGTTTTATCAATACAAAACTGTTTCTTCCTAAACACTTTCTTTCTGGTGCACACAAACACTTATAGCATGTAAAGAATTTTTGAAAGGTGCTCCTTTAAACTTTTACACTGTAAAATTTACAGTAACTACTAATATTCACATAAATCAAAGGCTAAAATATTCTGGTGACTTTTGATACTTTTGAGATTCATATACTAAGCTACAGTGCTTTTATTATGGGGATTTACTATGTGATGTAATAGATGGTTTATAGAGTAACAACAACACTTGCTTAGTGTTTCTAGAACGTACATCTCCTAAAAGATTATTGAGAAAGCAAAGTAAATGTATCTAGTAGGGAATTTCTAAGGAGAAAATTAAAAAAATCTAAGCTGGAATACACAAAGACATAGAATCATTCCAAATCATGGAGAGTATCATTAACTCATATATTCTTATGTCTTACTACTTCCTTTAGTGAATACGTCATAAAGACAGCAGATTTTAAAAGTTTATTTTATATCATTCAGAATAGGATGCAACTTGTATATGCTAGACTATTAGTTTTATTTTCTGAATTACTTGTTCTGCTGAACAATGAAGTTCTCAAATTACTTACAGAAACCAATGGCTGGTATTATAGAAGAAGTTATTAGGGGCTACAGGGTGTGATAACATTTCCTTTCCATATCTGTGATAATGTTGTGCCAACAGTTTATAATGGTTTATAAGATAGTAAGCATGACCATAATAATTTTACTTTTAATTTTTAGTATTGTACACTGCTTTGTGTGTCATTTCTGGCATGACTGCAGTTCCTAAACAAATAAGAAAATGACATTTTTCCTTTGCTATTAAATGCTTAGGGAGATGGACACTGATAGCTGGAATTAGAATTTTGTTTCTGACTTCAACAGGAGGAGTGTCAGACTAAACATTCCAATTTCAGTGGCATTCCAAGAGCCATGGCTCGCAGTAGTCTCAATTAAGAGAAGCCAAGTTCATAAGCTCACATGATTCACATTTGTACCTCTGGACTTTCTGCTTTGATTTCCATGGATCAAACCACTACATTCCTTTTGTCTACTTCTCCAAATATGAAAAGAGATTTGAAAAGCCAAACAGGAGCTACAGCCACCAAAGAAAACAAAGAAGAAAATCCAAGTGCATAATCTGATGTTTACACACACGTATTTTCTTTCACAGGTGTGTCACCAATGTGTGCAAAAGGTGTGTGCTCGAAGTCAGATGGGGTGTAGGATTTGGAGTAATTATGTTAGCAGAGTTCTCATGAGCAACATGCAGAATCAAACTTTGGGGACCAAGAAAATTCACCACAAAAGGAGAAGGGTGTTTTTTAAATGGTCAAAAATCCTCTCCTGCCCTGAGCAAAATCCAAGAGCGAATAGACTTCCAAGCTCCCACTGCCCATATCTATTGCAACCCCTGCACATCCTCCAAAGTTTTCCCCATCTCCAAAATGCAGTACCCCCTTTCACCTTAATCTTTGGAAATTGCATGGCCCCTTCAAAGAACAACACTTTCCATAGTCCATCACATGCTATACCATCAACCTTTTTACCTCTCTTGCTTGTTGCTGCTGCTATTCCTTCTCTGCCAGAAACAATGAGGGATGCGAGAGATGTGTTTGAGGAATTGGGGTGACATTTTTCTGATCTCTTGGTTTGATTCAGGAAATTGTTATCGGGGTTTCCCTTTTCTTTCCAGGAAACCGTGGGAAATTCCATAGCTAAACAGAGATAGTCTCAGAGAGCTTGTCGATCTCTAATTGGGAGCAGCTTGACATAATGTGCCTTCCTCATAAGTTGACAGGCACACAAATCCTTGCCACGTTTTAATCGTACTTGTGGGAGTGTTTTTGTGAATGAGAATTGCAGCCCTCAGAATGTATTTTAAAAGCCACTGCATTTGTTCATCATACCACCTTAACTGCAAGACCTAACGAAACACAAAAGAAAAGCATAATCTTATATGGCTACTATTCACACTATGTATATAGGTTGGCCATCACGGACCGTACTGAACAACTACTCTTGCAATAGATCTCTGTTTGGATTTTAGAATCTCTTTCAAAACAGCTGCTCAGAAGTTAAGTTTGAAGCATATCTACTTTCTTCCTAATAACAATACTGGCTTAAAATTTTTGTTTTGTAAAATCATTTGTGAGATATTAATAGACCTTGAGCAGAAAACTAAGCTAAATTTTTGCCATAGGATAAGTTTTGGTTTTCTTCTGCAAAGTATGTGCAAAACTAAAAAGACTCAGGATAGAGATTGTGGAGGTTTAACTTTGTCTCTGCCTCCCCTTTTATTGTGAGCAATGTTATGATTGTAGAAAAATAAACTGGATAATCTAGAAGTGTAATACTGGTTTGGGTAAAAATGAATGGAAAGCTGCACAGTATATTGTACTGATGTAAGTAGAACTATTTGCATATGATGTGATTTTATTTATTGCATTTCTGCAGAGACAGAATTCATGACTGTGGATACACGTAACCTCTGTGTGATGTATTTTTATTTCTTTTACAAGTTTCTTATTCAAAATATTGGTGTCTATTGACTATTAAGTGTGTACATTTTCTTGTAAACGTTTCAAGTAGTACAGATTGTCATATTCCCACATTATAACAAAAGGCTTCCATTAAAGATATGAACCTATACATTCACCTAACAGCGTGTTCTCGTGATATGTTAAGATAATCCTTGCTATACAACATGCAATTGGTACAATAGGAAAACTTATTTTAAATGGCTGGGGGAGATCTTTCAGATAGCCACTTTTCTACCACCACCCAAGAAATCCACACCCATTCAAATATGCTGACTTTTATACAATGGTTGGATAACTTGCCCCCCAGATATTGCTGGAATCCAAGTCAGGGGGAAGGGTCACATTGGTTATCCCTGTTTTATACTACACTGGTTGGTATTAGTGGAATGGACTATTCATAATTATAAACATTTAATAACAAGAAAAATGGGTAGATAAATCTTGGGTGTCCAGAGCACTGTCTAGTCATGTTGTGTTGGATGAGTTTCAGTTAGTAAGGCTTGAATATGTGCTTGGATTAGTCAGGGTGACCACTTGTGCTCTGGACATTTGGCTGATAAAAACCAGCAGGGAAGGGACAGCTAGCTGAGCCAGGGAGTTGATTAATGCCTCTTTACGTGAGGAGGTGGTCCCTGCCTGCCTGAAGGAGGCAGTGGTAAAACCACTCCTCAAGAAACCCTGGATTTGGAAAATCTAACTAGCTACCATTCGGTTGCTCACCTCCCTTTCCTGGGGAAGATTCTAGAGTGGGTGGTTGTCAATCTATTCTTGGAAGGAATAGATTTTCTAGATCCCTTTCAGTTGGGGTTTAGCCCCAGTTTTGGCACAGAAATTTCTTGGGTCGCCCTGTATGATGACCTCCGTTGAGAGAGAGATGGGAGAAATGCCCCCACTGTGGAAGGATGTGTGGATCCAGAATTGGCCTCTACAGTCACTTATGGACACACCATTAAGACCGTGTTAATGAAAGACAATCTTACTCGGCCATGAGTGATCGCCGAAGGAAGCAACATTGATTTCAACAGGGCTTACCCCTGAGTAGACATGATTATAATTAAGAGACACTATAATCAAACTTTAAATGTATGCAAAATGAGCAAAGTGAACTCTTGAGGGTTTTCTTATAGGAAAAAAAAGTTGCTGTGTTTTTTGTTATTTCATGCTGCTACTTTAGTGTTAATAATTATTATAATTATAATTAAAGGAATCCTTTACCATTTAATTTATGGTTTTATTTTTGTTAGCTGCTTTGAGGTCTCTGGAGTAAACATGGGATATAAATGCTTTAAACAAAAAATTAATGAAAGGTTGTTCAAAGATCTCAAGATTCCTATTCAAGTTCCAGTATCTCCAGTGATGACTGTCTGTATCAGGGATTAACAGCTATCAGCCTCTGTGCAGTCAAGTATGGGGCAAGGCAAAGGCAGAGAAGAAGAAAGGCAAATGCAAGCTTGCAAGAGCAGATTGCTTTGTTGTATAGACTGCTGGGCATCCATGATATAGAACTTCAGTGTCAGTGAATATTAATTGCCTAATCTAACCTGTCAGCTCAAGGAGGTTGGCTAGGGGAGATCGTATCCACACTAATCTTCTTAATTTATCTGTAACCTTACGTTGTAATGGCCACTGTTACACAGATTTATGGGAGTGAAGAGGTCCATCAATGCCTAATATGAAGCAATATGTTTCTGAAAATTAGTCAATGGGGTGGGGGTGGGGGGAGCAACAAGAAGTATGGGCTACTGCTCTGCTTGCAGATTTCTCAAAAGCATCTGGCTAGTCTGTTATTCATTCTGAAGATTGATATTCTGCATTCCAGTCAAATGATTCTGAAGGTAGCTTGGAAACATATAAAAGACCCCACTCTCACTGATGCACACATACAACCCAGCAGTCTTTTGGCTGAGGGATGGGACCAGAGCATACTTCCCTTAAGGGGCATGTGTCCAAATTTTGACAAATCTGTGCCCTTTTGGGGTGGTGGCGAGGCATTTTCCCTTTTTCAAGCAAACAGCGATCCTTGGCGCAACCTTCCATTGGCTCTTGCTCTCCTCTCTGATGGCAGACGCCAGAGTATGCTTCCCTTCTAAACTCCAGAGGTTTAGATTCTAGCTGAACCTTTACTCTGATCTGACAGGAAGGATGCTTTGTACATTCCTTTAACCTGAGCTTGGAGATGCTGAAGATGTTAACTCCCTGCCTGATATTTCTCAGGTAGGTACTTGACTCCCAACACTAGCGGTCAGCCTCTCAGCTGCTTCTGTTTGCCCCCAGCAGCTCAACTGCTTCCTTAGAACTTGTGCAGGAATTTATTTATACTGTATACTAGCTTTCGATGGCAAAGATGAGAACAAATTCCTAGCTTTCAGGGTCATGCAGAAAACCTTAAAACTACCGGTATGTCTTCTGAACTATATACCTA
Source organism: Podarcis pityusensis (assembly GCF_964106645.2). Lineage (NCBI taxonomy): Eukaryota > Metazoa > Chordata > Lepidosauria > Squamata > Lacertidae > Podarcis > Podarcis pityusensis. The sequence goes on along the minus strand of NC_138036.1, from coordinate 16,263,368 downwards.
TTGTATGGAAGTTAACAATGAAAATTGATTCTACGTACTCCAATGGTAGCCAAAAGATTGATATTGATAACTGGAAGAATAAAGATATAATCCCCTTTAATAAATGGATCACTAATATGATAACACTCACAACTTATGAATGGACTGCTTACAGACGTAGATTTTGCTTGGGAAAATATGACAATATTTGGAATGAGTTTATACAAAAAGTAAAGGGACCCCTGACCGTTAGGTCCAGTTGCAGATGACTCTGGGGTTGCGGCACTCATCTCGCTTTTCTGGCCGAGGGAGCCAGCATACAGCTTCCGGGTCATCTGGCCAGCATGACTAAGCCGCTTCTGGCAAACCAGAGCAGTGCACGGAAATGCCGTTTACCTTCCTGCCAGAACGGTACCTATTTATCTACTTGCACTTTGACGTGCTTTCGAACTGCTAGGTGGGCAGGAGCTGGGACCAAACAATGGGAGCTCACCCCGTCGCAGGGATTTGAACAGCCAACCTTCTGATCAGCAAGCCCTAGGCTCTGTGGCTTAACCCACAGCGTCTCCCGCGTCCCATACAAAAGGTAGTAGGCTATTAATATTTACATATGTATTAGGATAATAATATATATGGGTTAGGATGTATGGGTTAGGATATTTTTTGTATATATTCATATATATTTTTCTACACATTTTTGTGCCTTTTTGTTTTTCTTCTCTTCGTCTCTTTTTATCACTTTATTTACAGTTGAAATCCTTTCAATAAAATATTACCAAAAAAAATGTAAGATTGCAAAAATGTAGTAAATTAATTGATCATATTGAAACATTTTAAAATGCTTGATTGGTTAATCTCTTCATTCCTGCAGAGTGCAGGCAGAAAAAACCCTCTTCCAGAAAACAGGGCAGCAAGCCAAATATAAATCAAACTGATGATCCTTAGGCAGAGGTGGATTCTTTCAACAGTCAGTAAATAGCCCACTGTGTTAAAAATGCCAATTCACTTTGGAAACGTATTTTAGATTCAAGCTATGGTGCAGCGACTCAGAAATTTCTTCCCAGAAAGCCTGCCATTCCTTAAATGTTTATAGGTAGGTAGGTATGTCACCACGCAAGAATAAATATCTTAAAGGCTTCATTAATAATCCTCTCTGCAGTCAGAGACTGAGAACTGAAAGACATTTAGAAGCATGGGCACCTCCAGGGCAGGGCTGAGACAGATAGAGGCGAAGTATTTCAGTGTTTCTATCAGAGAATTACTTTTTTAAAAAATCCTCATTATTGTGCCCCAGTGCTGTCAAGAAAGCAAAATGTTAACAACAAACAAAAACAGCAAAATGTGTGTGTGTGTGTGTGTGTGTGTGTGTTGCTTGTGTTCAGTATGCAAAAAACACCATTAGAGCATTCACAATTTGAGCCTCTAGTTTTACCTTCAATAGCTAGAGCTAGAGCTCTGAGAAGAATCTGGCTGCCCTGCCCATCCACTAAAATATGGCTAGAAAAATGAATAGGGAGTCTAGACTATGTCCATCTTAGAACATGCTCTAGTAGAATTGGCATCAACAATAGAATCCTATGATCCCAGAGGGAAGAAGACAGCTGTATACATACAAACACTCACATTGTTGTCAGTTTTTGTTTCTATTATTCATTGAATTGTAATTCCTACACTAATTTTAAAAACAAACTGCAAGCTGTGTTGCTAAAAGAAGGTGTTTCAGAATGTCAATAGCACTTACTTATTTACTGTACAATCACCTCTAGTTGGCTCCTGTACATGCAGACATTTGGTTGCATCACACATATGGGGAAGAGTTATTTATACAGGGATTTATTATTCTATCTTCTCCAATGGTCCAAGCTGCATTTCTGCAGCCCCATCCACCAGGACATTGCTCCTAAAGACATACAGAGAAAGGGTGGGAGGAGAAGTGCTTCTTACTGAATACCTTTCATCACAGAAGCAAGCTTTATAGCCCTGAATCACTCACTATGGAAAAGAAACAAACTGACTAACAGTAAAGTGCTAATTAAAGTCCACAGGCTTGCTAACTACTCCGTTCTGCTCACAGAGCAATCAGAAAATGATGGGGGGGGGGGGTTAATACCGCCTTTAAAATTCCTCCAAAAATCCACAAGTAAGAAAAATAAAACCTTTGGTCAAACACAACAATACACAGCCCAACCAGTCCCACTGATGAAAAATGCTATCCTTATTTGATAGATGTTAATGATAATATTGCTTAATGAATTACTGGAAGGTGGTAAAGTAAAAACAGCAACAGTAGACTCAGATCTCAAATTATCTGAATAGTAATGATGAATAACAAGCAGAGGAAAGAAGAAAAATACCTTGGGGGTTTCTTCTATTTAGTTAAAGCAGAGAAAGGATTTAAGCTATTGAGGGGAGAGGAGTTGAAACGGGAAAATCTCATCCTTCAGGAGGTTTAATTAATTTTCAGTTAGTTACCTAGCAGTTGTACTTTGGACTAACAGGGACCCATTGAAGAGAGCACTGTCTTGCTTGTGGTGGTGGTGGCTCTAAGTCAGTTTCCAGGAAAAATTAAAAGTGCTGAAGCTCTTCTTTAAAACCTTAAATGACATTGGACCTGGGTAAGTGTCCAAATATCATGCTCATCTTCAATAGGGCTGTTGCAGTACGGTTCTTCAAAACAAGCATCCTTGTTTGATTACTTATGAGTAGGTCTACGTTGAACAGGGCCCTGCTCGCAGCATTCTGTGAAGACAGCAAGTACAACCCATTGAACTACACCTCAACTGTTCAGCTGCCTTCTCTGTCACTGCTTCCCCGAATCACCCAAAGCCCCCAAGCTTAAAAGGAGTGAGAAGCCAAGGTAGCAGTGGCAGGTGATTCAGCTCCACTACAGTGACCACTTCTAGCCTCAGAAGCCCTTGTCCTCTGCAGAAAATGATGCAAACCATGTTCCTACCAGGAATGCTGGAAGCTGTGCCCCCAGCCTGTTTCTTGGTGAAAAGGGTAATCTGCCAAAGAATTGGAACACTCACCACTACCTTTGCTGCTGTCCCCTGTCCCCTTCTCCTGGTAAGTTTGGTGGGTCCTGGGGTGCAAAGGAAACGGAAGGCAGCTGTGGGCACTTGAAGCACACAGAAAACATCTATCATTTGCACAGTTGCATGTGCAAAGGGTTGAATATAGGCATGTTTGTGCCACCCTGATCTACAGACACCAACCCATCAAGTCCCTCCCTAAACAGCTCAATAGTGGCAGCCCATATACAGACACTTGAAGTGTCCCTATTTTCCAAGGACAGCCCCGGATTTACAGAAGCTGTCCTGGTTTCTGATTTGATCCTGGTATGTCCCACTTTTCCTTAGGATGTCCCTATTTTCACTGGATAAATATTAGAGGGTATGGAGTTATGAGTCAAGGAGATAAGTAACTATACAACCTTTAGAAGACATCTGAAGGCAGCCCTGTATAGGGAAGTTTTTTTAGTGCTTAATATTTTATAATGCTTTTATATATGTTGGAAGCTGCTCAGAGTGACTGGGGCAACCCAGTCATATTTTTGGGGTAGAAAAAATAAAACCATCATCATCATCATCAGGGAATAGGACATCCCTATTTTCATCGGAAAAATGTTGGAGGGTATATATGTACCATATATAAAATTCCCTCCAAATGGAAGCCTACCTGGTGTTGTTTTTTCAACACCCAAGTGAAGACTTGTTTACTTTCCAGCTTTTTACAGTTCTTTAGTTTTTAATATTGTAGACAACTCTAGATGTATGGCATGTTTTGGTTCTTCAGCTGTTGCTATTCTTGTATTGTAATATCTCTATTTTATGAGTATGACTGCTGTCCTGAGATGTTTGGTTTCTTTAAAAAAAAAACCTAAAGGGCTGCTTGTAAATATTTTAAATTAATTAATTAATAAAACATTTGGACATGTACAAAAATGCTGTTAACACTGGAGTTTAAAAACCAGATACATGGGGGAAGGGTTGATATCAGAGGCTTCTTTGTTGCGGAAAGACTGCTCTTTACATTGGACAGATCTGTTAACCCAAGGCAGGTTTATAGTGAAAAATCCATCCCTCTGGGGACTTAGAGCAACTTGTAAATCTATGCAAAGAAAATTCAGTAAGGTGCCATGTCCTTCATTTACTTTCTACTTTCATTTGTAAGATTCTTTCTAATACAGTCTATAAATGACTTTTTGCTAAATAGAAACATCCTTTTCATACTTTGCGTCATTATGATCTCGAAGTTTTCATACCCAAGGATTTCAGCTTAACTCCCTTGTTAGATTTGAAAAGGTCTCTAGGCATCTGTGTGAAATTCATGAAAATTGCACCAAAAGAAAACAGCACACATTTCCTCAGGCTAGTCTAACCTTGCCCTTCTGTTTTGATTTAGATATCAATATTCATTTGGGGTGGGGGTGGGGATAGATTTATAGCCCAATAGAATGGCCATATAGAAATTGCAGTTGATTTGTATTTCATGACAGCGTTTGGAACCTAATTTATCCTGATAATATTTTCATATAAGGAGATGAAATAAAAATAATGTGCTGCATAAGCCCCCAATACCACAAACCTTATCAAGGCTACCTTATCAATATGTGACTCTTCTTAAAAGTCCCTTCAAATAAATGATGTGTGCAAAAGCATAATGAACCTTCTGTTTATATTATTCTAACTGCAATAATGTGCTTCACCTAGTTCTTTATTTCTTGATTGTCTGTCTTGTTTGTAGGAATAGAGGTGAGTAACCAAAGTTGTATTAAAAAATTGAAACAGAAGGTGCCTGCTCAATTGCTATTGGCAGAGCATTCTACAATACTGGGCTGATAACATGAAAGGCTTTGTTTCTTGTCGTTATCGACTTGTCAGCATGGGGAACAACCAACAATACAATATTATGTGGATAGCAAGATCACAGCTTTATTTGTATCTGTATCTTGAATTTTGTTTGAACTGAACTTTATAACATCTGAGTTCATCTGGCATCAGGGGTGGGAAAAGTGGGTATGGTTTGGCTAAAACAACTTGGTAGGCCAAACTCAGAGGCCTCCAGACTGCAAGTTCTCCATTACTAGAGCAAACAGTAGATTGCTTTAATCATAAATATACATGCAAAAGGTCAAGCTGGAAACTTTTCCTCACCACTGATAAAGCTTCACCCATTTAATTTCTGCATATCAAGCTGCTGTTAAAAGATAAGTAGGCAAAAATGGGAGATGAGCGATGGCTACACCTACCACGGGCTCCATCAGCTGACCCCAACTCTCTCTTTTTAAAAAAATAATATTTATTATTTTTCCAGAAACTTAAACACTAAAAAAAGACAATGCAAAACATTAAATTAACAAAACAAAACCAAAACAATACAATAAATCAAACAGTTTCATTATCCCATCTTTCACTCACTTATTTCCACGACCTCCTCACACCTCCCTTTTTGTATTCCACTTCTGATAATTATTTCAGCAATTCCTTTCCATCTTCCTCTGCTTTCTATCCTTTAGACCCAACTCTCTTCCTCAAAAGGCCCAAGAGGCCAACTCTCTTCCTCAAAAGGCCCAAGAGGCTCCAGCTACCACTGAGCAAATTTTACCTTACGAATGGAAAGGGTACACATGGCAAAATACAATGCTGAGCAACTTGGCTCTGGAGCCAAGTGAGGATTCCCAGGTAAGATCCTCCCTCTATTGTGTGGGCAGGTAATCCCTCCCCTACCTGGCCTGGTCTCCTTGGCAACGCTTCCCCCAGGTGGGATTGGACAACTGACTGACGTAGGCGGAGACCTCCAGGTATCCCACCTGAGGGAAGGCAAACCAAGCCTATGCTGTTGGAGCCGCTCCAGATCTAGGGGATGTGCGCGTCCACACAAAGGGCGCCCCCCGTTTTAAGCGGGGAGCGGTCATTATGCCACACAGAAGGCAAAGGATATTCAGGCCAAAACCTTGCAAGCGACATGTTCCAATTCAAACAAAATGTTTCAAGCACACACAAGTCTCATGTAAGCTAAAAAAGAAAAGAAAAAAAGACTTTAGGAATGTTTTTAAAGCATGCAGCTAAACCAATCACAGAGACTTAAACCTTAGACCCATATAATTCTATTGCAGTAAAAAATGACTCGATTCCAAGTAAACATGTAAAGGAATGTTGAACGGCATGAAGGCTAGGAGAGATATGAACTCTCTAAAAATTAAACCACAAAGACCAAACAAGCAAAGCAGTGATGTAGTGCTACTGCTGAGAACTCAGTTTGTTTCCCTCTTTAGGTTTTCTGCAGCTGTCCTGGATACAGATTTCTTTTGCTGCCAGTGGGAATTTCTTGTTGAACAATACGTTTTGACAAGCAGTGTTTAGGGACTCTGCTTTGTCTGCCCCCTCAAAAAAACCAGCAGCTTCATTTTACCAACCAGCTAATCAACGTGATGAGAACCTGAACTATTTTAAAATGAGCCTACCACTATCTATATATTCACTGATATTTTCTGTGACAAAAAAGGAGACATGGACATATTCCTAATCATTGCACATTGTTGTTAAATGGGGGGTGTTGTTCCTTAAGGTGTTACAGAAGAGATATGGATCAGATTCCCATTACCATCTTTTCCAGATAAACTAGATCAGGTAATAATATCAAAAATAATGTGACTGACAAAGAAATAACAGCCAATAACTACAAGCCAATATAATCTATTCTACAGTGCACTCCTATATGTATATTCAGAAGTAATCCACCTGGAATTCAATAAGATTATTCCAAAGTAAACGTTCACAGGATTGCATCCCAAACCATTATAGCATAATTAGTTGCAATTCAATTCTAGCTGCATTGTTAAACCTGACTAGTAATTCTGGATGTGGACACTTTATGACAGTGTGAAATGCATCCATTACGTTCATTGGTAAACAAATTAGCATTGCCATGCATATCCACATTAGCTGCATAAGACTCTCTTCATTGGATTGGGATGATATACTAAAATGCAGTAACTGCCGACATTATGTTGAAAATTCACTCACAGATCACACCTTTTAAAAAATTGTACATGTAATATAAATATAGGGTAAATTATACAAAATGGCCTAAATTGAGCAGGCCACAACTGGGTTAAGTTGAATGTCTGGAATTTAAACCAATCCAATCCACTGGACTTTCCCTACTGCACTGGCACAACTGAAATGAGGTTCTTCTTCACTCCCATTAAGTTCAATGGAAGCTTTCACAAAAGATACAGCTGAGTAGGAAATCAGCAGAAATTCAAGTAACTGATTTGTATGAGCTATGGATTTGGCTGAGCAGCTTTTATGTAATAATTTTTCAGGTTTAAAATTATATATTACAGGGCTTAAGCAGATTTGCCAGTGTGATGTAGGGCTGTCATAAATCAGTGCAAGAGCAGACGTATGACAAATTTGCATGGTGTACAGAGTCTGTCACCTCAGACAAATAGTGAATTACTGTGTAGCATCCAGACAGTATCTTGCTCTACAAATAAGCCCCTCCACCTCCGAGAGTTTGGCAACCAATACCATTTGTATTTCATGCAAGTGTCAGATGTTATTTGAATCAAAATATTTTAAATGGACTTGTCCATGCAGCTGTCCACAGTACCACTACAGACTTCAGTGCTTTAGAATGGATATTCACAGATGTGACTTCTGGTGTCAAGGGCTGGAAAACTAGTGTCAGTAAGTACATATTACACCCCTACATTAACCCAGCTACCATTAGAAAAGGGTTCACCTGACTTGCACAAAATACATCAACACAGGCCAAAGTTAAAGGTGGATTATGGAAGGACAGATCGTGAAGCTGAGGCTCCAATACTTTGGCTACCTCATGAGAAGAGAAGACTCCCTGGAAAAGACCCTGATGCTGGGAAAGATGGAGGGCACAAGGAGAAGGGGACGACAGAGGATGAGATGGTTGGATAGTGTCTTCGAAGCTACCAGCATGAGATTGACCAAACTGCGGGAGGCAGTGGAAGACAGAAGTGCCTGGCGTGCTCTGGTCCATGGGATCACGAAGAGTCGGACACGACTAAATGACTAAACAACAACAACTCATATCTTTACGGCTTGTAGCAAGAATAAATGCACTGGTGGAAGAAATAACTGGCTGCCGACAGTTTAAAAGGAATGAAATGAACCGTGCAAAAAATGTACACAAAATACTGCATTGATAATTTGAGCATGAAATTGCCATGATTGGCTTCTCAAATTAGAGCTGCCAGTGTGAGACCTTCAGAGGATCTGGTTGCCAAATACTCTGTAATTTGCAATTTACAGCAGACTTAAAGGAGATCTGAATATCAAGCATGAATATGTTTTTATGAAAGAGCAGGGAGAGATAAAAAAAAATTAAAAGCCAAATACGCACTCACACTTTTATCCATGTTCAGTTTATATATTATACCTTTGTGGAAGCAGCTGCACTGGCTGCCTCTGTGCTACCAGATCAGGTTCAATGTGGCATTTTCTTTATACTGCTTTGATATTTTATACTGTGAACTATTTATAAATCATTTTAAATAAAAATACATTGTATTGAGGTGTTTGTATAGAAGGTGATTAATAAATTAATTACAATGCTAATTATATTCAGTGCTAATAATATTCTCCCAAAGCTTTCCTTTCCTTCTCTTCTCCAGTCTTCCTAATGCTGCAATAGGAAGACTACTCAAGGAAAGCAGACAAAAGTTTGGGATAAAGAAGGAAGCGGGGATGATGTGAGTGAAGTTAGATAGGGAGGAAAGGCTAAAGCAGAAGGGAGTGCAGAGATTGGGGACATGGGTTTTCTGAGTAAAAATGAACTCTGGTCCTCTAGGCTAATGTAACCTTTAAGGTTAGATGACTGCAACAGAGGGCTGTCTCTGAAGATGGTTCGGAAACTTCAGCTGGAGAAGAATTCAGCACTCAGGTTGGTCACCATGGCAAGATGGTTTGAGCATCTTACATTGATCCTGGCCCAATTAGTTTTCAAGCCCAATTAAGTGCTCGTTTTCACCTATAATGCCTTAAAAGGCTCAGGACTGCAATACCTCAAGCACTGCCTCTTCCTATATGAACCTACTCAGACCCTGTGATCATCATCGGAGATCCATCTTCATGTACCTCCTCCACAAGGGGTCTAGAGCATATCAACACAAGAACGGTACTTTACTGCAGTGGCTCCCCATTTTTAGAATGTTCTCCCTAGCGTGGCTCACATGGTGCCTTCATTATTACACCTTCAGTTGCCAGGCAAAAACGTTCCCTTTCCACCAGCTTTTGGCCGATTAACATCCCATATCCTTTTAAATGTGATTGTGGGAGGGGGGATTATTGTTTCATTTTTGTTCTTGCTTTTATTGTATATTTTATGTTTTTATCTTGCCTTTTTATGCTGTGAACCACTCTGAGATCTTCAGATGAAGAATGGTATAGAAATTTAATTAATAATAATAATAATAATAATGCTTTTTTGTTCACATATTATCAAATCCTTTTGTGATTCCTTCCACCTTTCAAATGAAAACACTGCAGATGACCACATACAATATGACCTTCCCTTCCTCAGCTAGTTTCCAAATCAGGGACTGATAACTTTCCAAAGAACCTGAATGCTCTAGTGCTCTCCCTTTAAACGTGAGAATATATTTTAATATGAGTAGAGTGTATTTTCATCATATTTGAAGGAACATAGTCTGCTCCAATAATGTCTGGGATTTAGGTATGCAGCTTCCAAACCAGAGGGTATTATTTCCATGCACATTCCCATCTCTGCAGTTCTGTTGTTTTAGAAAGTCACTCATGCTCACTGGATGTCAGAGAGGTCAAATAGGAATGGTTTAGCAGCAGAGTGAGAAGTGGGGCAGACACAGAAGAAGCCAGCTGGTTGGGTGCTCTATAGGGCAGCAGGGTGGAAGGGATGTACACACACAATAATAAAATTGAAAAAACATGGGGCATTTGGGTTGAGCCCTGGTCCTGTCATAGATCTGCTATAATGCATTGAATTTCATCTGCCTCATTTTTTTCCTTCATGACAATACATCAGTTTTGTTAAATAAAGAGATTTCAAGAAACAAAGATACTGAAAGTGTATGGTATGTTTTAAAAACCCAATTATGTATATTTATTTGATTAAAATAATTATTGCTCTAGGAAGAAAGAAATCCTTATAGACAAAACAGATTGCAAACACAGCTAAAGCTAATCACTGGAAGTAAAACTGGATGTCTCTACGGCACAATGCTATATTTCTTTTGATTAGGAAGCTAAAATCTGGGTTACATTCTGAAAACAGGAAGGCATGGCAGAAACTCTCAATTAAATAGTTCCCATATAAACACAGGAATTCCACTGCCATCAATCTCAGGAGTGTCAGGCAGGGCAAACTGGCTGAGTAACAAGATTTGCTTTGCTATAAGCAAAAAACAAAAGCACCCCACTCCCAAATTCATACATGGTTTTGTACTGCCTTTACATGCTACTACCTTCTGCCTTCTCTTCACAGCAAAGATTTTCACCCACCTTTAATGCCACACCAGTGCCAGTTTCAAATGAACTATGATATAGTATCAGTACATCATAAGGATATGGATTACCATCACACTAAAGGAGACACTATTCACAAAATTAGCAATTGCACGAATGACTGTTTTAAAAAGTAAATAGCAGGGAAAGGAGAAGACAGATCAGGATCCTGATGGTAGGCTTTAACCCACTCTCTTCTTGCAGTCCTGATCTAGATTGGAGTCCCACACCTATGTGCAATGGAAGGAAAGCTTCCTTGGTGTGGATGTGAGTTTTCTTTCCAGTGCAAATAGCAGGCATAGAGCTATCTGGTGCTGAGGCAAAGACAATTCACTTTGACTTGGGCTGCATGTGGGAAAGCTATTTCAGCTTTTTCTGTCTGCTTCATCCCTCCCTCCCCACCTTGCTGCTATATTTACTTATATAAAGGAAGTTAAATTTGTGGAATATATTTACTTGGGATGCTCATATATTTAGTTCTAGCACTCAAGTCAATTAATTTTCATGTCCAGCTGAACACAAATCCTGATGCCAGGATTGGTTCATTAACCACACGGGGCACCACGTAGGGATGGACAAATCTGTCAATATCTGTTTCTCATTTTTCCAGTTTCAAATTCAGTTCTTCACATTCCTATAGCAATTTGCAGGCTTTTAAAATCAAAAAGGCTTGTGAAAATTCATCAGTATTTTAGTGCAAATTTATCTCAATGTATGCATTTTTGTGTGGTTTGGGCTAATACAAACACTTTTACAAGCAATTTTCCTAATAGAATGCCCTTTGTTTGCTGTTTTCAATAATATATTAATTTTTATGCACATTTTCCATTAACACACACATTTCTGTACACATTTTTGGTTGGAGAACTGCATCACAAATTTTGGAGAAGTGTGAATTTCAGTAGATAGGAGAACTTGTTTCAGAACTGTGGTATGAAAATTTCAATATTGAACTAAATAGATTATATTGGCAATGCTAGGAATGTCCTCAGTTGTTAGCACAACAGTTAAACAGAGGAACTGCCCAAGTTCCTTTATAAACAGTGTTGGAAAAGGAATACACATGATTGATTGGTTCTAATGGCTTCCTCTGCCTCATCTTTGATGTCATGAAACTTTTAAGAACCATCCTTTCCTTTGACAGAGTAAACAAACACAATATTCCCATCAACGTAATTTGCGTCAGTGAATCCTGTTGGCATTTCCACACTTCTCTTTTGTAATGTGAATTTTTTTTTAAGGTATCAAAATGATCTTTGAGATAGTGAGCTGGCACAACTTCAGCATCAAAATTTGGACGGGGTCACTCTATGAAAGGAGAACAGCATTACCAGCCTGCCTGTGTCCAGGTCATAAGAAATAGCCTTCTCAGAAACGCACCTGTTTCTGTATAGAAGTGGATCCTACCATTTCATTATGTTTTACCATTGCAAGATAATAAATATAAAGCCACCACTTCAGTAAACAAAAATATTGTTATGCTAGTTGCCATTGCTGAGCATAAGATATTCCAGAGGTCTACATAGTTCCCCAATATTTGTTTGTTTGTTTGTTTGTTGGTTGGTTGGTTGCTGCCAGTGGGAAAACAAATGTGTTTGGTGTTTCCTTCAATTAGTGCTTGGAGCCCAACACATCATCTTATGAAACAAGAGCACAGAACCAGTTCCACCCCCCACCCTTTGCACCAAATTGTCACATTAAAAAATGGTGTTATTATTTCTCCTAGCAAATGGATGAACTGAATAACTCTTGTAGCTCATTTGGTTACTAAAGACCTTAATACCCTTTGGGAGAGGACATATGCCACCCCCATGATCCTAGGGTCATGACCATGGCAATGATCTTAACCTTCCTTCATGTATAAGGTCATGGGAAACTGTTGTAAATCATATTCCTCATCTTGGAGCTGGGACACAAAACACTGTTATTTCTTTGTTAATCAATATATGCCTTTCAGTGACCAAAGCTGGGGTGCAGGGATACTCCAGCTATCCTTGTTTTCCTAACTTGTGTCTCTCTCTCTCTATAATACAGATTCTATACAGTTGATATTTTTCCCTTTGGTGTTTTTACTATTTAAAGGTGGTGAGCTTCTGTTGCTTTGTCCCAGCTTCTGCCAACCTAGCAGTTCAAAAGCATACTAGTGAAAGTTCATAAATAGGTACCGCTGTGATGGAAAGCTAAACAGTGTTTCCATGCACTTTAGCATTCGTCACAGTGTCCCATTGCACCAGAAGCGGTTTAGAAGTGGCTAGTGTTTTTATACTGGGAGTAGATCTCAGTTTCTTGGGAGTTGGACATGCCTACTCTAGAGTAATCTCAGTAATGTCTCATTGATTACACAAAACCAATATGCAAAGGTGAACTAATCTAAGGCATGCAACTTTCAAAAGCCACTGTTTCAAAAGCCACGAGTATCTTATTCAAACATGAGAAAAGTACCAAACTTAGGCTGCATACACATTATACCTTCAAAACACATTCTTCCCCTCAAAGAATTCTGCACACTGTAGTTTACCCCTTGCAGAGTTATAATTCTCATTAACCCCCTAACTACTATGCCCCAAATTCTTTGCTGGGGGGTGGGCGTGGGAATGTGATTTGAATGGACTTTAAAAGGTATAGTGTGTATATTCCCAGAGCTTATTTTAAAACCAGATTTGCAGACCCTTTTTAAACAACGAATGTTGAATTAACACACTGAATTCTGAACTAAGCTTGGCAGGCTGAGCAGGCTGGTTACTGCTATAGTCAGAAAATCCCAGCTTGAGACTTGCTTGTCCGACAGTGGGAATGAATGACTGAATCCAAATACTCAGAACTAACTGGAATATGAGGTTTATCTTGAACGGAATGCCTATGAAGGCATGCAGCTGGAAAACATTGTTCCAGAGCTGGTTATTCATGTGGATTTTTAAGGAAAGACTCATGGGGAGGATACAAGATTTGGGCTGGCTCGTGCTCAAGGATATTTAAAATATCTATGTGAAGAACAAATTCCAATGCAATGTTTGCCAACTTATATACCTTTCTTACCATTGGAATGATTCAAAAGCATTTGTGTAAGAAAGCACTACTTTACAGAGAACAGTCCTCTGAAGGGCTATGTGGTCCAATTCCACTTAAAATATAAAAGAAAGAGCAAGGAGGAGCACTGAGGCTGGCCATCAACAATTAGCACTTGGACAGCAGACTGAATAGACACACAAGGCCCCATGTCACTGTCTTACCCACTATTAGTAAGATCACTGTATTTCCATTTAAATTATAGTAATTATTTCTAAATTTACAACTATATAAATTAGCATATGTCAATGTTAGGCAAATCTGTATCCTTTTTTTATTTGTATGTGCGTGTTGCATTTCCTCTTTCTCAGCAAAGGCAAAGTGGCCACCCTAGGAATGGAACATTAAAAGTCTTCTTCTGTGCCTCTTTATTTCAAAGATAATGGTTTTCAGATTCTGGTCTATCAGCATCACCACACATTGATGCTTCTTTTTACCACACTCTCTCAAGCACAGAAATTCTCTGTTGAATACAGAATGACGGTAACAAGAAAATAATGTTAGCTGAGTTGGTTTCACTGGCAGCTGATCTGTTATACTCCAAACTGTATCAACATAGTATTAACAAAAAAACAAAAAAAACCACCCTGTCTGAGGAACAAATGAAACATTGGGAAAAATATAATCCTGCAGACAGATCACAAATCCTGCTGAGTGATCAACAAGAATGCACTCCACCCTTTGGAAACCAGCAGAATGTTGAACACACGGAATTAGAACATTCCCTACCATGCTACATTCTTTCCTTTAGTGCTCCCACAACTCATTTACTTCCATTACAGCAGGCAATATACACTAACTTTTGATCCCTGGGCAATATCCTTCCCAAAGTAATTTGGAAACATGAATGGACAATGTGAAGGCAATATATGAACCATGCAGTTGTAATCTTGGACACAGAACTTGTTTTAGCTTCAGACCTGTTTTTAACTCATCAGAACTGAAACATGGAAAATAGAAACAGTTGTTGCCAAACAAATATACATATGAAATCAATATTACTATTTAATAATAAACAGATATATTACAAAATTATTTTTCTTAAAGAGCTGCAAGATCCCATTCCTGCTTTCCTTTTTTTGTTTTTGTTTTGCCTCCATTGCCATTATTGTAAAAACCATCAACTTTAGCAATAGAGGTATAGTGGGAAACCATAGGAAGGCAGGATAAAGATGTACGTTGATTTTAAGATACAGAGTAGGCAAAGTGACCATAGCTAAGAGCACATGTGCACAATATCCACATGTGCACAATATCCACACATACCAAGTGTTTTTCTTTGATGGTATCTGCACACACACAAAAGAAGTAAATTTAAGGACCAGTGCAGCCATGGTGGGTTGCAGTGCCAAAAAGCAGTAACTTCACCCACAGTTATCTGGGGATTGTGCAAATGTGTGCAGCAGGGTAGACTTCCATGTGTGTAATTTATTGGTAAAGATGGACACCACTGATTTTAGTAAACTGGTCCTCAGAAATTCCACTTTACAATATTTCCACTCTGAAACACTGTACAACTGAAAGGTATTATAGAACACTGAGAAGGGGCAGGAGTAAGTCGTCACACTGTACTTCTCTTCCACTGGACTTTAGCCTTGCTTTATCCTATATTAACAGTCCCCTTCCAAAAGACTTTACTCCCGTCTATTCTTAGCATAAAGAAAGTTCTGTAGATGATCGTTGTAAATTTGTGATCTAAAAGCACACTGCAGTGTTTAATTAAGACCACTATATTTTTTACTGGAAATCTGATTGCATAACATATATTCTTTTTTCTTTTCATAACTTGTAAGAAAAATATTGAAGATGAATACATCAAATGTAAAAAAAAATATGTTCACCAGAGAATTTAGGTTCAAGTGTCATGGGACTGCAATAGTCTGTTTCATTATTAAAACAATTATTCCAAAGAAACTAAACCTACTCTTCAAGCCTTCTCTATTTTGGAAGTATTGTATCTTCAGTACAAAAATGTAGGAACTGGTCCAACTCTGACATTTTTGGATTGATTTACTTTCACAGGATCCAGTTAAAAATTACACATGACATATTCCATATGTGATGGTTCCAAAAAATTAGCAAATCCTTCCAAATATGGGGGCTTGGGGAATGCCTGTTGTTTCCACCAGCAAATGGAAACAAAAACTGTTTCTGATACTTGCTGAACAACATTTAACGTTGTCTGTCACTGAATAGTACATTAATATCACTAAATTAACATGAAGTGGTATTTAATATAAGCAACTTTAAAAGAACAATGGAACAATATTATTCACTGTGTAGTTAAACTGATGCTCTTGTATTTAAGCTGACTGGCAACAAAGGCACACTTACCAAGGAAAACAGCACCACAAAAATCAATGTTAATTACAGGCAAAAAATATCCCTCATCAGGAATCATCAAGAAGCTGAATTGCAGCCTGTTTCTCCCCTTCTAAACCATTCTCTGCCACTTTATGAGCAAAGAAACTGCATTCAAACATTATCAAAGTGGACAGAAAATTTCAGCAAAATTCTGTTGGGTTGGGTACATGTTTTTTGTTGCACTGAGGTGGCTGAATAGGGCTGTCCTTGCTTTCATTCTACAAATGTCCCCAGTCATTCTAGGTTTCTGCATTTCCATAAAAACACAGGGAAGACATCTAAAGGCCCACCTAATCCAGAATCCTGTTCTCAGTGGCCAACCAGATGCCTAAGGGAAACCCAGAAGCAGAACTGGAGTGCAACAGCACTCTCCCTGCTTGTGATTTCCAACAACTGGTATTCAGAGGCATACTACCTCTGACAGTGGAAGTGGAACACAGCTCTGTACTAAATAAATTTGTCCAATTCTTTTTTAAAGCCATCCAAGTTGATGGCTATAGGAAAATGGTTCCCCCAGTCCCAGTTTAAAGAAACACAAATATCTAAACCTGTGTTTATACAATTTTTAGCCTTCAGGGTCCACAGGACTTTTCCACTGACACCTATTCTCTCTGAATCCTTTCAAAGGGTGGAATTCAATATTATGTGGCTACAGACCCACTAACTGTATTCAATACAAGAGTTCATAGAATAATAGAATTGTAGAGTTACAAGAGTCCCTGATGGTCATCTAGTCAAACCCTGCAATGCAAGAATCTCAACCAAAGCTTCCATGACAGATGGCCATCCTCTGCTTACAAACCTCCAAGGAAGGAGAGTACAGAACTTCCCAAGGGAGTTCGTTCCACTGTCAAACAGCTCCTACTGACAGAAAGTTCTTCCAGATCCTTAGTTGGAATCTCCTTTCTTTGAATCCATTGGTTCAAGTACTAGCTTCCCGAGCAGGAGAAAACAAGTTTGCTCCATCTTCCATGTGACAGTCCTTTACATATCTGAAGATGGCTATCATATTTCCTTTTATTCTCCCCTCTTTTCCAGGCTAAACATACCCAGCTCTCTCAAGTGTTCCTCATAAGGCTTGGTTTCCAGATCCTTGATCATCTTGGTTGCCCTCTTCTGCACATGTTCCACTTTGTCAATATCCTTCTTAAATTGTGGTTCCCAGAACTGGACACAGTACTCCAAGTGTGGTCTGACCAAAGTAGAATAGAGCAGTAGTATGACTTCTGTTGATCAGGAGTCTTGACTTCTGTTGATGCAGCCTAAAACACCTTTACGTTTTTTTCACTGCTGTTAATTCATGTTTAACTTGTGGTCTTTTTACAGATCCTGTTCACATGTACTACTGAGAAGCCAGATGTCCCCCATCTTTTATTTGTACAGCTGGTTATTCCTGCCTAAGTGTAGAACCTGACATTTGCCCCTCTTGAAATTCATTCTGTTTAGGCCCAGTTCTGCAATCAGTTAAAGTCATCTTGAAGTCTGATTCTGTCTTCTGTGACATTAGCTACCCCTCCCAGTTTGGTGTCATCTGCAAATTTGATGAGCATCCCCTCAATTTCTTCATCCAAGTCATTTATAAAGATGTTGAACAACAACGGGCCCACTTTTTCCCAGGATGACGAGGAACTATTAATGAGCACTCTTTGGATTGGTCAGTCAACCAGCTACAAATCTACCTAAAGTTACCTTGTCCAGTCCACATTTTACCAGCTTCTCTGCAAAAAAAATCATGGGATACTTCATCAAAAGCCTTACTGACTGCTCATTAGCCACATTGGCATCCTCTTGTCCCTAGTGATACCTTTTATGAAATGTGGTATACATTCCAGTTGAACTTCTAATGATTGTGCTTTAAAATTACTCCCAAGCATTTTGGAGAGATTTGACCCTCTTGACTTTGCCTTTCAGCCACCTCTTTACAAATGTTTTCATTTTGGGGAAGTTTCCTCTTTTGAAGTCAAGTGTGACCATGTTGGGTTTTCTTGGTAATTGGCCAATTGCATTTATGTTAATAGCACAATGGTGACTGCTCCCAATTGGTTCAACAACACTTGCATGTCACTCCAGGTTCTGGGCATCCCTTAAGATTAAATCGAGGGCCGCTGACCCTCTGGCTGGTTCCATGGACAACTGTTCCAAAGCACAATCATTTAGAGAATCCACCATTTTGTTATGACTGAAACACAAATGTAGTCAAGTTATGTGAGAGTAGCTGAAGTCACCTATTACTACAACATTTCCTCTTTCAGATGCTTCATTGATTTCATTCTGAATCTCAAGATCTTCCTGAGCATTTTGATCAGGGGAACGATAGCAAACCAAGAAAGAAAAAGTAGTAAGAATACTACTGTACTTTTATTTCTCTGCCACCAAAAGTGGCTGCCAAGAAGTAAATGAGTGACTGCTCCAGGCCCAACTCCAAATACTCTTTTATAGCTTTACCTGAAAAGAAGCAAACTAACAATGCTGCCAGAAGCTCTTGAGGACCACTTTAAAAATTACAGCTTTCCTTTATTTCTTGACACAAAAGGATCCACACTGCTGTCCTGCCAAATTTCACATTAACAAAATAATAGTGTCATCTTTAGCTTGAAATTGCATGGTGAAATGTGTGCATCATTCAAAAGGGAAATTTAGAAAAGATTTGTATAAGTTGCCTTGGCACTGCAGACAGGAGCCTAGAGTTCAGTTGAGAACTAATGTAAAGGCTAAACATTGCAATATAGCTGGGTTTTTGCAGAGTATGAAAGCTGGATATGTGGGATTGGATTTTCATGTTACTATTTGTTGAGAGATGAAAAGTCTAATCCCAAAGAAGAGATTCATTAAAAGAAATAACTGAATGTGGCTGTGCAAATACACATTTAACTGTGTCATAAGCTCTGTTTTATATCACCCTTATTAATTTGAGAAGACTAAAGGTTCATCTAGACTTCCTTTTATGCTGTGTTTCTAGGCACAGGTCCGTGCTTGAAAGCACCGAGTGCTTTTTTTTCTCTTTTCTTTTTTTTGCCCCAGCACTTTCCCTTACAGTAGTACCTCGGGTTACATACGCTTCAGGTTACATACGCTTCAGGTTACAGACTCCGCTAACCCAGAAATAGTGCTTCAGGTTAAGAACTTTGCTTCAGGATAAGAACAGAAATCGTGCTCCGGCAGCACGGCAGCAGCAGGAGGCCCCATTAGCTAAAGTGGTGCTTCAGGTTAAGAACAGTTTCAGGTTAAGTACGGACCTCCAGAACGAATTAAGTACTTAACCCGAGGTACCACTGTATTTAACACTGAATCAGAGCAAATGGTGATCTGTGGAAAACCAATAAATTGTTATCTGAATAATCATGGGTCCTAGATTTGAATATGCTTTTATTTAAAAAAAAATCTTTTGTAACAGAGCAATCCTATCCCTCCTCTCAGGTTGTTGGTAACAGGGTATGTGTGCTAGGGTGGTACATAGGGTTTTTTTCTGCCAGAGGAAAGGAACTCCTTGGTGTTCCTTACCTACGCCAACCTGGAAATGGTGTACCAAAAACTGAAAGGAAAAACAACAACTACCCTGCCACTCACTTTCCACCCAGAATGGCATGAGCTGGAAGAGCCTTGGCTGCAACAGTGGATCTACTGCCCTGTTCCTCTCAGGTTAGGATTACTCCGCCTGTCACTTTGACAGCCTCACAGGGCTATAAAGCAAAATGTAAGTATTCTAAATAAAAAGCAGAATATGTTAGTGTATAAAGTGGAACTCTTCATAAGTCAGGTGCCCCATTGTGAAATTCCTGTGGCAAAAGCAAATGGCATGGTGGGGTATTTGCACCAAACCAACCTCACCACCACCATCTGCCATAATAATAATAATAATAATAATAATTTTATTATGTATACCCCATCCATCTGCCTGGGTTTCCTCAGCCACCCTGGGTGGCTTACAGCACATATAAAAACATAGTAAAATGTCAAACATTAAAAACTTTGTGATACAGGATGGCCTTCGGATGTCTTCTAAAAGTTCTATAGTTCTTTATCTCCTTGACATCTGATGGGAGGGCTTTCCACAGGGAGGGTGCCACTGTTGAGAAGGCCCTCTCTGCCTGGTTCCCTGTAACATCACTTCTCACAGTGAAGTAACTGCCAGAAGACCCTTGGAGGAGGACCTCCAGGCTGAGTGATGGGGGTGGAGACACTCCTTCCAGTAAGCAGTAGTGACACAACTGACCGGAGACCAGGCAAGTCCCACCACACCATCAACTACTTGTTAATGGTAACAGTAGCTAAAGCTGGTTCAGACTTAATATTAACCAAGGACGTAAAGTGTATTCCCCAATTCCCTAGTCATAGGACAGAGCAGGCTTCTTTATATATCTGAATTGGACCACTGTGTTTGTCATAAATTACTACTATGCTGAATTTTGGGAGCTGACCACATAATCTGAGAGATTCTTCCAAGATCTGATAGTCAGTTTCATGAGTAAGACGTGACAAGTCCCCCGTTCTCCTCTAGCTTGAGGCCAGTGTACTCCTGCCAAAGTTCAATAGCATTCTGCCTGCTATTAGTGTAAATGAAAACTCCTATTACACTAATTCCATGTCTAAAAAATCACAAGGTTACTACTAAACTGACTGCAGCTTTGCTAAGATGTGTAGGACTCTGTGTGCTTCATAAACATAAATGTTCCCTCTCTTTTTCATTAAAAAGTTGTGCTGGATGCTAACTGCAGTCATGTTTATAGACTAGTTGACCTCTGTGTTTTCCAAGAGTTGTCATGAAATTCAAAAAGCATTTAAAAATGTTATATGGGGGAAAGGGCATAAAACTTCTTAAGAATTTAATTGAAGACAGGGTCAGTTCACATATGGCTCAGTCATTTAGGTTCTGCATGCAGCAGGCTGTGGAAATGAACTTAGGCCCATCATGCATATAACCTTTAATGAGAACCATATGCACATAAGTGCCTACTCAGCAGCTATGTGCTGGTTAAACTATCACTCCACATTTGTTACAGGAAATACATACACACAAGAAAGGATTGGGGCCCCATCCACATGATCAGGGCCAACATCAGTGCCTAGCATTCTCAGGCGCTTGCTTAGCACCCACACATACTGATACCAGCTCAATATACCAGTACTGACACCACATTTTGGAAGAACCCTGGGTAAGATGACTTCAGTATGTCTCTCTCTCCCCACCCCCTTGGTGGCTCTCACTGGCATTCATTTGCTCTATTCCCTCCAGGTTTAATATGTACAAACATCTTCTCATTTTTGCCACTGCTCACATATTCAGTGAGCATGGATGAAGAAGCAGTGGTGACAAGGAGAAACAGCAGAGTCTACAATGGTCCCCCTGCAGACAATGCTTACACCAGCCCACCCACGTATCCCCCTTGGCTTGTTTTTACACTGCAGGAGGTGACTACAAGCCATTTGCTATTTTAAACCTCCCTCAGTGCCTTGATGTAGCAGCATAAATGTAAAATGGTAGGCTGCTCACAGCCACCTGCCACAGATTGTAGTGCCATCACAGCTGCTGCCCATGACTGCTGCCAACAAGCTCACTAGGGGTGTGTGCACCTATGTTTTTTTTGGGGGGGGATGGAGAACATCAGGCAGCACATCAGCCAGAAGTTATGTGAAACTGGGACCAACTCTGCATATGATGCATTTTAAAAGGGCAAAATGTTAATTCACACACGCCTGCATATATATTTTGTATTTGCTATCACAACCCAAAATACAAAATGTCTAGCAACAAGAAGCTCTGACTTTATGTAAAATAGAAAAAGAACACCAAAAGACTTCCATACAATGGGGCATTATTGTAGTGCTTAAAAACTATATATAACGGTCTGGTGACTTCTGTTTCAGTGTATCTGAAGAAGTGTGCATGCACACGAAAGCTTATACCAAGAACAAACTTAGTTGGTCTCTAAGGTGCTACTGGACACCCCCCCCCCCACACACACAAACATAAACTAAATATTTTTTTTTAAAGCACTACAATATCACACTATCCTCCTTCTCTGTGTATTGTTTTCTTGAGACCGTTAGGTCAATCATTTCCAAGTCCAATCAGTGAAGCAGGTGTTGGCTTATCATAGTACAAATGAACTTTCTGTAGCAGTACTGTACCAAAGAAAATGTAGCAGACTGGTGAGGACTGTTGTCTTGATACTGCTATGAGTTTTTGGGTGCCTTGACTCCCCTGAATTCCTGGATCCAGTGGGTGTTGGAGTTTAATCAATGCTTGGAGTATTGAGATGGGCTGCCATATGCTGAATTCTGCAGGAAATGGGTGTTTCTCCTTGCTTACTTCCCCCTGTAGTCTCCTCTCCCTCCACCCAAATCTCCTTGATATGTCCCTGGAACAGGGAACTATGCCCACTGTTGGGCTGTGATGGTTAATTTCATCCTCATTAAAACTAACTGGATTTTATTTATTTATAAAGAAACAAAGAAATTAGCAAGAAAAAAAGGGGGAGGCTAAAAGCTATCCATACTTTTTCTCCTGCCTGGCATGAGTCCAGCAGGACTTGGAAGTGATGGTTATTCTGCCAGACTCCCCCTCCACACTCCAACCTCAGTAGATTGCTCTGCCTGGAATCTTACTCCCAAGGCAACTTTGCATAGGGTTGCAGCTCAACAATCAGATCTCAATCAGATATGTAAATCTCTTTAAATTAAACGAAGCTTACTTCCAAGTCAGTCTGTACTGGACTGTAGCCATTTTAAAATATTGATGAACAAATCCATTTCTGGTTCATAATGAATTGGGATAAATTATCTTCTATGTAATATTACATATTTTTGCACCTTTGCAATTTGACACTTGCTTTTGATAGCCTTAAAACATGAAAATATTAGCATTAAGAATACCTAGGTTTATACTAAACTTGGTCCTTTCTGTGGCTTACTGCCAGTAGCTCACACTCCCTGCAGTCTTTGACTTTCTGCTTTCATTTTATCTGTGCACAGTGAATGCAGCAGTGTACATTTCTCATCCGGTGGCATGTTCCATTACTCTGTAGGGGCTTAAGGCAATGGGATATCAGGTCTGGAAGGTCACATTACTGATGTACTTACATCTGTGTAAACCCACAGAGTGTGTAGGAGTAACACAACAAATATGTCCTTATTCTTTCTCCAAAGGTACGTGCAGACTGTCTCACATGTACCTTTCCTTGAAACACAACTCATTATTTACATTCTCTTTCTCTATTGTTTTCCACAATGCTGTCTTTTCTCTTTATACTCAACACGAAATATCAGTAACATGGGAAAAACTCCAAAATGAATTTCTTGCTTACATTTTCTTAGAGCAATGCAACCTACACTACTGAAGCAGAACATTTGCTTTATCTTACCATGTTTGTATTGGGGAAGCATAAACAAATTGCAGACCATGAATTCATGAAACATGATCCAAAGCTTGTAATGAGAATGTGGAGACCATGCACACTATGAAGCTGCAGAATGCACGCTATTGTGACATTCTTTAGTCAAAGGCAATTTAGTCTAGTACAGCATTTCCAAACTTCTAATGGTTGAGGCACACAATTCTGAATAAAAGCTGCAGAGAAGACCTATATATAGCTGAAAAAGTTTTCACAGCACACATTGGAAAATGTTGCTTTAGCAACACACTGCTCATCGGCCTTACATTGACAGGTCATACGCTAACCAAGTCTGAATCAAGGAAGTGTGTCGCTTAAGCACAGAGATGGAGAAACTTTGGCCCAGCTCCTGGATATGTTACTTTGCTGAAAAGCATCCACCTTGGATTCTCTAAGAGGTATGAAGACACATATTGGGCCAGCTGAAAGCTGCCTGATCTCAAAGTTCTTCCTTCTCTAGCACTGGGCAACCTCTTAGTTGAATAAGGGTGACTTTGAAATAACAGATCATGCCCTCCATATTCACAAGAATGGCTTGGGATTCTATGTCTAAATTTTGAGTGGAGGTTTCTTGACTGGCAGCCTAGTGCAGGGGAGAGACAGAGTGAAAGAGAGCAGAAGGAAGGGGAGAAGCTTAGCTGTTTTGTAGGAAACCACAAAGTGCATTTTCCCTAGCTATCTGTTAGTTGCAACCCTGTCCTCTACTGACTGGAGGCATGCAAAGTTGCTTATACTCAACATAATCAGTATTTGGACTTGTGGTTTTTTTAAACTTGTTCACAAATGGACTACAGTTAGGGGTGAGCAGTGAGGAAGTAAAGTTTGCTGATGATACAAAATTTGTTCAAGTTAGTTAAAACTTGTGCACTCTAAACTGATCTATCCGAAGTGGGTAAATGTGCAAAAAAAATAGCAAAGGCAGTTCAATGTATGCAAGTATAAAGTAACAGATATTTGGGTCAAAATATCCAAATTTCACAAATATGCTAATAGGGTTCAAACTAGTAGTGACTGATCAGACATTGAGTATAGTGGACAGCTCAATGAAGATGCCGACCTAGTCTGTGTAAAATGTGAATTCCATGTTAGGGATTATTAGGAAAGGAATCAAAAGTAAAAACACCTATGTTGTCTTGCCAGCATACAAATTCATAGTGAGACTACACTTGAAAATACTGAGCATGGTTCTGATTGCTTCACATATACAAGGTTATTGTGGAACTGGAAGAGGTTAAGAAAAGGCAGCCAAAATGATCAAGAGGTTGGAGTAACTCCCATAAGAGGAAAGGTTACAACCTTTGTATCTTTTTAGTTAAGAAAAGCAAGAAAGAAGTGGCATGACAGAGTTGTGTAAAATTACGCACCATGTGGAGAAAGTGGATAGAGAAAAGTTGTTAATCCTCTCATGATTCTACAACTCTGGGACCATCCAATAAAGCTGAGTGTTGGCAGATTCAAGACAGACAAAAGAAACTACTTCTTCAAACAGCGCATAGTTAAGCTATGGAATCTGCTCCTGCTAAATATAGCAATAATCACCAATTTGGACAGTTATAACAAACAATTCATTGAAGATGAGGCTGTTAATGACCATTAGCTATGATAGCTATACTCTACCTCTGTACTGTTAGAGACAGTATGCCTCTGAATAAAGGGACACGGGTGGCGCTGTGGTCTAAACCACTGAGCCTCTTGGGCTTGCCGGTCAGAAGGTCAGCGGTTCGAATCCCTGTGATGGGGTGAGCTCCCGTTGGTCTGTACCAGCTCCTGCAAACCTAGCATTTTGAAAGCATGCCAGTGCAAGTAGATAAATAGGTATGGCTGCGGCGGGAAGGTAAACGGCGTTTCTGTGTGCTCTGGTTTCTGCCAGAAAACAACACCTATGCTCGGCGTTTCTGCTGTGCCAGAAGCTGTTTAGTCATGCTGGCCATACAACCCGGAAAGCTGTCTGTGGACAAACGCCGACTCCCTTGGCCTGAAAGTGAGATGAGCGCCGCAACTCCATAGTCACCTTTGACTGGACTTAGTCATCCAGGGGTCCTTTAACCTTTTTACCCCTGAGTACTATTTGCTGGAAGTTATGTGGGAAGAGTGCTATTGCATTCAGTTCCTGCTTGTGGACTTCTTATAGGCATCTGTAGTTGGTCACTGTGAGAACAGGGCGCTGGATTGGATGGGCCTTTTGTCTAACTCAGGAGTGCTCTTCTTATGCTGTTAATTAAAAATAGCTGCCTCTTTCTTTTCCTCTTCTCCAAGCAATGTTGCTATTTGGCAAAATAACAACCTGACACTCAATACTAGAGCAATGAGATGAATAAGTTCTGCCAAAAGGCAGTAAGAGGCTGCAGGCTATTCTTTGGGATATGAAAGACCTGAGCTTTCCCCTCATGGATTCAGTTGGGACACTCACACTAGATGGCAATTGGATGGAAATGTGTAGTAGGATGGAAATCTGTGGCTAAAGCATCCTGCAACCCAGTTGCCATTTTTCCAACTTTACAAGTACATTTTGTGCAATCTCTTTTCTTGAAGACTTTCATGAAAGGGCTGGACAAGTATCTGTCAAAGATACTTTTGATATAGGAAGGATATGCTGTCTTGGGACAACGGTTAGAATTAGACAGGTCACCTCAAACCTACTTCACTAAATTCATCCCAGCTGTAAAATCTGAGCATAATTTTTTCCATTCAGTATTTGTCAGTGATTTCCAAACAGTATTTGTCAACTATAATTTTAAGATTACACTACTCAAACTTGAAAACTTGGAATTCAAGCTATAGCTCTGGGAGAAGCAGATGTTAGTACTGAGATAAATCTGTGACAGTCTGAAGCAAAACTGTATTCTTACTACAGAACTAAAGCAATTGTGAGTTCACACTACCAACCTCTCTCTCTCTATACATATAGTTGGCTTCCTATGCATGATATGAAATGACAGATTTCTTGTATATCTGGGAAACTTTTTCTTAGGTCATTAAATAGCTTTCTGCTAGATCTTTCAATCTGTTCATGTCCCATATCAAAATGAATAGCATATTTGAATAAAAATATACTTAATGTCTATCATAGGACTAAGCAAAGGACTTGTAGCCAAGAATGCTCGTTTGAATTCTGACTTTATCAACTATTTTGTCATGTGGCCTCAAACAAGCCGTTTAGCCAGGAGCTCCAGAGAATGGATGGTTTTCCAGAATTTCCTATTTCTCCAACTAGGACAACAAAGGAATGCAAATATGGATGGTTCATACAGTTGCTTAATATTTGCTGCTTAAGACTGGAGATTTACATGTTTGTAACTGTTTGTGATCCCATTTAATTTGTGTAGTTCACATAATGTTGCTCTCAAATAACACCAATCAAAAAGCTTTTCCTGTAAATCAGGGTTTACCCAATTTGAGGATAATTCAATAAGTCCAGGAAAATCAGGCTGCAAACCACTCAAATGGACCTTCGGGGAGAGGGGGGTTGTTCTCCACCTCCCCATCCCTTTCCCCATTTTTTTAAAAAAAAATGTCAGCGATTGTACATAAAGCTACAATCATGTAAGTGAAAGTCACGTATGATGAGATCAACCCGTAATTAGAAAGCAGGGTGAGATACAAAAGGGGATGCCTACTTGTATAAATGGGAAAAACCAAAGTTGCTTCTTGTATAAACTTTCCAGGCAGTAGACAACAATTGGAATGGGCCCACCTTTGGCACAGAGGCATGCTGGGGAAATGATGTTGGATACTTGCATCCTCAGAGTGTCAACCTAAGTGCTCTGGCTCAACACCCTAGTAAAATGTTTTTAAAAGAAATAGAGATGCTGGCAGCCTGTTTCAGTCTAGGGTCCATGGGTCCTGGAATTTACCTGACCGTGCTGCTGCTTTGCTTGTGCTGCCACTCTTATGTTCAATATTGTTCCCTCCTGAAGCTGCTACACATTTTTGCAAGCTATTTCCCTTAATATAATGCATTTTCTATGTCGTTTCTAGTAATACATGCATTTCTTTGCACAATTTCTAGTTATTAAACACATTTTTGTACACTTTTGGTGGGAAAACTACATCACACAGTCTGTAAAAGTGTCAGTTTCAACAAATAGCTCCATTTTGGTTCACATACTATTTGGGGAAGGGAGAATTGGTTAGCACCATCTTTACTGGGGCTGCACAACTTGGGAGCAATCAACTCTTCCCCAATTGTTCCAATTTTTACTTTACAGTTACTGAGGACTCCATTTTCTTAAAATCACAGCAGCATATTGACCCTATGCTACTTTTCTGGTGTAAATGTCACCCCTCAAGTTGCACCCTAGCACCACTGCTAAAGTGGAAATGTAAGGAGATCTGATGATCAATGGTATAAATTGGTCATGTTACTGCTTCAATCACATCCAAGGGGCTTTGATTTTCATTATTTTCCCCTTGGCCATAGCCCAATGTCTTCCTTAACTTCAAACTTCAAACTGTTGTCCCTTGTGTTCCTTGTTTTCCCATCTTAAAAGGCTGCAATTAGCTCTAATGTATGATAATATTTCATACCTAATGCAAAGAAGGTCAAACAGAAATTTAATCTCCTGCTATATATCTTTAAATATGGAATAGTGCCCAGACACAATTCATCTCTAAGTGTGTGTGCAGGGCCCCTGTGACCTTTGATTCATCCCTCAAAACCACAGCACATTATATTTTCTTTCCACAAGCTGAACAAGCAATCCATGAGAAAAATGTAAAACTGTTGCATGCTTCTACATAATACTTAAAATGCTACCAGATTTAAAAATAGCACCCATGAACAAAACAAAACAAAAATCCAGGAATGCCAGGAATATTTAACCCACTACTCATTGCTGGCTTCAGGTTTTGGAGGGCCCTTGGGCAAGACATTTTTTATGGGACACCCCTGCCACCCGCAGGAACAAATTTTGTTCTTTGGCTTCATTATCACCAGTTACTGATGCTTGTCCTTATCATTTCTAACACTTGCTTGCATGCCAGGCAGAGAGCCAATAAACAAGCATGCAGGGACATTTAATGACCCTCCTCTGCCCAGGCAAGAGGCAGATAAACAAACAGGTTGCAAGGAGGAGGAGGAGCTGGTCCGGGCAGTGGGGTGCTCAGTAGATGCATTTTCTAGAAAAATAGGTGTCAAAACTCACCATGAACACCTCCCCTGTTCTCTTATAATGGCAATGATGCTCACCTGAGAGGTGCCGGAACTAAGTTCCTGTGAGTTCCTGCTGAAAAAAGTCCTATGCAACATTAGAGGGCTCCACATCCTTTATCTCCCTTCCGTGAGGCACTTGAGGATTGGAAGGAGGAGACATTTGAGTGCAATGAGAAGGAAGCAGCACCGAAGGGGGAAAGCGACAGCAGAAACTTGTATAAAGCAGGGCTGGAAGGACACTGAAGGGTTTTTTTTGTTTTCAACAGTTTTAAAAAGGAGAAATAGCAGTGATGGATACAACAATAAAGCTAACACCAAAAAGCTATCATCAGAGCCCTTCCTAACTTCCTCCTTGCTGTAGTCAGACCTCTGCCATTATTTAAAATCACCACTTCTTCCCTGTCCCTCTACCCCCACTTTACTCCTACTTCTGCCATTGTTCTAAACCACCACTTTCCCTCTCTCAGTGACCCTTCTTGTTCCCATGCTATGACCTCTCTTCTCTTTTTCTCCCCTCCCCCACCCTGACTTCATGCAAATCCAGGATTGTGATGAGGCAGTAGAAATTCTCCAGTGTGGGCTGTACAATGACATTCTTACATTTTTATTATACAGCGAGACATACTTATGAAAACTGCTTTCTAGTCTCTGTGGTTTAGAATGAACTCCCAAAGCCACTATGTAAACTTATCTAATGGCTGCCTAAAGTTACACCTGGTACAATGTCACTTTCTTCCCCTTACATAAACATATGGAAACAACACACAAGGTGAAACATTCCAGACATACTTCCAGACACCCTATTCATGCATAAGGAAGGGTTAAAAAGAAAAACATTTTCTGCCCATCCAAAACTTTTTTAAATAGCAAGGATTATTTCATCCCACCATTCCTGATGTTTACACATGCCACTTGAATGTAAAAAGGGGATATAAAAGTTAAGGTGCTTTACAGTTACTAAATCCATTCTTAAATATTTCAGTGTTCCCATTTATACGCTGAGAAACCTCACAGAATAGCAATTATTATATATTAAAAATATTTATGCTCTCCATTGAAAAAAGCTCAAGGAGACACCTATAACATCAACAGCCAGCTAAGAATCATACAAGTAACTTTAAAACCCTACTCAGAGCCAATCTACTCATTATATACACACACATATAGCCAGTGCTTTTTTTCTAAAAAATGTTTAGGGGTATTTTTGTTTCGACTCAATAAAATCACCGGGAAAGGAAATGAGGCCACCATTGGAGGTGGTAACAACGAAACTGACCAAACACTGTGCTAGATTCCTACTCCTACTTCACACATTAAATGCTCCCTTCTGTCTAAGACTCAGGAAACACCGTGGTAGCAATGGAACTGACAATTCACCGTGGTAGAGAAGAAACTAAAATTTTTCGTTTCTTCTCCCGTTAGATTCACAAAATGTTTAAGGGTATGTGGACCCCTGCATCCCCCCAGAAAAAAGCACTGTATATAACTAATGAATTTTTGTGTGGCAGGACCCACACTTTTGAACTCCCTGCCTACTGATATCAGGCAGACATACCTCATATACTCTTTTTGGCACCTGCTAAAAACTGGCTTTAGGCAGCTCCCGTGAGAAGAAACAGAACAAATCTCATTTCTCTGGAAGTTCCTTCTTCCAAAAGCATCCCCTCTTATATGAGAGCAAAGAAGAAATGGAACTTGTAAGACGGTGCTTATCAGTATTTTTTGTAAATACTTATATTATTATTTTTTTAAATCAGCCTGGTTCATTAGGGGCACCTTTCTAATAACTGAGAATGGTAGATTTAAAACAATCTAAGCAAATCAACTAACCTTGGCGATCCTTATAAAAAGTAAAAATAGGTTTTTTTTAACTACCCACATCATTTCTTCCATCCTCCCCCCCCCCCGACTTCTATGCTATTGGTCCCTACAAAGTTACAGGGAACCTGGCAGAACATGGCAGAAGGCCTTCTCGGCAGTAGCATCCTCCCTGTGGAATACCCTTCCATCAAATGTCAAGGAGATAAAGAACTGCACAACTTTAGGAAGATATCTGAAGGCAGCCCTGCATCAGTAAGTTTTTAATGTTTGACGTTTTATGTTTTTATATCTGCTGGAAGCTGCCCAGAGTGGCTGGGGAAACCCAGCCAGATGGGTGGGGTATTATTATTATTATTATTATTATTTGCTGGAATTCTTGGCTTCCTGAGTGATATGGCAGAGAATGGAGGGGGAACGAAGTTAGCAGAGTGAGCTGTTTCTACCCCTGTAAAATTCACCAAACTTTGCCATGAATTTTGTTGCTTTAAGTTTAACTGTATCTGGTATCTCAAATAATAAATTTCATGTTTGTGTTAACTGGATCATCAAGAGAGAAATTTATTAGGGTGAAACCCTTGAGAGAGAAAACGTTAAAAGGGAGAATTCCTAAAACCAGTATCTTGAGAGAGCCCAGCTGAGAATGCCTGGATTTTCTCTTTCCCTCCACTGCCTAGCAGTTCAGCACCAAAAAGGGAAATAGAAGACCCACAATCCAGCAGATAAGAACCAGCTGCTCTCTATCCATCGCAGAGCCCAAAGTCCTAGGAGACTGAGAATAAGGAAAATAAGGAGGGCTGCTTGGAAGTTGAAGAGATAACATACATAAACTTTGTCTTGCTTAGGGCAAATGTGCTTTCCAGGTCAAGATCCAGATTATTTTTCCTTTTTTTACTATTCTACATCCTAAGAAACAGTACAAAAAACATTTTATCAGATTTGTCTAAAACATATGTCCTGACAGAATATAAGCTGTTTGTTGATCCCATCCCTGATTGGGCCCTATGTACCCAAAACACTGCTGGAAGTGACACCTGCTTGGTAGGTAGTGCTGAGAAGAGTGATATCCATCTCAGCAGATATCAGTAGTACTTCATAACTTTGTTATAATCTGGTATTATTGGCTCCTTTTTTCACAGTTGCTGTAGGGAAGGATGGTGCCCATGCTGTATGTGGACGGTGAGGTGGGGTGGGGCGGGGTGGGGATGTCCAGAGCCTGCAAGCCTAGGATTTCTTCTGGGACACATAATGAAAAAATAATTTTCATTTCTTTATTTAAGGATATCAGTATTATTTCTCTAAGCAAGTACCAAAACAGAAAAACAACCGTTAATGAAAAATAATAAAACATGGGGCCGGGAAGTAAACCTACTGAATGTAAAATCAAAACAAATAGAGCTTTCAATCACTTACAGTTTAGATATTTGGGGCCTTAAACACCCAAGTGAGCACCTTGAATTTGGCACAGAAATGAACCTGCAACTAGTGTTGGTGTTTCAGAACTGGGGCTATATGAGCTCTAAATGAAACTGCTGCCAGTGACCTGGCCCCTGAGTTCTGGACCACTTGACACTTCAAGTAATCTTCAAGTGCAACTCCACACAGCACACATTTACAATAATCCCATCTGGAAGTTACCAGAACAGAGTACAGTAGTCAAGTCATCTGTGCCCCAAAGGGACAGAAGCTGGCAAAACAACCAGAATCAGAAGTAGCAAAATTTATGAAATAATTACTGTAATTTAAACAAAAATATAATAAAACCCAACCCTTTGCAGAAGATTTGGGGATGGCATGGGGGTACATATGGGGGAATATTGCACTAGTGAGAATCCTTGCACAGGTTTCCCCTAGTGCACTAATTTAGTTGCATATGGACCTTTATTAAAAATGACAAATCCTACATGATTTATTTTCATCTGTAATGTTATTTTAAATGTAACGTATCATTTTTGCTAATCCTTTGGGTGGAATCAACCAATTTGTGACTCTGTGAAAAAAGGGTGTTCGACTCAACGTTTAAGGCAATTTTTAACGTTTGGTGACCAGCCAATTAAGATTATGGGGTATTAGAATAAATTGTAGCTTGTGCAATAGAGTATAATTTGTTAGTTTCATGAAGATAAAAGTTTCTTTAAATGTCCTGTGCTTTAAATTTTTGATGCAATGTTGAACGTACTGTTGAGGTCCTTCACTTCATGTGAGTTTGTTGGTTCTTTCACAAATGTTACCCAAAGCAACCGACATGGTAAAACCAAACATTAAAACCAAAAATAAAACCTAAAATAAAAACCTAAAATGCTATTCCATAATATATATAAAATGTAGCATCCATTTCAACCAAGTCCACTAAACAGATGAGCAGAAGAAGCCACAAATATACTTAAGTACCCCAGCTCCTCAAAAAAAATTGAGGGACCAAAGCCTGTTTTTGTAGGGTGCCTAAAAACAGTTAATGGTGGTGCCAGGTGTGCCTCCACAATCATTCACATGTCACCTCCCTCGAAAGGGGTGCAAAGAGAAGGGCCTCTGATGATGAGCACAGGGTCTGGGTTGGTTCATGGGGGGTGAGCAGTTTGAGGTGTGGGGGCCTGAGCTACATAAA
This sequence comes from Podarcis pityusensis, assembly GCF_964106645.2. NCBI lineage: Eukaryota > Metazoa > Chordata > Lepidosauria > Squamata > Lacertidae > Podarcis > Podarcis pityusensis. The sequence goes on along the minus strand of NC_138036.1, from coordinate 16,230,467 downwards.
GGTTTGTAGGTCAAAACCAGCACTTTTAATTGAACCTGGAAACTACTGGTAGCCAATGCAGTCATGCCAAGATCAGTGTTACCTGCTCAAACCATCCTACCACACTCAGTAATCTGTTCACTCAATTCTGCACCAACTGCAGTTTCCAAACTGCTTTCAGATATCTCCCTATGTATAATGCATTGCAATAATCTAGCTTAGGGGTTCCCACAACTTCAACACAGAGGTTAGACACCAGCAGAAACAACTGTAAAACTATTTGCACCATCAAGCCCACTTGAGCCTTAAGTGACAGACATGGGTCCAGAAGTACCCCCAAGCTACACACCTGCACCTGAGTTGTAGGAGTGTTTGAAATTCTTTGTTTGAATTATTTTGTTTAATATTAAAAGTATTGTATCTGGATCATAAAGTATCCTGAAGATTTATATTTCATGCAGTACTAGAAATACAAAGATAAAATAGCCTTTTTGCACAGAAAGTTTTAAATTTCCAAAGTGTCCTCAAAAGTAAGCATTGTTGCTGGGGGCCTACTGTTGATTTCAGAGTTTCCTTGCTGTACCTCCATGTTCACTGCCCTTTCTGAACATGCAAGCAGTGACAAGACTGAGAAAACAAGGTGGCAGTCTTCACATGTCATGCACTCTTCCCCTGAGCAATTGTATGGGTTGAGATCTGGAGAAGGCAAATGAATGGGTAGTGGTATCATCCATGAGGAGAAGGGGGCACTGGGGGCATCTTACCCAAGGGCATGCAAAACCTGGAGCTGACAGTGGACCTGCCAGTGATGTGGGCAAAGGCTATCAGAGCTGTTCATGTCTTTTCCTTGCTGCTCACTGAGATTTGGATGGCATTCTCCATCGCAAACAGATGTTAACACTGCCTAGACAAGATAACATTTGTAGTTCCATAAACAACAGATTGCAAGTTGCATTCGGATAAAAAATAAGTAGTATCCACACAACGCTTCACAGTCCATTATTTCTGCACTAAAAAACAAGACTGGCATATCATGTCCTGACATAACAACTTTTATTCTTCACTGACACTTTTCACAAAGACAGTGCAAACCTTTAGTTTAGTTTACTGGCTTACAGTACATAGGGAAAAGTGATTACCATTGTCCCCACCCAAATGTATATATAATTTCCCACTGACTCTAGTGGAGTTACTTCCAAGTAACTATGATTACGACGTCAGTCTATCGCGTACAAATGCTTTATTGTTCTGGTGGGAATCAACCTAGGGGCCAGATAAAACAATTTCTGACAGGCTAGCTATGAAAGAAATCAAAGACCTACATGACCCTCCTGGAAAAATAAATTCTACAGCTCAGCATCTGGTTCTTGCAATTGTCAGCTGCTAAGGCTCAGACTGATTACCGTCTTGTCTTGTCTCTTATGTTATAAAAGGGTTGGTGGGCTTTTTTTCAGCTGGAACTCACCAGAACTGAGTTCCGGCACCTCTTTGGTTCGTCCCAGCAGCTCTGTTGTGTTGTGGTGCCATCCCCCTGCACAACGCTTGGGGCTGCACTACAGAGGCGTCAGGGCGCTTGGGGCTGCACTATGGAGGTGGCGGGCAGCAGGGTGATTACAGTGGTGCGACTACAACAGTGGTCTGAGGCAAAAGTTTTTATTTTTCCCTGTGGCAGTGGGGTGAGCAAGTGAAGAAGTCTTCCTCCTCAACCTCCACCATTGGGTGGGTGTTCCCGCCTAAAAAAGGTCAACAAGTTCCCGCACCTCTTTTTCTAAAAAAAAGAAGACTTGGGTGGTGTGGAAGATGGATTTATCAAAGGAAATCTTACTAATGCCCATAGTCTAGAATGTCAGGAATTGAGAACCTGTGGCTCTTCAGATGTCTTTTGACTCCAACTCCCATCAGCCACAGCCAGGATAGGCAATGTCCAGGGATGATGGGAGCTGTCATCCAACAACATCTGGAGGGCCACGGGTTCTCCATCACTTTTCTAGGTAAGCTGAGTAACCTAGAAAACTGCTGTTTATATTTTCTAATGTCTACGTGCTTGGGATTCATTTAGTTAATGTACTGTGTGTAATCCTTAGATATGCATTAAGTAAAGTTTTGCTAGAAGCATTAAGCTGTTATAAAGCTATTATAAAGCAAATATGCCTTCATTTGAATGTTATTACACATTTGAAACTAGGGCCATGTATGGAGATGTTCACAAACCATTATATTGTAATCATAGCATTCATCATCTGGTTAAGGAAAACAGATGCACCTCTTTTAACATTAAATAAATGAAGAGTTCATCATACAGTACTTCTAGATGGTTCTGTTGACATGCCCTACAAAATAATATTTGAAATCCTCACATCACTGGATGAATATATTCATATTTATATGACCTAGCACTTCTTCAGTATACTGTATTTACTCAAATCTAATGCTCACTTTTTTGGCCAAATTACATTGTGAAAATTAAGGTGCGCATTAGATTCAATGGCACATTTACATTCACCAGCAAATACTTTTTTTGGTTTAAAGGTTCTGCCATCTAATCTGGCAGTAGATAATTCTGACGAGAATTTTGGGAAGTAAATTAGTGTTAGCTTTTATAAGGTCCACCATTGGGTATTAATTTTGTGAGACAATGAATATGTAATTAAGTATATTTGAAGAGTATGGTTCTGGTTCACATGGACTTGGATTGACTTGTGATATGTCAAAATTGTGTGAGCTACAAGTCTCTCTTACATAGAGCCAGATCATGCCTTTCCTGTATTATGTATGTGAGGAAACTGGAAGAAGTACAACAAACCAACCTATGAATTAACAGACAGTTTCCTTCAAGTGAAAGCAGAACAGCAAGATCTAATCATGACAACTTTTTAAAAGGAAAAAAAAAGGGGAGCAGCTGTGCTGTGTGACGGTGTTGTGTAGAGATTAATTCTAGGGAGTATGCTACAAAGATAATACTAAACTACAGAGAAGCTGACTTCTGTCTCAGGACTGGAGGACCTGTGACCCTCCCGAAGTTGGACTCCAAATCCCATTCACCTCCACCCCAGCCAGCGTGGGTCCAACAAAGCCCAGTCCTACTATAGGCTACCGTGCTGCAATGGTGAAGTAGGGGAAACAATCCTAGCTAGATGCAGAGGAGGTCTGTCAAATTAGCTCTTAATGAAGTTCTAACCTGAGCAGCTGCATGGATTCCAACACTGTATGTGAGCTTGACTATGCTGATGCTACTGGTTTCAGAAGTACACAGGTGGCATGGAAATTATTTCAAAGTACTTCTGTACTGTATTCCTTCAAATGGCATATAAATGGGGTTAATAGGACCACACTATCAACCATACCATCAAATAGGTAAAAGACTACTTATCCTCACCTAAGATACACTCAAATCACATCACACTATAGGCAAGGTTAGGTTGGGTTGTAGTACTAAGAACAGCCATCCTGGATCATACCAAAGACCTTTCAAGTGCAGCATCCTGTTTCCCAGAGTCTTCCATGAAGCACAGAATGAGGACATGATAGCAATATGCTTCTCCCACTGTTCTCCATCAGCAACTGATTCAGAGGCATGCTATTTATGGTCGTACATATAGCAAATTAGTAGCTAGTGTCAGCATTCTCCTCCTTGAATTGGTCTGATCCTGTTTTAAAACCATCAGAGTTGGTGACCACCACATCTTGTGGTTGTGAATTCCTTAGTTTACTTTGTGTAGGGCTAGCAGAATTTATTTTCCCTACCTAAGACAAAGACGACACCCCTCTCATTCCACATGGAATGAGAAGTTTTTAATATTTAATGCTCTATTGTTTTTAACACTTGATTGGGAACCGCCCAGAGTGGCTGAGGAGACTCAGCCAGATGGGTGGGGTATAAATAATAAATTGTTGTTGTTGTTGTTGCTGTTGCTGTTGTTGTTGTTATTGTTATTATTACATGTAGAAGTTGATGGGACACACAGCTGAATCTTATGTCAACACTTGCTACAAGACACAGTCCTCTACTGCACCTTAAGGGCATCAAGGTGTTTTAGCAGGCAGAGTACAGACCATGTATCACACAGGTCTCTGTTCTCTCAACACCACTCCCCCATCAGCATCTCCTTGCCTCACACTGTCTAGTTGGAATATTCAGTTATCTGAATTTTGCAACGCAGTTCTCCCATTAAACAGTGTTTTAAAAATGCATGTATTAGGAGTAAGTGTTCATAAGAACGACTGTATTTGTGAAAATACTATACAAAAATGCATTATATCAGTCAAAATGACTTGCGAAAATTAGCACATTAATCAAAACTGCATACAGTATCTATTCACACTAAAATGCTGAATAATTTTAATGAGGATTTTTTTAAATTTCAGACCACTGCAGAAATGTGAACTGAAATTAAGACTGCATAAATGAGAACCAGAGAGAACTGAAATTGACAGCTCCTTTCATCTCTAATTAGCATTTTTTTTTTTTTGAATCTTTTCCTAATGATCCCTAAAATAGAATGTGTTTTTTTCACAGCTACCACACACTGGATAAATGCTTTCAATGAGCTGTGCACCAAAACCCCACGATCTCTGTTCTGGCCCGTCACTGCCAGCTCAGACAATGATTTTATTGGGAGGAGTCCCAAGTCATGAGTTGGCAAATAAACAGGACAAGGTTTGAAGGAAAAGTTATCAAACCTTCTCTAACATGCTATTAGGGTGTTTGTTTCAAAGGAAAACACAGCAGGCATACCCAACATTTAATAAATATTTGTACTACTTTGTGAGAAACAAGAGTTCGTAATGGACAGAATCTCCTTTTTTCTGGGCACCTAGACAGAATAAAACTGTATTCATCATCTGTACATAAACTAAAATTTATACACCAAAAGATTAATATATACCAGTGTTTTCAATTATTTTCTCAATTAAGTCTAAATATTTTTATGAAAAATATACTCCCTTGTGTGCCTTCCATCCTATACTTGTCCATTCTGTGGAAAGTAAGCTTATTTTCCTTCAAATATGTGAAGTTGGCTCCAAATTTGTTTTATATTGCATATGCAAAAGCAGGCCTCACGCTTCACAGTTACATAGCTATAAACAGCGTCCTTCTCACAGCAATTTACTTAAAATCACCAGGATTAATGACCTTAAGCTCTGTAGGCTAAATTCCGACCTCAATTACTTACTAATGACGTCAATGCAGTTATTTGGAGTAACTGAGGGCAGAACGTGGCCCCAGCTCTTACTCTCTTTAAAGTGGTTACAGACCTCATTATTATCTTATCACCTTCTGCAGCCCTGAAACCATACATAATGAGGATTTTGTTGCTCTTTGAGTATTTAGAAATTATATATGGTTCTGCCATATATAATTAGGAGTCACTGCAGAAAAAAAGAGGAAATAATATGCAGCCAAGTTAAAGCAGATCAGGGGGGGGCGCTTAATGAAGCGGATTAATTTATTTAACAACTTTTAAAAACTCAAAGAGGCATAAATAATATAAAATCAACACTTAGACATTTCAAAATGCATGCAGAAGTCTCAGAGGGCCTTCTAAATATTATCTGCCCGCATGAAATACTTTTACAAAAACTGGTCACTCATTAGATTGGTTGGAATTCATAGTTTCTGACATTTGATCCCCCCCCCCCGACTTAATCTGAACAATAAAAAATGGAGGTCATTGGGGAAAATATGACGTATAGAAACAGTGATCTTCTTTGCAGGACACTTTAAACCATAATTAAGGCTAACTATAGTTTAAAGATGAACACAGCATGCTGGTGTGGTCACTTTTGCCCTGCTCCTGCTGCCATATTACAAGGAGCAAAGTCATTGTTTGGTTAAATGCTACATTCAAAGCCAGGTTTGTGATTCCTCTGTTTCAAACAAATGGTGAGCAGTAAGCCAATAGCAAATCTTGCTTATAGCTCAAGGTTTGTTTGGGGGGAGACAAACTACAAGACTGGGTTCTGACATAACACAATGCCTTAGCTCGCAACAGTGCAGCAGAAATTGGGAAGAAGCAAAATAGCCACTATTTTATATTTATTTAGACAATTTCTATACTGCTTAATTTATAACAATATCTCTCTTAGCTGTGTACAGAAAACTAAAGCAATAACAAGAGACAACTTAGGCAACAAAAGTTATATAAATATATAGTAGCATATACAAATGTTTCATGAATACGAAATCACTTACTGTATGAATATAGACCAGTATCAGTTCCTTCACATTCTGGCACACTTCCCCTCTCAGCCTCCTGGCTCTTATCCAGAATTCTACTCTGGCTCTCACCCAAGGCTCAAACAAACTCATAGCTTACCCACAAAATCTCACAAAGAAAATGGCCCCTGGAAACTGCTGACATCACCCCAGCCTTGCACTCTAGGCTTGCTTTTTAAGACCAGGCACCAAAGTGGATTGGGCTTTCCGAGTTAAACTTAACTGTGGTTTAAAGTGTTGTGCAAACCAGGCCAGTGTCTTGCTTCAAAGTGTAGGTGTTGCCTTGCCCTCAAGTAAAATGTCTCATCAAAACAAAAACAAAGTAACGGTGCTAGCTGCTGCATGTACTATTTTTAAGCCAACTTTTTTTCTTACATCAATCCTTCTTACATCAATTAGTAAAAAGTAATGTCAGCATGGCATATGGAGAACTTCCAGTCGACTGAATTATAAAACATGATTTAATGTTGAAGAACATTTCTGTATCAGCTCACAGTATCCATTTTTGCTTAAAGATATGGTGAACCTTCTTTAGACAGAAGCTGGATTAAAAAAATAGGCTTCCTGATCATACCCTTTGTGCATATTATACATCTGCATGTTCTACTTTGACTGTCACATATATACACGCAGGTCAGGGAAAAGACATGATGCCCAAATGCTCATCCCACCCCATGCATGTTCATGGAACAATGTATGTTATCTATAAAAGCATGTCTTTTGATTTGTGCTGCTTCAATTTGAAAATCCTTGAAATTTTCAACCCCACCCAAGGCTCCTCTACTTCAGGCATAATGAGAATAAAGACAAGATAAGACAAGCTGACATACTGCCAGTTAGATCGTTGTGGTATCATAAAAGTGTAGTAGGGGGAGAGACTAGATAATACTTTGCTACGTAGCATCATAAATGCATTTTTGCACTCTGGGGCCATTTCTGTTGGCCAGGCTTGTAAAAAGACACTTGTTTACTTTCTGTTCTAAGAATGTCTTCTTCTTTTTTTAAAAAAAATTAGTTGTTAATTATCTCAGCAAATCCTTTCCATCTTTCATAATATTCTGTCATTAAATTACCTTAATCTATTTTAACCTTAGCTTGCCATAAAAGGCCCTAAAACTTAAAACTTAAATCTTATTTATACCAAATTCTCTTAACCATGACATATTCTTACATAATTCTTTTTAACATTTCTGCTAAAGCCAAATAATTTCATTCCAACATTTTTCTAATACTCTTTACTTTTACAAGATTTTCCTAAATAAATTGTTTAAAACTTTCTTCCAATCTTCATCCAACGTCTCTTTCTCCTGGTCTCGGGTTTTGTCAGTCCTTTCTATCCCATCCATCTAGTCCATCAACCTGGTAACCTTATATTCGAGGCCCTTGGATCTCTTCCATGTCCCATCCGCAGATCTTCTTCATATTTATACCTGTGCTTTACTTTGTCTTCTGCTCCTTTCACTCGGGGAGACTCCAGCTTGACAATGTTTTTGTCCCTTCTCGACAGATCAGCCCCTTTTCCAAAGTCAACACTGAACTCCATGTGGTATTTAAAAGCATGTTTCAAAGTCCCTCCAAAGTTAAGGGCCCGCACAACTCCGAACGCCTCCTGGCCCAAAGCCAGACTTGAAAGATCAAAACATCCCTGCATAGGGGGGTCTATCCAGCCCCCCATCTCCAAGCCAAACAGAACTCTGTCTCTCCAAATCTGGCTTTTTCCAGGTTCATTCGTCAAGTCCAACAACTCATGTTCCTGCTGGGCCACAGTTCCCTCCATCTCTGCCTCACTAGGTCCAGCAACAACCTCCTCCCTCATCTGATCTGTCAAAGCACACTCCTGAATTAATTCCTGAGTGGGTTCTATATAGGTACCCACTGCCTGTCCAAACTTTCCGATCCCAACAGTCATCAAATCCATCTTCTCATGTAACTGTTCCAATAAAGCACTTGTCTTACAAAAGGCCAACACCAGAGCCTCCGAGTACATTCTTGTTGAAGGTCAAAGTCTGATCCCACGATCTTAATCTATTGCAGCTGCAAAGCTCCCCAGTTCGGATTTAATAACAGTTTCACAAGCTCCCTCTAGGGGAAAAAGCTTCTATTTGTATCCATCTCTCTCTTTTTTTTTTTTTAAGCGAATCTAACAACAAAGTTTCCTTTTTCAGATATTTTGTCAATATTTTGTTCCTTTTAGATGTGAAGGGGAACAATGGAATCAATATGTTTCTCTTCTTTTAACTATCTGTCAAAAACGTTTGTCTATAGTGAATGAACTTCCCGAAAACGTCTGTCCTGACACCCCGCTCCCAGGTTCAGGACGGTGGAGAATTGCTTTTCTTTACTTATCTTCTGCAAGTTTAATCAGTCCAGAAAAAGTTCCCCCCTCTTCTCCTGCTTCCAAGGGGGGTTCAGTAATTTTAAATGATGAAAATTGATCCTTTACAGACGATTTTCTAAGCTCTAGCTTGCCGTGTCTTTGCTTCAATCTATTTACAAAAAGAGGAAGGCAGACTTCCTGTTTAGACCTTCCCGCTTCAGTGCCAAATTAAAAGAAATTTCTTATTCCAAATTTCCATTCTACTCACGGACAGTTATTTAAGCTCCAATTGTCCACAGGAAAAAGTCAGCGCTCTCCGGCAACAGCAATGCGGCTTCACTCCGTGCAAGAAGCAGTCGATTCAAGGCACCGCGCCACTCACCCCACGTCGCTCCGGAACCCCGAAATCGGGTTTCCCCGCGAGTAGGGGGGGCGCAAAGGTGCCGGCCGAATCCCACATCCACAGGCTTCTCCCGCCTGTGGTTTTTGATGGGTCTCCGCCTCGCCGTGGCGGTTCAGACGCTGTTTTCCACGGAGCGGATTCCTCCCGATCGGAGGAAATCTGCCATTGCGAGAGGCCCCAACCTGGAAGTCCCTAAGCATGTCTTCTAGTTAACCAGGCAAGGCGTGTTTTTTGGGGGAAATTGGTAGAGGGTTGGTACTTCACACTTTGGGGCTGCTGAGATAACTAATATGACTTACATTTTAGATGTGGAGATAGGCAGGCATGCTAGCAAAAAATCATGTAGGCCAGTAAGTTTTTGGAACTTATTTGTAAAATAGCTGTTATCACAAGCCTGCATGTTTAGATTGCAGATATAAGCTCTTATAATGCATTTGCAAGTAGGACAGCAGAATCTGTGCTTGCCTTGAGACATCTTTGAAACTGAAGGAAAAGGTCAAGAAAACACACACACCATATTCATTTTTAATGACACGAAAAGATGAAGTATGCGGTCAAGAAAATGGCACTTGGGTGGAATCTGTCTCTAGACAGAACTGCTTTACATTGCTTCCTGATAAGATTAGCATGGAGCAGAATGTGCAATCCTCACTAGCACAATGTCAGAGCTAAGCAGTTGTGGTACACTGTTATGGTAATGTATTACTTTACGTGGTGTTTTAGGCTACGATCCCCAAACCATTTGCTCCTGAGTGGCATAAGCTGCATTTTTCAAAGTGACTTTCTCCAAGTGGGTGGACTGAGATCTGCAGAACTAGTAGGGTGTCATTCTCTCAACATTTTCATAACCTCCAAATTGCAGCAGTAGGACATTTAATTTGAGATATTAAATAAATAGGTAATAAAAATGTCATATAACATTTACTTATTTTTTAAAACCTGCCGTAAAAAGGATTTATAGATAGAACAAAATGTAAAAGGTAAATATTATTGTAGCTGAAACCTTCCATAAATGTAAAGTGTTTGCATTTGCTGTGGTACATGAGATTTTGCAAAATGACAGGTCATTTAGAACTGTTTACGCCCCAAGGAGGAAAGACCAGGAGGTGTCAAGTGATCCTAACAAGAAGTCCATATGTTTAAGAGCTCAGAGCTCTTTCTGGAAAATAACTCATCAGATCAATGGAATAAAACATCCAACTCATCTCTTCCCACAGGGTTGGGCTCAGGATTTTCTAGAGTTAGCCTGAGTTAAAACACTCTATTTAGGGCCAAACTATAATTTACCTGGAATTCTGTGTAACTTTCCCTTGGTGTTTGAGGGGTTTATTAGCAAAGAACTAGGCACTGAAATTGGGAGTGGAAGTATGACAGGTAAAGAATGGGGGGTCAACTTTCTTCCTGCCAGCCACTTCTCCACTCAAAATCTAGATTGCTCCTTCCCATGAAGGAAAAGAAAACATACAACACCTTGTATTAAATTCCCTGTGGGGATTAAATGTAAGCCTGAGGAATTTGTTTGTTCTCATTTTAAACAGTTCTATGACAAAGAAACATACAGCAATGAAAAATAACATCATAAAATGAACTTCATTGCAAAAAATAAATGTAAAACCCATCCCATTCATTAGTAATCCACAGGCTAGTAAAACAACCCCATTAACTCTAGTTCCAGTCCAGCTAGAAAAAAAGACAGAGCAACAAACTGAGCAGGTCACCTGGTCATAGTCTCCCCCCACCCACTATGGTGACACTCATTATACAGTATGTCTGTTTAAATGAGCTATATAAACATTTTCTTAGCATATTTATGTTTAAACTGATACATATGTCTCAGTAGTGTGGGATAACCAGCCTCATATAACAAACATGCTCAAGTCTAATTAATGCATGAAGAGATTAATACCCTAGTGAAGGGTTTACCAAACTTGGGTCTCCAGTTGTTTTTAGACTACAGTTCCCATCATCCTTAGCTAGCAGGACCAACAAGTAACATAAATGATCCAAGCTGGCTTGCTTTCACCACCAGTCAGCAAAGTAGTAATAACAGTGAGCCTTCCTTGCCATTCCACAGTTGGGAGCACACTTGGACTAGATGGGCCACTGACATCATTCAGCATGCTCATCTTATATTTGTAGAAGGCCCTGCTCAGGTCACTACACAACAAGCTACACCCACTGGTGGGACCACAAGCAGGGGCTCCTAATGACCCCAGGGGTTGTATGGGAAGGGGAACCCCATCAAATAAACACTTTCAGGGGCTTCTATTTGTATCAGTACCTTGAATCAGGCCCTTGCAACATGCAGGCTGCCAGTGCAGATCATCCAAAATAGGTGTTACAATTTATCTATAAAGTTGTTTAATTATGTAAACAACCTTGTAGATAAATTGTAACACTTCTTGGCATATGTACTGCAAAACCACATTCAGTTACTTGAGTTTGAACTCAAATGTGGAAAATACCGTTGCTTCTTAAGCAATGTGTGGCAGATCACAAGCTTCACACAATTAATTCCACTTCACTCCATTCACAGCTTAAATGTGCTACTCTAAAGAGCGGGTGTGTTCAACAATTGATAGGATGAAGTCCCCAATGTTCCTCCCTCTGCTGGTTCCCTCTCTCTATTGCAAGGTGGCTGACTTCTTGTTCATAGAATCAGTTAGTTATAGAGTCCTCTGCCTGGGATGGAGCTGAAAGCAGTGCAGAAATACAGAAAAGGAAATGTAACATGGAATATCCTTGAACAGTTTTGCTGTGTCCTCCTTAGTTTCCTGCTAATGGGTACACACGCTGGGTGGTTGAGAGAACAAAGGCCCCACGGATCCATTGCATGGATCATTCAAGCACAAAGCATATTAAAATATTGTTGGATTGGTTCTGTAATTTGATTTAAATATGTCCTTTTATAAGTAGATATTTGTACAAACTGGTAATGTACTGCAAGTCTACAAATATGTGAACAAGTTCAGACTCCTCAAATCCATTCTTGCCTATAGATATTTTCATTACCCTTGCTTTTATTTTTATATGCTCATAATTCAAGAAAGAATAATGCAAAACAGCAACAAGAACAAACACTGTAGAAGGTGAATGTTTCTTGCCACATCAAAAACAAAGACAGATTATCTTTCCAAACGCTACTGCACCCAGTTTGAAGAGACAGAGATCAAAAGTAGGTCAAACAGGTAAGACTATTTGTTTCTGTTTTGCTAAACCATTTCTAGTCAAACAAAAATATTCTTCTCTTAAGTCTATGCTTATCCCCCTCCCTGATAAACTGCAATAATAAATTTAATGTCCAACAATTTGGTGCCAATTCACAGCACTCAAAATCAGAATAACTTAAATACAGCATTTTTAAAAGCTACCAAACGGCTCCAGGTGTGTGCTTGCACATGTATATTACTCATGCAAATCAAATAGGCACCCATTTGTAAATAAATTTCATCAAGGGTTTTCATTGTACTTAATTCTTTAGCACATATCCCTCTGCCCATGGAGAAGAATGAAAACATCCAAAAATGGGGCACAGCAGAACAAAAAAGGAAGCTTGTTCCCAATGTGAAACAAATTATGGAAAAGTGCACAATTATCTGAGAAACTCCCTGCCCCACCCACATTCTCCTTTCAGGCAGCTTGATAAAAAAATCCAACCAACAACAGAAAATCATTTTTCCAAAAAAACACACCCAAATAATAGATCTCACAATCTGTTGGGGAAAGGCCTCTCAGAGTACCTATTTCTCAAGGATAAGGTGGTGGTTAGAAACTCAGGTGGGTGAAAACTAGCAAACCCACATGCACCTCTTGCCCTTCTCCCCTTCACCTGCCACTGGCTCAGAGCTCTGTCTTGTCTGGCTGAGCAGCAGGTGACCAAACAAAACATTGGAAAGAGGCAGTGAGCAACCACACTGCCACTGTTTTGGCCCATAGGCAAGCAACCAAGCATGGCTTAAGGCTAAATTCTCATTCTTCCTCCTTTGACTCCAAAAAACAGTACCTCAGCTCTCTCCTCCCCCTTCAGTAAATTAACAGGAGAGAGGAAGGGTGAAGCAGCAGCACAGCCTCTAGGAGTAAACGTGGGGTGGAAAGTGGAACACACTTATCCCACATGTTGTTTACCATCTACATGACACCACTGGGATATGTCATCTGGAGTATGGGGCTGCGTTGTCATCAACCTGCAGGTGATACCCAGTGATGATGATGATGATGATGATGATGATGATGATGATTAGCCACCCATCTGACTGGGTTGCCCCAGCCTCTCTGGATGGCTCCCAACCAAATATTATAAACACAATAAAACATTAACAATGAAAAACTTCCCTATACAGGGCTTCCTTCAGGTGTCTTCGAAAAGTCAACTTGATGTTTATCTGTTTGACATCTGATGGGAGGATGTTCTACTACTGAGAAGGCCCTCTGTCTGGTTCCCTGTAGCTTTATGTCTCACAGTGAGCTGGACCACAGTGTCCAGGGTGGATAATGGAGGTGGAGACGCTCCTTCAGGTATAATACAGCTATGGCCAAGGAGGTAGTAGAGGTTATGAATCAGTAGCCTAGTTTGCATGTAACATTAAACCATAGTTCAAAACAAACTGCTGTTTGATATGAACAAGCAGTCTACCAGTGCACACTGCTCAAAAGTTTCCAGGGCATGCCTCCCTACTCCTATTGCAGGACAGATGAACCTAGCCAGTCTTTGTCCAAATGCAGACTCATGGTTTGCTTTCCCTAAGAATAAATGTTGATTACTTAATAACCCAAGAATAAGCCTTGGTTACCACTTGTGATTTGTTTGCATGGCGAGTTCCCGCCCCCCACCAGGATAAATAAAGACACGAGACACCATAATTTAAGGTTAAATGGGCGAATTAGGCCACAACTTTATTGAATTCAGGAAAGAGAGGCATTGGCTTAGGCATTGGTCCTATCGACTATCCGGCTCCAGCCCATTTGCTGGAGACACGGGAAGGGTTAACACCATAGAGGGGGAGTCTCCTGCTGAGGCACGTCAACTAGGAGCTCCCCCGGGTCACCGCTCGGGGGCGTGCCTTTGGCCCACACCTCCATAGGCTTCGGACAGGGCCACGCCCCCCGGAGTCCTTTATCGGACCACCCTTCGTTCACTGGGGGGAGGTGATGGCGTTCCTCCCCCACACACACAACCTCTTAACCCCTTCTTACCAATGCCTAACCACCAATGCCGAGGAGTTGTGACGAGTTGCTACGAGGTAGGCGAAAAACCAAATGGCTGTAAATTGCCAATTGGGAAAAATTCCTACCATGCCCCTTGCGGCGACAGACAGAAGTCCATAGCAAAGTCAGAGACCTACCTAAAGCCTACCTAAAGGGAGGGAGGGTGGGAAAACGTGGGGGCTAGCCGGCAAAAAGAGGACGAGCCCCCTCTGCGCCGGCCCTAAATAGGGCAGGCCATGCCCCCCCAGCCAGCCGATTGGCTGGCTGGGGGGGGAGACGCGGTCGGGATTCCCCTGTTCTCGCGGGGGCTAAAAACAGCCCCCGCTCACATGGGGGTGGGCATGAAGCCCGCAACCCCACCTCCTGGGCAGGCCGGAAGTGGCTTTGTGGGAAATGAACCACAAATCCAGGTTTGGGTGACATGACTCTGGTTTGTCTTGTTTGTGATGCAGCAACAGCAGCAGGAACAAGGGAGCTGCAGGAACTTTTGAGCATTCGCATCAACCCATAATCTATTTAAAACTGTGGTTTAATGTGATGTGTGACTAAAGCCAGTGATCAATTGAATGTGATCAGTGATCAATTGAATGGGCTAAGAAGACAAAGATGCTGCTGATCAATAGGGAAGCTAATCCAGGATTAAGCCTACAGCCCAGATAGAATGATCCCAGTTACTTTATCTGGTGTTGGATAACACACTCTCCAATTTCAAATTTATGATCTTGACTGAGGGAAATTGTTAGATTACATGATTTATTCATTCAGCTGAATTTCTGCTAATGCAAATAGTTTCATTCCTAGCAATACCATTGTTGGAACATGCTGAAGTTATTGCAGACATGTATATTGCTGAAGGGCTGAAATAGTTCTAAAAATAATAACCATAACAATTACAGCCAGGAATTGGACATGGAAGTTTCTACATGCAAAGTCTGTGCTATACCCTGGAGCTATGCCCTCTTTTGCCAACACTTGAGGCTCTCTAGCATTTAATCTCTGTGTGCCTTCTCAATCCCAGTTCATTGTGGCTGGTAAAATTGGGCTGGTGGAGACTGATTGGGTAGGTGCTTTATTGCATGAGTGGGGGGTGCCTGCCACCTTAAAGGAGGCAGTAGTATAGCCTCTACTGGAAAAGCCAGTCCTGGACCCAGTGGATTCCAACAACTATTGCTTGGTCACAAATCCTTTCTGGGGGATCTGACTGAAAGAGCTGTGGAGGAATTCCTGGTTGAGACTGATCATTTGGATCCATTCCAGTCTGGGTTCAGGCACTGATTGGGGACCAAATCAGCCTTGGTTGTCTAGAAGGATAATCTTTAGGAAAAGGGGCAGAGGGGGTGCAACCTTGTTCCTTCTTCTCAATCTCTCAGCAGCTTTCAGTACCCTTGACCATGGTATCCTTCTGCACCAGTTCTGCAGAATGTGTCTCAGTGGCACTGTGCTGTAATGGCTCCATTCCTACGTGCAGGGTCATGTCCAGAAATTAGCATTGGGAGAGTGTTATTCGGCACCCTGGAGTTTATACTACGGGATGCCACAGGTCAATGCTATTCACTGACTGTATGAAGCTGTTGGGAGAGGTCATTAGTTAGTTTTGGAGCAAAATGTCATCAGTATGCTGATGATACACAACTCTATTCCTTCATTACATCTGAGTCAGGTGAGGGTGCACAAGCCCTGGACTGCTGCCTGGATACAGTCATAGGATAGATGAGGGAAAATAAGCTGAAGTTGAATCCTGGCAGACGCAGGCCTTGTGGGTGGGTAGTTGACATGTCCAGAAAATAGGCCAATTGTCTGCTCTGTATGAGGTTTCATCCCTTCTGAAGGATTGGTATAAGATCTAGGGGTACTCCTTGATCCATTTTTGTCACTAGAGGCCCAAGTGAACTCTGCGGCCAGGAATGCTTTCTACCAACTACAGCTGGTATACCAGCTGGGACCATTCCTGTACCACAGTGGTCCTTGCATTTGTAACCTCAAGATATGATTGCTGTAACACACTTTATGTAGGACTGCCCTTGTAGCTGGTCCAGAAGCTATAGCTAGTGCAGAATGCAGCAGCCAGACTGCTTATACAGTATGTAACAGGCTACTGGCAACATGTTACTCTGCTGCTGAGAGAGACCAATTTGCTTCCAGGCCAGGTTCAAGGTATATGTGTTAACTCACAAACACCTAAAGACCTTGGGGCCAAAGTGCTGTTGTAAGTTTGTGGAGTGCCTGGATTCCCCTTCTAATTCTGGATCCCCTTCTAATTTTGGCATACCAGATATAAAATTTAGCATGTTGAAATATAAAACAGGCTGCCTTCCTGATGAAGCAATTACCTGGAGAGATGGACCATTAAAAGAGCACAAAGAAATGGGTGATGACCCATTAAGAAGGTCATTAACAGAGATTCTCTGGGTCACACAGCAAACAGGGAAAACTGCTCCCTGAGGTGAGAGATAGTTAGCAGAGACAAAAGGCCAGAGTTTCAGGAGAGAGGGCCAGAATAGCAGTGGGCAATGTGGTAGGTGGAAGGGGAAATAGTTGCGTTTCGCAAGCGGTTGTCAAGCAGGATAGTTGCCAAGAGGGGCAAAGCAGAATGTGTGGGGGCAGTTTTTGGATCCTGTGTGACAGCCATGAAAGCAACAGAAGAGCTGCTGCTGCACCTATGAGAGAAGCAATAGACCTTCTTGGAGTATAATGCTGGGAACCTTCCCACAGTAGGCTCAGGTTGTATATATGTATAAATAAACCATATATAATAAAGACACCACAGTCTCTGCTGTGCCTCACTGTCCAAAAGGAAACTCAGACCCTGGCTAGCACGTCTGGTACCCCTGGAATCTCACACTGCTCAGAGATTGTGGTGGCATGTAACATTACTTTCCCTTGTGGTCCCTTGTGTTGTATCTCAGTCACAGAGATCCTCTGATGGGACATAATCCCTGCCATCTTTTAGATGTCTTCTGAAAATGTATTGTTTAGACAGGCCTTTGCTACACACTGTATGGGGGGGTACCAGTGTAGCCAGCTGGTATTTACTGATCTTTTGTTGATGTTTAATGGTATTTTTTACTGATTTTATTATAATCTTGTATGTTGTATGCTGCCCTGATATACTTTTATGAAAGTGCAGAGTATAAGTACCTAAAATAAATAAATGATAACTATATAAGCTGGAATCCTCTAATTTTACATGACATCTGTGTTGTGAACAATTGGTTGTGCACAGAGAGGACAGCTATAGCACTGACAGAACAAGCTTGACTTTTCTGATCTAAAAAACACACAGGCCAAATAACTGAAGCGTAAGAGCCAGATACGCCATACTCCTTTCCCCCAGAGGTTAGCAGCAACTTCTCCATAAGTCTGCCAGAGCAAACGAGGTCAGAGAGGTGATAATCCTCTTGGAATGCAGCACTTAACACGACCCTGGTACTTGATAATTGCAGCATTCTAGCTGGAAGAGTCACAGAGTGAAACCCAAATATACTGGATTGGGAAGTTAATGAATGGTCAACTGGAGTTCTAAGTGAAAAGTGTCTATACTGGGGTGTTCTGGGGCAAGTGAGGGAGTGTTACCATTACACACAGTTCGCAGAATAAAATTCTACCAATGTAGTCATAGTTAAAATGTGAATTTAGTATAAATAGGCTTCATGTATACTAGGATTAGCTAGTTAGATATAAAGAAGAGGATATTCTCATAGATACCTGATTTTCTAATTGTTGGACAGGATCCCACTGGAATTCCAAGGCTGAGCACTTTCTGAAGCTAAGTACTACACCTACAGCTTATCACTGGGGAGTGACACCAAAACAGGCATTTTTTTCCTATCTCTCTTGGGTTCTGGAATGCCTTTCCCTCTTCCATATGTGAAGCGTCATTCATCAGCTGTTTCAGATGTTGAACAAAAATATATCTTTCTGTTCAGGCTTTCCCATACCCATAAGACTGAATCTTGTTAGCACTACATTACTATTTTGAACTACCTGTTTGTGTGGCCTTTGTGGCTCAGAGTTTTAAGGAAAATTTGGGAAGACTTCATGGAATGAAGTAAAATCTTAGAACTAAATTGGACATGTTGTCAATGCTTATTTACTTAATTGTGTGAATGCAATTAATATACACTTTCTTGCTATATAAATATCAGCTAAGGGAACGACTTGCACCCTTGAGAGGGAGGGTTAATTCCTGCACCTGCCCTTGCCATGTTCCCCAGGCTGCTCAGGCTTTCCTTTGCCTGCTATTTGCATAACATCTACATGACACAATTTATTGCTTTACTATTTTGCTGATATTTATCCACACTATTTTTCTGATGTTTGCTTTTGATATCCAACCCAAGCATTTTTTCCACCTTAGTGCGGTAAGATTTAAATACAAGCAAGCAAAAGCAAGCAATGCAAAAAACTGATCAACAGTATCAAAGCAGCACAAGATCAATAAAACCAGCATGAAAACCCAATAATAGTTCAAAGAACTAAAATGCACTAAAGTTCAATAAATACGAGTGTGGGGAAATAAAAGATCCTAATGTAGGTGTGAGGCAAGCTTCCCTAGGAGAGCTTTCCACAACAGGGCATCACTACCAACAAGGCCCTCTCTCTAGTAAACACCCATCTTACTTCATTAAGAAGGGAAACTTGGAGAAGGACTGCAGAAAAAAAAATCATAAGCTCAAGGTCATGCTAGAAGACTTGCTAGCATTATATATTAAGATTCAGATATAAAAAACACAAAGTAGGTAATGCAAAAAATATACTCCAGTCTTGCATTTACTTGGCTGGGAATAGAAAGAATAATGATGATTAAAATAATTTTAAAGAACTTATGAGGTGACATAGGATTGCAAATCTGACATGACTTTGTACTGATGCTGCAGCAGTCATAAAGGTTATTGGTCCTGGAGACATCAAGTAATGGAGCAAAGAGGTGATAATCCCTCACTACAAAGTTTTGTTGAGACCACACCTGGAATATTACACTCATCTTGGCTCTTTAGTTAGGAGAAATACTTATGACGAGTTTTGGCACAAAGTTGGAGGAAGCTAGGAGAGGGGTATTGAAAATACTATGACTGACGGTGAACAGAATGAAACAGTCACTTTGGATGAAATACAGGTAAATGGAGTCATGGTAGCCTGTGAGCAAGTGCTGTAATCAAAGTCAACACAGTTCCAAAAGGCAATGATTATGTTTGCAATGTAGGATTCTCTGGGTAATATTTGTATTCATTTGATTGACAATGCTGATTTATTTACAACATTTCTATATTGCCCATTAAAGACTCCTCTCGGTGTTTTACAAAGTTATAAAAGTTTGGTTGGTCCTGGCTTTTTATATTGTGTTCCAGTCTCCTTCCCCTGTTGTTGGTGTCATCTAGCCCTACATGCTGCAGCAACACCATGCCTGCCAATCAGGACAGTGGCGTTTGCCTCCTAGGAAGTGTCATAAGGAAAGGGTTAAAATAGGTGTGATGTGATTGGCCAGTGAGAATGCAAGGGGGGAATAAAAGTTAGAGTGGGAGGTTTTGAAAGTCAGTCGAGTTGAGAGTTGAGGTTTGGGAGTTGAAGTTGAGATTTGGGAGTTGAAGAAGGAAGAGGGAGGTTTAGGTGTGGGTTGGTAGAGTTGTATTGTGAGAGAGTGAGAGGAATTGTTAGGTGGAGTCAGATAGATAGTTGGAATAATCAGTTTGGAGTTGTTAGGAACTAAGAATAAGAAACTGAGAAGAGAAAAACTAACTAAAACCATAAGCTTGTTCCTGCATTTAACAATAAACTTGATTATTTGTTTATGTTAACAACAGGGTAGTGGCAGCGGAAAAAGCAATCGCAGTGGTGGCACAGGGTCAATAGACCGTCAAACGTCCGGGGGCCCTGTGTGTGATCGCCACAAGGACCATTCAAAAATCTCCCCTGTAAAAGGCTGCACGCCCGATTGCCCATCTTCTGACAATTCTCTCCATCTCCTCAGAGATGCTGCAGTCCTAACTTTCTGATATACCTGTGCCAATCTCAGGGTGCAGGGAATGAAATGCAATGCTGAGAAATGTAGACCAGCTTTCCATTGGAAGAAAAAGAAAATTAAATTAAAGTCCTCACTCTAAGCACTGGTGTGACCAAGAAGGGGAGGAAAGGTCTGTTTGCAATGCACTAACTGATAACTCACAGCATTTAATTTGACTAACAGTGTTGCCATATTCAAATGACTAACACTAACAGTAATGGTATTTGAAAAAAGAAAAAGCTGGTACCAATATAGCTATTAGCATTCAAAATAATTTGGGCACCCAACCCTCTTGGGGGTGGCATGGCATTTCCCTTCCATACTTTGTGGGCCTGTTCAGGAATGCCAACTGCCTTGGTGCCTGTTCTGTTCTCACCATTCAATGGGTTGGGCAGGTACTATTTTTTTCCTAATCCAACACATGTACATAATCAAGTTGTTTTAAAAGGAACATTTTACCGAAATAAACTGTTCCATTATTTGCTTTTAGGGGGAAAATATTAAATATTCAGAACCTCCCTATGACACATTCCCTTGTCAATTTTGCAACTGCAGCTGTCCTCTCAGGTTATGTAACCTGGACTGATGCCACATGGCCATCTTTGAATGAAACAAAACATTTTATTTATCATGTCACTCCGTGATGACTCCAAAATGCCTACAGCAAGATACAAGAGGTGGAAAAGTGAGCAAACATAGTCTTGGTGTAAAAGTAAATTCTTTCTCCTAGCTGTTTCTGAATGGAGCAAAATGTTAGCTCAGTTTTAGGAGCAGAGCAAACATATTCTTTTACATCTAGCAATTTCAGTTCAGACTGACATATATTAGTAGCATCCATGGCAAGGTATAAAAGCAGTCCAGAGCCTGTCAAAAGCAAAATCAACCCCCACCCCAAAAAACATTCTGGTTGGGAACAGTGGAGAGTAAAGGCTGGGTAAGCCAGGGTAGAGGACAATGAGTGCTTATTTAAAGGGTTGGGGCAACATGTCAGAGAAGGTAAGAGCAGCTTTATTCTCACACTGACCAACCAAATGCCCACGAGAAGCCCACAAGCAGAACCTAAACACAACAGCACTGTCCCTACCTGCAACTCCCAGCAACTGGTATTCAAAAGCATACTGCTCCTGATAGTTAAAGTAGATTATAGCTACCATGGCTACTAGTCATTGATAGGCTTACCCCAGACTCCTACCAGCTGAACTTCAAAGAATCTATGCAAAAGGCTTTCGGAAAGCAGAAATTTCATTGCATCTAGATTCTGGGTAGTTCATGCAATGCTTGCCTCAGCTAATGGAACCACGGGCACAGTGGAACATTTTATACTCACTGCTACACTCATGGATCACCACATGCAGTTGAGATATCACCAGCAGGAGACATTCCATTAGGTGGAGGAAGCAGTCAAGGCGTAATGTAAGGAATCAAGACCTTGTCTAATCAGGGATAAAATTTATGGCAGCCTACATACAGTGAATAGTTGGTTTGGGTCCCAGGATGTCGCATCTGGCACAGCTAAATTTGAAGGTGTGGCCATAGTGTTAAGCTCAAATTTAAATTTCATGACCTTTCACATTTCAACTATTACATCTTTTTCATGTCTGTGCTATGAGAGATGTATGGAGCAAACTGAATCCAACTGACAGAAGCTTCTTGTTTTACTCTTCTCAATATGGGTCAGTGTCTTGGCTGGATTTCATCCTTGTCATGTTTCCCCTGCTACCTATGGTCCAAACCTCCTCATTGGGGTTGATTAAAATCATGGACTATGCTCTGGCAGAGGTTGGTTGACTGCTGAGGAACAAGTATGATACATCACCTTCATGATCTTTTAAACTCTCTCTTCTCTCTAACCAAATTGCAAAGGAGCATATTAAGGAAACATGGAAACATTATTTCAAAGGAAATGATATAGAAGGATTAGTTCCAACACTCAATGGGAGGCAATGAAGGCTGTGCTGTGTGGGATAGGTTTAAAAGAAAAATGGATAATTAAAAGCAAGGAAACTTCAAGGAATGCTATGCTGAAAGCAATTTATACACCTATAAACAAACTGGCTCAGCAAAACTTTACAGAGAAATTGAACACAAGTGGTATGAGGTGAACTCCCTAGAGACAGACCAAACAATAGTTAATGTGCTCTATATAAATCAGTGGTATTTTGAGTATGGGGGCAAAGGTTCAAAACTTCTGGCTAACAGATCCCCCCCCCAAATTTTTAAAGTAAAAATTAAGCAATGGGAAGGCAGATTTTATATCCAAACAGCAACATTTGTACTGAGTTTGCTTCTTTTTATTCCAACCTTAACAAATCTGCAAAGCGAACCCAACAAGGATTTGGGACTATTTAGATTCCATTGCATTAGGTGGGCCATTGTCCTGATCCAGCAGACTTTATGTTCTTAGGTTTACTTGGAGTCAGAGGAAGTGGATGGTCCTCCTTTTAATGCATTTTTATGTTCAAAGAATAAGTTTAGGCTGAAACCCCACATTCCTAATAGGTTCTTATAAACAGACAGTGGCATAGCGTGGGGGCCGTTGCCCCAGGCAGTTTATTTTGAGGGGGCGCAACCAGGCACTCCCACTACAGTTCCCTCATTGAGGGAAGCGAACCTGGACTGGCCTTTGGGACTGGAGGGCAGTAGCAGCAGCAGCTCCTTCTCTTTAGATCCGGCCCTGGGCCGGCTGAGAGGAGGGGAGGACGCAGCCACTAGCCGGCTACAGCCGGCAGAAGCATTGGAGAGGTGGCAGCTAGCTAAGGAGTTAGCAAGAAACTGCATCCAGAGATCACTATAATTTCACAAAATACATAATTCCAAATGTTTTGAACTTTAGCACATTCCCAACAAACAAAAAAAGGTTTATGAGGCATGCAATAGCATTTCTGCAATAGTTTCACGGATAACACCCTGTTCCTTGTCAATACAAACCAGAATGGCACCTTGCTCCACATTTGAACTATTTTGTTCAGTCAGTTCTGGATTGTCCTTTCTCCCTTGATGTAAGGTCACCGACTTCTTATACTCCAAGTTTATAACATTTTGTTTTTTACATAGTCCTAGCTTTGACAACTTTTCCTTGCTTTGTTTCTTATTTATTTCTGACTATATGTTTTTGCATTTTGCAAACATTTTGACAGGCTGTGGCATTTGCTTCTGTAAATGTTCTAGACTGAGAGGAACCAGGTTGTGGTTACTTTTCTCTATCTTGTATCTTTAAAACCAATAAAAATTACTCAACAACAACAAAAAAGAATGTGTGTTTATCCTTCCATCACCTTCCAAATAGTCCTTTAAAAACTGCATTTAAGATCACAGCCATATTATAGCAGTCTTTTTAGGGAGATGTTTTTATTTTTTTGCTGACTTCACAGGTGCAGAGAAAATAAGTTGTGGGCTGCAATTTACCTGACCCATCCTGCTGTTCTTATGCAAATGAGTTGGCCTTTCTGATGTGACAAGGAATTTCACCATAATCTGTGAAAGGATGAAGTTTGCAATAGCAGATTGCTCAGTAGTAATAAACAGATTAAGAATTAGTGGGTGAGTAAGATTCCAGGAACTGTTCCACTGTTACCAGAGTTTTGGGATGTGTGAAAATAGAGAATTCAAAGGAATGTGCCTATAAAACCTTTCCAGATTTGAACTTTTGTTGCACAGTGTGTATTTACTTTGGAAAATGACTAATTAGAAGTCAGCAGTGAAAAATGTACCCATTTCTTAATGTTATTCCGAAAACTGCCTACAACAAAAAGGACTACGGGGAAGAAGGGTGGTGAAGGGGGAGAATGTGAGAAACCTCTTACTGGCTCCCAGCAGGTACCATCAATTATTACATTCTAAGATGCAATATGACATCACCAGGGAGCATGACTTAGGTCAAGAGCTTGGCAGGAGAGTTTGGCAACTGCTAAATCAACAGCAATCAGAACTGGAAAACCAACAAGCTTGCCACCATAAAATTTAAAAGAGAGCATATTGTGCCTCAAACACAGCAGCAGGTTTAATAGAAAAGTAGACATGTTTATAACCCTAGATTTACAGCATGACTTATAAACACCTTATTACTTAGAATCCAGTCTGCTGCCCTAGAAACTAAGAATGTTACTTTGTTGAGAAGAAGGATTTGTTGACATAAATGCCTTGACTAAGTTTGCCATTGTGGTTAACCAAAATGCATTTACTACTAAGAAAGTAAATAAAAGCAAACAAGATGTCTCTTATACTACAATACAAGACGGTTCAAACCTGACCAAGCTTAATGCTATGACATAAATACGCTTAATGTTTATGACTTTTAAAGGGATTATTTGCCAGGTTGGGCTTCAAGTCTCAGCTAAACGATGTGTTTTGTCGACAAGGCCAGTACCAGTTTGAGAGGGTCCTGGGCATAGGGCCATCCGGGAAACCCCTTTATCATCCTAGTGTCCCTGCAGTAAACTTACCAGGCAACAGTGGGCAAGGATTCCTGCCCCCCCCCCCGATTTTCTAAAGTAGGCCTGAACCTTTTGACCCAGCTTTATTCAGTCATTTACAGAGTGAGGGGTAAAAATAAAAGTGCTCCCAAAGATTGGAGGCAAGGAAATTTCCGTAAAGTTTTTGGGCAAGTACGCTGGCTTACCTTAGTTTTAAACAACAAGATGGCTGAGAGGTTTTTCTTTTTTGTACTTTAAAAATATTAGGCACTGCAGCCAATTGTAGGCCACAGGGCACTTTGTACTCTTCCTAGCTATGTTTCTTGGACAAGAATACCTCATAGTCTGCCTGAACCCTTAAATCCTAGCTCAGTCACTGAGATCACTTATGGGAGTGCTGTTGGTCATTCCCAGAGATGGCGAGGCTCATTTAACAAGGTAAAAGGTAAAGGTGAAGGAACTCTGGACGATTAAGTCCAGTCAAAGGCGACTATGGGGTTGCAGTGCTCATCTCGCTTTCAGGCCGAGGTAGCTGGCGTTTGTCCACAGACAGCTTTCCGGGTCACGTGGCCAGCATGACTAAACCACTTCTGACGCAATGGAACACCGTGACAGAAGCCAGAGCGCATGGAAACGCCGCTTACCTTCTCGCCACAGCAGTACCTATTTACCTGCACCGGCGTGCTTTTGAACTGCTAGGTTGGCAGGAGCTGGGGGAGAGAAACGGGAGTTTACTCTGTCACAGGGATTCGTACCACCGACCTTCTGATCAGCAAGTCAAAAAGGCTCAGTGGTTTTGACCGCAGCGTCACTCGCGTTCCCTTCTTCTTAACAACAAGAAGAAAACAAGCCTTCAGTGTAGTTGGCCCAGTCCTGTGGAATACTTTGCCAATAGAGATTCAGCAGGTGCCTTCTGTTTCAACATTTAAACACCTGCTGGAAACTTTTCTATTCTATCAGGCTTAAACAGGAAATTGCGAAAACATCTTTCCACAATAGTTAGTTGATTTCTGAGTTTAACTTTTTATATGATTTTTGTTGTATGGCTGTATGTAAAATTATTGTAAACACCTTCCTATTTTTTATGAATATGGGTATATAAATATTTTTATAAACAAACACACACCACGGAGATAATGCAAGGCTGTTTTTAAGGTGTGAAAAGAGAGAAAATCTTGGCAAGTCAATCAACTCCCCCACACCCACACCCTGGGGAGGAAATTAGTCCCTTCATGGAGAACAAACAGTCCCAGGAAAATTAGGGAGGGACTTTCATCCCAGGTTTAGAAGTAGTGAGCATCGGAGACCAGCTGTGCAATCATCCACCATCTTCTTTTCCATAAAATGCCTCTGAGATCTGACTTAGCAGTGCCCAGGGGCATTCTGGAAAAATGAAGATGGTGAGTGGTTTCAGCCTCAGCTGGTGCATTGCTTCACACTGCTTTGGCCACTCTCATAACAATGGGGGAGGGTTTTGGCAATCAGCACTGGTGGAACCCTGGTGGAACCTCCTAGGAGCCTGACATTTCCCCAGTTTCTCCGGATCTCTTAATTTTGCCTCAACAATAAGTCTCACTGTTCTTAATTCAGTTACCATCAGAATCAAATTTCACCAACAGCAATATTTGAAGGCAAAAGGTTTAAGTCCTTGCTCAAGTAAAATTTCAATGGAATTTTGACGGAGGCAAAAAGAGTTTTGGTAAGATAGCTGGGGGCTACAGAAAATTCCTACAGTGTAGTTCAGGTGCCAAATGCTGCATTTTGGTGCACCAAACATTTTTTCATTATTGTTATATCTCCTTTATGTTCAGCTGCCAAAACCAGACAATACCACTCTATAACCTTTGGGCAATTTAAGATATTTGGCTCTGATGCTTTAGAAACCCAAGAAAGTGAAAAATGCTCATGATGAAAGTGTTATTGCTGAAAAATAATAAAATAATAAAATAAATCTGTTCAAGCAATAATAAATTGTTAGAACTCATGGTGAATGACTAGAATTTTAATGAAACCCCATTAAATATTTTTGCACTTCTGTAAACTTTGGGGTCCCTCCAAAGTTTATGATACCTCCTTGTTGTGCAGGGCTGATGCTGTTTCAGCTAAATAAGGACATATCTCAGTTCTGAGCTTTAGAAGAAGTGGGATCTACAACAAAAAGTTACAGTATTAAAGGCTCCCTGTTCAGGATTCCAGCCACTCTATTCCACTCACCACCATCAACATCTTATTTTCCAGCACCAGGACTCAGTCAGTGGGCATGGTATCAGGAATGGATCTAGGCATCTCAAATGTCAGTCGTGCCCTGTACAACACCCAAATTTGGTGGCCCCCACCTCTCGCCTTCCATTCAACATCCCACTGCACCCAGTGTGACCGAACTGGTTATGCTCTGCTTCTAATGGAATGCCCACTGAGCATATTCACTGCTCAAAGGGCTGTTTAGAGGGTGCACCAAGGATAGAATTCTAACTCAGGAAGGTACACCTCCACAGATGGCCATGATCAAACTATGGCTACTTCCAAGACATTAAGCAACCAGCTTAAAAGGCAAGAAAATGGAAGAAATTAAATAAATAAATAGAGCCTGTGGAGTTTAGGGTTGCTGTACAATATTCTGATTAAAATAAACTAATCTGAAAGTTGATTTCATAAACATTTGTATCATTTTCTGTTCACCTAACAGAAGTAAAATGATAACTGAAGCCTCCAAATAATAATTAGATAGGCTGGGCCCACCATTTAAGATAACTAGACAGACCAGGACTACTCTGAATTCCTTTCCCCTCCCAAAGATTTTTAAAGACTTTTAAATCTTTTTTTTTACTTCTGCAAACCTTGGGAGTTCCTCCAAGTCTGCTGATATCTTCCTCTTGTAGATGGGTAGTGCCATTTTGGCTACATAAACGATGACACTCAAAGCTTGAGCAATGGAAATGCAGGGAATGTTGGGAATTGGCAACACATCTTTCTGTGGCCACCAAGTTGTGTTCAAAGCAAGCCTACCCAAATTGTGATGTAGTGAAATGGAAACACCAGCCATCTGTATTTTGTCTAGTAAATTGTGCCGTGTTGGACAAGTCTTCCTGCAACTCCCATTTTTGCAGTTGTAGGTAGGCACCTGTCATGACTCCCTTGGTGCCATCTGGCTTGGCCCCATGATGGCAGACTCCATAGGAAAATGAGGAGAAAGCAGGGGGAGGCAGAAACAGATGGAAAGTCTCTCCTTCTCATCCCATCTGGCTCTAGTGTGGCTATAGGAAGTCCAGCTCCCTCTCATCCTTGGTGGAAGAAAACGTCAATATCTGAGGAGGGCATGGAGCCTCTGCCTGGGGCAGCTGAGCAGGTTTTGGGCGGGGGGGGGGTGTTCAGCATCACCTCCCATGACAAGGCATCTCCTCATTAGAAGGGACTAGACACACACACCTGGATGCAGGCTAGCTGCTCACACAGGAATAAAGACCCAGTGAGTAAGGGCAGAACTTGCCTTAGCTTTAAAGCTGGAAAGATAGGCATGGGAAATGTGTTGGAACAACTACTTAGCTCTTGTGCAGTCTTGTACTTCTTCTAACTTACCCTGAACTTATGCACTTTGGCCACTGGCCCAGCCCACCCTTTGCTTTGTGAAAGCTCTGGGACTAGAATAGCTCTTTTATCGCTCCTGGGTCTGTACCATTACGCTCCCTTAATAAAGATCCTTCCTTATTTACAAGTAAGCATTTCTGCTTTTTTGTTTGGGGATAGGAGTCAGTACCGCACCAAAGAAGAAAATGCACTGAGTCAAGGAATGGATAAAACTTTCAATGTTGGTTTCTCATCTCTACAATCTAAAGTCGTTCTCCTTTATCAGTGTTGTTGCTGTTTGTTTTGTTTTGTTTATTTTAAACTGGCACAGTTTTCATAAGTTTGCCAGTAATTTCATAGAATCATACCTATCTGCTCATTTTGTAAGCAGAAGAGCAAAGTTAGTAGTTGCCAGTGAGAGGCTAGCTCAGCTGCCAGAGCTGAGCGAAGGGATACTTCCCTTCCAAACCCGACCCGCCACAGCCAGACATAAGTGGAGAGAGTTTGTATAACTCTGTTAGAAAAGAAAGATAGTATCAAATATGCAACAAGGAAACAAAATAAGTTTATACTGTTTGGGAATGGGGAGAAAGGGGAAAAAATGTGTCCATAACTGCATCAGTGTGGAGTAATATGAGTTTATAATATTGATGTTTAATGTCAAATATTTTTATTATTAAAATTTAATCAGTATGATTAGACATTCATTCTCAGAAGGCATTGTAGAAAAACAAATGGTTTGGGGAGCTAGACATGTGAGCCAGCTTGATTTTGGTTGACAATAGTAGGAATTATGCAAGCAAATCCCCACACACCCGTGTGAAAATTTGCCCTTTATAACAATTCATAACTTAAATATGTATTTACAGTCCAGAAATAACCTTAACTCCCATGTCTTCCTGTTCCAATACTTGCAAACATTAAAACACATAAAAATGGAAAGCCTCTAGCATATTGCAAATCTTCAAAACAAATTATATATATATCTATTTTCTGTTTTGCATCAGCTCTGGCTTTTTCTAAGCATGTTTATTTGGGGAAACAACTATTTATTTCAATGAGACTTAATTCAAAGGAATTCTTCTTAGGGTTGTAGCAGGGGAAAGGTGACTGTAGGAGACAATTTGGAGCACAGAAGCAACAGACAAGAAAGGGGTTAAGCACCATCCACTTCTCTGCTCTAAACTGTCCCCTCTCTTTGTGACTTTTCTTTTTTTAAAAAAAGCTGTTGGGGTTTTGTTACACGATTTGTGTGTACTGTTTATTCCTGTACAGAGTATGATGTGCAAATGTTATGAAGATATGTCATAACATAATAATACCTTTGACCCTGAATCTGCAAAGCTAACAAGTGAAAGCCAAAAAAAGTCCCAAAACATCTCTACAACTATTTTTATGCAGTGTGACCAGTAGAGGTCTCCGTACCAGCTTCATTCTACCAATCCCAGCCAGTTTGCTTTGTAGTTAGAAAAGGGAGCTTGAAAGAGCCCAACACCTGCTGTAACTTCACCAAACTAAAAGCCTTTTGAAGGAAACCATGATCTCAATTCAGGTTTATGAAAATTAAAGAATGTTTGATGGAAGAGATTCTAGTTAAGAAGACAAAGGACACACCAATTTTAGCAAGAGGTATTCAGCAGGTTCTCATTCTATGTGGTGTTCATAAACTGCTGCTGTAGATACTATGCTAATTTAGCAGAAGGTATCAGCCAAATTAGCTTGCTGTGAGACTAACACATTAAATTAAGGAGGTGGAGTTTTGAAAAAATGCTGGAATGCTGTTTGGAAAAGCAGACAATAAAAAGGGATTATATTTCACTATTAACTCAGTGCACTTTAAATCAGATTGAGGCAGAAATGTTGCTGGTGTGCAAATTCCATTCTTCCAAACTTCCACTTGTTCACGCACAAAGCAAAATGATGCCTTGATGAAATGTTTATTACTTTTCATGGAGATGAGTTAATGAATACAGTGCAGGACGTTTTTGAAAGCCAAAATAAAACCTTGCAGGATAACATATACAAGATGTGCATCCAGGATGGCTGTCTACTAGCTCCATCTGGTACGCTGGCTGAGACCCTACCTGCCTGTGCACTGTCTTGCCAGAGTGGTACATGCTCTGGTTATTTCCTGCTTGGACTACTGCAATGTGCTCTACATGGGTCTACCTTTGAAGGTGACTCTGAAACTACAACTAATCCAGAATGCAGCTGCCAGACTAGTGACTGGGAGTGGCCACTGGAATCAAATAACACTGGTCGTAAAAGATCTACATTGGCTCACAGTATGTTTCTGAGCACAATTCAAAGTGTTGGCGCTGACCTTTAAAGTCCTAAACAGCCTCGGCCTTGTATACCTGAAGGAGTGTCTCTGCCCCCATTGTTCAGCCCATACACTGAGGTCCAGCTCCTTCTGGCAGTTCCCTCACTGCAATAAGTGAATCAGGGAATCAGGCAGAAGGCCTTCTCAGTAGTGGCACCCACCCTGTGGAATCCCCTCGCATCAGATGTCAAGGAGATAAACTATCCAACATTCTGAAGACATCTTAAGGCAGCCCTGAGTTGGGAAGGTTTTTTATGTTTGTTGCTTTGCTGTGTTTTGATTATGCTGGAAGCCGCCCAGAGTGGCTGGGACAACACACTCAGATGGGCGTGGTAGAAATCATAAATGGTGGTGGTGGTGTTTAGGAAGCAGCTTCTGCACCAGTGAAAAGAGGTTATGCTCCTGACCAGTTTTGTTGTTCAGATTGTCCACTTCTTGATGAAACTGTAAGAACCTAAGAAGAGCCTTCTGGATGAGGCTACTGACCCATTAAGTCTAGTCCAGCTTCCTGTTCTCCCAATGGCCAACTAGATGCCTATGGGAATCCTGCAAGCAGGACCCAAGTGCAGGAGCACTCTTCCAGGGGCTCATATGCATCTCACATTCAAACAACTAATTGCATATATGCTTATACAACTACCTTATAGACTTCTGCGGAAAAATGGAGAAAGCATAATTCACATATGCTATATCACTTTGAATTCAGGAATTAATATATACTGTATAATGTATACTATGCAAGTATTTGAATACACTGCTGTGTGCACCATCTCAATAAGAATGGATGGGTAATCCTCTTTCCAAGATGACCACTGTTTTCTGAGCACTGCTTGTGAAAATTATGGCAGAAGGAGCTGTGCCCACTAAATTCAAGAGTAAAATGCCCACTGTATTTGTGGATTTGTTTGCAATCATAGTACCTGAATTAAGAAGTGTTCCAAGGCATTTATTTATTTTCTTACATTTATATCCCATCTTATTTCCACCAAGGAATCCAAGACAGGATAGATATACCACCAAGGCAGTCTTCCATCTATTAAACAAAACTAGATCTGATTAGCTTTAGCAAGGTTGTGACCTCATGTGTTATTTTTTTCTGGCAGATACCTCTTATGTACATTTCCCTTTATATGTGCATTTTTATAAACATTATTTGTTTGGGAAACTGCATCATAAAATTTGGAGAAATGTGAATTTTAAAGGATAGCTGTGTTTGGTTAGTATATTGTTTTGGAAAGTACATTCACATTCAAAACTTATTTCCTCTCCCATCCCTAGCACATTATACTTTCAAGTGTATTTCGTAAAAACACCATCAGATTTTTGCATTGAAGAAGGGGCAAGTTTTATTTAATTTCTAAAAATAATAATAACAACATATTCTAAACAGGTTCTCTCCCCCTCCCTCTAGTGTTTCTGCCTTCTATGCACAGCACAATTTGAGCAGCAAATCTGCATTACCAAAACTCACTCCACTGCAACATTTGTGGTCTTTCTTATCCTCTTTTTACAATGCTATCCTAGTTCCATCCATATATATGGCATCCTCATACAACTCCTTCCCCCACCCTTGGCCTATACACACAAAGCACAAAAATGTAAAACCTGCAGTTCTGGGTATGTTACCAAAGGAAACAGTTTTACTTAAAATCATGTTTTTGCCAGCATATTTTCAAAGTATCTGGAGTGAAGTCAAACCACAGTGGCTCCCAGCTGTGTTTCCTTTTACTATTTCCCCAGGTACTCCCAGCACAGCACTCTGTAACTAGATATTCTTTGAGGGAGTTAAAAAAGAAAAAAAGCTGCACAAGACAGTTTGTAGCTCTAAGAATCACCCCCTCAGGGGCATTAAGCCATGAATACAAGAATACTTACCTGCCATTTCTTAAGTCCTCGTGACTGCAAGTTGTTCCCAGAAGCAGGAAATTTAATATGAGTAGATACATTAAGTACATACCATAACCTAAGATTAAATGCTGTATTAAAATGTACTTAATATCATTTACTATATTATCAAATAGAACAATTTTTTTTATTAAGGATGACATTAAGCTATAGTTTGGTTTTCTCCGGCTTATTATCCACTTGAGTACAATGCAATTAACCTCCAACATCTAAATGTGATGATCAGAAGTAGGTGACTCCACAAAGCAGGTATGAAATTAACTAAAATAATGTGGTTAGAGAGTATGTTTGGTGTAGTTAAGCTTAATGGAATTGATCATATTATGAAACATCACCAACATTACATTTTACAAGAAATTAAGACATATGTAATCACATTCTACATTCTGTGTTATTTGCAAAATGCAGCTACCTGTCCTTGTACAGTCCAGCTACATTTCCTTTCTGTACTGGGGCTCTTCCCACAGTCTGCCTACAGACCATTATTTTTATTTTTATTTTCTTTTTTGTTAAGACACTCAAGCTATTTTTGGTTTACCAACATGATCTCCATAAGATGCATTCCCCATTCTGAATTTTAAGATCTTGAGGACATGAATAATGTTGCTCTTGCATCAGAAAGTTTCAGTTTCTTCTCTCAGTGCTTGTGAAATTTCTCTCATTAAAAAAAGTTGGGGAGCTTTAAAACTGGATTTGAAGTTGGTTTTCTGATCAAAATTCATTTCCCCTGCAAGATTCCAAATGCACATTTACCCTCTCTCACAAATACGTCTGGAAGAGGAAAGTTCTCACCAGACAAACCACAAGCTGTAATCAAGGTTTATGATTTGTGACTTGTCCAGGAGAGTTAAACCATGAGCCTAGGTTCAAACAACATATGAACCCAAACTATTGCTTAGTTCAGCATGGTGAGGCAGCAAAATGGCAAGGAAGTAAAGAAGTGGCTGCTATTTCCTTCCGAGGTGCCTATACATTTGCACTAACCCATGGTTTTGTTTAGACCAGTGATTTTAATTTTCATTTATATGTGCAGAAATTGTGATTTATATGTGCAGACATGGACCTTAATTAGGAGCTTGTTAGGTTACAGCAGGGATATTAAGCACAATCTTCCTGAACCATTCTGTCTCCCATTCAGTTCTGTTTTTTGCTATGGAGGCAATGCCTTGTATTTCATCAAGCCATCTTATTTAGGAAGACATTTGAGCCCTTGTATCTCCTTTGCAGGGCAATCTTAGTTTTCTCCCGTGATTACACCAAGTGAAGTACTATTTTTTAGCTCTGAAAGTTATTGTCTTGTCTCACGACCCTTACCATATTTCACATGCCTTCACATTCATTTTCAGTTCCTCCGCATTGCTCTCAGCATGTTTTACTATCACTAGGACAGGAAATAGGAGCCAGTGACCCTCAGATCATCCATTTCATTCATTTTTGTGGGGGATTAGGGTACAAAGTAAATAAAAGTGTCAACTATTTCAAATAAGCAGAAACTACATCTACCATTTACCACCCATAGCTGAATTCATTTCTAAAATGGAATCGCAATCTATCTAAAACATGTTAAAAGTCTTAAGCATAGCACACCCACAAAACAGAATGTTCAGCCTCAATCAACCACTATGTACTATGATGTGTTGACTTAAAGGGAGCAATTTCTATCTACATTTAAAATGCTATGTATTCAGCAATTAAAACAAAACATTCAGGAAAATACTAAGTGGAAACCTATTCTAAAATTATGGGGTGGGTACTATTGTCTTGTTGTTGCTGCTGGAGCTGTTGGTAGGATTATAATTTGACACAATAACTCCTGAAGTTCTCTTCAGTATTGTGTAGCATGAGTGGCTACTTGGTATTCTAGGGAGCTTCAAACTATGAAGCAAGTTGGATGAAAACTAAAGTGCAAGACTTGCTCTGAACTGAACACTGGCAAGTGCTCATAATTGAGCCTCCCATGTGGCAATTTGGGCTGATTTCACAGTTTGTAAGGCATCATCTAGTAGTCTACCGGCAGTTCTTTTGAATGGTCTGGAGGATACTCCCATTGTGGGGAAAGTGCCTCCGGAATTTTCAAGTTCCACTGTGACCAACTGGCTATGCATTTTAAGAATAAAGTTGATCAATCAGGTCTCAGGATGATTCACAGGATAAACTCAGAATATAAAACCACAAAGTACATAATCAAAACAAAAACAACAAAACAATGTGCTGATATTAGCTATCTAGCCAAAGTATGAAGTCAAATTTCACTTAAATTAGATTCCCTAGTCTCCAGGAAGCACTAATTGAGAATGCTGAAGGGTTAAGGAAATCCATTACTTCTTGTGAAATACCATGGGCTCTGGAAAACCTAAATACCTGTCTGCTGTGAATCTGACTGCATTTGAGGAGCACTATAGCAAACACATATTACATCTATGTGGGAGAGCCCACATCCTCAATACATGGTAGTGCATAGTTCTTAATATAGTTTTATACATTGATTTACACTCACAGTATTCAACACTGATATTTGGTGATTAACATGTGTGCATAGGGAGCTTTCGTTCCTCACATTAAAAAAGTGGTATAAATGAAAGTCCAAAAAACAGAGCATTAGAAATATGTAGTTACCAAAAAACTGCCAGACAAGCTCATGTCAAGCAGATCTTCACCAACGCATTCTCCACTGTTCTGATCAGCAGGAATGTGCTATTTTCATAGTTATTTGAGTTTCTGGGGCGACAGTGTTTTTAATTATTTTATCATTCACTCTCCAGTAATACAAAGCTCCATACAACGTTCTGCTAAAACAGTCTCAGCAGAGTCTGATTTTTATTTTTACTTTTTACATTTCTGAGTAGGAGAATTCCATTCATTCCAGCTGTGGGATTCCAAGACTGTGGGGGAAACTTACAAAGAGAAAACTCTTTTTACCTTTCCTAGGACAAATATTTAATAAGTAGATGGGAATGGAAGGCAAAAGTAAAAAGATAATACTGCCACAATACTGCAGACACATTGTACCATTCAAGTTCTATAGTACTGTATAAATATCTTGCTTTTTATAGTTTTTGTTATCTCTGCTTTCAGAACAATAATTCTCTGATGTTCCGCTAAACTAATTACATTGACAAGGATTTTTGGTTGCAGAAATCCTGAATAGGCAATAAATTAATAAGCAATGTTGTAACTATAATGAGTATCAACAGGAGTATAATGTCCTGATCAAGGGAAGTAATAGTGCTGCTCTATTCTGCCTTGGTCGGATCGCACCTGGAGTATTGTGTCCAGTTCTGGGCAGAGCAGTTTAACAAGGATATTAACAAGCTGGAACATTTGCAGAGAAGGGCGATCAAGGTGTTAAAGGGTCTGAAGACCAAGCCTTATGAGGAGCAGTTGAGGGAGTTAAGTATATTTAGCCTGGAGAAGAGAAGACCAAGAGGAAATACAACAGCCATATCCAAACAACTGAATGGCTGTTCTAAGGAAGATAGAGCAAACTAGTTTTCTACTGCTCCAGAGGATAGAACCCAAACCCAAATGGATTCATGTTACAAGAAAGGAGAGTCCAACTAAACACAATGCTAAGAGCTGTTTGACGGTGAAATGGACTCCCTCAGGGGGTTGTATTATATTCATTGGGGGGGGGGGTTTAAGCAGAGGTTGGATGGTCATCTGTCATGAATGCTTTAGCTGAGATTCCTGCATTGCAAGGCATTGGACTAGATGACCCTTAGAATCCCTTTCAACTTTACAGTCTATGATTCTACAATGAGGTTTCTTCAAAAAGTAACTAAACTATCGTGCAATTTTAGGAAGCCAAGGAAATAAACCACTAGAGTTGATCTTGCAGGACAGATAGCTTTTAACATCCCTCCCATGCGCTAGTTAAGAGACATAAACTGCTTGTAAAATGCTGCTAATAAACTCCAAGGCCATCTGGGTAGTACAGGGAGAAATGCATATCCTTGTCCTGCAAGATCATTTAGGACTGGGACTGGTGTATAGATAATAGGAAATCCACCACAATAGGAACCCCAGACATATAAAAGAGGCTGAACAGTTATAATTTTTGCCAAAGACAACTGTTTGTTTAAGCAGAAGTATGGCGAGAGCACACTTCACTCCATACTAGGGCCAGATGTGAGGCCCAGAATCTTCAAGGGGAGGACAGAACAGTCCCACTGTGCTGTTCATGAGCTATTCTTCATAGATGCTGTGATTTCCCATCTGCTATTTCCCAGGCGAGAGAAAGAGAGGCATGTACATTGTGCCTCAACTTAATTATCAGCCAGTTTTGTTTATTGGAATTATATAATCTATCACTAGCCTGTCCAACCCTAAGGGGTCAAAGAATATAAATATGATTCAAAGCCAGAATTTTTAGATAAAGACCAGTGAATCCATAATTCTCCTATATGTGGTGAGATGCAACTATGAATACACAAGATGCCTGATACAGTCATGTGATACAAGTATATGCAAATACTTCTGTATAAATCATACATTAAATTCCCATGATCCTCCCATCAAAATATTTAATCTGTTTTAGAATTTTAACTTTTGTATGTTCTAAAGTACAGTTGTGATTTTTCCCCCTTGATTTTCTTGTTTTATCTTTTTGTAAACTGCTTTGAGGTACTGTGCTGCCATAGCTATGTCCTTTAGCCACTGTCTCCTCTAATGGAGTACAGTAAGTCCATATTTGAAATAGGGTGGCAAAGGACAAAGCTTTGCTAACTATGAAACTCAAATGCACCAAACACTGTGAGTCAGAAAGCTGATTGGGTTAGTTTGCAGCATTTATAACTAGGATCAGCCTTCACCTGGTAGCATTAAGTGACAGTGACTTTATGCAGGTGTGGATAAATGTTTGATATAGGTTACCTGGCTGGCTGTCTTCCTCCCATTCTTGTTCTTCTAGTGCCCAGCTGCAATGCAGTTGGCAGTGACTGGCTTGGTGGTGCACTCCCCACTGTTCAGGGATTAGTCCCAGTGAATAAAATAAAACATACTTCTGCATAAACAGTTTACCATTTTTGTAAGCAGGTTTGTAATAATTTTTGTAGACATCTTTGCTTTTTGTGGCTGATTCAATAAGGCATGCTGTGAGAGAGGTTGGGTTTTTTTCTGTACACTGCATATGAAACTCCCTGTCTGAAGCATTTAGGACAGTTCTCTTCCTCTTTATGTGTGTTTAGATGCCAACTGAAAAACAGTAATTCGTAAACAATATTTTGATTGCTCTGTATGTGGATGACTGATTGAGCACATGCTTTCAGAGGCATATCTAGCAAGGAGCTGTGTCAGAACGTGCCCCCACACTTGTACCCATGGCAAGGAGCTGCAAAGTAACCTCTCACACTTGTTGCAGATGTTTACTTACTATCCCTCTCCCCCTCTCTCTCTTTCCACTAAGGGGACAAGTGTGGACAAGGTCTTGTTTTTCCTACACCTCAACAGTGAGGAGCAATCCCATTCCAAGTCAACAGTTTCCCTCATCTCCCCACTTCTCCATATCCTCCTCCTCCTCCTCTTTTAGGACACTGCAAATCCCTTTCTAGAGCATCATTTTTTATCGGATCCACCACCAATCTCTGTGCTTCAGTGCAAATATGCTCCCACATGGCGCCGCTTTCTGCATCTCTGCAAGGCAGCTCTGCCTATGTGCTCCATTGTCCTGGGAGCTTTGATTCCAGCTCCACTCCCTTCCCCCTCCCAAGTCCTGGTATTCCCAGTGTTCAGGAATGTGGTGAGCTGGCTTCTTGCGGCAGGGAAGTGCCACACAACTGCCCCCTCGGCTCTCTTGTCAGGGTGTGCCAAGCAGCGGCAAAATTTGTCCAACCAACTGGGCCTGCACCCTGGGGGGGGGGCAACCTGGCTGATGGCTAGGTATGCTCCTGCATGCTTTGCATGCCCCAAATTCAATTCTAGTTCTAGTAAAAAAACTTAAAATCTTAGGAAGAAGGAATGGTAAAGACCAGAGTAAGCTAAATTAGAAGAACTAATATTTCAGTATGAGGTAACTAGATATGGTCAAAAGATATGGTAAAAGTTAGTTCATTTTTCTGCATATTTGAACTTATGCTGGTCCAGGGTGAACAAGGTGTGAATAGGATGGCCAAGTGACTCAGAGCTCTGGAAAATATTCAAGTGTTGCTCGCTTAAAAACACAATGTTTTTAAACTGCTTCAAACATTTGTTTTTGGAAAAGTTATGTCTCAAAATTTCAAGGTGGGTGTTCTCTGCCCACACATCTATGGTTTAAAGTTCTTTCTCATGCAGATACATATTCCCCCTTCTTCCCTATTGCAAAAATGAAGCAACATACTTGCATAATTATATATCAAACCTTTGGTGTGTGGAAGCATGCTGACAGACCTGGAAATATATTTCAACTACTACATATTATGTATATTAAGACCTTTATCTTGCCCTTCCTCCCAAAGGAGCCGAGAGCAGCAAACAACAGAGCAATAAAACAAGGTATTATAATTGTAAAAACATTTAAAACAAACCAAGTATCCTCACAACTAATTTAAAGTTTGCAGAAACAATGTCTTTCAACTACTCCATGCCTGGCTCAACAGGAATTATTGAAAAATTGCCAGTAGATACACACACATATGGACTTTCTGCACTATGGGCTCAGTCAAGAGATCCTTGCACATTGTAGCAGGCTGCATGCTCTTCCATTGTCTCCTGAGACAGACAGATGCCAACAACAGCATACCCACCACGGGAGAAAACAACACTGCCATGTGCTTGACAGGATATTTTGAATATCAGCTTATTTTTAGTCAGATGATTTATCAGGGATGAATGCACATACACCCACAGATGATCAGGACTCTCAGATCTAGTGACACAATGTCATGCAGAGCACCACATTGCACCCCCAAGCCAAGGATGCAGGAGGCTTCACTGAGAATGAGGAAAATCCAACACAGTGATAAAAAAACAAACTGACACAATTTCAGCATCAGAGTATTTGAATCCTTTCCCCTTTTCTTTGCCTGCAAATAAAAAATCTACAGACTAAAATGTATATTCAATCTTGCTTCAGCAACATTCACATGTTCACTTTTTGCTTTGTGATTGCCCACTGACACTGATATATAGCCCCCAACCAATTCCCCCCCCCAAAATGTATGGGTTACCAAGCCCTGCTGTACACATATCCTATAACACAATGGGGCTTACTTCTGAGTAAAGCTGTATTTGATCTCAGACTGCAAGTGTCATAAGTAGATGTAAAAATGCCTTGTCAGTATAATACTTATAATAGAAAAAAAATATTATAGAATATGCTAATACAGCAAACTGTTCCATTTCCTAAAGAAATTGATCAATATGCTAATACTAGAAATAATACTACTTTGCTTTTGGGGTCTCCCTTGTCTTGCAAATGCCTAATTTACACCCTTGTTCTCCCATAGAAGCTTTGTCAATAACAGTGAAAAGACTCTGTTTACATATGGGGTGAAAAACAGAGGTAAGTTAGCAAGGGACCAACTGGCTGCATTCATTCTAAATGGCAAACCTCTGTGCCAGGCGCTGTGGAAGAGCATTTATAATTCAACACTGCTTGCAATGTGGTAACTTCTTTCCACCAACTTCCATCCTCTTGCACAGGTGTAAAACCTTTTAGGCACTCCTCAGATTCTTCCTAACTAGCTGTGCAATTTCCAACATGGTTGAGTTCAACAAGACTGAAATCAACTTTTTAAAATTTAACCAGGCTGTGGATTGGACTTTAGAATGCATTATGTCTGGAAGTAATGTGGCAGACAGTGTAAACTCCCATTTGCCAATAATGTGGTTTCATCCCTGGAAATTATGTTGGGGGAAAGCAGTTCCGGGAATAATAGCTATGAAGCTGGCAGTGATCACTGGAACTGAATGCACCTACTAAGCTTCTTTCTGTTCACCCCTTCTGTTTACAGATCAAAAAATTTGCATAGCAGGAATTCAAACTTGTGCTATACATAGTATAAAATTGTCTTAATGTGTTCATTTATTCATGATA
The DNA here is from genome assembly GCF_964106645.2 of Podarcis pityusensis. NCBI lineage: Eukaryota > Metazoa > Chordata > Lepidosauria > Squamata > Lacertidae > Podarcis > Podarcis pityusensis. The sequence goes on along the minus strand of NC_138036.1, from coordinate 16,190,127 downwards.
CCCAGATGGAGCCTCCATGATCAGCAGCAGTGTACCTCTGAATACCATTTGCTAGTGATCATGGGGAATGGCCATAACCTTAATGCCCTAATGCCCTGCTGGTGAGCTTCCAGAGGCCTATGATGGTTGCTGTTAGAAAAAAAATGCTGGACTGAATATCCAAGCCTGTATATTTACACACACACACACACACACACACACACACGTCCATTTAGAAAAGGGATGGGGAAGCTGCGGCCCTCCAGGTGTTGTTGAACTTGAACTCCCATCAGCCTCCGCCACCATCCCCAATAGTCAAAGATGATGCAAGTTGTAGTCCAACAACATCTGAAGGGTCACAGGTTCCCCATCCATGATTTAGAAGCTCTTGCACTGTCTTACATCCAGAATTGAAAAACAAGTAGAATCACATGGAGAGGAACCGACTTAGAGACACAGGCATTACATGGCTTATGTGCTACCAAAGAGAAACCTTTTTATGTCAACAACATGCAAAATATCAAGGGAATAAAAACCTGAGTACATTTCAAAAAGCTTTGCTAGAGCAAAAAAGAACTTTATAAACTTCTTATCCAGGAAGGTTATAGGAAATGGACTGGGCATTTAGACATACAGGATGAACAACAGATCTGTTTTTGGAATAAATTCCAATACAGATTTACCGTAGCCCAATTTCATGAAACTGCAATAAAAATTATGCAAAAATAGTATCTCACTCCATTGAATTGTCTCATATACACAAATCAAGCTCTGCCATGTGTTGTAGGGGCTATATGGTTAAGGCGTAGCCAAATTTTGGGATAAAATATTTCACAAAATTTCCATATTAGTTGGACAGAAAATTAAGAAAACACTGGAATTGGCCTTATTAAGTTTATTTATAGGAAATAATCTAGATGTGACAAACAAAACACTAGGTGGATATTTGTTGGTAGCTGTAGGAGTGCTTATAGCCAGATTTTGAAAGACTTTGAAAGGTATCATTGTGGCAAAACGGTGTGACAAAGTTTGGGAAATTGCTGTGAGAAAATCTTACCCAAAAGTGTGGGACTAAAGGACAAAATAAGGACACTTTCATAGTGGAACTTAGTATTTTACAAACAAATATAAAAATAAACCAGTATTGAATGCATTTATAAACTTATTAATTTCTTGAAATGTACCATTTAAATCTGTGATTTCTGTACACTTGCCCCCAGAACGAAACTATAAAGCAAATAGTGATTATATGACTGCTGCATACTTCATTTTGTTTGTACAGTGGTGCCTCGCAAGACGAAATTAATCTGTTCCGCGAGTATCTTCGTCTAGCGGTTTTTTCGTCTTGCGAAGCAACCCTATTACCGGCTTAGTGGATTAGCGCTATTAGCGGTTTAGCGGCTATTAAAGGCTTAGCGGATTAGCGGATTAGCTGCTAAAAGGCTATTAAAGGCTTAGCGGCTTAGAAAAAGGGGGGGGGAGCGGAAAAAAATCTCAAGACTCGCAAGACATTTTCGTCTTGCGAAGCAAGCCCATAGGGAAATTCGTCCTGCGAAGCGCATTGAAAAACGGAAAACCCTTTCATCTAGCGGGTTTTCCGTCTTGCAAGGCATTCGTTTTGCGGGGCACCACTGTATATATTTTGTTTGCTTACTGAAAATTAAAAAAAAACATCCCAAAGAAAGTAGAATCATGGTACATTTTTACTGTTCAAAGTGCTTCACATTCAGACAAACCTTTGCAAGGTAGTAGTAGCTTGGTATTACTGCTCCTATATTACTGGTGGGAAGCGGAGGCTGAAATAATGGTAGCTTGCCTAAGGCCATCTAGAATTTGTAGCTGAGGTAAGATTTGGCCAAGGACTTCCTAACTCAAAACTTGCTAACTCAGCTCCCAAAAAAGCCACTTTGAAAAAAGCATTACCAGGTGTCCACAATTTTAATATCTACATTTCCCATGGCAAATGCTACACTCACTGTGTCAAAGACTGGCCCCAGCTCTCTTATTGAGCTTGGAGCTGGAGAGGGGACAGAATATTGTGCTATGCTTCTGAGGCACAAACATAATCCTCAATTATTCTCTCAAACTTCAAACTCAGGAGATGGTGCAAGCCCAGCAGTTGGGCTTCATGAGTGCCTACAAAGGAGGCTGTGTGCTCCTGACAGGCCATGGGTTTTCTTCCTTAGCACACATAGCTACCTCAGGTGGTATCAACTCCAGGGTCTGCTTCCTTTCTAAGGGGGAAATAGTGAGCCATTACAGAACATTCTATTTCTCCTCTACTTCAAGCTACATTGAACTTCAGCGTGACCATAAAACAGAAGTGCCACCATATATATATTATATATGACATTCACTGAAGTAATCTTAGTAATAATTATGGTTTTGCTGCTCAGTGGGAAACCCCAGTTATCTATGCCAAGGGGAATGATACAGAATGTAGGACATGAGGCAGCTCAAGTATTCTTGGAGATGAACTGAGGGGGGGAAATTACCACACAAGCAGCTTTTGTAATTCCCAACCCCAGTATATATTCATAATTCAAAACCAACATGACCTGAATGCCAAGATCTACATTGTTTTCTACGCTGATTTATATTGTGGTCAAAAGCAGAGAAAGTGTGCCTGCATTTTCATACAAAATAATGTATTAACACAAGCTCCACTTTCTTCTTCTTCTAGGTAAGTTAAAAGCAAGTTCTTTTTTGAGCTGCCCAAGTAACATAGCTGAAATACACTGCAACTGGTATTTAGAAATACTTTCTTCAAGACCAAGGACTAAACAGCTTAACAGAAATGATAAGATTTTACCGATAGACAACAATTAAAGCACTTTAGCAGAAAGTAGAGCTGTCAACAGTTTGTCTGATAAAGTTTTCTATATGCCTGGAACAACCAGACACAAAAGAGTACCAACAATCATTGTGTAGAAGAGGGGATATTCAATAGGTGAAGACTTTCCTACATGAGAAGCTGCAGCTGTCAAGCTTCACTTTGCATCTGGTGAACCTACTTGTAACTTTAACAACTAATTGGTTAAGAAGACATTAAGCAAGTGAAGCTTTTCCTAGCTTGGAATGAAAGTTATAGGGAAAACTTCGTTTACTATACATATGTATTCATGTTAAAAAGGTAAAGGTACCCCTGCCCGTACGGGCCAGTCGTGTCCGACTCTAGGGTTGTGCGCCCATCTCACTTAAGAGGCCGGGGGCCAGCGCTGTCCGGAGACACTTCCGGGTCACGTGGCCAGCGTGACGAAGCTGCTCTGGCGAGCCAGCACCAGCGCAGCACACGGAAACGCCGTTTACCTTCCCGCTATAAAGCGGTACCTATTTATCTACTTGCACTTGGGGGTGCTTTCGGACTGCTAGGTGGGCAGGAGCTGGGACCGAAAGACGGGAGCTCACCCCGCCGTGGGGATTCGAACCGCCGACCATGCATGTTAGGCAGCTCTTAAAAGTTCAGGAACTCCCGCCCCCCCCAAAAATGTTAACAACCCTCATACATTTTCTGAGAAAACAGATGTCTCAAAATACCACTTTGCAGAGTTTTCTCTGAATATTATCCACCGTTTTTAAATCTTCAACCTATACAAGAAGGATGAATGAGTAAGATAAGAGTCTGTGTGGATAAGCTGAAAAGAAAATACAAGTCTAGACTCTCCAGGTTGCAACTCCCAAGTGTTGGAGAACAAGGCCCAAAGGTAGCATTCCCACTGAGTAAAACTAATCTAAAAAGGATTAGATATACTACATAGGAAAACAAATCAACACACAGTAATAGAAAGATTTGATTGGTTGCTAATATATCAAGATTACAAAGGGAAATTTAAAGGAGTTCTAAATGCAGAGACTAGGAGGAAATATAACGAATAACAAAATGCCTTGTTGGGTCAGAATAGCATCTTGTTGAGTTCTTGCAGACAAGTTCTGGCCCCCTTTTATTCTGTCATGTATTCAATGCCTTTAAGTGTTGCATGGCATACAAAGTTCAGAAAGTTTATCAGGATCTCTTCAAGCACATAAAAGTGCTATTCATTGGTAATAACAATGAGGTTTTGCCTCTCATGGAGCTCTAAGCAGCCAAACTTATGCAAACATATTCAAAGAAGGAACTTATAATGTACACAACACATATTTCCTCAACGGCAAAACAGTATTTCAGAGCAAAAACTTAGTATTTGAACAGCAGACCTGGAGCAGACCCAAGGAAAGTTCTATGAGAAAATAATGACATGTATAAGACATTATCACTAGTAAATAACTTATAATTTTCTACTTATTGCCCTACTAAGCATTTTTGGGTACCTTTATGCCTGGGGAATGGCCAAAGCTTACTTGAAGAGAAACTGCATTGCATGCAGAACTTCCCAGGATCTCCAGGTAGGTCTGGCAATGATGCTCTTTTTGAAACCCTGGAGAGCCACTTCTAATTTGTGTAGACAGTACTACACCAGATAGACAAATGGGTCTGAGCATAAGCCAGATTCTTATGTACTTATTCAATGTGTTTCTAATAATATTTAGCCTCTTTCACTCCCCAAATGGTTCAAAACTGAGAAACAAGATGGTAGTCACTCTTTGAAAACCCTCCACTTTTCTTTAGAATGGCAGGAATGCGCCAAGAAGTTTTGGAGTTTAGAATTCAGACTTTGTACAGTATTTGTCAACTCAATTGAAGCCTATTTCCAATCTGCATTGTGGATTTGGAAAGATGAGTGACAGGATTATCCAATGTAACTTAAACACTAGGACTATTTTAAAAATAACGTTGAAATCTCATTTAACATTGTATAAAACAATGTACTGTATATGTGTATATGTACATATATTTATATATGTATCATTAAAGCCTGTTCCCAGTTACAGAAAACCACTTGGGTTGTAACAGAATGAAGAAGAAGACCTATAAGGATCCCTTTTCTCCCTGCTGTTTTCTCCATTTGTTCCACTAGAAAAGTAAAGGAATGATCTGTGTAACGCACATATTAGGCCAAATTGATCCCAAAAGATACTTGAGTGTCTAAGGCCGGCCACCCACCCTGAAGTTCTGTGTTTTTGCACTGACTCATCGTGTCCTATACATAATCATTACCTCTCCCCCTCCTTTGCGACTTGGTATTCATCTCCTATGAAGAATTAAAGGACCACAGTTGACCTAGAAACATAATTTGGAGACATGTAGCCCAAGTAACCAATGCTTATGAAAGAGAATATAAACACAGTTGTGTAAAGGCTACTTCACACATGACAGAAGTAGGTACACAGCATAACTAACTCAAGTTTCACCAGAAGGTCCCAGAAACAATATAGTCCAGTGCTTTGGACTGCAACACACATCAGTCCCAGCCAGTGTTAGAAACTGAGATATGAAGGCTTGGAGCTAAATGGCACCTTAAACCGAGGTTATGGTCGCAACAATGGGATGTCTAGGCACACTTTTTTGTAAGAATGCAAAGCTGAAAATGAATTAACTGCAGCTAAAATATTATGTTCATTTTTCACATAGTCCAGTCCTTTCCCTGCCCACCCCCCTAATATTCTTAAGAGGCTCTCTTATTCAGACTTCAGAGAGTAGCTGGAAGTGGGGAGGCAGAAAAAGGCCCTTCTTTCCTTCCACTCTGCAGTTTTAATCTGAAATCTTAGGCGCAGTACTGTGCCCAAAGCTCAGAAACTGCTCACTCTAATTAAATTCCTTGTTGAAAAATGTACCTAGAACAATGGGAGTTTCAAACACTGGTCCCAGCCAGCATGACCAATGGTAATAATTATAGTCCACAACATCTAGAGACCATGTTGGCTATCCCCTGAAGCAGCGTGCACTCATTTCTACCCTGTAATGTTTGAGATGGCTCTGTGTCTTCTTCACATAAACATCACAGAAACAAATGCAGGGCAGTCGTAGCTTTCCACAATGTATTTCTGTGGATCTGTTCTGCAAAATACAAACATACCGCCCAATAATTAAGCCAGCAGTAACTGGTGCTCACTAGACCTGATGAGGCTATGAAGAGGTCAGTGGGGTGTGGCCAAGTTCTGGTTTTCTCCACATCTTTCTTCCCTGTAAAGATACTGCGGATATTTAGGTTTTGACATTTTAGAAATATTTAATACCTAACTAAATTGAAAAGGTCTTACTGTTTTTCTTTAGGTTTTTAAAAAATGCTGTGTTTGTTTGGCTACTGTGAGAACAGGATATTGGACTAGATGAGCCTTTAGCTTGTCAATATCCTTCTTAAACTGTGATGCCCAGAACTGGACACAGTACTCCAGGTGTGGTCTGACCAATGCAGAATAGAGTGGTACTATTACTTCCCTTGATCTGAGCACTATACTTATGTTGATGCAGCCTAGAACAGCATTAGCATTTTTTGCTACTGCATCACACTGTTGACTCATGTTAAGCTTGTGGTCTACTAAGACCCCTAGATCCTTTTCATATGTACTACTGGCAAGCCAGATGTCCCCCATCTTGTATTTGTGTAGCTGGTTATTCCTGTCTAAGTGCAGAACCTTACATTTGTCCAGGGAGTTTTTTCAAACAGAACTCACTGGAACTGAGTTCTGGCACCTCTGTGGTGAATTCTGGCACCTCTTTAGTGTTGTATTCCTCCCTATGGTGCTGAAAGCGGTTGTGGGTGGTCTTCCTGAAAGAAGCTGAACAACTTAGGGTTGTCTGTCCAAAAAAGGTGGGAGTTCTTGCACCTCTTTTTCTAGGAAAAAAAAGTACTGCATTTGTCCCTATTGAAATTCATTTTGTAAGTTTGGGCCCAGTCCTCCAATCCGTTAAGGTCATCTTGAATCCTGATTGTTTTCTGTGGCATTGGCTACCCCTCTCAGAAGTCATATGCAAATTTGATGAGCATCCCCTCAATACCTTCATCCAGGTTGTTTATAAAGATTGTGAACAACAACGGGCCCAGGACATTTCCTCCCAAGGTTCCCAGTACTTTTACTTCATTCATCAGTTCTTCTTTGTTGGTGAGGACCAGGTCCAAGACAGATGAAACCCTTGTTGCTTCTACCACCTTCTGGGAAATGAAATTGTCAGCAAGGCAATGGAGGAATTTGTTGGACTTTACTTACATTCTTGGTAGAGTTTGAGTTCCAACAGATATCAGGATAGTTGAAATCCCACATGACTACTATATCTCTCCATTTTGAATGTTTGGTAATCTGCTGCAGGAAGGCATCATCTCAATATGTCTTAGAGGTCTATAGCAGGCACCCACAGAAAGGTCATTTTGTTTCCCTCTCCTACAATTTTTATCCTCATACTCTCCATCTGCCTTCCATGCTCCAAGTCAGGAATCTCTTCACAAGTGTAAACATAATTTACCTATAATGCTGCTACTTCTCTGTTCCTGTTCCATCTATTCCTTTTGAATAGGTTATACCCCTTAATTTCTGCGTTCCATTCATGAGTCTCATCTCATCAGTAATGCCTATTATTCGTCATCCTGTATTAAGAGGTGAAATTCATCTTGCTTGTTTCTCATACTCTGGGCATTAGTATTGAGACAACTGAAACCACAAGTCATTTCTCCACACACTGCTACCTCCACCCCCTCTGAAGGATCTCACCTGCCGCTGCCACACATCTTATCCTTCTCTGTGGAGCAGCAGACATCATTCTGTGTACTGTACCTTCCAATGCCACATCGGTGTGCTCTGAGGTCTGCAACTGCTGCTCTTGCTTTTCTGGCAGAAAATCAGTGTCTGAGGTGAGCTCATGGAATCAATTTTTCAACTCCAGAGATACAACATTGCTCCTGACAGTCTAGCTTTTTTGTGTCACATTCCTCCCCCGCTAGGTGCACCCCACTTGCAGGACTGTCCATTCCAGTGTAGCGATAATTTCCTTATTTTGCTCAAAGCACACTCAAGTCACTGTACCTTCTCTTCCAACAAGTCACTGTACTACCTTCTCTTCCAGCAAGGCAACTGGCTTCCATTTGCTGCAGGTGTAGTTTTACACTCTTCTCAGTGAGGAAGACAATCATGACACAGGTGTTGCAGGTTGCTGCAGCAGCTTCCTTGCTGTGCCCTGTGGGACAGCTGCTTATGCACCACCCTGAGCTTCCTTAGTTGCTGCAGAGGAGAACAGCTTCAGAAGCCTTGCTTGCCACCAAGCCACTCCTGATACAAGGCAGTTCCAAGTCTGCTTGCTAATTGAAACATACTCACTGTAGCATCTTTAACAGCAGTCTAACACCAAAATTTAATAATTGAAGCATGTTTTGGTATGGAAACTGGTGGGGAAAGCAGCAGATTCTTTATTTCTATGTATCTGTAGGTTGTTAAAGATACACAAGCAGGGAAAGGAAAAAAGATGGCAATCCTATCATGTACATCTATTTTTATGTATCACTGTGGTCTAAACCACTGAGCCTAGGACTCACCGATCGGAAGATTGGAATCCTTGTGATGGGGTGAGCTCCCGTTGCTTGATCCCAGCTCCTGCCAACCTAGCAGTTCAAAAGCACATCAAAGTGCAAGTAGCTAAACAGGTACCGCTCTAGCAGGAAGGTAAACAGTGTTTCCGTGCGCTGCTCTGGTTTCGCCAGAAGCGGCTTATTCATGCTGGCCACATGACCTGGAAAAACTGTCTGCGGACAAACGTTGGCTCCCACGCCCAGTAAAACAAGATGAGCGCCGCAACCCCACAGTCATTCACAACTGGACTTAACTGTCAGGGGTCCTTTACCTTTTATCCATCTATTTATTTAATTAATTCAATTTATGAATCACATCCTATAAAACGTGAAGCATGAAACAATAAAAACATGAACAATATAAATATATATGAAAACTATTTCATATACAAATGCAATTTCAAATCCAATACAAACTATATAAGACAAAGACTGGGAAAGTTGCATACCTACATCATAAAAACATAGGATTTGCCCTACCAGATTGAGCAATCACACAAAGTATTCAGCCTCCAGCAGTGCCCATTCCTATTGCTTCCAAAGAAAATGAATCCCCTTCCCACCCGCTACAATGTGCATGGCCAACTATGCAAAGAATTAAGTGGGAAAAATAAGCTCCCTCATAAACCTAGTGGAATCTGCTGATGCCCCCAAAAGCACAAAAATTAGGCTTTTTTAAAAAAAAATTGGCATGCAAGAACTAATAACACCAGCAAATAAAATTGTGATTTTATTAAAAGGGCTCTTCTTTCCCTTAATCACATGGACCTGACTAGGATTCTAGTTTGCAAAGGTAACACAGGAGCAGTTATTGCTTCTTCTGTAATCCTCTGGTGAGAATTGAAGGATTCTACTTTGCTAAGGTGAATGACAGTCATGATGGAACAGCTACAAGCATTCTTGATCTAGAACCATTCCAGTCTGGGTTCTGACCTGACATTGGGACTGAAATAGCCTTGGTTAACCTGATGGATGATAACCTTTACTGAAAGAGGCAAAGAGTGTAAACAACTCCACCTTTTGATGCCATGATATTCTCCTGAACCACCTCTGTAAGATGGAAACTTGGGTCGCTGTTCCTCAGTAGTTTCATTTGTTTATTCAGCAGACAATGTAATCTTCCAACAGTTTGACTTCACCCCTGAAGGTGCACTCCTCCATTGTCTCCCAAGACAGATGGATGCCAACCATCCAGTGTGGTTTCCAGGAAGTAGTAATAGGGGACCACCTAATAGCCCCCCAGCTACTCTGCTATGGGGTCCTACTGGGTGCCAAATTGTCCCCCATACTGTTTAGCTTCTATATAACAATGTTGGGTGCAGTCATTAGGAGATTTTGAGCAAAATATCATCTATATTATGACACCTGACTCTATTTTTCTGTGACATCTGTATCATATGTGGCTTTGCAAGCCTAGAAACAGTAGTCGGCTGTGAAGCTGAAACCTGGTAAGATGGAGGCCCTGTGGATGAGAGTTTCTACTACTGTTTAGAGTGCAGGTCAATTACGTGTTCTGGATGGGGTTGTACTACCTCTGAAGGAACAGGTAAAGAGTCTGGGAATGCTCCCCGATCCATCATTGTCATTGAAGGCTCAATGGAGTAGCTAGGAGTGCTTTTTTACCAGCTTCCCCTATTGTGCCAACAATGACAATTCCTGGACAGGGATAGCATGGCTATAGTGCCCTGGATTATTGCAGTGCACTCTATGTGAGGCTGCCCTTATGTTTGGCCTGGAAGCTTCAGTATCTGCAAAACTCAGCAGCATGGCTTATGGCAGGGGTTGCTACCCATCAACACATAACACCAATGCTGAGGGAACTGCAAGGTGACTCAGAGTAGCGCCTTCAGCACAGTGGCACCTACCTTGTGCAACACACTGCTTATTGAAGCTAGTATCCAACTTGGTACATATTTTGTTTAACATCTCTCATATTGCTACAGGTTTTCCAAGAAAGATGAGTTGACACATGGGCAATATCAAATTCCTATTTGGAAAACTGTTTTAATCTGTTTTCATTTGTTGTATGTTATTGCTGAACACCACTATGATATCTGACAATGTTTAGTAGTATATAAATATTTCTAAACAAATAAATAATGAGTTCCCTTTACCATTTTGAAATGGACCAGCATTATTTAATTAACTTCACTCAATGATCTTTGCTCAGCAACTCTGAATTCTCAGGTAGTTCTCAGCAGTCCCAGCATATATGCATCTGGTGTGGTCCCTTCTGTATTGCTTGAAAACCCTTATGCATGATCAGCTACTGCAGCACAATAGCTTGGCCCCTGATCAGGAGAGGATGCTGCTGTCTATAACAACAGGTCAGTCCCATTCATGTGACTTTCCATTTCAATTGGGTCCGCCATTATTTCTGGAGGGGTGACTATGTTAGTTTGTGGAAGCAAAAACAATAAAGAGCTTAAAGACTAACACATTCGTTATGCTGTCAACTTTCACAGATTAGTGATCCAGTCTGAGTTTTCAACTTTTAGCAAACCATTCTGTAATATGCAAATGTGAGGCTGCAATCCTGAAAGTAAGTTCCACTGACCTCACAGTGGATTACTTCTGAGGATACATATAGTATTAACAGTAGTTAAAAACAAATAGAATTATTCATAAAGAGGAAAAGGGGCTATAGTTGAACTAGGTCAGTGAGGTCACTCTGATTGCCAAAGACAGGCAATGTGGTGTCCTCCAAATGTAATTAGACTATAACTCCCATCATCTCTGAGCCCCACGCTTGCTGAGGCTGATGGGAGTTAGATTTCTACAACATATGGAAGGCACTATGTTGGTCATCACCTGCTTATACAATAATATATTTATTAGTCTTTAAGATACCCTTCATTATTTCTGTGTTAGCCAAAGTTAGCATTATTGTAACAACTGCATTATCTCCAAGTTGGCTATAACTTGGGGAATGTTGTGTTTATATATGGGGTCAATGTTTTGTTTGACTACAAGAGGGTCAGGTTGAACTCCAGGCTTAAACACATAAAAACAAGCATTCCAACAGGAATGCTAGAGGGCGGAAAATAGGTTACTGGAACAGGGTGATTCAAAATGCAAAAATTATCTCCACATTCCATTTTCTTCAAAAATGACCCATGGCAGGAATCTGATTGTTAAGCAAATGAGGGTTTTTTTCAAAGCATCACTGTTATATTTTTATTTTATCAGATTTATGTTAATGCCAATGTTAAGTGAAGGGTCATCTCCTGTTTTTGCTTCTGTCCAATACATAACAGTAGCAGGAAATGTATCTATTCCAAATACTCGGTATTCACATTTCTGCCTTTTCTTTATATTTTTGAATTAGTACTGACCACTTTAAGAATAAAAAATGATAGATAGAGCAATCCTATATTCACATTACACCAGAACTAGAGATATGCCACAAGCAAGATGACATAGGGAATTTGGGGGAACGTGACAGGGTGTGACCATCTTCTAGCTGCTTGCCAGCAAAGATCAGCCTCTGCTGGTCAGACCATGGCTAGAACAACCACGTTAAGTTGAGCTCTGTCTTACTGCAATAGTAGTTAATAAACCGGGTTCCTAACTGGGAGCTAGACCTGATTTTATTCTCTTGGTCCCGTATTTTATTTAAAGATGTTCCCTCACCTGGGAAACGAACAGGTGGTTCAGAAGTAAATTCTTACCACAAACATAAGAAACACGAAAAAAGCCCCACTGGATCAGCCCATCTACTGCAGCATCCTGTTCTCACAATAGTCAAGTAGATGCCCATGGGAAGTTCATAAGTGGGACCTATTTGTGATTCCCACAACTGAAATTCAGAAATATACTGCCCCAGATAGCTATCATGGCTAGTAGCTGTTGATAGCCTTATCCTCCATGAATTTGTCTAATCATGAAAAAGAGAACTATTAGTGTTTGTTGCTAGCCTTGAGTTGGTGAGGTTAGTGGAGTACCATGTATGTTATGATTTGGTTGTTTAACATTTTTGGAGGTGTACGTACACACACACACACACACACACACACACACTATTTGGGTGGAATCCTGCATTAATATAGAACAGCTCCCTCCTATAGCTGAAAGTGAGTGGGACAGGGCATGACTGCCTACTCATTTGGTAGACGTGGGTTGGAGTCACTGATGTTTCTGAAATGTGGAAACTTTTATTCCTATTGGTTGCTGGCTGCTATTATTATTGGTACGTTTGGTTGAAGTTATTATGAAAGGATATGCTCTTTGCAAGAAATTGGAAAAACACAACAATATCCAACATGGAAGATTGGCAAATCCTAATCTGCAGCTAGTGAAAGCGACAGGAAGAGTAAGAGGCCAACCAAAACAAAAAGTCTATAAGGATTGGGGAATCTTTAAAGATAATTAGAAAACTATGGAATTAAAGGAAACATCTTGGCAGAATTAGACTGATCCCTGTATTGTATAAATATAAGTTTGCAGAGAGGTAAAAAGAAATTATCTAAGAAACATATAACTGTGCGGTATAGAGTAATGGATAGATAAAGTACAGTGAGATTAATTGGAAGTCAGTTTTAAATGTCTTCTCTATAAGTTTTATAATTGTGTGCAGTATCAGGAGTACATATGGTGATAATTATATTAATCTTGTATCTTATAGTGTGGTGGTTTGCTTTTCTGTTGTTTGTTTGTTTGTTTGATTGATTGATTGATTGTATGTTTGTTTACTTGTATGTATGTCTGTTTTCTCATAAATGTATTTATTTTAAATTAATAAAGATATATTTAAAAAGAAGAAAGGATATGTAAGAAAAAAGGAGGGAAAGAAAACCCTGGGAAAAGTATAATGGCCATATATGTGTGTGAGAGTAGTTGATGAAAAAGAGATTATGAGTGTATTTGTGTGTATAAAATGCTTGAGACCTTGATTTATGTTTAACAAGTGATGCACATATAGAAATTTATATTGATACGATTATTGTTATAAATATAGATATTGTGCTGTATGTATATATATTTGGATTTCTACCCCTCCTTTAAATTGTTGAGATTTATTGTATATTTATGTACTTGATTTTTTTTATATAGTAACTGCTTCAAGATGTACTAATAATGATTTAAATAAATAAATAAAATAATTGGGCTGGTACTTACATCTAAAGACTGCTGTTATGGGAGAAGAGTGGCTTAAACCACTCTGATTCTTTTTCAGCAGCACCACACTCATTGATCAGACCAAAGCCAAAACAGGCACCTAGTTCTGGGGCAACTGCAGAGTTTAAGTTGAACTACGCTTCTCCATAACAAGAATGAGCTCATCTATTTATGTCATACTCACCCAGTTTTTTAGCAACTCCCACCCTGCTAGACCACACCATATTGAAATTCCTTAGGTACCTGTACCATATATTCCCACTTCCACGGAAATCTGGTTGTACAGTACTTTGAACTGTGGTATGTAAACAAAGCTAAAGAGGTTTCACATGGGTTTTAGCAAAACATGTATTTCATATTCAACTTGGTTTTCCACCAACATAACATTCAAGTAGAGGTCCCAAATCTATTAAAAACAGCAGGTTTTACCCCATGGTGTGGTGAAATGATAAAATTTACATTTATAATGATTATTTTCAAAACCGTTCAAATATGTAAACTAAATGAGGCAATAGAATCCTTGGAAGCTGTGTATACATGGAGTTCCATCATGTGAACTGCAGTCATGCCCGGTATCTCTCACAGTGAAGCAAGGATACTGTAACAGGTCAAGCAGTGGCTTAGATTCTGTTCACCCTTGTGTTGTGCTGCTTGCAACTAAAGTGTATGTGGGATACTATTGACGATACTTACCTAAAAATCTTTGGGAGCTTTTTCTAGATGCAAAGTCCGCAGGATCCCAGCTGGGGAGTACCTCCCTGCGCATTGCAGGTTTGATGCAATTGCAGAAAGAAAAAGCCCTGACATGTTTCCTAACTATACATAGTGTAACATGTAGTTTGACACTTAGCTTCATAAGCTCACCACTATTTCAATAGTGAAGTACCACTAAAGAGCAGTTTTCCCTGAGTTAAAAGCAGTGGACAACGGGAAGTGTGAATAAGCAGTTAGTCTTACATAGTGTTCTTATAATGGCCAGATAAAATGGAAACAGTACAGAGAAGGGGAGGAGCCAAATACAGCAGAGCTGATGGAAGGGATAAATGGGAAGCAGGGTTACTGCTCACTTTTTGGGAAGGGGTCAGTGCTATGTTCTTATGATGGAAGGAGGAGCTATTTAAAAGAGAACATAAGAACATAGCACTGATCCCTTCCCAAAAAGTGAGCAGTAACCCCTACCCACCCCCCTAAAAAAAGCCTAGTAAGGCTAAAATAAGTAAGAAAATGAATTGGTCTTAAGTTTTTAATACATTGGTGAATTTCTGTCTTCAGATCAGCTGCTGTTTGAGCCTCAACAAAATCCAGCTGGAATTCCTTTGTACAATGATGCTCAATAACATTTATGCTCTATATACTGGCAGAATTCACCCAATTGTAGTTTCTTCTACTGTGCAATATATAGTCAGTAACACAAGGTATATTCAAACTATGATAGAGTGCTTTAGTAAAAATACACTATTGTGCCCTTTGTACAGCACACTGTGGAAACCACCATGTCCCATTCAGGGAGTCTTTGCCAAAAACAGTACTGAGAATTGGAATGCATGCCAATAACAATCACTGTAAAAAAAAAAAAATCCTTGTTTATTCATTTATACAAGGTGCAAGAAACACAATGTAAATGCCAAAAGACATCACTATTGAAGAAGGCACAATTTGGTAAGTTATAGAAAGTTATATGCCACATAAATATATATTTTTCTAATATGCCCTTCTTGCTAGGTTTTGTTAAGTTTCTGTGATCAGCACCTACATTTTAGTAAAAGGGCCATTCATAGCCAAGGTGAAGCCATCATTTTAACTGGATGAAATCCTATGTATACACTCATCTCCTGGAACTAAACACTCACCCTCAAAAAAGATATCTTTATCTTCCTTTTAAAATTGGACTGACGGCAGCACTGACGTGGGTAAGGGGTACAGGGCTGGAAGGCAGCTGTTAGATGGACAAAACTACATCAATGAAAGCCGTTTATAAAGTCCCACAGCACACTGCTGTTTCCTTCAATGACGACAAAGCCATATGTAGTCTGTTTCCAGCTAGCAAAAGAATGGCATTTGTGGACACAACGTACCATTAAAAGAAAGAAGAAGAAACACCCATGTTTTCTACTTATGGTGGCCAGATCGTTTTCCTGGCAAGGATGTGACATTTATACAAATAATGCTGTGAAGCAGAAAGGCAAAAACCTTTCTTGTATTCATTAGAACCTTCCTTTCATCATGAGAACAAAAAAAAAACCTTAAATCAGAACATTTATGTTCCAGAGGGGAAACAGAAGATCAACAGTCATCAGGCTACAACCCTGGAGGCAGTTAGGCTGGTTATCTCAAAATCATTTTATGGCTTGGACCTATTCCTTTCATATATCCCTATGTACAATTCTATAAACAAGTGTTTAAATCTTATCAGGAATTAATGTTAAAAGCACACTGCATTTATTTGTTTCATGTGTATCCCACCCTTCTTATCTGCAAGACATAGCAAAGTTTTGGGTTTAGCAAAGTTTCTGTACTCATAATTATTTTATTAACACTTAAATGGGAATAAGTTTCATCATGGATCTTTTGTTTCCCTATTGTGCCTGTCATACTGACATGAAATAACGTAACTTTTTTCCTTTCCCTTACATAATTAAACCATCATGTGTATTTGCTATCACTTGTATCTTGAAGTACTAAAAGTTAATGGACAGATTACCTATATAATGCTGACATTGGCCCTTTGCTCAGATTTCACTATCAAACTATTTACAGCTTATAATTCCTTCCCTTAATGCAGGGTTGAGCCTGTACATTAGTCAAGAACCTCAACAGACTTACTGAAATCTACTGACCAAAAATGCAGAAATTCAAGCAGGCACTAGTGTGAAATTTCTCTTTGAACTTAACGTTTCAAACATTGAGGGGGGGGGACCCAAAAGGAAAAACATTCTTTCCTATAAACATTAAGCTTATAATACCGATCACTTTCTGTTCTCAAATTAAACTGGAGCCCGCTTTTTAAATGCAATGTTTTTAAATCGTCTGCAATAATAATACCTCCCTAGTTTTTGAGGAAAACATACAAAAGATAAAACATAACTAGGATTGTACTGTTTTTGTTTTAACACAAAGATAATCCAACCTGAGAAATAAGAGTATTTGACTCAGCATTTGCATTGAAATAATGTCTAACATTTTTTAGAAAGGATAGAAGCTGCCTTTGTCTTCTCTTGTCTTGCCCCTCCCCCAAAAAAAATTGAATGAAGGAAAAGATGTTATGGCAAACAAACCATATGAAACCAAGAGAAAGCAAAGCAATGCAAAATAGCTAAAAAGTTGTGTGAATTGGGATAGGATTACTGTTCTTGAAATTTCATCTTCCATGTTCTTGGCAGGCTATTTTAATTTCTGTGTTGAATGTATTGCTGAAATGGATGTGTGATTTTATTGTTTCCTGCTTATTATTTTATGACCTGTTATTGGAATATTGCATGTGCTTTTAGCTGGCTTTGTCAGATATTGTAAGGCATCTTGTGAAAACGTAGTATGAACAGCAGGTAACAAATGTATTACACTAAATAAATAAATAACAATAAGGCTCAATGAATATTTATTTAAAATTGTTTTATCCCTCCTCACTTATTTAAAACATTTTTAGCAGTAGTGATATTGGCAACAGAAAGTAAAAAAGCAGGAAGCCAGACATTTAAGATACAGTACTATAATAAGTTTCACATAATTAAGAATACTCTAACTAGCCACCTGAAGACAGACAAAGTGGGGCAGTCACTTTTCATTGAATAAGAAATTTCACAACTGAGAGCCACTACTGATAAGGCTGCAACTCAAATTCCCACACATCATATCTAAGGAAAACAGGGGGTTCTGTCCTATGAACAGATACTCTTCCAACAAAGGGGCAGGGGTTGAGAAACCTAGGCCCCCAACTTTTAACAGCTTTTAAGGTCAATGCAAGTAGTTTGAAATTATTAAACAAAGAGAGTACTAATGAAGTTGCTCCAATATTGCTGTTATGTGATCTGAAACCAAGGGTTGAGGGAGTGTCAGCCACCACAAAGAAACTGAGAAGAGCATAGTGGATGCCACCATAGGAAGGAATACACAAACAGTTTTTGGAAAAGTAAACGGACTACTATACCAGTATCCCCACTACATGCTCTAACACTTTCCTTCTATATTGTAGATTTTATAACTGTCTGATAGTTATTCAAATCAGTAAAACACAGGGTATATTTCTTTAGTAAAGATCTTACTACAGTGGTACCTCGAGTTACAAACGCCTCAGGTTACAAATGCTTCAGGTTACAAACTCCGTTAACCTGAAAGAGTTACCTCAAGTTGACAACTTTGCCCTAGGATGAGAACGGAAATTGTGTGCCGGTGGCACAGCAGCAGCAAGAGGCCCCATTAGCAAAAGCACGCCTCTAGTTATGAACAGTTCAGGTTAAGAACGGACCTCCAGAAAGAATTAAGTTCGTAACTAGAGGTACCACTGTATAAGCTATTTATTAAGGATCCTTTAAGACTACTAAAACTACACCCTCCCTATGTGAGACATTAAGAACCCCCTCCCACCCAATATGCCAGGCCCCTCCAGCGGCAAGAAGGGGACCTTGTCCACCTCCTCAGGCTGCATAAATTGAAATGCATTATGAAATGCATGAAGGGATCCATAACTTTATATATGGGTTCCAAGTTAGCATGGATTTAAGTTATTTTATCTTCAAGGTGTTTTGCAAATTGTTCACAGTGGACACCTGAGGGTGGAGGCTCCATTTATCTACTAATGTTAATAACCACTGATAGACCATAGATTCCTCTTTCAAACAGTGATCCACATATTTTGGCTCTCCCTGGTAGCCAAGTCAAAACTTGTAGCCTGCAGAATGCTGCCCTTGTGTGCATGTTTACTTGGAAGCCTCTTTGAATACTACAGGGCTTTCTGCCAGTTAAGTGTACACAGAGTAGCATGTACACTGACCTTAAACTGCATCTCCATGGAAAGTCAGGGACAATCCTTTGCTTCCTTCTTCAGCTTCAAACTTCAGGTTGCAAATGGCATCCTGCTGCACCCCTTGGGTGGTATATGCTGATGTTACCAAAGCAGTATGTATATAAGACTTCTAGGGTAGGTTTCATCCTGCTGTGCTGTGTGTTATTGCTTATACATACCATCCTGTCTTCTTTATACAATATAGCCGGTACTTAGGTTTATATGAAATTCTGGTGGAATGCATTGAGGCTTAGTTTGGCTGAAGCTGATGCAAACACCAACAAGATTTCAGGAATGTGTCAATGTGATTGCAGCAAAGAAAGACAGAGAGATAGAGGAGGTACAATAGACACTGTAGTAGGTTCAGGAGGAGATGGAAATTATAGCAGAGTCTGTGGATGCATAGAAGATGTAAGGTTAATTAAATTCAACAGAATTTACTTCCAAATAAGTGTTCTTAGGGTGTGTATGATCGAGTGACTCAGCACACAAACAGAAAAGTGGCCAGCAAAGTTTCTCTCCAAAAATAATGTTTCTAACAGGAAAATAAAGTGTGTTAACAAAAGTGATAAAGAAACTGAAAAACACTCACCACGGGCTCCACCCAGATAAGCATCATAAATAGTCAGCTTCTTCTGTTCCTCTGTATTAGAAAAGGAAATCAGTCTCAAGTTAGTGCTGACAGTGTTCTTGAACCTCTGTCTGCCACAAATAATTATATGTTCATTACTGATCTGCAGCCCACAATCAGCAGTATTTAGTACAGCCCTGCTATCCACAAAACAACAGAGGATCAGGAATCAAAATCTGTGGCCATGTTAATTTGTACTTTAATAACTAGTCATGAGGAGGGAAGGAGAAGCAATTAATTAAGTTTGTATTTAAAGGCAAAAATACCTAATTCACACTTTCCAAAACAATATGCAAACCAAAACACCGCCATCCTTCAAAATCCACACTTGCCCAAATGTTGCAATGCAGTTCTTCAGCCAAGTAATGTTTTCAAAAGTGCATACTGTATACTAAATAGTGCATATAAAAATAACATACAAAAATCCATTATAATAGGGAACTTTTTAAATTGCTCTGCAAAAAAATGTATATTAGACGAAATTGCTTACAAAAATGTGTATATTAGAATTTGCACTAAAATGATGAATTTTCATGCACACTTTAAAAAAAATGCAAACTGATGTGGAAATGTGGAGATTTGAATTGAAGATTGGAGAAATGAGAAAGAAAGAGAAAGAAAATTAGCATATTCACCCATCTGAGTTTGAAGACCTTATACTTTGTGCTGGTCAATTATTTACTTTACTAAGAAAGTCAATATATATATATTATTTCAAATAAAAGAGAGATGTTTGTGCTTCACAAAAGGGAAAATGTGATAGTTTGAGACAAACCTCTACATTAATGTTTATATTAATACACATTTTATAAGATTTAGGTTTGGCAAATTTGGCTCTGGAACATGATTACACAAAAATTATAACAAATTATATATTCACTAATGAAAGTAATTATGAACTTTATGTACTTTAAATTATGAAATTTAAAGGCTCAAGCACTTTATGGGTAGCTGGCAATTCATTCAGGGTTTTCGTAATGGGCAGAGTGTCATTCTCCTTCAGGCTATTACTATGAATCATGGCAACAGCCTTGGCTGTTCTATGACAATCTAGATCATAGCAACCATGTTTTCCAGAAAGGAGTCAATGGTGGGCTTCAGCAGGAGGAAATGACTATGGGTTTATGTTCACAGTCAGCTGTTCCAACCATTCCCTCACCCCTTACAGTTTCATGTCAGAGACTCAAGGGACGGATAGAAAGAGGAAAACACAAGCAAGAGGTGTCCATGTCTGCGAATTCACCTAGTATGTACAGTCTCCTACATCCTCAGCAAGAACTCAATCAGAATCTGAGGAGAACCATGCTACACCAAGTAGGCTCTTTATCAATGGCTAACTTGACAGTCCCTCTGTGATTTACTGGGGTGGGAGGAGAGTCAAATGCAGCTTCATTCTCTTGCAGGAAGGAACAGAAAGCTCATGTGTTTCTGTTCTCCCACATCCCCATATTATTAAAATACACATCTCCACCTTCCAAGAGATGTGCTGGCATGGGGAGTTTTGTATGTCTCCCTCTAATATAGTTATGGGAAATGCTTGAATTGTGTTTCAGATATTATAGACTGTCATGTCCAAAGCGTTATTTGCCAGATTCCGAGAGGCTCTATTCAACCTATGATTAGAAGTACCCACAGTTGCCTCCCGCATACATAGTTTGCAACCCAGAGATTAATGCATTTGTACCAGTGAAATGAGAGGTAAGGCTCATTTCTTGGATCTCTCCTTCTCTGTCTGCTGCATGCCATACTTTGCCCTTGCTACTGCAGAAGGACAAGTGGCAGGCGAGCAGCCATAGCAAAAAAAAATCCCAGGAGACACTTGTGTCATTTCATTAGTACAATTGTTCTGTGTATCCTCAATCTCTGGATTGCAAACTGGCAATCCTACATATCTGTGAAGTTCTGCTAAGCCTTGCTACTGCTATCTTAAAATCTCAGTAGTGCACTGTATTAATTAACCAATTAAGATTCATATTCTGTCCTTCAAAAAAGAAGTTCCAGGGTGGCTACTACACGCTTGGCAGCCTCAAAATATCTATTCCCAATCCCAAACCAACCCTGAGTTGGAAGAAGCAGCAGAAAATTCAGACCCGGTTCAAACTTTTGTGCAACAGCATAGTTGCTGCTAAATATCACTCACCCATGCTCAGGGCTCCAGATGGTTGTGGGTCTACCTCCCATGTGATCAGTAGTCCTGCACAGGAAGTGGATTCAAACATTCTTCAGCTGCATGGAGCTCTGACCACAAAGAAATGATTTTCAGCAGCAACTATGCCACTATGCAAATGTTTAAATTGGGCCTAAGGAATCCCAGCTGAAGTCCTTGTTCTAACATCTCTTTTTAATTCCTTGTCACTGCTCAGTATTTCTGCCTATAATTATTTCCCCCATTTCTCAAGCCATTTCAGGCAGTGCTGAGGGAGAGAGAGAAATGCGGATGGCTGTTTTACAGATTTGCTCTGGGGGTTGAGAGTTTATTTATTTAAAATAACTGCCACATGGCATTCAAAGAGGCTTGGCAAGCTGGAAGTTACTCACCTACACTAGCATCAAGATGAATACTGTATATTAACTGTTGTGTTGTGCTTGTTCTGCAAAAAGACAAAGGGTAAATCTTCAGAACTATTGGCCATTTTACCAATATTAATGAAATTAGCTAGACATAATAGCACCCAAACAACTGTATATTGCTAGAATTTCACCATGGGACAGTTTTTAACGGATTTGTACTGTTTTTACAATAGTATACCATCTCAGACTTTGAAACTGCCCTGTTGCTAGAGATGTTCGTTAAACAGTGGCAGTTGTACAAATATGGACTGAACTTTTCCAAACACCTCCTCCCAGCCATTTTAGAACTTCATGTGCCAAATGTAACACTAAAATACACACATTAAAAAAACAACAGATGGTCATTAAAATCCTACACTGTTAAGCAGAGTATTTTCCGTGCACGCAAAGAAAAGTCATGATAATCAGGGAAAGTATAATTCAGCATGAAATGTTATTTGAAACAGCTCTCATTGACCGAGAGCCACAGCACATTACATAGCCCTGTCATGGAGATGCTGTCAAGAGGGGCCTTGCTATTGTGATGGATCTAGAACTGAAAACCACCATCATGTTGCAAATCTGCAACCAACCACCAGCAGCTACAATGGGGAATGTGGTGTGGGTATATAACACAGGTGGTATTTCTAAATACTATGGTCTACTTGATGATCTGTCACCCATCAGAGAATAATTTTCAGTCAGCTCTGAAGCCCAGGGCAACAAAAGTATTGATTTTTGCTGGAAAGAGTAAATCCTAATTAAATTGTGGGGAGGGAGGATGTGGTTGGCATTTCAATGATGATGCCATTTCAACACTGCCAAAAAACAAAACAAAACCCTACCATGTACGAAGAGCACCAATCCCACAATAAACACATATCTGGATGCACCCTAAGGGAGACCCACCATCTGGAGAGAAATTGATAAAGTTTGGCAGGTTGGCATAAATAATGGCTGGTTAGTTGGAGAAGCCAAAATGTGTAGTTCCCTGGTGTGCTCCTCCTTCCCCAAAACCAGTTCCCAAATTTTGTTGTTCCACCTGGCAGGTATCAGTGACAGAATGGCAGAGAAGTCCCCACTCTGCTGCAGTGACTGGAATCAACTTTCCTTCAGCTCCTCACCCCCACAAGTCTCCTCCATGGCTCTTCTCCATGGTTATTATATCAAGTGAATATACATAAACTCTGCATCTTCTCTCTCCTGCCTGGCCCACCTCTATCTTCTCCAATCCTTTTTTTCCATTTAAGTTGTATCTATTTGATTTTGTATCATTCTTCGCATATTGCTTAGCAGAATTTTCTCCTTCATAAATGAACAATGGGAGCAATTTCTGAGGCAATTTCTAAGGCAATATTTCAGTGACGCGAACACTAAAAGAAAGGTGTTTCTTTTATTTACTTAACAGAATTCACATACTGCTTAATCGACAGAAAACCTCTGTCATTTTTAAAAAAGCATTAAAAATTTGGGTGCTAATTTACTGCACTAAACGCTTTTCATTGCAGTTGTGCTACACTACAACCTGTTTAAATAGCACTATACTTTTCTTTTGTCTCTATATTACCATAATGTTATTATATTATTATTACTTATTTATTTATACCCCGCCTTTTTTCCTGACAGGATTCAAGGCAGCTTACAGGTAAAAGTAAGAACCGCTGAAAACATAGAAAATGGAGTAATTAAAAACAATTAAACATTTATAGAATTAAAACTATCTATCTAAATATGATTAAAATTAATAGCATACAAATAATCACAACGAAATGTTATTGTCACCATAATGAGAGCTCCTACTCTCTGTCCCCCTCAGACACATGGGGAATGGATAAAGAGAAGGGAGCTTCAGTTCTATAAACAAGTGCAGTTCCTCAGCCTGAAATCCTCTAAAACTGTAAAGCCTTGAGAAGAAGAGTCCTAACACTCTGGTTTATCAACATGAATATTATTATTATCATTATTTATTATTTTTATTTACTTATGCCCCACCTTGTTCCCTGACAGAGCTCATGACAGTCTACATATAAAAATGAGAACCATTAAAAATCTAGAAACCCACACGCCCTACACCCAGAACTTTCTCAGAAAACTAATTTACGGAAGTCTGATGAAAAAGAGCAAGGTAAGGAAAGACAGACGTCACAAAACTGAATTAAGACATACCAAAAGGAAGGAAGAAAAGGAGGGAAAGACGTCTGCTGCAGCAGCAGGCCTGAGACTGAGGTGTTTCTTCACTCTTAGAAACACATTTAATTAAGGCATACCGAAAGAAAGAAAGAAAGAAAGAAAGAGAAAGAAAGAAAGAAAGAAAGAAAGAAAGAAAGAAAGAAGAGGGAAAGATGTTGGCTGCAGCAAGCCTGAGACTGAGGTGTTTCTTCACTCTTAGAAACACTGGGAAGTTGAATTCAGCAGTGCTGCTTTTCACAATCCTTCGCTATCAAAGGAGCTTCTCTGTTTCCCTTGGAAGGAAGAAACCAAACAAACCCCAAACCCTGGTTCATAATCTGTGTCAGAAACTAGGCTACCAACTGTCAGAGATGTTGGCTTCCCGTTTGATAGTTTGTCTCCAGCTTGGCATCAGGTATTTTGCTGAGTATACCACAAACCTTCAGATCTGAGAAGGGTGGTGTGGTGTAATTTTTTTTGCACGGAGCCTCATAACCCACTTTGATCCTCTGACCAAAATTATCCTGGCTCCCTCCTCAAACTGATAAGAATCCACCCTACTTCACATACTGAACAGTTAATAAGTGCCCTAGGTCCAATAACTGACCCAGCCCTTTTTTAAAATCACAGGTTTACAATCCAGTTCACGAAGCTTTGGAGCGACTCCTGTCTAAAGATCAAGGCAAACCTCCCTCATACTTATTATTTATTTACTTCTAATTTTCTCCTCAGAATTTATTTATTTATTACTAATTTATTCATTACTAATTTCTCCTCAGAATATGGAGGCTGGGCCTTGGGGAGCTGCTTCCTGGTTATCAAAAGCTTGCATTAGAGGCCTAGCAGAAAACCCCACTCCCTGGATTGCAGGGTTGCCTCTGTACAGCTCCAATATGAACAATTTTTAAATCTCCAATTCGAGCAGAAAGTCAGGATTGTTCTTTTCCAAACTGCTGCTGTCACCTATTCATACCTCATTGGTTGTGCAGTGAGAGGCCTGGGGAAGGAATGGGGAGGAGGAGCCATGTTTTCTCTTTCCTGCAGTGTATGCTTTTAAATGTCCTATTTTCATCTCAGCCACAAGGCTGCAACCCTGCTGCCTTGTTAAGCCCAGAACATTTATATCCATTTTTTGTTTAAGGGTCCTATTCCAATGTGAATTTGATAGTCCAGAAACAAGAGTCTGGAATGTTCCTTCAATTCACTTCAACTCACCCAGAACAGGCATTCATACATTTATTTATCTGAATTCATACATCACAGTATGTATAAGAGAAATAACAAAATCCAAGTTAAAAGTAGTGATGCATTTATATGACCAAAGAGATTTACCCTCAGGATATCAACCAAGTCAGACTTCCTCCCTCTTTCCTAACTATGTTTTGGTGCCTCTTCTTAATACCATTTCCCTTTGTTTAGCAAAGCTATACCTGCTGTTGCTTCCACTTTCCAGAGCAGCCCTTTCTCTACTACATGTCTTTGCTTTTTCTGCTCCCCTGTTCTCCTGCTCTGCAACCCAAACCCCTCCCTATAATCCTGGGCAACTCCTTTTTCTTTTTCCTGTGGTCTTTTCCATTTAGAGACATAAGTTCCTTGCTACTTTGGCTGAAAACAAACTACGTATATGTTTAAAGTGCATTTAAACAACAGCACCCACCTGCCCCCTCCCCCAAAGTCAGAACCGTAGTTCACCCTTCACAGAACTACAGTTCCCAACACCCTTAACAAACCACAGTTCCCAGAATTCTTTGGGAGAAGTCATGTACTTTAAATGTATGGGGTGTACCTGGTTACTCAACTCAGGCTCCACAGAGGTGTAGTTAATGTAAGAGGTTTTATGAAACAACATCTGCAGCAGTAGTTTGCCACATTTGTAAATTAATTCACTGTCGCCATGACTGAGTAAACTGACTTGGCAGCATGGACGATACAAAAGTACCTGCTTATCTGCTTGCTGTGGATATTACTGTTGGTGGATTAAAGTGTTCCATATACAGAACTATTGCAGTCAACAGTTATACATAATCAGTTTGGGAGGGTTTTCCTTCTGCTAACTCTGCACCCTAAGATACCAAAGAGCAGCAGTGTTTTAAGGGAAAATACACAATGGAAAACTTAGATGGAAAAAACCTGACTCTTGGTCTATAGAGAAGTGTTAAATGTTGCCTCATTATATTTGAGGATAAGAGCCTACAGAAGTTTGGCAACTGTATGAAGAGATATGCAGCAGAGTCTCTCTAAATCTTTCTGAATGCGTAAATGACATGTAAAAGTGAGTTTTTATTGCACTTGGCACACTGCCTGAGGTCATAACACATTGCTTCCTTAGTAAATGTCTTTTCCCCCTAACCACAAAGATATACTTCAGACCTACCAAAAACCCCATAGGGAATAAGAACTGGGATTTCCCATTAAACAGACGGTGATCACTTCATAATGGATTGCTGGCAAGTTGCCAAGTCTACAGTATGACTTGCAAATGATTTCCCCAATAACTACCTTTTTCAGAAAAACAGAATCACTGTTTTGCTGTATGAAGTGATTCACAATAACAGCAGCAGAATTAAAAGTAGAGTGTTCAGGGTACGAGGGCAAGCAATAAGAAGAAAGGCCAGTCATTGTTGGGGGAAAGCATACCAAAAGTTGGTGACTCACAAAGACCTGCTGTTTTTTCAGATGTTTGGAATCTCACATATGTGGAAGCAAGCCGCAATTGCTTGGGGCAGTGTTGCCTGAACAGAACCATTTCCACTTGCACAGTGGGACTCCCCCCCCCCCCGCACACTCACTACATCTGTTATGGGGTCCCCCCAACCCCCCAGAACACATCTGGGGACAGGCAAGGGAGGAAAGGGGGGTGGAAGTCTTGTTGTGGAAGCAGAAGCAGGCCCATGGTTGGGGGGGGCAGCCAGGTTCACTTGCTCTGGACCTTGGAGGGCTAAGCCAGCCAAGGCACCGCACTGGGGACCAGCTACGTTTTTTAGTTTAGAACTTCATTCTAACTCCACTCTGGGCCTCAGACAGGCTCGGCACAGGCCTGAACAGAATACTTTCTACTTACGCAATTATTTACTTGAATACTGCCCTTGGTCAGATTGGAAAGGTGCCTTATACATGTGTCAAAGTCTCTCTAGTAGCAAGGAAAATGCTCATAATTATTATCAGCAGGTAGTAATAGAAATAAGGCTTTTTCATTAGAAAGTCTTTCGCCAGAAGGGGAGAACATGCAGTGTGCTGGCTCCACACACCATGTGGTTATGCACGGTGGTGATGGAAGCACATCAGTCCTGAGGGTTTGCTCTCAGTGCATTGGCAATACCAAGCATATCACTTTAATGCTTCCTACAGGAATTAATATCCTTTACTTACATAGGAGTGTAAGTACATAGGAGTGAAGTGTACTTAAAGGAGATAACTTTGGGAGGGGGTTGGAACAGTTAAAACTCTACACTTGTTGGCTTCTGTTTTTCTGAGAGAAGGCAGCTTTCCCCCCTCCCCCTGGTCATGCTGAATACAGACCATTTACTTTGTCTTATATTGGACACGAGGGGCACGAGTGGTGCTGTGGGTTAAACCACAGAGCCTAGGGCTTGCCGATCAGAAGGTCGGCTGTTCGAATCCCTGCAACTGGGTGAGCTCCCGTTGCTCGGTCCCTGCTCCTGCCCACCTAGCAGTTCGAAAGCACGTCAAAGTGCAAGTAGATAAATAGGTACCGCTCCGGCGGGAAGGTAAACAGCGTTTCCATGTGCTGCTCTGGTTCGCCAGAAGTGGCTTGGTCATGCTGGCCACATGACCCGGAAGCTGTACGCCGGCTCCCTCGGCCAGTAAAGCGAGATGAGCTCCGCAACCCCAGAGTCGTCCACGACTGGACCTAATGATCAGGGGTCCCTTTACCTTTATATTGGACATAATGGGAGCCACTGAAATTTGAACCTACTCTGACAAGCATCATCACACCCTTTCATCATCATAACTCCATTCCATTTCTTGGGCACTCTTGAGCATGCTCGATACCCTCTAAGTGTCCCTATTTTCCAGGGACATCCCTGATGTAGAGAAGCTGCCCCGGTTTCTGATTTGATCCTGGGTGTCCTGCTTTTCCTTAGGATGTCCCTATTTTCATTGGAGAAATATTGGAGGGTATGGAGTTATCTGACCCCCGAGCTGTCTGAAAACAATCCTGTATAGGGAAGGTTTTTTAAACATTTAATGTTTCATTGTGTTTTTATATATGTTGGAAGCTGCCCAGAGTGGCTGGGGCAACCCAGTAAGATGTGTGGGGTATAAATAGTATAATTATCACTATGGAATGGGACGTCCCTATTTTCATCAGAGAAATGTTGGAGGGGATGTTTGTGTTCTTTTGCTTTGAGACCTACACAATGAAACGTGAGATATATATTATTTTATTATTATTAATTTTTGCAGAAAATTGTGCCCCAAGCTGCACAGGAATTACTGTCTAATCTTCAGTTCTTTCAGTTGCAAAACTGTTCTCTCAGCTGCCTTAAGTTTTCAAATGATTTTCACCCAATTAAGAAGATATAAAACGATGCCAAAAACTGCTAACAAAGAAATACATTTAAAGTCATTCACTTTTGTCAGCTTTTTTTAAAAAAAGACAAACATTTGTTCGCTTGTTTGCGGCTGAGTAAATATATGAGCCACAGTGCGAGCAAGCTAAGAAAATCTAATACGTGTCTTTATAAGGTGTGAGTATGACATTGTAAACTGCCCTTCCTTTGCTGAAAATCTGTAATTGGATTTTTATGTGGCTTGTTATTAAAATGTTTAGTCTGAGTAAGATGAAGGAAGAAGTGACTCTTTGCATGATCTGTAATTAAGCCTGTAAAACATTTGGATCACATTTTCCCCTAGATGTATCTTGATATGGCCATGTTCTACTAAAGGGCAAGCGATGGAATGTTTTATTTCATATGATTTCTCTGCATTTGATTGACAGCAGATCAAAGTATGCACTGACCGCACCCACCCCATTGTAAAGCATTGAGCATGAGAGGATATGAAAGTTGTGCCTGTGGTGCTGGAAGATTCTAATGACTAATTTGCACATGCAAACCTTTATTATGAAGCTGCATACTGCTTATGCCTAGTTTGTCCATATTTTGTGGGAGGGAATCAGTCATATACCAGAAATTTAGGTTTGCACAATAGTTTAAAGATTGCTGTTGTCCAACCACAACAAATTCACTTTTTATTTTAAAAAATATTTATTGCTGTTAGGAAGGTGACAGGAAAATGCATAGGAAATGTGGGATGACTGAATGATTAATGGACTGAATGATTAATGGGGAGATCAGAGAATCAGAATCATAGAGTTGGACAGAACCATAAGGATCATCTAGTCCAACCCCTGCAATGCAGGAATCTTGCACCCAGTGTGGGGCTCAAACCCACGACCATGAGATTAAAAGTCTCATGTTCGGGTCCCAACTGAACTATCCCGTTATAAACACCACATAAGAAAATCAGGATGAATGCTCATTGTTGAATAACATCCCCACAAACATATCAGAATGAATGATGAGTAAAGACAGGCTATAGCCTAACCCCCACATAAGTTTTGTGCAAGCAAATCAGATCAGCTAATAGAAACCACTATCCTATGACGAACATGCATGTGTGAACCCATC
Organism: Podarcis pityusensis; assembly: GCF_964106645.2. Taxonomy (NCBI): domain Eukaryota; kingdom Metazoa; phylum Chordata; class Lepidosauria; order Squamata; family Lacertidae; genus Podarcis; species Podarcis pityusensis. The sequence continues at coordinate 16,160,592 of NC_138036.1, read as the reverse complement.
CCTATATTGGTTTTCCTTCACTCTGTTGGTCTTGCTTAGATGTAGAATTACTTCTATCCGCAGTCTGTCTGATCTTCTTCTCTGGTTTCCTCTTCTTCTCTTACAGCATGAGGCTTGGCAGTGTGAGACATCTGGCACTATCTGCTTGCGAGGACTGCGCTGTGCCTCCTTTCCTTTTGTTACCTGCTTGTGGCGTACTGGTAAGGATTGTGTGAGTTAATCTTACTGTCTTGTAAAAATAGCAGACATTCCTGTGGTAAGCCAAGTACTAGTATTTATTAACTAGCAGAGGAAAGAAGAGCTATATTATTCACAGGAACATGGGAAGCTGTCTTACACGAAATCAAATAATATATTTGTCCATTTGTATAATTCATAACCCATCTATCTACTTCACAGAGCTAACAAAATTCATTTATTTATTTATTTAATGCATTTCTATCCCACCTTTCAAAGCACCCCTGCATTTTTTTTTTAAAAAAACGTATAAAACATTGAAACGAAACAGTATAATGAAATACCATTCCAATACTAAAAGAAGCAGCCTTAGGGAAAAAAGGGAAAAAACTCAACACAACAAATTAGCCAACCTTCAATAAATATACAATTAAATTTTAAAAAGAGCAGTATAGCATATAATTTAAACATCAAAATTTAGCTTAAAATACTGGTGTTAATAAAAAGCCTGCCAAAAGAAAATTATCTTCATCGGGGAGCCTGTTTGGGCTGAAGTATTGAGTAAGAGGGGATTGACTGACTGGTAAACCATTCTAAGAACTGAGGAATATAGTGAAAAGCAGGGTCTAAATTCCTTAAATAAACAAATGAATAAAGTCCTGTAAAAATCCATTTAGATAAAAGTTGCTGAACCACAGGTCAACCACAGTCATCCTTAGAGAATATCAAGCTCTCTTAAGCCTGGTGTCTAAAAGATAACAATGTTGGGGCCTTATGGATCTGCCTGGGACAGATGGGTTGCCACCACTGAAATGGCGTTCTTCCTGGTGATCAACTGTCTAAGCTCTGAGACAGGGGTATCCGTAGAAGAGGTTCCCTTGGCCACAGGTTCCCCATACCTATCGCAAGACCTCTTTGCAAATTGTTTTGTTTCCAGGGTTATGCTGTTGCTAAGGGATTTATTTATTTTCCCAGAATTTTAACATTTTTGCAATGTTATGGGCTATACATTTAGAATGTTATTGTTATCCTAATCTTTTATAGTTGCTTGCACCCACCCTGAGCCTTCAGAATAGGGCAGGATAGAAATGCAAATAAATAAATACATCAAATAAACCCAGGCTCTTGTGCTGAGGCCGATTATCTGATGTTTGAAAGTACCTCTAAATACAATGACCACACACGTCTTTATTTACATAGTGCTGGTTATCCTTTATGGCTTCATATCCTGAATAGCTTTGAAACAGTCAGACTTAAAAGAAGCTGAATATTGGTTGGTTTATGTGGAATGCTTTTGTGGTCCACCAGAATCCAAATCTGGCAGTTTTACGACATAATACTAGCTGTATCTGTCTAATCTGGCTTTTTGTGGGTCTGCAGCAATATCTGGGTGGTCATTTTAGCCCAAACAACATGATCAAATATTTTTCAGTGGTAAGGGATTCCATTTTTCCTTATGGGCATGTAAGCATCCAAGTTGCCTTCAGACATCCACTAAAAGCACATTCTCATCTGCCACAGTCAGCCTGATAACAACTGTGGTGTTGGTTTTTTAGATGGTGCATGGAGTGGATGAGTGAATGGCAAAGCTGCCATCGATTGTTTTACCACCCAGTCAGACTCCAAGTTGCCGCTGCTTTAAAATCTGAAAGCCAAGGGTGCTTCCAGACAGTTGTCATTTTCAAGGTGCGATCTTGTCACATACCAGCAAATTCAAGTAAAGTCAATTAACCACATTTCATAGAATCATAGAACTGGTATAGTTGTGTCATGGATCAGCCAAACACAGAGGGCACAGCAGCGGGTGCCAGAGCAGGAAGGGGATGCTGGGATGCCTCACAGGAGAAGGAGACTGGCACTGAGGGCGAGGATTAACCGGAAGAGGCTTGCTTGGGGAGCGGGGAGTGACAGCAAGGGTGAAGAATGCCCTATGCTGAGTTGTCAGAATGAGGCAGATGTGGGAGACCCGGAAGAGGGCAGCAGCAGGAACTGGAGAGTGAGCACAGAACCAGTGGAAGAATTACTAGAGGGGCCTGTGCTTGGAAAGAAAATATCATCTGTTTAAAGGCCCTAACTCTTCTTATATAGCCAGCAGCACAGCAGCTGGACACCCCCATAACACCTCCCCTATAGCCAAGGTGTTTAGGAGGCAGAATTCACTCCCTGCCCTGAGTGACTCTTCTAGCCTCCACTGACTTCCAATAGCTGCTTCAGCACATCTGATGGTGTGCTTAAAAGCACATTCAGGTCCTTAGAGTCTTGATTCTCTAAGGGCAACTATGAGCAAGGTGACATAATTTCCTGTAAATCACCAATGAATGCTTTAATAAAGTAACAAATCCTGGACCAAATATAGTCACTGCGGTTTTTTCCAGGCTCTTAAAACCCAAGGGTGTTTGAAAGATTCCAAATTAGGACATAAATATAATCTAGCAAATCAAAAAGCTCCTTTCAGATAACACACGCAGGCACACCAAAAACCCCATCGTCTTAAAGTACTAGAAACATTTAACACCACTGAATTGCTCTTTTGGGGAATGCAAGGGTTCGCCAACAGTTTTTGTACAATCAGTCTTTATTCCACAGTCAAGTGGTTCAGCATCTTTGAAATTTTGCTTGTTAGATCAGGTGTTCCACAGCTGTTTCCTCCACAGTGACTCACAGCAGCAGTAAAAAGTCTGTTTCCACAAAGCACAATCTAACGCCACAGAAAGTTACATCTGCACCAGACCTCTCTTCTTAAAATTTACCACTGTTGCTACAACCAATTCTGCTCAATTGGGTGCATCATGACATTTTTTTAAGGCTTCTGATTCTACCACTGGCCTGTTATACAAGCTTGAAAACAAGCATTATAACCAGACATTGTTCCAAAATTGTCTTCAATTTGAGTCATGCCCCAACTTATTGAGATATTCTGGGGAAACTGATTGTCAGTAGGGCAGAAAACTCACAACTTTGGTCCATTGAGCAGCATATTTAGCTGCCAATACTAGGAAACAGCTGAGGAGATAGGGAGGAACTGGGCTTACGCATTTACCAGCTGCCACCACATGGCAAGTAAAGGGAGGGCAGATTCAGGGGTTGCAAGTAGGGATGTTGTATAATGATAATTTGGCAATGTTCTCCAGCAGGTTTCCATGGGGTTAATATATGCAGCTGTACTTATTAGGTTTTGTGTGTGTATATTTTAAGGGACTGAACTTTTTGTGTTGTTCAGTATGCCACATTTTATCGGTGTGTGTTTCAGAGGAAAAAGAACCTCAGGCATAGCAGCATTTTCAAGCAGGAGGGCACATTGATCACGAGACAGCTTCCAGCTGCAAAATGTTTAGTGTTTTTCTGTATCTTATTCTTCTAGCGGAAAAAAGCACTTACATTGCAGGAAAAAAAGGTAGCTCAGCCTAGCCTTCCTAATAAATCAGTACAAGAATAGAGCACCGTGTTCCCATCATTATCAGTTAAAAGCAATAACACAGTGTGGAAAAACCATCCAGCACAGAGTCACAGAGTTTATCATGATTGCTTCCTGATGGGAAGCTGGTATAAACAAAACAGAGCCCAAGGCCAATCAGAGACTAGCCTGGCCACTTGTTGCTGTAGGTATCAAAATAGGAAGTAAACAGCTTCAAAACAGTACTGAGAATCACTTCGAGGAAGTACTGTTTCCTTTTAGTGCACTCGCTAAATCTGCTTATCCCTTCTTTAGACTTTCCCCACCACCAGCTTATTGAAGCCTAGTAAATCTCCAGCAAATCCAGTTTTGTAAATGTAATTCCAAACCCCCTCCAACCATCTATTTCTTTAAATGTAAGTTCTCTCAGAGAACTAAGACTGGATCCACATCGCAGCCCCTTATATTTGCAAGGCAGCACTGTTCTGAATGGTGTTTTGGTTTGGGGTTGGTGTTTTCAAACACATTGCTGCTCATGGAGCACATAATATGCCTGCATGCCACCGGAAACCACAACAAAAGTGGGAGGATCTACCCAATGTTCAAAATGTCTTCTTTTTAAAATCCTGGTCTGTGCATGTCTTTGCCCTCACCACGCAGACACTTTTCTCTCAGCCACTAAGTGTCAATATTTTCTAGTACAGGTATGGTATAACTCAGAGAGAAATAATGAGGATTTTTAAAGAGTTTGTTCAAGCAGGCAACAATATAGTAGCACAAAGCTTCTAATTAACTATTGCAACTGTCTGAAAGCAGAACATATCTTCCTTGATATCATATTGAATAGGACTAAAGAGTATCATACTGTTTACTGACATATACAGGAGACACATTCCTTACAGTGCAGGATGCAGACTTGTTCAGATCATTATCTGAACACCACAAATCATGATAAATTGATGCAGAACAAAAGTTTGCAGCTACACCAAGTCTTATTTGCTTTGCATTGTCTGGAAGAAATGAGGTTTACCTAATTGATGTGCTGATATAAAGTGTCCACATATGTCAAGAGACTATGAAGAGTTAAAAGAAACGGCAGTGTCCAATTTTTAAAATAAATGATAAATAGATTTGAAGAGTCAGACCAGGCCCATGAATAATAGAACATATATCTGTGGAAAGGGTAACAGGATTTTGTTTTAAATCGAACACCAGTTCAGTGTCATTCATGAACAATAAATCTAATTATTTTGATGAGACACTAGTTTAAAGGTCTTTTTTGCAGTTGCTTTATTCATAAATCTTAATGTAATCTGAAAAAAAGGAGATGGCATCACAATAGACAAACTTTTCATGCAACAGCCTTTCGATTTATGGCTACATAAACCTCAAGAGTATGAAAAATCAAATGCTTTACATGTGACATTGCCATAGCATTTCTTAAAGGAAATTCTTGTTGTGTTTATAGCTCTCAAGTCAAACAGAAAGGCAGGGAATGTATCACATTAAACATCTAAATTTGTGAGTGCAGTGTGACCTTACCTCAGCAGGGGTAGATAACTTTTTTTCTTACGCTGTACCAAACTCACTATGTCTTTTTTAATTGTTTATTTAAAATGTGTATACTACTATTTTTTAAACAAACAAACAAAGTGGTTTACAGCAATCATGTAGAAAAATTAAAATCAGAGATCAACTAACTTTAACAGAAAGATACTTATCTTAATTGCCTGCATAAGCTTTGCGGCATAGAAGGTTTTCAGCAGAATGGGCAGCTGATTTTGGACACCTTGAAAGGACTTAGACCTTGAAACTTATTATTGTATTTTTAAACTGATTGTGTTGTATTTTTTCTGTTAGGCAGGGGGAGATTTTCTGTCTCAGGTACCAAAATAACATGGCTGGCCTAGGGTATCCGGATACTACTATGTGCCCTGACTTGTCTTGGGCCAGACACAGCTGTAGTTCTTTCTTAGCCTAGCTATTTAAGATTATTCTAGGTGGAGATCACAATTTTAAAATGAGATTATTTTGCCTTGTCAATTTCACTGAATATTTCATGTGAATACATCCCCACATGCACTTTTTGCCCCCCCCCCCATGTTCTCTAAACAAACATCAGATGGAGCAATTGCTCTAGGATTTTGACGATTCAGATTGCTAGAATCCAACTAAATGGGACCAATCTGAGTTTTGAAGGGAAGGAAACACAACAGAGCAAGACCCAAGTTTCTTCCACCACCGCCCCCTTATTTTAAATAATCACTACCATTTTTGTCTGCTAGTTTCAACCACTGAATGGAAGCAACAAAAGCCTTGGTCAAGGTTCAAGAACAACTCAAAGTAGCCTGTTGTGACATGTTTCAAAATGGAAGAATCCACCCTTTGTCTGTGTTGAAAAAACAAAGACAGTATTTGCTTTTGTTCCACTGCTCCAGCCGCATTTGCCAATAACATAAAAAAACCCCAAATGAGAGACAGGAATCTTTTACGGACAAAGACTGTGTATATGTGTGTATCCTTTTTCTACTCCGAGAGACGTCATAACAATTTTATGATGCGGCTAAAGAGAATCCCTGGCTTGTTTTGGTTAGGATACAGAAATTCCTTGCATAACACAGTGATTAACCAACTTGGCGAAGAATTACTCAACACAAACCCTGACCCACATGTGTGAGAAATAAGCATTCCATGCCACCTCCGCAATATTAATTGTTTTCTTTTCCATAACGGACAGCATTAAACCCTTAAAATTTCCAAATTAAAGTACTTTACACACAAAAGAGGTTGCATGCCCATGCAACTTGTTTTTGTTTAAAAGGAGACAATGCGAAGTATGCAACTTAATTTCTAAGTCTTAAATGTACTTGTTTTCAAGTTTTCAATTTGTTGTACAGTGAGGCTCTGTTCAAGGCCCTTCTTTGGTGAAGTAAAATCTGTTTGGTACACAACATGGGGCATTCTTGGTTGTGGCCCTGCTGTGCACCATCATCAGGATGAAAGAAAACATTGTAAGTCTCTTATTTAGGCTGGATTTCAAATATTGGTAGTTTTTATAGTAGTGATTTTAAAAAAATATTTATGATTTTCTTTGAATTGGATTCTGACAACGATGAGCTGAAAGAAGCTGACAAAATAGAACTTGTTTGCTGCTTCCTCCACACTCCAGTCCCCTGAAAAGCAATTCACAAAAGGTGCTTCTCTGATTTTGGAGAATTGACCCTCCCTAAGAAGCCTCCATGCCCCCTCCCATGCCATTTCAGTGGGCATCTGGAACAGTTTTTCAGAAGTGACTCTGAGCTTTCATTTAAAAACTAAACTAAACTCTAGCCCTTCTAGAAAGAAAGTTATGAAGCACAGTGGCGTAGCGTGGGTTGTCAGCACCTGGGGCAAGGCAAGTAATTTGCGCCCCCTAACCCGAGTGAGCCAGGTAGGGGCAGAGAGCTGCGAGTGTGAGCGCGCCCCCCCCAGATGTTGCACCCGGTGCGGCCAGCCCCCCCCTGCACCCCCCACGCTACGCCACTGATGAAGCATAAAGTTTTGGGGAGATATCCTTCTAATTGCAGCCTGGACATTTCTCCCTGTTGGCCAATGAAAGAAGTTGGAGGTGTGATTGAGAAGTGGTATGCTGGATTCCACCCATGGCTACCCTGTTTCACCAGGCACTAAATAGGTTCCAGCGAACCACTTTAGTATTAATTAGATGAAGGATGGGGACCCTGTGGCCCTGCAGATGTTGCTGGACTCCAGCTCCTATCATGCCAATGGTCAGGGCTGTGAGTCATCTGGAGAGCCAGAGGGTCCCAATCCCTGAACTAGATTGTGCATCAACTTATAAGTGAGTAAATTCACTGCTTCTACCACCCCTTTATTTCTCTCCCTCTTTTTGCTGAAGCAGTATAGTGGTTGGTTACTCAGAGAAACCCTTGCTGGAAACCAAAGAGAAAAGTAAATGAGGCTTGGCAACTGGAGGGTGCAATTTCATGCTTGAGCTCCGGAGCTCTGCTCTGTGCAACTAGCTGTACAGCTTTACTGTGTGTCTCCTGGGCTCTCTTGAGAGGTAGTCAGGGCTGAATAACCACCTTTCTTTCTGACTTTTTCAAGTTGGCCCATTTGTTTTTGCTCCTGAAGTGTTCAGGAAGGGATGTTCTGCTCCATTTGTTACAAACTAGGTGAAAAGAAAAGTCAGGTAGAGGAGCTTTAGAAACGGAAAACATCTCTTCGTAGACAAGAGAATGCCTCTTCACATTCCTGAAACTATTGTTCTTCTCTGTGGGTTTTGCTTATGTTTAAATTTTCCATGTGATGTCACCAGATGCTGAAGAGGCCAATTAAAAATTAATTGTGGATCTAGCTTCTTCTAGTGTGGTGTGATGGTTAAGTGTTGAGCTTGGACCTGGGAAACGCAGCTAAGAAGCTCACTGGGTGGCCTTGGGCAAATCACTGGGTTTCTCTCTCTCAGCTGAAGCTACTTCACATTCATCAGGCTCAAATGCCACCCTGAACTTCTTTGGAGGAACGTGGTGTGGAAACACAAATGTAATAAATAAATAGCATGTGCTCAGCTAGGAGGCCCAGCTTGGTGGTTGCTTTTGTTGACAGATGTCTACAGTCAGGGCTACACACTCTGTGTAAAGGGGAAGGAAATATCCAGCAACTTCAATCTTAAGCAAAGCTGAAGTCTGCCACCTGCAGAAACTGGAAAAAAATGGAGATCATTTGTTTATTCTGCACAATTTATTCTAATGGTGAGGAGAGGCTAGGAGAACGTAGAGAAAGCCTTGATATGGAATGTCACCAGCCATCAACCAAACACTTTCAAATTCATCTACATAATCAGAAGTTATGCCCCTCCCCTGCAGCTACACCCGGAAAACACTTTCATAATTATATGGAGTGATATAAGTTTTACTCAGAGTAGAGACTGTTAGTTTCAATGCATCTTCCCTGAGTAAAACATAGTTCAAATATCACCCCTTGTATTTGGAACTGGTATGTTTAAAAGAAAGATATCCCCTGAACCATAACTGCAACATTTATTTGTTTGCTTGCTTCTTTGTTTGAGTGATTTTATTAGCCACTGTTGCAACCAACATACCAAAACACTTAGCTAGAAGATACAAGGGCAGAGCAATCTTAATGAGAACGTAGGGGAGGTTGTTCCTTGGCAGAGAAACCATCAATTTCTAATCGCTGCCAGCTTGCGCCAGCCACAATAAAAAGATAGCAGCAACTTGTTCCTTTTTTCCTGCAGGGGATGGGTGCTTCCTAATTTTCCTCCCATCAACTTCAATGAGGGGGAAATTAACCATGCCAGCTCCAAGAATATTTTTTTTTCAGTTGGTGTGAGAGCTTATGATGGGAACAGGAGGGCTTTGGATCCTTCCAATCCAAGATCCATGTGATCCACAGTAGGATGGACTCCCTTGGGAGGCTGTGGACTCTCCTTCCCTGGAGCTTTTTAAGCAGAGGTTGGATGGCCACTTGCCATACATAGATGCTTTAGTTGATATTCCTGCATTGCAGGGGGTTGAATGGGGTCCCTTGGGGTCCCTTCCAACATTAAAATTCTATGATCCCACCATATCACCACCATCTCCCTTTTTCAGCCCCTATCACCGTGGCAGCTCCAGTGGCAGAAGAGTAATGAGAACTCTTATTATTTACATTATTATTATCATCATCATCATTATTAAATACATTTTTATACCACCGCCATTCATAGATGTTCACAGGGCAGTTCACAACATAAAAATTCTACAGCTGTAGTGATGAGGCCTCTGACCACAGAAAGGGAGCCCCATGGCATCTCACAGCCCCTCCACCGCCTTTCCAAGGAGTATAAGATTGCTTCATAAAATACTATAAAATGAGTTATTAAAATATGTTTATAGGTTTTTATTCACCATCTGTTGAAGCTGGAACAGTCAAGCCATGACAGATACCACAGCTGGAAATGTTCATTTTTAAAAACAAAATGACGATAGTCTTTCACTTTTCTTTTTCAATTATAATTCATCCTGCATCGGTGATAAACTGATAAGAAAACAAATTTCCTTTAAGTTTCTGAGTAATAATCTCAAACTCATGGTCTTCATTTCACTCTAAAGCTATTGCCTTGGGCGAAAGGAATAGCTGAGAAAGATGAGCAGGAAAGCTCTCCAAACAAGCACTGATTAAAACAAAAATTAAAAAGAAAGTATTATAGCAACTGGTGCCATCTAGCTGCCATGTAAGCAACTGGTTATATTTAAGCAGAGAATGATTGTGACAGAAATATAGTAAAAGTCTTCTTAGATGCAGAAATGCATATTGTAATATGCTAAGGAGGTTTGTAGTGAAGATGGCCATGGTACAGACTCTGCAAGTAAGCAGCTGCGATGACATGATGCCATGCCAACTGCTGAAAGACTGAAGCTCCAAATAACAGAATGTTCACAAATGGACCATCTTCTTTGACTGAAGTGAACAGCCAGTTTGGCTAGGCAAAGACAGGATGTAGAGAGTGGAGGAGCTGTGTTGACATGTAGGTAGTATGGACAGGTTAAGACTTAGAAAGTTGTCAAGGCCAAGAATCATTGGAACATTGACAAGGCCAAGAATCAGTGTGATGATTGAAGTAATGGAACCAAGTAGGTAATAGGTTTGAAGAACGATGGACCTGAGTGAATGTGATGGGGATGTCTACCAGAATGGGACAAAGAAACATGTAAGACTCTGTGCCATTGACTGAATGGAAGTACACATGCAAGCCTGGAGACAGTGAGTGAGGAAACTATGAGCGATTACATTTGCATGGTTCAGACCCTGAATTATGTCTTGTGTGACCTATGCTGTTAGCACAGTACTCAGACTAGGCAATTATAAGGAGAAGGTGAGAATGCCAAAGTATTATATTACAAATTCACAACTAAAAGGTCCACATTGGCAAAGCTGGAATTTACAAGGGGCCAAAAAAACAGGGAGAAATTAGGCTGGCTGCTGGCAACAATTATGCAGGCTCTATTCTTTCACTAGGATGCGGGTGGCGCTGTGGTCTAAACCACAGAGCCTAGGGCTTGCCGATCAGAAGGTTGGCTGTTCGAATCCCTGTGACGGGGTGAGCTCCTGTTGCTCAGTCCCTGCTCCTACCAACCTAGCAGTTCAAAAGCATGTCAAAGTGCAAGTAGATAAATAGGTACCGCTCTGGTGGGAAGGTAAACGGTGTTTCCATGCGCTGCTCTGGTTCGCCAGAAGCGGTTTAGTCATGCTGGCCACATGACCTGGAAGCTGTCTGCAGACAAACACAGGCTCCCTCAGCCTATAGAGCGAGATGAGCGCCGCAACCCCAGAGTCGTCCGCAGCTGGACCTAACGGTCGGGGGTACCTTTACCTTTACCTTTATTACTTTCACTAGTTGATCACAGTGTCATCTTTAGTCGTTTTTTCATCCTGTTCATGTGTTCTAAGCCCAACATGTTAACAACAGTGTGGTGGCTTTTCTTTTCTGATCTTGTTCAGATGTCTTTGAAGCCCACCACCATACAGTATACGCAGCACATGTTTATAGCACAGCACAGCATTTACCAGTAACTCCCAGGTGGACAATGTGGCTCAGCAGAGTGGGCGGAAAATTAGCATAGGAATGTCTGAAAATTCCAGGCATTGCTGACATTCATATCTGTCTCCATACCTAACACCAGAATGCAGACTGGCCAAGGCATGGCTTAGAAATGTGTCAGAAAACAGAGAGATGTGAGAAGAAGCCCTGTTAAAAGTGTTTGACTTTTGGCTCATCCAGAAGGGTCAAGGTTGGGATTCCCAGAGTAGAGATCAGTAACACTGTTTTGGATTTAGCATATATATTAAGTAAAAGTTCTCAATGAATGCATTGTTTTGTATGCTTCCCCAAGCAGTGAGAAATGCTTTTCAGGGTTACTTTTCTTTGGAGAGAGCACTAGACACAGGCTGCAAGTCTAATATGTCTACTCAGAAGTAAATCCCACTGAATTCAGTGTGAGTTATTCCCAAATAAGTGGGGTTAAGATTACAGCCCCATTTATGATTTTGTATTTTGTGTACTGTAGTTATTGTATGTCACCTCAACTACACTTAAGTGAATAAAAGTGAGAAATAGATTATTTTAATCACTAAGAAGTAAACAGATATTGGTAATTACAGGCCACTATCAGGGCTGAGCCACAATGTCTCAGAAAATAGTATTTGGATAAATTATCTGGTAATTTCCTTGCTAAGGCTCCCCACCCCACCAAACTGTTGCATGGAGAAGGGGGGGGGGCATTTTTCAGTGAGCCCTAGCCACAATGGAGCACAACATTAAATGTACTTAACCCCATTTGCATCAGTAGCCTTAAGAGCACCCTTAGCTCTGTACTAGATTGTGATCCAGAGCATTCTGTAATATCTGTTTATGTATAAAGATATAAGTAGAACACAGTAGAGAGTGGAGAGAAATTCAGTTCAGTTCATATTTAAAGGTGAACCTAATCTGCATCTTCGAAAACAATATGTGAATTGAAACACAGCCATACTTCTCTGAATTTTGCAGTGTAGTTCCCCAGCGAAGTTGTTGGTCTCATCCTTCTGTTTTGAGAGACAGTGGAGTATGCCTCTGGGGGGTGAAGTCAAAGTACTACATCAGCAACACCAAAGTGACTTCCCTGGAGTGAAAGCCTGGGCAGTGTGTATGGTGATCCTGGGCTGCCCAGATGGCAGACTCGCCTCTCTGCCTTACTGATTCAGTCCAAAGAAAAGCAGAACAATACATTTGGCACCAGCTTGGCTGCAGGAGTTGCCCCAACCATCTTGGGGACTCCACTCTGAATTTGTGTAGGGTTTACTTCTTAGCCTTTTCTTCTCTCAAAGCTATCCCACAAGGCAGCGGAGGTTAATGTGTACAAAACTACATATACTAAAGTGTTTATAAAAATGCATATATTGTTGAAAATAACATTTAAAATGCATCCTATTGGGAAAATATGCATATTATTAAAAAATTGCAATATAAACATGTGCAATTTTAGGAGAAATTCGCTGACAAATTTTCTTGAAGGCTTATTTTAAAAATGCTCACTGATATAGAAACGTCACAAACTAAACTTAATAATGGGAAAATGAGAAACCAGAGAGAAACCAAAATTGACATACTCAGCCATCCTTAGAAAGTAGGCAGGCATACATGCAGGTAGGTCTAGCTCCAAAGAAGCATCAGTGCTAAAGCCACAGCAGTTCGCCTGAAGCCCTAAACCACTTCTGTTAGCTAGCTCCAAAAACTCCCTTTCATTTCTATGTATACAGAAGACATATGGCAGTTACACGTAGGTTGCTGTACTCCTCTCTGGAGCTTAAACTCTCCTGAGTGCCAACTTTTCTGTTGCTTATAGAATTAATCACCCTAATTTTGCCAGGGTTGCTGACTCACTCTTAACTCCTTGAATATAATATGCAATGAAGTTTGTTCAGGGATTGTTATTGCAGAATAATGTACTCATGTAAGCCTATTCTATGCAACTCAGGTTGAAAGCTCAGCCAACTTATTATGCTTACAGCAGAGCTCTAGGCAAATATCTTCCTCCTGTTGCCCCTAGCCTACTTTACAGAGTCATGGGGGTGGGTGGATATCATTAGCGAGGGGAGGTTAGCTTGGCCCAGCCATTGTCCAAAGGACAAATAGGAACTGGGACCTTGATTCTCCTCTGCAGCATTGGCCTCTACTCTTTGGTTGCAGGAGCAAAAGCAAACGCAATAGTAACAGCCACTAGCCAGATGAAAAATACATCTGGGGAAGGACTGGCCCTACCATTTGGCAGAGTGAGGTAGCCAGTGAGGGAGTGGAAGCTAGGTGGGGGGAGTGGCAACAGCTTCCTGATCATTCCACCTCTGTTGGAGGGCAGAATTGTGTGTGTCGCGCACCTGTGCCCCCTAAACTAACCTGCTACCCTCAGGTGTAGCAGATGTTCCCCACCAGTCATCAGTGTCGAAGTAACAAATACCCTCCAACATTCCAGTGATCAAAATTGGGTTGCTCGTTTTTTGGTCCCAAGCTCTTGCGGGAGCTAGCATGAGGGTTGCATGAGAGCATAAAACGAAGAAATGAGTGTCTTTTGGTCTGGTGCTTGGGATGAGCAAGCGGATGAGAAAACCACGGCTTTCCAGGATCCAGTGAGAAGCTGGGATAGCTTCTGTGATTCCAGGATGCCCCACTCAAATTGGGACAATTGAGGGGTATGCAACTCTCATTCAATATGTGAAATGGGGATGCAGGCAGCTTCACTTCAGGCGGTGAGATATCTTGAGTCAGCCCTGTGGAAGAGATGGCACACCCTCCCAAAAAGAACACTGTGAATAGGAAAGTCCCAGTCTTTAGTTATTTTTTAATAACATGTAATATTGTAAAACGTTTTGCATATTGCTCAGAATCTCTGCCATGGAGCAGGATAGGAATGAAATGTAATACATAATAAGAGGTAGGAATATATTGAACCCACAGGGGTTGAAACAGGAATGGAGCAAGGACCTAAATAAATGGCAGCGGAGATAAAGAATAAAAGTCTCCAACCCAGAAAAGACCATGCTTAATTAAAAGAGAGAGAGAGAAAACACCAACCGGGTGGCAACCTTATTTGTTCAGTAGAAATAGCTGCAGAGAAGCAATAAATGGCTTTACTTCCTTCCTTGTGGCAGAGTCAGAAATGGATTTCAAAGCTTGGGGTGGGGGAATGTCAAAGTGCAGGAAGTGACAGAAAGCAAGTTATAACAAGTTGCACACACCACAGTCTGGACTCTGGGTTCACTTTGGGCATTCAAAGCCTGACTGGTGCTTCTCCAAAACTTACTTGAAGTAGCCAAACTTCCTGGATTTATAAAACTGGGCAGAATATTTTATGGGAGCAGGATTCCACATTACTCGCATTTCCTTTCCTTATTAGCAGACGACCACAAGGCAATCCTGTCTTAGTTGCCGCCGCATCTGAGGCCTGGGCAGTGGAAAGGTATCATTAGTGCAGACACAGGTAGCACTTGAATCATTAAGGCTTCGATCCAAAGTACATTTGGGTTGGCAGCAAGAGCCACGAGAATCAATAGGAGACACTTCCAAGTCTGTATGTTTATTGTGGAGTTCCATAGTTCCAATGGGACTATAATATCTCAATAAAGCTGGTAATATCTCCAGAACTATAGGACTAGCCGTCACAAAACATGGTAGGATGATGGTTCATTTTTGTAAAGAGTTTAGGCTTACAACTCTCAAATATTACTCATAGTTACAGGTAGGTAGCCGTTTTGGTCTGCCATAGTCGAAACAAAATAAAAAAATTCCTTCCAGTAGCACCCTAGACTCTCTATGGTGCTATTGGAAAGAAATATTACTCAGTTGGCTTAGTACATTAATATCCCACCTTTCGTCCATGGAATTCAAGATGGCATCCATCAGTTTTCCAGCTACAGTGGTACCTCGGGTTACAGACTCCGCTAACCCAGAAATAGTGCTTCAGGTTAAGAACTTTGCTTCAGGATGAGAACAGAAATTGTGCTTCGACGGCGCGGCAGCAGCAGGAGGCCCCATTAGCTAAAGTGGTGCTTCAGGTTAAGAACAGTTTCAGGTTAAGAACGGACCTCCTGAACGAATTAAGTAATTAACCCAAAGTACCACTGTATTTTCCCATAGTGAGGAGGCTTAGTCCTCTTTTGCTTTAACAAACCTATCAGAAACTGAAAATGTGCCCTGATTACATTCTCTGGCCAGTGTACAGGAAGCTCTGATTGGCTGCTTTCCCCATAGCTACCATATGATTGATGGCCTTGTAATCAGACCCTAAAATTAAAACATACCCATATAAGAGATAATGTGGACTACCAGCTGAACAAGCATGGCACTGAAGGAACATTTCATTTCATTTGCCAGGAACCTCTTGTCTCCTGCATCCTTGTGCATCTTTTAATTAATAATGGAGATTTCAAGTTAGTGGCCTAAGACAGAATTAAGTATTAACTATTTTTAGTGTTGCTTGGACAATCCATTTGGCAGCAAAGAACATCTTCAGATGAGTCACTGCCTTTGCTGCTATTCCCTTTAAATAAATTATTCAGTTTAACATATTCATAAAGCCTAAGCCAACAATTATTCCTTAAAAGGGTATCCTCAAGTGACTTCCATGTGGGTTCAAAGCTATTTAGAGATAAGAGGAGAGAGAGAAAGAGAAGCTCAGCCTGCATTCCAAGCCACTCTCCCCTGGTTTCAAAGGGCAATTTTTCTTTTTGAAGTGTAGGATATGCAGTTGGCTATCTATTCTTGTCAAGTTTCATATTAAGTGCTTTCTCTGCGGTGGGTGGATTGTCCAGGTTTGCCCTTTGGAAACGGCTCACATCAGCCTAATGTGTTTTTCATTGGTTTGTGTTACCAAGAAGCTGTTTCACATCACTACTGTTTAAAATTGCACTGGCATTTTCATTGCAGCCTCTTCTTCAGATCGCTGTCAACAAGACTAAAGCTGTTTCCCACTGTGCCGTGAAGCATCTATTAAACTTTGTTCTGAGAGAGAGATTCCAACAACACCAATCAGCTAAAGAATGGGTCTATCAGGGATGAATAGTGACATTTTTTCTCCTGTGGTTGCCGCCCATTACCACACGGGCTTCAAGGGAACATTGCAACATATGTTCCTAGAAGTGTACTCAAGAAAAGACTACTTCTCTCTCTCTTTAAAGTCTGCACAAAAAGAAAATTAACTAGGGGTGGCTCCAAGCTCAGATTAAATAGGAATACTGTCTCTGTCCTGAGATGACTCCCAAGAAGCCTGAAGAGGCTCTGGATATCTCTACATAGTAAATGACCTTGGCTGGCATTCCATACTAAACTAGAAACTACCTCCTTCTTTATCTTCCAACAATAGTTGGAACCAGAGCAAATGGCCCACAAAACCATCTAATTCAAGTTTGTCCTCTAATTTAAGTTTGTCCCCATCCTCTTCCCCAATGAGTATTACAAGGGCAACATTGAGACTAAGGAGGAATATTATTATTTGCTGCTCACTAGATTAACTGTAATAAGGCAGGCAGGTAGAAGCTGGTTGAAGCTTCTAACAGCAGACACCACTGATCACATCTGTTTTCGCTTGCTAGCTAGGGCTAGCTGTAGGCAAACCAAATGTCAGAATGTTGAAAGTGGTAAGATAGAACCATCATTTCTGTCTTTCATATCTTTTATGATGCTTCTGAACAAATGCATGCGAACAACACAGACAACCACTTTTAACCTGTGCTATTTTTCTAGAAAACAGGTGCCAGAACACACCATGAACAGCTCCCTTGTTCTCTTGGAATGTCAATGGCGCCCTCCTGAGAGGTGCTGGAACTGAGTTCCGGCGAGTTCCGGCCAAAAAAGCCCTACTTTTAACTCTCCTAAAAACTATTGTCTGTTTCCAACCAAGCAAGAAGGAAAATATTTACTTAGTCTAATGTCTGTGCAAGACGTGTCTGGGGCCTCCAAATTTGGATGCTTGGCATTCCTTTAAAACTGTAAGAAACAATTAGGATTATTGGTACTGTATTTCAGGGCCCCACATTACTTTGTTGGGTATCCTGCTGGCTTTTTATAGAGGTGGAGAAAATAAACATATTTCCCCACTGTTTCCTCCATTCCCATACAACAAGCATCTCAAATCATTAACAAATGTGTGAGTCTCAAATCCTTTTCTAGGAATCACCTAGTTGCCAGTGACCCTCAGATACTATCAGTTTGGCAAGGAAGAATGATAATACAACAAATGGTGCTTTACAAATATGTCTGAAGATTTCTAAAGGAGTCTGCAAAGGTGTACGAGCTTTTATATCGCACTTCAGACATTTGGCCAATTCAAATATCCATATTCAGCACTTTTCAGGGAAGCCTGCTTGGTTAATTCCCTTCTAATGTTCAAAATGGTTGTCAGTTTACACACACACACACACACACACACTATTTTGGGCTTATTTGTTCCTCTTTTTTTAACAATGTGTATCCCACCTCTTCATCATGCTGATTCGCAAAACAGCTTACAAATTTAAAATATCGAAACAACATACGACAGAGTAAAATGAATAGCAACTCATATTAAAAGCTGAGGGAAACAGCAGTGTTTTTGGCCTGTTCCTAAAGATCAACAGAAACGGAAGCTGTGTGCATATTATCATCTTAAAACACAGCTAGGTGGTTCATTTTCTCAATTTAGACTATGAGGAAGCAAATCAAAACACAGTAATGTGTTCCTTAAGAAATGACAAGATAAAACAGGATAGATAAGGGTTGTGGCTAATGTCATGTGTACACCGCTTTCTAAAACAGCAGTGGGAGTAAACTGGATGAAGAGTCAATGGGATTGTGTACACAGCCAGGGATTACTGCCATCGTGTTGTCAGCCACCTTCCTTCAGAACAGGAGCTCTGAGCAAGATCTGGAGGAGAACAGCCTTTTTTTGGCTCTTAGCTGCTGAGCGGGGAGGGAAAGGATGTCTCTCTGAGGAGAGTCTTGTGAAGTTTTTCTGAGGAGATTTGAGGACACAAAGGTGTCTGCCTGCTGTTCACCTAAGGGTTTATCTCAGTGGTACTGAAAACTACTCCAGAATGTGCTCTTAAGGTCACTTAACATGGAATAGTTATTATGCTTCAATAGCTGCTGTGCTGAATAATTAAAAGAGTTCATTTCCCCCCAGTATTTTCCAATCCTGTCAAGTGTAGCCTACTGCAAGATGCCTAGAGCACAGCTTTATTTTATTCCATATTTTATACTTTTTATTTCATATTTATATTTATATTGGCCCACCCATAATGGGTGGGAGGGATTTTGGTTTTTCTGAGGAAATTTAGGGGAGAATTGGTGAAGATATTGAGAGAAAAATCAACAGAGGAAAAGAGCCAGAGGAGATGACAGGCAACTCATTTAGTCTGGTTTTTTGTGTAGGTGTATTCTGCAATACGATATTGGGCTAGGTTCCCTTCAGGTTCCCTTCCAACTCTACAATTCTATGATTCTATTATTTTACTTCATTTAGATCCTTCCACATGGCCTTACAAAGGCCCTCGAGGCAGCTGATAAATTTACGCCAAGTAAATTAGCAAAAATGTATAAATCAGAGTCAAGTACTTGTTGAAAGTGTCAAGAAATGGAGGGTACTTTTTACCATATGAAGTGTACATGTAAAAATGTGAAGGAATTCTGGGAGATGATATATAATTAACTTTTATAAAAAGATCAGAAAGCTTCTTATTAGGAAGTCCCTACAGACCAAAATTATTTATTTCTTTATGCAATTACAGCAGCCCGAATAGTATATGCTGAGAAATGGAAAGAGAGAATGATTCCAAGAAAGGAGGAGTGGCAGATAAAATCAATTAAATATGTAGAATTGGCAAATTTAACTAATAGAATAAGAAATCAGGAAGATTGAGTTTTTTAAGGAAGAGTGAGAAATGTTTGCAGAATATATGAAGGATTATGTCAAGCAGGATAAAGTGTTAGCAGGATTAATTTAAATTCAGCAGTTTAAATAATTAAAACTATAGAGGGAAGGGATTTTTTTAAAATAAAAGGAGGAATTAGAATATACAGTCTTAATGGATAAATAAATAGAACCATGGAAGGGGGAAAGGGAAGTTAATTTTTGAATTTGTGGTTATATTCAATGAAATGTGAATTATAAAGAAAATTTGGAAGAAAAAAACACACCAAAGGCCCTCAAGGCAGCCTCACATCTTACCATTTTATTGTACGTATGTATGCAGAACTGCACTTCATTTCACTCTTGCCTGGTTCCAAATATTATTTGGAGGTCTTCCCCTTTTGTTACGCTATTTACTGTACCTATTGTTTAATTGAGGTTAAAGCGATCTCCAACCTTGCATCCACAATAATCATAAATCCCCCCTTCTGTGTACACTATCCAGAATGAATTGTTAGAGACCTCCCGAAAAGTCTGAGAACTCCAGCAGAACAGGAAATGTTTATTCAGATAAGATATAATGCAAGGAGGAGACGACTAGTGCATGATTCATGTGGGATTTTAATCTTTCTGATAGCACATGGTCACCTCATTTCACATTTTGGCTTACTCCACAACAGAACATTTTTAACTTTGATAACATTGATATAGAGGGTTTCCCACCCTCCATCTTATCTACCTCACAAGTGCCTTGTGAGGTAGGATAGGCCGCAAGGTAATGACTGTCCTAAGGTTGGCTTGTGATTTTCAAAGTTGAATGGGATTTTAACATGCTAAATGCAACATGGGTTCACACAGAACTAGGGCAATCTTGATTTTCTGCTGCAAAATCTAGCGGTATGTTTGTTTGTTGCATTTGTATCCCACCTTTTTCTCCCAGGAGCTCAAGGTGGCATACAGTGACGGACCTACTTTTGGGGGGCCCTGAAGCCTGAACTGTTGTGAGGGCTCCTTCACAACCAGCAATGATGCCTACCAGGACAGACTTTGCTTGTGTGCTCAAGACATTGATTCCATAAAACATATTTTGTTGCACTGTGCAAAATATGAGCAAGCCAGGGCTGAACTGATATTACCCTTGCTGGTACCTTTCCCGGGAAAATCAGAGGCTCACTATGTCAGGTTCCTATTGGAAGACCGGACAAACACTAGAACATTAGCAGTGGCAAAGTTTTTATTGGTGGTTGCAAGAACCAATGATCCCTATATTCTGAACAAAATGCTTGTTTAACCTGGAGGTAGGCTGTATGAATTGTGTATTGCTTTGTAACGATTTGTTGGGTCTCTGGACCATAATAAAGGTTGATGATTGATGATGTCTGGGTTACCACTGTTATCTTCTTCAATGGCGTTGCTTACAACAACCTTTACAACATTTTTTTTAATTTTTTAAAATAATCAATTTTAGTTGTGCAACTCAAATTGGGTCTACTAGATCCATTTTTTTAAAAAGCAAGGTTTGGCATAGAGGCAGTGACAGTCACCCAGTGAGCTTCATGGTCGAGTGGGGATAGTTCCAAGGATCTCATATTGCACCTTGTTTTTCTTTTTTTATTTCTCAGCAAAATTCATTGTGAATATTTCAGATACACAGTTAAAAATCTTGTTGAAGAATTGTCTAGCATTGCTGGCCCATGGGTTCTGACAGCAGGGGTAGCTGAAAATTTAAAAGACTATCATCCTACCAAGCACTGTGACTGATATGAAGTCACAATTTCATTTATACACTATTTTAGAAGACCACCAGCGTTCATACAAGGAAGTTAAAACCAGTGCTCTATTTAATGATATCTGAGTTGAAGTCTGAGTTGCCAAATGGCAGTAGATGGGGGTGGGGGAGTTTAGGAATTGCCTGACCTGCACCTCTGAGCCTTTAACAGAGGTTTGATATGCAGAAATCCAACAAGTGAAGATGTTCATTGCGTGGAGCTATTAGTACAGGAGAAATGTTTATTAAAGAGACAAACACAGAGGTCAGTTCAAAAGTGAAAAACCCCTGCTCAAGGAAAGCAAGCCTAAGAAAACATATTTCAAGATTAGTATTATATGAATCAGGGCAAAAGCCCCCTGTGTTTGATTTCTGCAGTGAAATAGCCAGCTTGCAGAGTAGAGCTTCCAAGTTTTCAATTTAGACTCAGCAAGATTTCAGCAAAGCTGCAGTCAGACTTAAAAGGATTTGGAGCATATAAATATGTAGAGTCAGTAGCAGCTAGCAAATGCAGTCCAGAACATCCAACTAGGGGACTATAAGTCTGGAAGTAAAGATCCACAGGAGGGGGAAAGTGTTTAAAGTGCAGGTGCTACATAGTGAGTGATTGGAGGGCGGGGGAGGCCTTAACTCAGGCCACAGCTGCTTGAACGGATCACACTTCCTTGCACGTATGCCTGAAAATGGGAGAGTGTTTAACATAATTGATGATTTTTAAATTTGTCTCCAAGGGATTTTAGCTCCCCTAATACCTCATGCAGGCAGCCCTACCAGAGTTCAATCTGTTTGCTTGGCTGTAATATTATGGTAGCCTAGATTAAACGGGTGAGTGTTGAATATTATATATGAAGTTCAGTACAGCAAACAGTGATTAGTTCATAGTATGTGTTCTATGTGTGAATGTAGCTCTTTATCCTACACAATTTAGAAGTTTCTGAGATCAGTGAGATTAAGAGTGTTTGCATATGTCGTCAACTAAGGATGGATGAGAAATTAATTTCAGTGCACAATGCATGTTTAAAGCCAAAAACTATCAAATTCACACTTTCAGAAACAATATGCTCACCAAAACATGGCTACACTCAAAATCCACACTTACCTGACCTGAATTTTGTGGTGAAGTTCTCTAAACAGTATTTACAGAAGTACACATATTAAGATACTAATGAAAATAGCATACAAAATTGGGGAAAGTTGCTTGCAAAAATTAGTCAAACTTGCATATAAAATGTGTTAATAAAATGTTGGTGCATTTTCATAAGGATTTTTTAAAAAAAATTATATTGCCACAAAATGCGGAGAAGTGAATTTAAGGCTGCAAAAATGAGAGACTGAGAGAACAGAAAGTGACAGATCTTTCTCTCCCTATCGCCAAGAGTGTGAAAATTAAATCAGTACAACTTTATCATATGCAGTTGTAGGATGCATAGGAGGCTACAGCTAAACTGGGAAATTGCATCACTCCCAGCAGCATTATCTAGAGACCTGCTAAGAGTGTAGAATTCATATGAATTGCATTCACAGTTTTAGTGGCTAACTGAAGATGTCCATTTTCAGCTTATTTGTTATGTTGAGGTTGACTTCTTCAGGTAGAGAAACAGTCCTAGGAGGAAGCTGTGATTCAGAGATGAAAAGCTGCCGAAAAGCTGCCCGGACGCCATTTTCGGATGCCAAACACTGGCAATGTCTGGGATTTTCCAGACATATGGCAGCCCTAGCTTTCCGATTAGAGTGGCCAGGGCTCCTGTACCTTGAATGGTTGTGCAGAATAGGAGATTCCAGCAGATGTAGCTTGCAATCTACAACCTGCTGAAATTCCATTTTGTTCACAAGTATTAAACCATGATTATGCATTTGTCTTTAAGTTTTCTTGTAGTCTCTGGTCAGTCAAGTTTCTTAAACACTACAGAAACATGCACACCCTGCTTGACCAAGAGAATAATTGTGAGATAGGAGATGAATGTGGGTGCTCATTGGCAACAATAGCTTTCAGGTTGTTGTGTGAATGCAGCCTAAGAGACCTTCACACTTACTCAGCCTAATCTATGGCAACCTGCATCAATGTGGCCAATGATACCGACATTTCAGCCTGAGGCTGTGATATAGGGGAGTTTTTTCATGAAGGGCTCTCTCAGCAATTTATTCACCCTTGTGACCACAGGTGTTTCTGCTGATTTCCAAAGTGATGGAAAAGCAACATCTGAGCCAGCCCACCCATGTGACGGGGTGAAGCAGGTGCCTCAGGCAGCAGAAGCACAAGAGGCAGCACTGCCACTGGAATGCCCCTCTCTCACTGAGTTCACTGAGAGGGAGGCATTCCAGCTGTGGTGGAAGTGGGATGGGCAGGATGCAACAGCCAGGCAGTGGACAGCCAATTCCTGTTTCGCCTCAGGTGGCGAAGCAGGCTGCCTTTAAGCAATATGCTTGGAAACATACAGTGGTACCTCGGGTTACAGACGCTTCAGGTTACAGATGCTTCAAGTTACAGGCTCTGCTAACCCAGAAATAGTACCTCAGGTTAAGAACTTTGCTTCAGGATGAGAACAGATATCGTGCTCTGGCAGCGTGGTGGCAGCGGGAGGCCCCATTAGCTAAAGTGGTGCTTCAGGTTAAGAACAGTTTCAGGTTAAGAACGGACCTCCAGGACGACTTAAGTTCTTAACCTGAGGTACCACTGTATTCCCTTCTGCATGAACTGAAAATGATCTTGATCAGTATCAGTATAGGCTGTTGATCCCCATCCCCTTTTCATCTTCTCCAGTGTCTGGATTCTGGAACAATTTGACCTCATGTCACCATCTTTTTATTTTATTTTTTTATTTTACTGAGTACATATAAAAATGCCCCACGTCTGACGTGTGAACCTAGCAAAGCAATGTTTTTGGCTTATGAGCCAAAGAAGATTTTATCCCCCAAATCCTGGTAGAGCATGCCTCCAACCTCACCACTAACACTCATCCCTCCCCCCCACCCATCCCCGTAAATGAGTGTGTTCATTGGCATGCATGCCTGTTTATTTAGGTGCGTGACAGGCTTCCGTTGTTATTTGGACGAAAACGTCTCATTCTACCCATTCCAAGTGCTATTTGCATGCTGTTTTGTAGACATCTCCTAGACATCTCGGGCACCAGAGGGATTAATAACATTCATCCAAATGTTTTCCCGGAGGTTGGTGTGTTAGAGAGAAGTATTTGTATTATGTGACTTGAGACAAAGATGAGTTGACGAGCTGAATTCAAAATGTGGAGGGAGTTAGTGTTCACTGCAAGTAAAAGGGGCTAGCTACACTGTCCTGCAATATTTAAGATTCGTACAGTTCACCTTCTCCCCATCCCGTAAGAACCTCCAACCTATTCCTCTTCCTGGAGGCAGGCTAGCTTTGGAAAGAATACAGTGCAGTGCAATTCAGGCACATGCTTCAGATCCTGAAAATCAGAAACACCCACAACAACTGCTTGCATAGAATTAGTAACATTGGCCAGGAATTATTAAACTGAAATCTGTCCCCTTAAAGTTGAAGCTTTAATCCGTTTTACAGGCCATTGCTGGTACTTCAGTTGTGGAATGATCTCTGCAGGCGGACTGCCTGGCTTCATCCTCTTCTGCTTTCAGCCATATGGGAACAACTTGCTTCTTCTGAAAGGCTTCAGTACACTAATATCTGTAGACTCTGCTATCAGCCACTGAGAGGTCAAGGAGACTGAAAAGGGTAGCATCCCCCTGTCTCTTGCCTGATAAATCTACCGTAATTAACCAAGGGTCATTCCACTTCCAAACATGGGAACGAAGCCAGATTAAAATAAATCTAGACAATTCTTTTTCTTCCAGGCACACCTGCAGTTAGACCACCAGCACCCTCTTAAGCATCTTGCCCCAAAAGGGAATATTTGTGACTGGGTGGTAGTTATTTAACTCTTCTGGCTCCAGAGGGGTCCTCTTAAGAAGAGGGTGTACCACTGTCTTTTTAAGGGCCAAGACAAATAGGCATTAACCATTCCCTGGGCTGGCCAGTCAATCCCCCTTGGATGGACGATGAGTGGAAAAACAGGTGGTTGCCCAAACTCCTGCAAGCAACTTGTCCACATCCTCAAACTGTAATAACTGAAACTGAACCCAAGCAACCAGACTAGACAGTGCTCTGGAGATATATGAGGATTTAATATAACTGTGATATCTAATTCTATGCAAGTCCAACCACTTTATCCTCAAAGTGCTTCATAAAAGCATCACAGCAGGCTTCTAATGACTCAAAGCTGCCCACTGGTCTGGTGCAATAAGCTTATTTACTAGTTGGAACATCTCTGCTGGATGGTTGCTTGAGGATGCAATGGCATCAGAACCTTCCCTCTAGGTAGCTGAAAAGCACAAATTAAGAGAACAAGTCTTACCCAGGAAATAAGAATGTCACTGCTACTACCACCAAGATTCCCTAAAACTGACATTGCACCTGACTCATTTTGGAGTTATTAATGGCTGCCAAGAGCAGAACTCTGTTGTTGTTGTTGTTGCTGCTGCTTCTGCTGTAAAACCAAATTGAAGGTTACAAATAAAAACCAGAAGAAGCCACCGCCGCTGCTAAAGCTAAGGGCCCCCAAAGTGCAGCATATACCCTTTTTTTAAAAAGTGAACACACACCATTTGGAAGCCCTGAATTCTCTCCCCCAATGATCACTTGAACTTCAAGCTTTGGCAATCCTCACCCCAGGGCTAATATTACCGGATTAGGTTCAGTCTGTTTAGCTGAACATAGGTCATTTGAAATTGATGGGACATGTTAGTCATGACTTCACTTAATTTCGAAAGGGAACTACGTGCAACTCACTTAGTCTGGATGCTGCCGACTGAATCCAAACGCTGCAAACTGGCAGTGAAAACGGCTGGAACTCTGCAGTGGAGGAATGAAGCGTTCTGCCATGAAGTACTACTACTGAGAAATGTAGCAAGACACAGCCCTGCCAACATCTACAAACCCAGAGAAGACGATTCCACAAGCAGACAGAATAATGGGCCAGAACAAGTGGATTTGGAACAGTTCACAGCAATCCTGTCTTTAGCTGTGCCTCAGCAATCGTCTCCCAGGTCGCATTGTCTGCGGTAGCCAGAATTCAGCTTTCCATCTGTTTGGCCCCTTTTTATCCTGTAGTAATAAACATGTTACATATCCTTGGCTCCCTGGCAAATCTGCTTTTGACAAAAGGCCACAAAAACCGAAACAACCAAGGAATTGGGGCCGGCTTGTCCGGACGAGGGGTCAGGGGAAGAAGTCCACGGTACTAAAAACGTATAGTAATGGCATTTTTGGCAGAGTCTTTTCTTCTCTGTGAGCCACGTTCTGCTCAGATGCAGGCAGCCGGCATTGCTGTTCAGGGCTGAGCTGCACCTGGAGAATCCCCCAGGCGATTGCATCCCTGTTAGGGGACACTGGAAATCGCTCTGCACTTAGGAACAGCCACAACAAAGAGAAGGCTGCAGATGCAGGTGCAGAATGAGAGATGACAAGGCAGTCTGCTGCAAACATATCACCTTGCAAACAATGCCTGCTGGGAAGGCAGATGCCCCTTCCCCTTTATCTTTTTTCACTAAATGTTAGCTCCACATGGAAGATAGAGCAAGATTGTTTTCTCCTGTTCCAGAGGGTAGGACCCAAACCAATGGCTTCAAGCTACAAGGGACAAGATTCCATCTAAACATCAGGAAGAACTTTCTGACATTAAGAGCTGTTTGACAGTGGAATGGAGTCCCTTGGGAGGTGGTGGACTCTCCTTCCTTCGAGGTTTTTAAGCAGAGGTTGGATGGTCACCTGTCATAGATGCTTAAATTGAGATTCCTGCATTGCAGGGAGTTGAACTTGGTGACCCTTGTGGTTACTTCCACTCTATGCTTCTATGATTCCACCTTCCTAAGTCAACTTAAGTCTTAGAGGAGGCATTTCCCAGGAAGGAAGGAAAAAACGAAGCATCCTCCAATACACTGAGTCAAGCAAAAATTAAAATGTTAAGAGGGACAGAAGGTCTGCAAACAAGTAACTTTGTCTATTTTCCTTTTTTTTGCAATTATTTTATCTGGCTTTTCAAGCAATGATTGCTTCCCAAAGTGGATCACACCAATGCAGCGTGGCTTGCAAATTCAAAAGATGTGGAGTTGGGGAGGCAAAAGGCAGAAGATCTTTGATGCCAAAATGAGGTTGTGTGCTGCAGCTGGGCCTATATATGCAATTGGAGCCAAGCTGCTCTTCTCAAGGTTAAAGTAACTTATTCCCCTCCCCCAACTACAGCTAAACAGCTTTCCTTTCAGCTGTTGCATCCAGAAATTATCACTCCGAGGAAGGAACCCCTTGGCCTTTCCTCAGGCACTAAGGAGGAGGAGGGGGGTGACACGGAAACTGCTAGTAATCAGGGAGGAAGAAGAGGAGGAGGAGGAGGAAGGGTGCCAGCCAGAAAAGTGGGATACCTCCACCACAAAGAGGGTGCGAGCTACAGAGTCACTCCGCAATAGAGGCAATGTAATGCACCAATCCTGCTAATGTGAACTTTAAATAAATCTCTTGTTTAAATAGCCATAGGTTGTTTGCCCCTCAGTTCTCACTGTGTCAGCAACTGGCTGGACACTGAGGAGGGGTGGCTGGATTCTGATGAGTGGGGCTGGAGACTGGCTTAGGAAACTGGGGGAATCTGTAACAGCTGGGAGACATGATTCAGAGGCAAGAGAAGCTGCAGGATTGGAAAGTGAAGAACAGGTGCAAGAGGAAGGAGAGATATGTCAGGCTGGGATAGAGTCAAGGGCTTGCACACCTCCTCCTCCTGCCCCCACCTCTCCTGCTCCACAGTCTCCCAGGACCAGAAGAGGACTGAAGCGGGAGGAGCAGAAGCAGGTTGCATGTAGGCATAGTCTTCACCTGCTTGCATGCAGTTCAGGTGGGAAATATACATAAGCCAAGGTTGGGGGTGGGGCCTCTGTGTTGCATGGAACTGCCTGATTGGGTGCATACCCAGGAGCAGGACTGATGGACATGCCTTTTCCTGTCTTGTAAGTGTACCTTTGGAAATAACAAGTTAATTCCTCATTCTTTTCCTGACAGCGCCATGACACCCTGCTGGAGACCAACTCTCTTTCCTTGTGGGCTTTTCACACAAGGCCACAGTGGGAAACAAGAGGCTAGATGCCAAAATGTGGGTGTTTTGGATTCGGCTGAAACAGGAAATGATTCAGGATTTCAAATTTTAAAAACACTATAAAGCAGGAATAGGGTACCTGTGGCAACCCAGACATTCTTAGGCTCCCATCAACCCCAGTCAGCATGGCCAGTGATCAAGGATGAAGGGAATTAAATACAACAAATATTATTTATTTGTTTAGCTGAAGCCGTTACAAAAGATAAAATATATAAAGCAGGATAAAATAGATTACACAGCTAAAATAATTATTTAGAACCAGATATTTTGTCAGACAAAATTTAACTTATCATCCCCACAGACTGTTCTCCTTAAAATTGTTGCTGTAAAGCTCACGTTTTCAGAGGTTAAGGGGGACCTGTCCCCTGATGGGAGTTGTAATCCAGCACCATCTGGCAGGACCGTGCACTCCCCACATCTGCACTCCAGTAAGATCTGCTGCCCCATCTTTCTTATCATCACCTTTTGCTTTATTGATTCCCCCATGCAGCCCCCGCATGCCTCTCCTTCAACACCCATTTGGTAGGTTAGAAAGACTTTGTGAGGGCAGCTTTCCCCCTCCCCTCTGTTCAGTCAGGAGATTTGTTCCATATTCTGCCGGCTTATAGGTCTTGTCTCTGCTGTCTCGTTCTGAGTGGGAGACTCCAGATTTGAAGGCTAATCTTCAGATATCCCACTGCGAAAAGCATAAGTCAACATAGCCATTGGCATAGATGAAAACCCCCTTTGACCTTGGGTAAAAATAGGAATCAAGAGACAGGCAGACAGCGTCAACCAGGCGCGCAACTTGCCGAGATGCTCCAAAAGGTGCATGATTTATTGGATCACAAACAACACTGGGGTCTGCTGAGACTTCATAGTTAAGCCATCCAAGTGAGAAATTCATTCACTAATGACACGAGAAACCTTTCACAAATGCTTTCCCAGCCCTCGGAAGACCCCAGGACCCAGTCAGGAATTCTTCGTGGAGATTATATATAATTACATGCTGATGCGATTGAGGAAACGAGTTCACATGATTCATGTTCCTGGGTCAAAAAGGAAAAAAAAGCTGGCAGATAATCCTACAGCCCAGATCCAATGCGGATTTTATCTGATTTTACTTAAACAATGCTCAGTAATTACAGTCATTTTCAAGGCATTCAGCATAGCACCTGCGGCTGCCAGAAGATGAACAAACAACGGTTTTGGCCACCAGAGTGAAAGCCTAAAAACAAAAAACCCATCCTTTGGAAGAAAAAAAAGTGGTGGCTGGAAAATAATCAAGTGACCGCGCAGGGGGATTTCATTTTCAAAATATCAAAATAGCCCCGTGTGCTGAGTTTGTGGATTATTTTGTTTTTAAACAGAATTCATGGTATTAACAACAGGAGGTCGAGGGCTGGAAGGCTCACCCCTTGATGACAGAGAAAGCAGCTCAGATAGCATCAGCTTTCACAGTCTGGAAACCTTAAAATAAAAATACGGTAATTACATTTCTCAACAGAGCAATCATTGCAGGGGCAACAAGCTCTTGCAATGGGATGTCAGCAGGGTTTGCTAGCAAAACAGCTGCTTGGGATTATTCCCCTCTATATGCAAGGAAAACATGTTTCAACATTTAGGATGTTAACATGCCTCAGGCCGTCCTTGGAAGCAATTCAGTTACATTCAGCACACACCATAGTAAATTATCCAAACTTTGTGTTGGGGTACGTTATGGGGGATATCATCAAAGCAGGGCCCATTGATCATTGGTTCTGCTCTGGTATCGCCATCTGAAAGCAAAACAAGCAGCAGGTGATGGCAAATATATTTTTCATATAGCTGTTTTGGATCCACTCTTGTGTGTGAAAGACCTTTCTTTCCCTGAGACTCTGGGGAAGCTGCAACCAGTCAGAGCAGAGAATACTGTGCTAACTGGATGGATGACTTGTCTGACATGGTATAAAATAGCCTCCTGTAAGACAACTACCGTATTTTTTGCTCTATAAGACTCACTTTTTCCCTCCTAAAAAGTAAGGGGAAATGTGTGTGCGTCTTATGGAGCAAATGCAGGCTGCGCAGCTATCCCAGAAGCCAGAACAGCAAGAGGGATCACTGCTTTCACTGTGCAGTGATCCCTCTTGCTGTTCTGGCGTCTGGGATCCAGAATATTTTTTCCCCTTGTTTTCTTCCTCCAAAAACTAGGTGCGTCTTGTGGTCTGGTGTGTCTTATAGAGCGAAAAATACGGTATTCTGCCAAGAAGAATAGCCTATAGCACCTTTACTGCTGAAGAGGCTGTCGGAAGCAACTTTGCATGATTTGCAATTCTGCCCCTGCCAACTTACACTCAGCACTTGCTCCTGGTAAGCTGTTGTTTCGCAGCTTTATGCTGGGTAAGAATCGATCACTCCGTCTCACATCTGCAGTGCAGATGTTGTGGAATTAACCACTGGCTGCATCTCTGAATAATTCCCTGCTCTGGCCTCACCTCCTTCCAATCAACGCCCAGTCACTCCTGATGCAGGGACCCAGCAAGTTTGCCCACCGTTGCAGGAGGTTTTCCATTGCATTTCTGCATGAGTAAGTGCTCTGAGCCTTTCTTTCCAACCAGGATGAATGCTTACTTTAGTGACTCATGCACAAACATGGGGACTGGGCTCCTCTGAGGGCAGGTAATTTTTATTCTTACACATTCTAGCTGTTGCACATACCAGATTTAATTCCCAAAGAAGTATAATCTAGCAAACGCTTGATAAACACAAGGAGGGGCTGAATGACACCCCACACACATATTGAAAGAATGTGGGTCGCAATGCCTTCGATCGGGGCCCTTCCTCATCAGCAGCTGCTCTATGTGCATGTAACAGTGTGCCTCAACTGTTCAGAGATTCTGAACATCCACATTTGCTTTGCAGATTTAACATGTGTTGGTGGACAACGGGAATTCCAGCAGCAGCAATAACAAAGGTTTATTTTATTTGATTTTATCCATTGCATGCTTTTTGAAATTCTTACATACACCACTTAGAAATTCCAGTGATTAAGAGGTCTGCTAGAAATATTCAGCAGACTTTGCAAGACTGAATTTGGTCCATTCTAGATTTACTGGCTCATGCTGTAACAAGGGACTCAGCTATACAACTGAAACATTTTAAATTGGTTGTAAAGTGCAATATACAAATGTGACACTAGATGACGAAAGTGAGCTATGCAAAATTAAATGAATTTTTCAAAACTTTTTTTTAAAAAGCATTTTCACCACGCTTTTTATATGTGTGTAGATTCCACCCAGGTGTACTGTTGATGACCAGCAACTGAAACAGCTTTAAAACATTTCATAGCAGATAAGGCTACTGGTCACAATGGTTATATGCTACCTCTGGGGTCAGAGGCAGCACGTGTCCCTCAATGTCAGCTGCTGGGAAACAACATCTAGGGAGGGTTTTGCTCCCATCTGCCCTGGCTTGTGGCCGAGACATTTGGTTGGCTGCTGTGAGAAGCAGGATGCTTAAATAGGTTTCTGGTGTGTTGTTGCAGGATAGCTCGTCTTATATTCCTGTATGCATTAAGGCTGGTGTGTTGATTTTAAGCAGAAGTTACAACTAATCAGGTTCAGGAAACATGTCATTGGAAACTTTGACCATGATAATATTCAGCCATATCCAAATCAAAGTGGGGGAACTTGTTGTACTTTCCCATCACTAACAGTCTCAGTATTCTTACTCTGTGCCCTTCAGCAAAGCTATGCACTTTAATATTAGCGCAATCCATTCCATATGTTTAACCTTATGACCCTCTAATCTCCACCTAAGCTGCAAGGAAAGAAAGCTTAATCATTATATATAATTTCAAAACATTCCTGACTACACTCAGAACATTGCCTTAGGAACATAATTAAGGGAACAAGAATAATTCTCCATTGTAGAGGCTATGGTGGAGAGGCTCAATCATTTCTGGCAGAATTGATTCTTTTCAACAGAGGTGATGTAAGTTCTGAGCTGAATAGACATGGGGCAGTAGCCAATTCCACCGGCACAAGGATTTCTGCTTGTGCAATGGAACTTCTTTTCTCTCTCCTTGCACAAACCCCCTGCACCCCCCTCCCCAAAATCTGCTCCTAAAGGTTGGGAAAAACCAAGAACATGTTTTTTTTGGGGGGAAGGAGAAGTTCTGTTGTGCAGCCAAAAGTCCTTGCACATTGCTGCATATTAATATTATTATCATTTATTCAATTTATATTGAATAACATTTGGCATTTTGTTCAGGATCATCTCCAGATCACGTTTTACTAAGCACCTAAACTAGCAAAGCATCCAAACAATGCCATCATTCTCATTACACAATGAACTCAAGAGGCCAGGAGCCATGTGAAAGGATTCTCTTTGCATGCCCTGTCTCTTCCAGGAGGCAGAATGAGTATGTCATGCCCAAATCCTGGAGCCAGCATGCCTAACATAAAAAGATGGTGAGCCCTGATATATTTTCCTGTCCCCTTCCTCTCCAAGCATCATCATGTCTCCCACTAGACCAGAACTGAAATAGTGCCAAATTTTAGGTAATTCCCCTTACAAAACTGTGCTTCTGCATCACTACAAAGTTCTTTTAAAAAGGTGGGGGGACAAGGGCCAGGAAATTAAGGAAGGGCTTTCACTAAGGAACGTGGAGCTTAGTTGTGTTCCACAACTACTGCTACATTAAGAATTAGTGTGAAGAGCAAGTCTACCATCTAGTGGCCAGCCTGGTTGTTTACATCCCTCTAAAGCAGCCCACCTTGTTTGAGAAGTGATGAACATAGGACAAGTAACCAAGAAAGAACAAAAAAACCCACAGAAATGTCACACAGATAAGTCACCTGGAGTCCTCAGTTCAGAGTTTATTCCAATGCAGCATGTGTCACTGTTGTCACTGTAGGGATATGACAGAAGCTGTAGCCAATGAAACTTACTAAAGTTGCAAATGGAATGCAGGGAAGCACAGCTCCAGAACTTTTTTCAGAACAGGAGCAATGGCGCCATTAGCTTGGGGCAGCAGGATCACTGATATGGCTCCTCTGGCAAGCAAATGGAGCAGTCATGAGGCTTTCAAGTTTCTTTGCCAGATTAGCAGAGTCACCAAATGAGGAAAATAATTAGGCTAAACATATTATTTCCTTTTCTTTTTCCAAAATGTCATGTCCCAGACCACAGATCTATGAAATTTACCAATTTATAGAGCTAAAGTCCAGGTAGGACCAGTGCTTTTTTCTAGACAAAGAGGTGCCGGTACTCACCATGAGGTTGTTACAGTAAGTGCCACACTTTTAAAAAAAAGAGAGAGAGAGAGAGGTGCCGGTGCTGTGTACCTTTGACTACCCCCTGAAAAAAAAGCCCTTGGTAAGACTATAAAGTCTGCCAATTTCATAGATCTATGGACCAAAGCATTGCATTACACTCAGATGTCTAGCTTAGCTCCTATTCAAAAGTGTCTGGGCCCTGAGTGGAGGGAAGTTAGTGGCAATGTTGCCACCACCAAAGCAGCAACAGAGAAAGCATGTGTTGGCAGCCACCAGCAGAGATAGGCCCTGTCCTGGGTTTTGGGGAAAAGGCTGGCGCATGATAAGCACCATGCTAAGGGTCTCCCAAAGTCTGGCACCAGTTGTGCTCGCTGTGGAAGCTGCCATGATGAGCTCCAGCTGTTGGCATATACGAAACTGAAAATCAAAGTTCTGTATTGAAAATCTTAATCTTTATAAATTACACAAACAAAATACATTCTCACAAGTGTCACACAATTGACAGCCCAACTGTGTGTGTAAAGGCTTGCAAGTGAGCTGCACTGAATTTAATGTGTTTGGTGGCAATCATAGGACTGCTGCCTTAGTGCAGCCTCTGCTATGTATGTCGAAAGATAACGTGCTACATGCGGAATGAAATTCTGCCCATGAAACCTTGGATCAATTTTGTCAGTTTGGCCCCGTTGTCAAAGACTTCAGGAATTTCCCACTGTAAAGCCTCCTTTCAAACCCTTAATAGAAACATTTAAATATGCACATAATGTGAGCTTTGTGACTGAGTGATGTGATAAAATTGCAGGGCTAAAAGGTAAAGGTACCCCTGCCCGTACGGGCCAGTCGTGACCGACTCTAGGGTTGCGCGCTCATCTCGCTTAAGAGGCCGTGAGCCGGCGCCGTCCGAAGACACTTCCGGGTCACGTGGCCAGCGTGACGAAGCTGCAACTGGCGAGCCAGCACCAGCGCAGCACACGGAAACGCCGTTAACTTCCCGCTATAAAGCGGTACCTATTTATCTACTTGCACTTAGGGGTGCTTTCGAACTGCTAGGTGGGCAGGAGCTGGGACCGAACGACAGGAGCTCACCCCGCCGCGGGGATTCGAACTGCCGACCTTACGATCAGCAAGTCCTAGGCACTGAGGTTTTACCCACAGCGCCACCCGCGTCCTAGGTAAAGGTAAAGGTAAAGGTACCCCTGCCCGTACGGGCCAGTCGTGACCGACTCTAAAAAAAATGATGCCATCCAGTTGTGT
This sequence comes from Podarcis pityusensis, assembly GCF_964106645.2. Lineage (NCBI taxonomy): Eukaryota > Metazoa > Chordata > Lepidosauria > Squamata > Lacertidae > Podarcis > Podarcis pityusensis. Next base: position 16,126,177 of record NC_138036.1, on the reverse strand, counting down.
TTGTGGAAGACCTTACCACTATCTTGTTCCCAAGTGTGGCACTTTATTCTCTCCTAAAGGAGTGAGATGAGCGCTGCAACTGGACCTAATGGTCAGGGGTACCTTTATCTTTAAAGGAGCGATCTATTACAGAAAATGAATGCATTAAAAGAAAAAAAATTGGGAAAGGTTGGCTATATTAGGACAGGTTAGCTCTTTCTGTTGAACTCAGCTATTAAGATCCAAGCCTGCCCCTACTATAATAGGCATATATTGATTGTTTCTTGGTCATGCTAGGGCAGGCACCCCCAAACTTGGCCCTCCAGATGTTTTGAGACTACAATTCCCATCATCCCTGACCACTGGTCCTGTTAGCTAGGGATAATGGGAGTTAATAGTCCCAAAACATCTGGAGGGCCAAGTTTGGGGATGCCTGCCCTAGGACATGACAGAATGCCAGGAACTGTTTTTTCTGTATAGAACAGTATTCAGCTCATCAAGAGTTGGGAACCTATGGACTTATGGAGTGTAGACACGGAACCAAAGAAACTGGCAGACCAAAAAGCAAAGCTTTGCAGGGTCCAGGTGAGGTAGTCTTTGAATATGGTCAGAAAGCAATCTTTTCAGCCGAAAGATTATTACATAACACTCTAATTCTGGACACATTAGCAGTTGTATACTATATATATATGAAACAAAATTGCTATAATCCACTTGCTATTCTTCTTTCAAGGCAATAGGGGGCAGAGAATCAGTGCACCAGCAACATGTGGTCAGTTTTCATGTTAGAAAGGAGTGAGGGATCCTCTTCCTTCTCAGTGGACAAAAAGGCAGTTAAAGCATTAAGAATCCTAATACAGTGGTACCTCGGGTTACATACGCTTCAGGTTACATACGCTTCAGGTTACAGACTCCGCTAACCCAAAAATAGTGCTTCAGGTTAATAACTTTGCTTCAGGATGAGAACAGAAATCGTGCTCCAGCGGCGCGGCAGCCTCAGGAGGCCCCATTAGCTAAAGTGGTACCTCAGGTTAAGAACAGTTTCAGGTTAAGTATGGACCTCTGGAACGAATTAAGTTCTTAACCCGAGATACCACTGTACACCAGCCACAGAGTGTTTGAAATTAGCCAGGCGCCAAGTGAAGATGTGTGGGTGCCAGGAGAGCGCCTGACATCTCCACTGTCTGGAGGTGCATGCCTGGAGATCACTGCAACTTGACTGTTTCCACACACTAATACCACATCCTGTAGAATTCTATCGGCTATATTTTATCTGCACAATCAGAATGAATTTCAGGAACCAAAATGCTTTTTCTGGGCAGCCTGAGGAGAGGCAGTAAACAATGTTATAGTTAATGGTTGTAGCTTGTCTTCGCTTACCCCACCCCACTGCCTTGCTCAGTTGTGAAGTCGTCTTACATTATGAATGGTCTGTGTCGCCATTAAGAAAAAGGGGCAGGAATAGGCCAATAATAATAATAATAATAATTTATTTGTACCCCGCCCATCTGGCTGGGTTTCCCCAGCCACTCTGGGCGGCTTCCATAGAAACCAAAAAACACTAAAATATCACACATTAAAAACTTCCCTGAACAGGGCTGCCTTCAGATGTCTTCTGAATGTCAGGTAGTTGTTTATCGCTTTGACATCTGATGAGAGGGCGTTCCACAGGGCCACTACCGAGAAGGCCCTCTGCCTGGTTCCCTGTAGCTTTGCTTCTCGCAATGAGGGAACCGCCAGAAGGCCCTCGGCGCTGGATCTCAGCGTCCGGGCAGAACGATGGGGGTGGAGACGCTCCTTCAGGTATACTGGGCCGAGGCCGTTTAGAGCTTTAAAGGTCAACACCAGCACTTTGAATTGTGCTTGGAAACGTACTGGGAGCCAATGTAGGTCTTTCAAGACCGGCGTTATATGGTCTCAGCGGCCGCTCCCAGTCACCAGTCTGGCTGCCGCATTCTGGATTAGTTGTAGTTTCCGAGTCACCTTCAAAGGTAGCCCCACGTAGAGCGCATTGCAGTAGTCCAAGCGGGAGATAACTAGAGCATGCACCACTCTGGCGAGACAGTCCGCGGGCAGGTAGAGTCTCAGCCTGTGTACCAGGTGGAGTTGGTAGACAGCTGCCCTGGATACAGAATTGACCTGCGCCTCCATGGACAGCTGTGAGTCCAAAATGACTCCCGGGCTGCGCACCTGCTCCTTCAGGGGCACAGTTACCCTATTCAGGACCAGGGAGTCCTCCACACCAGCCCGCCCCGTCCCCCAAAAACAGTACTTCTGTCTTGTCAGGATTCAACTTCAATCCATTAGCCGCCATCCATCCTCCAACTGCCTCCAGGCACTCACACAGGACCTTCGCCAATATACATGTGGACTGCCCCTGAATAAAATGTCTTATCTTTTTTAAGTTCTTAAAGCTCTTAAGCTAGCTCATGAACTAGCCAGGTGTTTAACTGATAATTAGGTAAAAGGGTAAAGGTAAAGGACCCCTGGACATTTTTTTAAAAGTCTTGTCAAAGGTGACTATTGGGTGTGCTACTCATCTTGCTTCAGGCCAAGGGAGCTGGCGTTTGTCCACCGACAGCTTTCCGGGTCATGTGGCCAGCATGACTAAACCGCTTCTGGTGCAATGGAACACCGTGATGGAAACCAGAGCACACGTAAACACCGTTTACCTTCCTGCTGCAGCGGTACCTCTTTCTCTACTTGCACTGGCGTGTTTTTGAACTGCTAGGTTGGCAGGAGCTGGGACAGAGCAATGGGAGCTCACTCCATCGTGGGGATTCAAACCACCAACCATCTGATCGGCAAGCCCAAGAGACTTAGTGGTTTAGAGCACAGTGCCACCCATGTCCTTACTGATAATTGCCTGATATTTTTTTCAAATGATGGACTGACTGTGATTAATTAAGGCTTTGGAACCGTTTTGCCCCCAAATGACTACTAGACATTCCGTTTTGGTAACTGAAGCCTTGGTTTCAGGAGCCATTGGGCACCTAGCTTTTATATCTTGGGTTTTAACACTGCAGCCACATACCAATGGCACAGAAGAAAATATAGCATTTTTGTGTTAATACAGAATCACAGAATTGTAGAGTTGGAAGGGACCCTGAGGGTCATCTAGTTCAACCCCCTGCAATGCAGAAATCTTCACTGAAGCATCCATGATAAATAGCCATCTAGCCACTGCTTAAACTACTCCTCTCCACAGGGAGAGCATGGAAAAACAAACTTGCATTGCCTTACGTTAAAATAAATACAAAATGACAGTTTTACCATAGCCAAAAAAGATAGGGGACACCACTGTTACAGAGAAACTGAAGAACAAGCGTGAATAACCAGACCACTGCAAAAGAAAACTGATTTCTGGAAACATGGCCCGAATTCCTAAAGTACACTAGAAGCACAGGAATTGATTATATCTTCAAAGCAACACAGTAGATTAAATTGACTGGGAAAGTAAACTAAAAAAAAGTTTAAGCCTACAGTGGGTTACTTTTGTTTCTTGTTATTAAAGCAAACAAGGAATCTCCCTTATGTTAGAGTATTTCAGTCAAGAAGGCCACCGACAACTGTAACTTACTCAGAGTATTAATTGAATGTGTTTTATTTTACACCATGATGTGAGAACATAACACCTGTTTAATAAAAGTATACACATTTGTAACTTCACCCAGAATACACTTTTAATGCACATTAAAAAAAGCGCTCATCTTACAAATTGTTTTGCAATCCAAATATACAATAGCTTGGAAAACAAATAGTTTAGAAAATGAATGCCAATGTAAAAAGACTACTTAAACCTATAACAGTAGAGTTTCTGCATGGCTCATCTTTACAGTTTTCTTACTGCTTCATCAATATCAGTAATCTGTTCCTTCAACTGGCTCCACTGTTCTGGATTTAGAGAGATACCTAAAGTAAACCAAAACAAATCCTTGGAGGTTATTATAGATTCACACTTATGCTATAAACACACTTACACAACTGCAGAATTCACAATGCAGAGATGCTTCAAGAGAACCTCAACTTTTGTATTAAAAAATGCTGATTTGAGGACAAGAAACTTGAAAGGTAGGATCTCAGAAGAGTTGGGGGGTCAAGGGCAATCAGCGCCTCTATGATCCAAGTCAAAATTTATGCAGTACGAAGTAGATAATCCCTCTTCAGGAATTCTACCAAGCCAAGTATTTACACAAGACCAGAGAAACAAGTTACCTGGAAGTCACTCTTGACATGGCTCACTTGTAACATTATACACAGCAGAGCTTGTTGTAGTTAAGACTTCAAACACTCATCAAAATGTTACTTGCAGTTTCCCAGCCCAGTTTAAAAGTGCCTAGATATTAACAGCCACAGAATATTAAAGCAGATACATACCTAAGCCTCAAAGGCCTTAAAAGCTGGAGGGGTTCTGACATGCTGATTCAGCACACAAGTACTGTACCATCCAAACAACAGACTGAAAGATTAGTAGGACCAGCACTGACAGCACAATCCAAACAAACGGCTAGTTATTCAAGGAACTTTGTCTCCTTTTGACCTACTTGTTTCCTGCTCTTTGAATGGAAACCACACAGAGTGCAAACAGTATGACCAGGAAGGGCATACAGGACAGATGTGCAAGTCAGCCTGCCCATTTATTTGCATTCTATGATCAGAATCATTTATTTCTTTTTGTATTTCAGTAGGCATGGCTAGAGCACAGATCAGCTGAAAGTCTTGCACAGACAGTTTAAGGATCTACAAGACTGCATGATGTTCTTTCCTTTCTCACCTGCTCAGGGCTGGCATCACCTAGGATTTCTGTCAACAGGATCAAAACAAAACAAAACTGAACGCAGCTCAAAATTCACTTTGAGAACTTTTGAGTTATATGCAATGCCAAACATCAATGCATGGGGATGGAAGGGAATGTGTGCAAAATGAGAGGCAGGTGGTGATCTTAAGTTAGATCCCTAAGCCAATAACCTAACAAACCTGAATGGGCACCAGAACTGCTGGGGCCAGAGAAACAGAAACCTCCAAATAGGTCTACGTCCAACCTGTCTGTATCTACTTTGAGGGTAGGCAAACCAAGAGCCCGGAAACAAAGGAATGTTTGGTTGTGTTCAGATTGGCCACTTCTCACAAACTAGTTAAATATAGTGTGACTGAATGTGAAAAAGGACAGAATCTGTATGCCTTTAGTAGCTGTGTAGAACAGGGAATTTTGGTAGATGTGTCTTGCTATGTCATGTCTGGTATATCTAAGTAATATTGATGATGTGGAAGAATGGACTGTACTCCCAATCCTTTATTATTCTGTTGGGAGCCGCCCAGAGTGGCTGGGGAAACCCAGCCATATGGGCATGGTATAAATAATATATTATTATTAATTATTATTACTACTACTACTATTAATACACCTAGTTACCCTGACTTAGATGTTTAGGTATGGGGCCCAAGAACCCATTATAGTGCATAACGTATTATCAAAAACTGTAGTCACCATGCAGACAACATAAGAATTACCTTTTCTGCCAGGTTTCATTTCACCTTCTTGATCCATCCAGTATTCTCTAATATCAATTAGGACTTTACCTTTAAAATCACGAACACTGACATATCTCATTTTACCAATCTGTCAACAAATTAGAGAACTAAATCATTATTTCACCAAACACATGATACAGCTCTTCAAGCACTATTAAGATCTTGTGTATGATACAAATAGAGTTTATTTTAGAGATTATGGGATCAAGTGTTTCTTCTCAGTGAAATCTCTTACAACTAACAAGCAACGACAGCTCGAAGAGACAGGAGAAGCCAAATCTTTCTGCAGAAGTTATTGCTAAACCAAACTGATTTATTTCCTTTTTCTCAAAAGCGTGCTTTTTTAATAGAAATATTGTCAAGGAATATAAAAAAACTCAATCACCTTCAGCCCTTTACTAATGAGGACGAAATCATCATCCTAGCCTTGGGCTTTCAGAAATATGAATCCACATTCAAATTGAAAAATAGGGTAGATACGCACAAGTTCAGTAAATTTTGATCTTCAAACATATGCATATATGAGATTATGATTAGCATCTGGAAGTAACCTTAAATGAAAGGCAACCAAGCTGATTTCTATTTCACCAAGAACAGCAAGGTATGAAAAAAGGAAAAACATATACATTACATTATCAGAATATGCTATTGTAAACCAAGTACAGTCGTACCTCTTTTTGCGTCCAGGATCTGTTCCGGAGCCCCGGACACTTGACGAAAGGGATGCTCGACAGAGCGTCGCTCTGCGCATGCGCGAAGTGCAATTTAGCACTTCTGCATGTGTGGCAAACCCGGAAGTAACCCGTTCCGGTACTTCTGGGTTTGCTGTGGATGTTTGATGAAATGGACCCTAAACGGGGCGGACTCAAAATGAGGTACAACTGTACAGTGAAAATGCGCTAGGCTCCAACCAGAGGCCTATATTTAGCTTAGGACACCAAACCCATATGCAAGCAGTTTCAAGATTAGTGTTCAGGTTGCACCATCAAGAGAAAAAAACATTCTGAAAGCAGGAAACTGCAGCCTGCAGAATGCTAGTTAGAAAAATTGATAGCAGCTGATACTCTCAGAAGCCTAGCTCAAAAAGAAGTACAGTGAACCACATTTAAAAAAATATGGTGGATAATGATGCAACAGTTTTGGTCAAGGATATTACACCAAGTGCACCGAGATGCAAAAGCACCTTCCTATAATTCTAAAATTACTAAACTGTCTGAAGACCCCAAAAAATGCCACACATATTTGCAGGGTTGAATAGCTTCTGTATCTGTTGTATTTCAAAGGATTACCAAAATATCTACCACTGAAGATGTCAAGAACATCTTGGGTGTGCCTTGGCTATCAATAGTATAATCTTAATATATTTTGCAATGCGAGGAGTAACATCTGAAATGTTTTTAAATGTTGACTCCTACGTGCTTAAGAGTTTCAACATACACAACTGTAAGTTCCACTAGCTCAGGCCTCCTCACTTATTATAATCTTCCCTTTTCTGCATGCAGCAACATCCCAATCTCATGCAAATGACCCATGACCACTGAACAGGACTTTGAAACACACAGTTCCTGCCCATAGGCAAAATTTCCTACACCTAGCCCACTACCTCCACTTCTCTAACCCGCCCATCTCTGCTCCTTATTTGCCATCTTCACCAGCACCTCCAGACACTTCAATTACTTTCCACTCTCAGAGTAAACATGTAGAACCAATGGGGAAAAAACTCCATGCAAAATGCTATTATAACAGTAATTTGCTTAAGTCATCCAACAAGTTCCTAGTTGTACTGTAATTTGAAGCAAAAAGTTCCTAGCTCATGCTCTTAACCAGAACACTGCTTACCAATTAGCTGTCCAAAGTAGTACAAGAATGGCTAATTACAAAATCAAGTTTTCTAAACTGCATACCTTTAATTAAGAACACTCTTCAACCCTTCACGCTTGCTGCATAAGCAACTATCGGATCACACTGCAGATAGTAGTGTTAAACATAACATAGACCATCTGGGATCCAGTAATCTTCATTTATTTGGCAGCAAATCAGATGTACCATTCAAGTACAATTTTTCAACATTTCCTTTCGGATTAAAGTTCAATATAGTTTTTCTTTGTGTGAGCATTGCACAGGCATGGACTAGTTCCTCAGTGAAGCAGAATTTAATGTGCTTTCTCCTCATGTCATTCATAGACAAGCTAAGATGACTTGACATATCTGTGCCAGTCAAATTAAAATTGCTCCCATCTTTCAGTCCAGTAGCTCCCAGCAAGCAGGGCCACCAAACCCCAGACAGGAAAATACTGTTACTTGGGGAAGTTCAGCTTCCTTCCTGACCCTACCCACTACTGACTGATCCTAAACAAAATCAATTTTACTTCTCCAGCTCTCCCACTTCACGCCACTCCCTTTGTGTTACTGACACTGACTAGTAGTGGGGAAACTGTTTCTGCGAAAACATAAACCTTCTGAGTCCGTATAGCTTTTCTTTGGATGAAGGTCAGTATACTAATAATATAATATAATATAATATAATATAATATAATATAATATAATATCATATCATATCATATCATATCATATCATATCATATCACATAATATAATATCACATAATATAATATCACATAATATAATATATAAATAGCAGTTTAGGAAAGCTACTACTAAATCTGTTTGCCTGTGCTTGTGTACTAGATGCTTGTAAATGGGTTTAGCTCACTGTCGTCTTAAGGATTCCAATCTTGCAAAGTTATGAAAACAGAACACAGGCTTTAGTTATTTTCCTGATGATGACAGGTCTTCCACTTTGTAAAATTCAAGTACAACCCACAGCACAAGAACTGGGGATCCCACTAACTACTCAAAGTAAGAGCCACCAGTTACCTGAAACATATTCTCATCTCTGTTGCTACTTTGCTTGGAGGAGGCGGCACCTTTGGAGCTTTCACCAGTCTTCTGTTTCTTCACAGGCTTTTCAGGCACTGCTTGTTTTTTCCTTTTCACCTTGACATTTAAAAATCAAAGTGAATTAAGAACCTACTGGAGAAGTAGTAGTTTCAAGTTTACACCAATATGTCTCTCCCCCCTCCCTCACAACAGTGTAGGAAGAGTGTTCAAATGTACTCAATATTTGATCAGAGAAGGCCCCAGAAAACCATTTAACAAAAAAGTACCCATGTTCACAGGGGAGACACAATACTTACATACAAAGAACAATTTTACTAAGTAAAAGCTACATTTTTCTCATTGTGGGAAACTAAACCTTTTTCTATCAAGGTTCGATGCAGGCCTTAAAAGGTAGAAGAAACCTTATTTGCATCACCGCATACTTAAAATATAACCACATTAAAGTTACATCTACAGAAGGCCAGATAAAATCAATGTGAAACTGCAGCAAACTCTCAGAACAGTCTTGAATGGGGTCAATTGGCTTTGCTTTGTATTGAGAAACTTCCTGAGTTTGTTTACTCCAGTATCTCACTCTAGATAACTTGGGCTTGAAACTGTAAATCCAGGAATTCCCTTAATGTTTGGCAAACTGTGTTGGTAAATAATAGGCACTTCCCTTCCATAGAAGTGTTCTTTGTACCAGCAGCTAGGATATCATCTTACAAATGAAAATGTAAACTCCCTTAAGATTAACTGGATCAAAGAGAGGCAAAAGAACATTGCAAAATAATGTATGCAACTTTCTACAACATAATGTATAAAAGACTGAGGGCTGGCAATACCAGACATAACAGCACTTGAAACCACAGCTCAAAAATGTTGCCCTTTCTGTCCCATCTTCTGTGAGAAAGGCGAAACCAAGATCCCAATTCATTTGTGCTCAAAAGCTCCCCAAACTATTTTGACCCCGCCCTGATCTATGTTGGCAATCCTGAACACCTCAAGTCCACAAAAAACGGGCCACTACCCAAAGAATATTAGTTACAGGTACATAGGGAATTGCTTAAAAAATATTTAGATGAAAAGCCAAATTCACCTAACTGCAAAATTCCGTGGCCTGGGACAGAACGAGGGGCTTTGAATGCATAGTCTGATGCACTTACATTCTACTAGTTCAACAAAAACACCTTTGTGAAATTCTCCAAGTACAGCCAAGTAGCTGAGAGAAGAATCAGGCCATGGGCGGGATGGAATCCTGCTCAGAGATGACATTTCAAGACCAAGCTAGATGTTGATCATTTGAACATTAAGGTTAACAGTTTGCTGTTCAGAACATTTATCTGCAAGCTAGAGGGATCCATTCTTTCCAAGATTTAGTGGTAAACACTTCTATACCAGTTATGCTTCTCCATTTCCCCTCATCGGCAAGTGGGTAAAGCACCACAACTTAGTAAATATGCGGATAGTAAAGTTCTTTAAAATGTGAAGTAACTATACGTCAACATTTTGAGAAACTGCAACTGGACTAGTACTTATGTTGTAAATAAAAATATGCCCTTTTCCCTTATGGGGTTTCTAAGAGCCCATATAGAGTCCTTACATAGGTTCCCTATTGGTAGGAGAAAATAACAGAGGCCAACCAGAGAATATTGAGAAGCAAAGCAGCTAGTAAGCTCGATCTTTATTGATCTGTTGCAACAGGGTGCTCTCCTCACTCGCAGGAAAGGAGGAGGACCCAGAAAAATGCTGTGCAAGGGCTTATAAAGACTTTTGAAATTCCCATCCTGTAGATCAAGACCACCCCCCAGAATCATCATACATACATCACAGGAGGGGTGTAACCTAAGACCACCCCTCAGATACATCACAGAAAAGGTGGTCTTAAAACAGAAATTTCAATATTGTTTTTCTCTTGTCCTTGTTTATTTCCTGTCTGGCAGGTTACTTGATTGGATTGCCTGAGGAGCCTGGCCAGTCTTTTGTAATGATAAGGCTCACACCCTTATTCAAACACAGATATACCCTTAAGACAGGATTTGTGAAGGAAAAGACAATGGGGAGGCTTTTCCATTTTGACCTTGCAGAGAAAACATTTGGTCAGTTTAGGAATCAAAATGGTTCCAGGTTGGTCTTCCTGTGCTGATCTATGTATGTGCGGTTATGAACATTACCATATATCTAAGACCATAAAATTCCTATCACACTTACCCCTCAAGTACAAAAAAAAATTCCCTGAGAGATTCATTCTTCCCCCACTTTACTGACTGTGCATGCTAAAAAAAAGCATTCAGCTACAAGAGAGCTATGCAATCTTCTACATGCCTAACTAGGTCCTAAATACCAGTATAAGTGGAACTTGAAAAATAAATGTGCCCGGAATTGTGGGTATACTTGAAATGAAAGGTCTTAAAGGGTCATTGCCTTAAAATAGGTTGATGTATTTAAAAAATACAAACAGAATAAAAAATAAAAAAGTTCTGATCAAGATATCCATTCTGATCCAAATATTCCATAACTTTAAAATGAAATAAAAAATCATGAGTAGCACAAGTATGCCCTCAAAAGACTGACTCAATTAAAGAGAAGTGCATTTTAATTATCTTTTTAAGAACAAGGAAAGTAGATTTGTAAAATCAGCTCCCCTGAAGATATATTTCTCTTATACCGTTATGACTTTTTTAGGCATATATGCAAGTCTTAGCCATTTATACACTTCTCTGTGTAAGTAGAAAGCATAAACTCTAAAATTAGTTTCTGGGTGGCTTGTGCCACTGTTTTATTCTTGCTCAATATTTTGAGCAAGAACACACACACACACATATACTGAGAGAGAGAGAGAGAGAGAGAGAGAGAGAGAGAGAGAGAATGAATCACCTTTTTGTCAACTTCACTGTCCGAATCACTGGCAGATGAGCTTGAAGACACAAGTTCTTTTGATTTCGGCATTCTAGGAAGGAAAGAAATGTTGTTGTTTTTTAAAAGAGCTTCATACACTAAGTGATTGTTAGAATTTCACACCCCCTCCCATCAAGCAATCTCCTCCATCACTGTCATTTCACACACAACTGCTCTGAAGTTCCACTGAAATTAAATGGGCTTCAAAGTAATATTTAAGAATTGGGATACGAGCCATATCTTGGCATTGGGCTTACCACTGGGGAAAAGTGGCAGTAGGGATATATATAGTAAATGACTATGGAGAGAAACACAAAATGCTTGGTTGTTAGGTAGCTTTGATTTTAAATAGGGTTAACTGATGTCCTCTCTGCTTATGAGACAGTGAATGAGACACATATAGGATGTTACTTTATCTTAAATCAATACTATTAACACATTGCAATCCTATCCAACTGTTGTTTGAAGAATATACTGTTATAGTCTGATAGATCTGAACTTATTCCTCTGTTAGAGCAAAGGCAGAGAGATGGATAGGACTTGCATGGAGGAACAGTAGGGATCAGGTTACTTTACACCTTCTGAAACAACGTAGCAAGTAAGACAGCAGTAAGTAAAAATGTATTTGTTTTAGAAGAGAGCAAACGCCTGTACAGTGGTACCTCAGGTTAAGTACTTAATTCGTTCCGGAGGTCTGTTCTTAACCTGAAACTGTTCTTAACCTGAAGCATCACTTTAGCTAATGGGGCCTCCTGCTGCCACCACGCCGCCGGAGCACGATTTCTGTTCTCATCCTGAAGCAAAGTTCTTAACGCAAGGTACTATTTCTCGGTTAGCGGAGTCTGTAACCTGAAGCGTATGTAACCCGAGGTACCACTGTATTTTCAAGGATTGTGAGGAAGCTGATCCACCTCACAGGTGGTAAGGTTTAATAGTAAATAATGCACTCAGGCAAAGCTGGGGTGTTATGTACAAATCCTAACAAGATGTGGCAGAGTACAGAATGTATCACACCTTTGAATAAATGCTTTTGCTTATGAGTGAAGCTGAAAAAATGTTCTACAAAATCTAAGTGATAATTTGCAAGTGGCATGACAGAACCGATGGATATGTTCTGTGAAATACCAATTTGTTATTCCAGTTTCAGAATGAAACAAGATGGCTGTGTTCTAACTCTACTGCTGGAGGCAAGATGCCTCTGAATATACACTGCAAGGAAATTCATCACAAGTGCATCAGGTGCTGCTTGCGGCTTTCCCACAGGCATCTGGTTGTCCACTGGGATAACAGGATACTGGGCTGGATGAGCCTTTGTTCTGATCCAGCAGACATAATCTTATGTTGCCCTACATATATATCAGGAATTCTTCCCACTTAACCCTTTAAAGAACTTCTGGCTCTCTCTCTCTCTAGGCAAGGCGTGGCTTCCGATTCCAGCTCCAAAAGATAACACATGGGAGAAAAAAACAAAGCAGTGAAATATGCAGCTTCATCAGAGATCATACAGCTTTTCTCCAGGCAAGTATATTTGCTTGACCACACCACACCAATGACATGTTTAACTTCTCAGAAAAATTAAACAAGCAGGCTTCAGGTGCTTCACTAAGGCAATTAAGGGGAAAGGCATTTATTATATTTATTATATCCAACCTTTCTTCCATCACAAATTTATTGTGGTATAAATTTGAGTGAAATATAAGAAACATGGGAAATGGCAGATGGATGGAATTATTATTATTATTATTATTATTATTATTATTGTCAGAGACCAGCTTGTAAGGAATAAAAAGTAGTAAAATAGCCAGAGCCCAGCAGTTTCAATGCAAATGGGAAAACCATATCAAGGCAATTAAAATGGATTAAAAAATAGGAAGAGACAAACACTAGAAATACAGATATGGAGGGCAGTATAAAGAAGACAGGTAGATCCCTGGATATTACAAGGGAGGAGTCCTGGGGGCGGGAAGATTAACAGGATAGGCATACTGAGAGAAGAGGGTGAAGACTGAAAAATGCAAGTAGTATTCTTGGGAGAGGGGAGATGCAGAGCATAGGGTTATGCTTAACTGATAGAAACCTACCCACCAATGTCTGGGATAGCACAGCCCTATCATTCAAAAATACCTCTGGTTTAGGAAGAAATCTGCCCACCTATGTTGCACCACTACAGGCTTTCACACTAGCTTACCCAACTGCAACTCCTCCCTGACTACTTCAATCCTCCTGGAGGAAATAGAAATCCCCGTATTTGTTGGCCTCCTCAATTTCTTTGCAGAAACATCTGAGGCCCACCCACATGACGACAGAATGTAAGTAACACGCCTGTGTTACATCCCGTCTTTCTGGATTCAGAGGCATGTGCTACAGCCATACTGTATCTGAGATTCTCTCACTGTATGAACTGTGAAGGTACAGTGAGAACTTTATGTGCTATTACCACTTAATTCACCAAGAACAAAGATTTTCAGAAGAGCAAAAGGGAAGGGAATTTGGGAGGAGAGAGGTGATGGCAAGATGAGCATACAGACCTGTGTGCATTTAAGTCTATAGAATAAAGAGGAGAGGGAACTAACAGATGATATAGTGCAGCTGCATGTGTAAATGTAGAAGGAAAATGAACTTGGAATAGGCTAAAATGTGACTAAGCCCATGGTTAAAGCAAGACATCAATACTGTATGTTGTGTGCCATCCCACACTCTATGTTCTGGTACTGCTTCAAATTGGGGGCAACAGACCAGGGGCAGGCTTGGCTCTGCCATTTACTTGCTGAGCTTCTTGCTGCCACCCAATGGTGCCTCAAGTCCTGTGCCACATGGGGCACCCAAGGGACAAAATGGCCACTCAAGAGGCGGATGATGGAACAGGAAGGTGAGGCTACAACACAGGAAAAAGCAGATGGCGGGTCACTTAAAATGCAGAGTGCGTGTCACTGTTGGGGCCAAGGTATCCTAGAAGGCGCCATGGTTTTGTTGGGGGGGGGGTCCCGTCATTTGAGTAAAAGGAGAGAGTGCAGCCCAAGGCCCCAGTAACACCCATGTGGAGGAAAAGCGGGAGGGGAGCAGGTTGCCAGAAAATCAGAGAACCGTTTGGTCACAAGGGACCCCAAGGGTTATCTAGTCCAACACCCTACAATGCAGGAACCGTTTTGCCCAGCGTGGGGCTCGAACCCACGGCCGTATCGTGCTCTGCCGACCGGGGACCCGTAACCAGCCAAGATGAAGATGGGGAGAGAGAGAAAGACAGACCAGACCACAGTATGGAAGACCAGAGACGGCGCCTTTAAGACAGCCGTGTAGATGAAGCCGGGGGGGGGGAGGGGAAGAACCTGGGCCAAGGCGGTGAGGTGGGAATCCCCCCAGGCCAAGTCGAGCTGGGGGGCGGTTCCCAGCCGCCATTTTCTCCCTCCCTCGGATGCTTTCTCTGCCCCCTCCCTTCCCCAACATGGCAGCCTCTGGGCTGCTGCGCCGCCTCCGCCTCCTCCCTCATGTTTCCCTCCACCCCTTTAGAATTAGGGAATGGGGAGTCCGAACACGACCCGCACCGATAGGGAGCAGTTATTTGTCCCATGGCTCCCTCGCTTCTCAGGGGCGAGCGTCGCCGCCGCCTCTCATTTCAGGGACTCGGGTCCCGAGGAGCCCAACATGGCGGCTCAAACCGCCGCGCCGCGCGCGCAGGCAACAGCGAGGGTCGAGAGTTCCATTCGAACGTGACCCCCCGCCCCCGCAGAAAGAGCCACGGGAAGAGGGCTGGGGAGCGCGCGCGAGGAGTAACGGAAAAAGCGGCACTCACGTTCCACTCAGAGCCCGCTGCTCTCACTGCCTTCCTCTCGGCTTGCCTTTTTTATCCCCGCCCCACGCCGCTGCAAAAGCGGAAGTGACGTGAGCTCCGGCGGCCCGCCCACTCCAAAAGACCGCGTGAGGGCGCACGCACACCGTGCGTGAAGTTAGCGCGCTGCGCGCGGCGAGGCGAGAGGAGTTTTAAGCGTGTGGGTGACTCGTGGGACGTAGAAATGCGTGCAGCATCAACCATCTTAAATTAAAAAAAATAAAAATCGAAGATTTCATTTATTAAATTCATTTTTCAAACCCTCAAAAAATATCACGATAAAACTGAGAAAAAAATCACAGCACTGATTTACAACATACAACGGTTAAAACACTGAAACTGGTTTAGGTCGCCTCAACTTTATAAGCTTCTGGCTAGGCTTGTCTAAAATGTTTCCGGCAAGCGTGGAAAGGAGTATAGCGCCGGCTTGCTCTTAATACAATAGACAGGGAATTCCAAAGTGCAATGTGCTGCCACACTGAAAGTTATTACAAATGTGGAATGGGTATTATGTGCCACTTGTATGTTCAAAGCATGTGGCTTGTATTCTATGAAAGTTTATCATCACCATCATTCTATATTTAAAGTAAGAACAGCTAAAAACATGGGAATGCAATCATTAAAAAACTAATTACCGGGTAAACATTGTTATAATTGCAACTTATATTTAAAAAAATCTATTAATATTTCCTGCTATAAAAAGTTGTTCGTCTTTTGGGGTGCTGCAAGACTCCCTTGTTTTTGCTGCAGAGCTGCCACTCTGGAATGGAATATGAATGCCCCTTCCTTGCCCAAGCCTCAGGTTGAGAGAACATGAATAAGTAGAGGAGCCTTCAGACTGTATTAGTCAGTGCTTTGTTTTCTAGAAAAAGAGATGCCGGTACTCTGTAAGTGCCACACTTTTTAACAAGAAAAAGAGATGCTGTACTGCATACCGTTGAGTAACCCCTGAAAAAAGCCCTGGTATTAGTGTTTCATTTTCTGCAACTTTTAAAATTAAGGTCTGTAGGAGTACCTGAGGAACAGCATACCTGAGGTGTTGACTCCTAGAGAATTGCAAAGCCAACAAAATACAGTTTGTAAAATGTTCAGAAGTTGGGAGAGGAATTGGGTCATTCATTGCCAGCAATGCCATAGAGAATATCCCCTAAGTGCCAGTATTGTCCATTTCCACCCTTGATGTGTGCTTGGATTTCCCATCTTAGAAACAGAACCAAAGAGCTGTCCAGCAGCATTTTGACAAGATGCAGTCGCTAGGAAATCATCTTCACAGAGTGACATGGAATTGAGTAAAATGAGGTGTTGCAATTGCTGTTGTTTAGTCATTTAGTCGTGTCCGACTCTTCGTGACCCCATGGACCAGAGCACGCCAGGCACTCCTGTCTTCCACTGCTTCCTGCAGTTTGGTCAAACTCATGCTGGTAGCTTCGAGAACACTGTCCAACCATCTTGCCCTCTGTCGTCCCCTTCTCCTTGTGCCCTCAATCTTTCCCAACATCAGGGTCTTTTCTAGGGAGTCTTCTCTTCTCATGAGGTGGCCAAAGTCTTAGAGCCTCAGCTTCAAGATCTGTCCTTCCAGTGGGCACTCAGGGCTGATTTCCTTCAGAATGGATAGGTTTGATCTTCTTGCAGTCCATGGGACTCTCAAGAGTCTCCTCCAGCACCATAATTCAAAAGCATCAATTCTTTGGCAATCAGCCTTCTTTATGGTCCAGCTCTCACTTCCATACATCACTACTGGGAAAACAATAGCTTTAACTATACGGACCTTTGTTGGCAATATTAAGTGCCAAATTGAGCAGTTTTATAGCTGCCTTTGCTGTTCCACCACCTGCTTCCTTTTATTGCACCCTATCCAGAGCACACACTAGTTTGTTTCCTTCTCTCGAGCAGGTTCAGGGTTGGAGGCTTTGTGATATCAGACATGCACAGATCATCCTGATCTAGACTTCTGCTCTAAATCACCACTGTCTCTACTCTGTGGGTTAAGTGTGGAATTTCTGGAGCTTATATGAACCAGTTAAAACATGTAAATGTCTGAATCTGTAGTCATACCACATTAAGCATCTTCCAGGGTGTAGTCTCAGGATGTTTGGCAAGCTCCACTAACTCCCCTTGCTCCCTGTACTGGGCCTGGTAATGGGGTTCCCCTGCCCTACAGTGTTCTGGCTCCAGGCTAGTGCTGACTAGAAGATGGCAGATTATTGTTGTACACCACAAATGACTCAGCAGTGGGGGCGTAAGGAGAACCCGCATTATGATTTGAAAGCTGGAAAAAGAACATGACTGTTAGCTTGAAGAAAGGTCCTTGAATCCCACACAGCAGCTTGGTAACAATGGCACAATTATTATCCCTGGAGAGGCTGCAAAGGAATACTGATGTGCAACTGAAGTGGGGAGTTGGATATTGCTGTGCAATAACAGGGTAATAGCCATAATACTGTAATAAGAGATCTACCAATAACAATTAAATTTATAAATCATATGCAATGTATCTGAGAAACACAATTTTAGTCCTACTGATCATATCTTTATTAGAGCACTAAATTGCAAAAATGGGTCACAATTCAGCAGAAGTACGATATGCTTACTTAACCCACTGATATCAATGGCTTTAACAACGTTAATTCTGCACTGGATTGTGGGCTTCTCATCGTGAGCACTTTTGGGTCAAGTTTCTTTTGTGCAGAGGAGCCGCAAACAAGTCTGGAGTGTCTCCATGTGATTTTACTAACACAACACAGTGCACTTCGTAAAAGGCCGGGTAAGGAAAACGAACTGGAATGGAGAAGAAACCGCGCCCTGGCCAGAAAACTACGTTTCCCGACAGCCTCCGCACGCCTCGTGCGCACGCGCCGAAAGTCTCCGCCCGCGTCACGTTCCTGCCTCGCGGCGACCAAGAGGAACCCAAGAAGGACGGCGGGGAGGAAGGAGAAGAACTACATTTCCCGCCGTCCCCTTTCCCTGTTTTACAACCTAGCAAGTGCCGCGCATGCGCCACGGAGAGGCCTGGCTCCTCAGTTCGCCCGTTGAATCCTCGTAGGTCGGTCGGCGGGCGGCGTGTGGGAGGGGAGAGCCAGACGAGCCAGCAACCTGCGCGCCTGCCTGCGACGGTGTCGGAATCAGTGAACCCGGAGCAGCTGCAGCAGTAGCAGTAGCGGCGTCGTCCTCGGAGCGGGGCGAGCGCCGGAGGTAGAGAGTGTGTTTCCACCGCCGCCATTTCTGTCAGCCCGGACTCATGATTCCCATATGCCCGGTAGTCTCTTTCACCTATGGTGAGTAACGGCCGCTTTGGCGAGCCTGTCGGAGGGCGGAAAGGAGGGGCGGCGGCGATGCGGCCTCTCGCCTCAGGTGTGCTGGTTTTTGACAAGGCCCCTCTCTCTTTCTCTCTCTCCCCTCCCCTCCATGTCGCTGCTGCAGTGCCCAGCCGGCTGGGGGAAGATGCCAAAATGGCCACCGGCAACTACTTCGGGTTCACCCACACCGGGGCTGCTGCCCAGTACAGGTAAAGAGAAGGCGGGCGGGCGGGGGGGGGAGGTGTTTCCCCGGCCCCCCTTCTTCCCTGGCGCAGCGGAGACCTTGGAGAGGAGATGCGCGCAAACGCCGGCGCATGTGCATGCTCGTGCGGAGGTGTTGATGCGTGTTGTGTGCGGCGACGGGGGGCGGAGCCGGTGTCGTCAGGCCTGCTTCGGGTCGTGCTTTGGAATAAGGGCTCCCCGTCCTGCCGTAGGGCTGGATCCGCCTCCTCCTCCTCCCCTCCAGCCTGGTGATTCTGCCGCCGCCTCTCCTCTCCGCCCTTCCAGCCCCGTCCTGCGCATGCTAATGAAGAAGACTCTGGTAGCGAGAGCTGTACGGCAATGGAACAGACTCTGCTGGAAGGATTCATTCGCTTTCCTTGGAGGCTCTTAAGCAGAGGTTGGAGCATAGCTGTCAACTTTTCCCTTTTCTTGCGAGGAATCCTATTCGGAATAAGGGAATTTCCCTTAAAGAAAGGGAAACGTTGGCAGCTATGGGTTGGAGGGCCATCTGTCGTGGATCATCTAATTGAGGTTCCTGCAGGGGGTCGGACTAGATGACCCTTGGTATCCCTTGCAGCTCTACAATTCTATATTTAGGTATCCCCAGATTGTTCAGTGAGACTTGCTTTCCAGCAAACAGGCACAGGGTTGCAGCTTTAAACGCGTTCTATTTCTTTCGGTTCTGCATCCACACTCCTTCCCTTAGTCTCCCCAGCCAGGCCTTGGAAAACCTGTATTTTCCAACTATATTTCTCCCACTACATACTGACTTTTGTGTTCTGTATGCATTCAGTATCCTCCCTTAAATGTTTGACTTCCAAAACCTATTGCAGAGTTCTGTGATATCTTAGACTATTTTTTAATATTCAAAATAAATAAGGTAAAGTATAAAATATAGGCAGGCTGTAAGGACTGATGGCTTATCATCCAGGGCTTTGGATCCTAAAATAAGTTAAGGAAGTTCATGGAAGAAGAGGTTACTGTTCCCGCCTCTCCAAAGCCTCTAAGGGTAGCTTCAGAAATAAAGAGGGCTTAGGAAACTTTCATTCCTGGAACTTCCTGAATGAATGTTAGAATCCAACCCCAGCTGAATATTTGTGCCCTGCTGCAAAAAAAATGGACGTTTGTTATTATTTATTAAATTTCTATGCCACCCTCCATCCAAAGATCATAGGGTGGTTTATAGTATAAGGTTTACAAAGGCAAAGGCTATAGTCTGACCTACTCATTATTAAGAACTGACAGTATTTCCTTTAGGCCCCCTCAGTGCAGACTTTGAGAATTCATGGCTCGTGTGATTCAGAGCAGCTTTCCCATAGTATATTATGTGCCTCATGTATTTTACATTTTTGTAAAATATGTATGTTGCTTTGTGATGACTTGGCTCTAAAAACTATAAATACGTACACTATTTTGGGGGAACTCTTAAACTAAATGTTCAGTATGGTGTGGTTGTGCAATTTTTCATAATTTCGGGAACAGGTGTTACCAAATGAAACTTGAAATGGAATGATTTTGAAAGAGATGATAAATTTCATAACTTCTTAATTACATAACTTCAAAATAGCATGCACATACAGTTCCTCACTTAGCTGAAATTATCCCCAGTGAAAGGAACATTTATTGCATCTGAAAGACAGTCTGTCTCCTCTTTAAGAATTGGGCCATTTTGTTAAATCGTTTTGGTTACTGTGGAAATACCTCCAGTTTAAAATAATTTGTATTTTTGTCAGATTTTGGCATAGTGAAGATAACTGTAATGACAGCACTACTTTATATATAAGTTTACTTCACCAACTTTGTGATCTCTTGTATAATTAGTATGTCTTAGAGGTAAACCTTGAACTTGAAAACTTGTCAATTGATGGCAATTGTTTAATCCAGACACCCCCAACCTGCGGCCCTCCAGATGTTTTGGCCTACAACTCCCATGATCCCTAGCTAACAGGACCAGTGGTCAGGGATGATGGGAATTGTAGTAGAAAACATCTGGAGGGCCAAAGGTTGGGGATGCCTGGTCTAATTATTTTCTTGCTTCAAATATCCACATAGAATGCTTTTATTGTTTCAGGCTTATTTACAGCTGCTAGGTCATATGTGAAATGAAATTGCTACACCTCTTAGGTTTTAACAATTGGAACAGTATTTTATTAACTTAAATCAGTTGCTTATTTCATGGTAAGCACTTGCATATTTCATGGCACTCCGTCTTAAAAGTTTATATTCCTGAAATAAGCAGAGGCTGAGATCCAAAGAACTGCATGTGCAAAGCTATTCAAATCTGGGGAGAGGGCTAAAGATGCTTCCTCCTTGTGAAGTGGTTTCCTGAAATTAGAATGGCTTTTGGAAATGGGGAAATGTGCATCTGCATGTATTCTGCATGGTGCTTGAGATCTTGTCCATATTGTTGGAAATAACATTTTTGAAAGGTATGTAGCCAACCTTCAGTTTATTTCTCTGGATTCGGCGTTTTGCATAGTACAGCAGAAAAATACTTTACAGACTTCTCCATTATTTGGTCTTGAGTCTTAATAATAATGCATGGGTATGCTGTTCCCTGTGTAAGATTTCTAACTTGATGGAATTCTCTCTAGCCACAGTGTAACAGTTGTACTTGCAGACTTGACAAATCTTCCTTTCCAGTGTTCCATTTGAAGAAGTACAACTCTGAATTGTCAAAAGCCCAAATAGATTTTCCAGTTCTGTAATTACTGGAAATAATATTGTTGCCACTTCTTAGAAATTCCCTGCTCATTTCTTGCATTTTGTTGTCTCTATAGCAGGGGTCGGCAACCTAAGGCCCATGGGCCACAAGCGGCCCACGGGGGTTATTTAACCGGCCCCCGAGCTGAGCCGCCCACTTGGTGAGTCCCCGCGCGCTGCGCTAAACCAGCACAGCACAGGGACTTGCTTCCGCGGTGCCAGAAATCGCGTCTGCGCAGATGCCCTATAGCCTATGGATAACACTTAGTGCCTCATACAAAACTTATTTAGGTGGCATATATAACAAAAAGCCATCCTCACCTTTAACAATAAAACAACAATATGGAATGTACTTTATATTTATTTATATATTGTCCGCTCAAATAAAATAGCAAGTCAGTGCGCAATATACTGGTATACGTGAATACAATAAAACATAATATACTGTAAAAACAATACAAAATTATCTCAATAATGATTAATACAAGAACCCTGAACCTGGACCTATGGCATACAAGCAGCTGGTGTAGAACTTTTTATAGCAAGGCTGTCGCATGCTGTTGGCTGTCCTCCTCCATCAGCATTATTGCCATTCCATTCTGCTCCAGGTTAAGTTTCTGGACCATGGCCATGGGAAGCCCCATGTAGAGCATATTATAGTAATCCAGTCTCAAGGTTAGCAGGGCATGTACTACAGTGGCCAGGTTATCTTGACCCCAAGATGACTGTAATGGCATGCCAAATAAAACTGGTGAAAGGCACTCCCAGCCTGATCAAGTTAGGAGAAGCATTTCATGAGGATATTGAGGTCCTGAGCTGTATAGGGCTTTGTAGATTAAATCTTTGAATGACTGATACATTTTAAAATAAATCCTATCTGTTAGGACTTTCTTTTTATTCATTGGCAAAATAAAAAATCTGGGCTGTTATATTTCTTATCCAGATTTTACTATATGTCCAACAAACTCTGTATTTTATGTAAAAAACATTACTTTTTATTTGAAACTCTGAAGGAATATAAAATTACTTATTTTTCTTATAAGAGATCTTAACTTCACAATTGATTGGAATACTTCTGTGGAAGAGCTTCAGATACAGCAAAGATACAACAAAGTTTTAGGTAGAGGATGGAATTACTCCATATGCAGAAATAGTGATTAGAACAGAACAGTTGTCTCCATTCTGTCAAAACTTCTCTAGAGTTTAGGCATGCTTTAATACAGCTATAAAGAAGAGTATCATAAATTATTTTACGAACTATGAATTACCATGGTATTATAGTGATACAACATGTTTCTATGACAGTGATAGCTTATTGCTAATAAAAATGACAGAACTACTGATTCCCATAAGAAAGGGGGGGACACACAACTTCCTAGGTATGATCACAGATGAAAAGAATCTCTAAAAATGTTGATTCAGTACTAAATTATGTATGTGTGGGGGGATTAGTAGAAGAATGGAGTCAACAAGGAACAGGCTATGCATAGATCAGTTGTCATGAGAAATTATTCAGACCAAAGAGAAGGGAAGAATTGGCGTTTGAGACACTATTTTAACTGTCTCCTTTTCACACAGTTTCTGCTTAAAGGGGATTAGCAGAAGTTACTAGTTCTTGCCAATGTGCCTCAGAATACAAGGTTGAGGGAGGCTTCTCTACCCAGGAGTTAGGAGGTCAAATCCTACAATTTGTAAAATCTTGCAAACTCGATCACTGGCTCTGCCGGTTGTGGCAGACGCAAGGGGAACAGGTTTGCTAAAGTAAATGTGGTAACAGAACTATACCAGCCTTAGAATGAATAATGTTAAGGCTGTTCATTCTGTGCCATAACAAAATACATTTTCTTCACATGAAACATTTCAAATATTTCTAAATGGTATATATACTTTTGATTTGCTGCTGCTTCATTATAATGAATGACATTTCACTGCCTTTCTTCTCAAAATAATGAAAACGTTGGCTTCACTTTCCTAACATCACTTTTTAAGCATTCTATGAGCCTACTTTTGTTTTGCATTATATTTAAGCATTTTGTGGGGAGGCATAATTATGTTGCTACTTGAAGCATTTCTTCAAAGATGGCATTTTCAAAAGAACTTTCCTTTTGGGGTATTTTCTTGGACAATTCTTGCAAGATAGGAGTTGTCATTGGAGGTTGCTAGAATGATTGTTTCATGAAGGGTATGTTGCTTATTATTATTTTCTTACTTTCTCTGTAGATTCAGCTGAATCTTCCTTTTTTTCTAATTATACTATCATATCATATATACACTTATACCAGTTTGTTTTTGAATGTTTGAGGTTATGTAGTCGCAATTGCTCCACACATGCATGAGGAAGGAGTAACCAAACACATGTCTCTGATTAACCCCAAAACTACAAAAAAGGACCCCTTCCCCCAAACAGCCTATTTAAATGTCATCAGAATAGAAGTAAGAGCTGCCTCTAGAAATCAGTGGAGAAAAACAGTTTTTTAACGTATCTGGCTTTGACACTAGAGTACTCACCCCATTCTGCCCCTCACCCCTGAACAGCCCAATTAAAATAAGATGTTTGGTGGACCCAGGATGCTGGATAATGGGATGGTCAGAAATGTGAGTGGGAAGGAATTGAACTGCACTCAACATTGCTATGCTTGTAATACAAAATAGTGCACCTAAAATTACTAATTGCTATACAAGAATGAAAATGGTCCCTGCCTGCAAGTTGACGATACACTGCCTTAATGTGGCCTGTTACGAAATTCCTAGCCTTCTATCCTGGGATTCAGCTCCTGCCACATGTTCTTTTCAGCCTGTCAAAGAGCTGTTTGTCAGGCTGCAGGGAACCCAGTTTACAAGGATAAGAAGATGCACAGGGATGACTCCCAGTGGGTCTGTCTTCACTTGCGGTTGTTCTTCCCACAGCATGCTAAACAGCTGTTTGATGGGCTTGGGGGTGGAGGAAGCATGATTTTCAGTGCCAGTCGGCTGGGGAGCATGAGAAACACATGACAGGATCTCTTTCCATCACGTATCATCCCTCCTCACCCTCTATCTGTGTGCGGGGGAGGGTTAATTTGTACATGGCCCTCAACCAAATGTGGCCCACACAGTTATCAAGGTTGCTTACCAGTGATCTAAATGTTTATAATCACATGAATATGGTGCTTACATGACTTTTCTTTGTATGTGTTAGTGTGGGAGATGAAAACACTTTCCCACACAGGAAATTAGCTGCAAATACATTTTCAGGTGTGCTTTTTTTGAGGCTTTCCGTTTCCTGGGAGCATTCTAGGAATCTATATCTGACTCTGTTTCTTTGGTTCTATTGCACTGCAGAGTGTTTGGAAGCATTTACTCTACAGTAGTTGTTTTATATGGAGATGTGAAATCGTACTTTTCTTAGATGTAGTATAGCTATAAAACCAATTACCTGACTCTGATCTATACATATTTTTAAAGCAGGTGTGGGTAAGCATTTCTAGCCAGTATCTCCCTACCTGTCAAATCAACTGATGTCACATTGTCATTAGGTTATACTGGTTTGAAGCCCTGGTTTTAGGACTTTAAAGCACAGTGTGGGCAATTTGAAAGCCCTTTTGCAAACAGCCCTCTCTAAACTTTCAAACATCAGGGGTTCAGAGAGCACTGTAAGGTTGCTTGCAAAAGGATTTCAAACGTGTGGCTTGCCCAAAACTACATCGGAACCAAATGGGGAGCCCTGGTAGGGCAGGTTTGGCCTGTGGGTTGGAGGTTCTCCACTTCTGGTTTATGTAAGTTTGTTTTACATCAAAAAAATATCCTCTCAAAATTATATTTTGTTAAAAATGGTTCATTGGTTAAGGATGCAATCTTGTGCACTTTCCTGGCAATTAACTCCCGGTGAGATTTACATCTGATGAGTATACATGCATAGGATTGTACTCTAAATTATTTTGCTTTTGAGTAGCATTAATGTTCAGTGCCGATTTCGCTAACCTTGTGAAGTTTGCCTCATGTATGCGCAACTGAGCTTTTCCAAGACCATAAAAATGAAAGGCCCCATTGAAAGGTTTTGAGAAATGGGAATTCCATGACTTATTTAAACTCCTGATCACTGTGCTTGTGTTTCAGACTTAGTTTAGCCTTTTTTAAGCTACCCTTAAATTTGGACAATTTAAGCAGCTTTGCTGTTAGGTGTCTGACATTACAACATCATCATATTTCTTGTGTTTGTCTTTTTATTACAGCCAGCAGCCAGCTTCAGGTGTAGCCTATTCCCATCCAACTACAGTTGCAAGCTACACTGTCCATCAGGCTCCTGTAGCTGCACACACAGTTACTGCTGCCTATGCCCCAGCAGCAGCAACGGTTGCAGTTGCAAGGCCTGCTCCAGTGGCTGTTGCCGCTGCTGCAACAGCGGCAGCCTATGGAGGTTACCCAACGGCACATACAGCAACAGACTATGGTTATACACAGAGACAGCAAGAAGCTCCCCCGCCGCCACCTCCAGTCACTACACAAAATTACCAGGTACTTAATGGATAGACCATAATACTTGTGAAATTGAGTCTTTCACCTTTTAAAACATTATGGGCGATAGAATATGTTAAATATAGAGTAAGAATGTGCATGTATAACTCTTATGTAGTTTAGGCCAGTAATTCACAGAACAGACCCTGACTGAGTAGCGGTGAAATGTAATAGGGTAGCAGATCCACCGCCACATCTTCAGCCCTGTCACTCATGCTGGCAGAGGGCATGGGGACAGGCAAATCGCTGTGCCAGCATGAAGTTGGTGTACTGATCAAGCACAAATCAAGTCCAGTGACAATAGTGGGACTGGGTTAAGATCCAGCACATCCTGGACTGGCTCAGCTCCATCTGCCCCTGGGATGGCCTCTTGGGGGACTTCCTGTGCTACTGCTGTTGTAGATGCCTTCAGTGGTACTTCCATGCACCCATATGTTTGGTAAGACAGTACAGAAATCTTTTTTTTCCTTTAGCTTGATCATCGCATAGTCAAATATATTTTTAAAAACCTGAGGATAGCACTATAACACCTAGGGGAAGAAATATGTAAAACATTACTTAATGTGGAAAGTAACAATAATTATTAGCCACTGAACATTCCTAGCAAATTATTAACTGTAGCATAACCACCTCATCAGCATGCTGCAGAACTTTTAATTATTTAGCACTGTACATGCCTGCAGGCTACAACATATGCGAGATATTAGTAGATTATTATACACAACCTGAGATAAAAGGCAATTGTAAGTTACTTTATTTTTGGTATTTGAACATTGCTGTATTTGTTGTATCTGCATATGGTTATGTCTGGAAAAATGTGCAGCTATGAGAACAATGTCAATCGTTTAATGTCATTTATTGTACAAGGGAAAGGAAGTGTATATATGTTAAAGCAATACTGTAAGATTATTTTTTTTAACCCTTTTCCAAAAGTGAGGATTACAATTTTTTAAAAAAATAAACCAAGGATTTCTCAAAATTAAACCATATGATGAGGGCAGTGGATATCAACTGCAAATCCTTTTTTGAATTCCAGTGCTGAGCCATACCATAGAATGTATAAAATAGGAGTGCCTTTGAGTAGGCATAGAGTACCTTTTCCAAATCATTGAGTAATGACGGAGGCTTGAGCCCACAAGTTTATTTAACTGAATACCACCCTGAGGTCTCAGTATCACCATTCCTGCAACAGAGTGTATGAAGTCACCTGTGTGGAAATATGTATGGCTGTGTTAGCAAACATTTTCATTTCACAGTGGAGCACAAAATAGTGTCTATTTGAAGACTGAAAACCCTTCTTAATGTAGAGCAGGAGCAGAGAATCATTTTGCCCCAGTGGGCCAAATTTGTTTTCTGTCCACACCCCTGCAGGCCAAATTTGACCCTTCAATCACCAAATGGAATTATGCTGTCAGATGATGGACAGGTGGCTTTGTGCAGTGCTTTCTAAGCACCTGATAGCCAGCTGGTTGCCAGGTGCTTGGGACCTGCAGCCCCAGCACCAAGTATAGGGCTGACAAAACTGCTTTCTGCAGGGGTCAGCTGTGTGCGTGAATTCCCCAAAGAGAGCTCAGTTTCACAACAATATCTACCTGCTCCACACCTGATGTCACATATGGCACCTGGTATGGGGAAGGTCGGTGCGGTCTGGGGAAAACTTTTTATGACATAAATTTGGCTTGTAACACTGGAGGTTCTCCAGCCTAATGTAGAGGTTTGTGGCTTGGTGTCTTGTGGGTAAAGTAATGGTGATATAGCATTTTAAAAAAACGTAGGGGGAAAGGCTTAACAGGACATGAACATTTGGTTCTTTAATGCAAGATGTCTAGTACTAGCTTCATTTAATCTAGCAATCTTGGGAGGCAAAAAATACATAGTTTGATCCTCAAAAATGTAGCTTACCAATTCTGTTGAATGTTTCTACTATTTTAAAGTCTGATTAATTAGAATAATCAAAATAATTCAGTAATAGTCCATATATTTAATGGAAAAACTAATGTCCATGTGTTTTCCCCCCCATTCCCATGCTTCTTAAGGACACCTATTCATATGTTAGATCTACTGCCCCAGCTGTAGCTTATGACAGCAAGCAATACTATCAACAACCCACAGCCACTGCAGCTGCAGTGGCAGCTGCTGCCCAGCCACAGCCTTCTGTGGCTGAATCGTATTACCAAACAGGTGAGTTGCAAGTTTTAAAGAGAACTCCAGCTTTTTTGTTGTGATATAGTTCACAAATGTGTTACCATCTGCAGATGCTCAGAATCTAGTAAATAAAAGTTTGTTAGTAGCTTGGTTTTCAATGGTTAACTGTTTGGTGGTTGACTTAGTGTTTGTAAAGCAGTTAGGGCCCAGATGTGCGAATCTTAACAATTGTCTAGCTTGAATAAATGCTTTATTCAAAGAAGGATTCTAACACGACTGCATCACAGAGTGCATGCCATGTTTTATCTTCTTAGGACTTGGAGGGGAGGGCCTGTTTGCTAGGTAAAACATCTGGCCATTCTGAACTTTTAAGTCATTGGAGAACAACCTTTTTTGTGACTGCCACAAATAAGGTTCAAAGCTTTTGAGAGTGTCACTCTAATGTATGCTGCTGTGCATATGTCGTCTCATGTGCCTTGGTGCTGTTTTACAACTAGTCTATTCAGATGGGGAGCAAATGGCTATGTGTGAAGGAAATAGGAAAGGAGCAGAGACAGATGCTTTAAATTGTTTCAGAGTAATGGGGGGGGGGTTAATTGCTTTTAACTAGAGAGTTTTTTGGTATAACTCAAATTAGTTTATTTTCTGGACATATCTGTATGGTGCGTTTTATATTGGAGCCCCATCCTAACTGGGAGCTAATCACCTCTTTTCATTAAACCAGATGTTGGTGGGAATTTTTTTTCATATAAATAAGTCTTGTGGCTGCACCAAGTTCATATCGGTGGATAAAATATCAGATAGGAATGTGGAATAAGCATACATTGCAATTAGTTTTTTGATCACTGTTTTCGGTTTAGCCACTATTATGTGCGTTCAAAGAATGTGGAGGTAAACGTGTTAGTTTAAGCGTTGTTGCACTGAAAGTAAAAGCACAAGCTTTAAGAAACGGTTCCAATCCCATTAGTATAGTGATATTTTTATAATAGAAGTTCCAAGTGCAGAGCTTAAAGTGTAGGGTGAGATTTATTCCCATATTGTCTGCCTTATTGAATAATAAGATAAAGTGAAAAATTAAATGCAATTGATTTTTAAATTATAATTGTTTACATGATTATTGAAATATTCATGTAAATATGCTCTTTTGTCTTAATTAGCTCCAAAAGCCGGCTATAGCCAAGGAGCAACTCAGTATACTCAAGCCCAGCAAACTCGTCAAGTGACAGCCATAAAACCAGCCACTCCAAGCCCAGCTACTACTACTTTCTCCATATATCCTGTATCTTCCACTGTGCAACCAGTTGCAGCAGCAGCTACCGTTGTTCCCTCGTATACCCAAAGTGCTACATATAGTACAACAGCAGTTACTTATTCTGGTGAGTATTGCTTGAAGAAGGGATATTGGAGGCTAGAAATGACTATTTAGATGCCTTTGTAAGATCAAAGGTACAAATGCTGTGCTGAACATGTCTAGATTTTTCAAAGACCGGTTCTGTACTCAAATTACTTCTTGGGAACTTTTGCTTTGTCAAATGTGCTGATTGTGTGCAGGTTTACAAAGAAGTAAGTCAACTATGGCCAGTTGGACTTACTCTAAGGTAATGGTATGATTACAAATTCAGACTCTTTAGGACAGGTGAAAAAGAGTCTTGATGGCAGACTGTTGGTGTAGAGCAGGTATCACCAACCTTTTCAGGCACGAGGTGATGCCTTACAGATCTATGTTGGACTGATTGTACAGGTTTGCTGTATGTTTGTGGATGTTGGCATTGCTCCACTAGAAAAAAAAATTGCTTTTTTAACTTGAAATAAACTCCTCTTTTCTGGCTGTGTAGCATTGCTTGGATATACAGATTGAAAATATTGGTTTTACTTTTAAGTACAAGTTTTGTGCATCTATGTTAATGCTGAAATTCTCCTTAATTAAGGGATACTCTCGTGTGCACTGTGCATTTAATTACATTTAGATTTTCAGACTTTAATGTTAATGTGCTTACAACTTACAACTTTTTTTGATCATTTAAAGGTACATCGTATTCTGGCTATGAGGCTGCAGTATATTCAGCTGCATCATCTTACTATCAACAGCAGCAGCAGCAACAGAAACAGGCGGCGGCGGCAGCTGCTGCTGCTGCTGCGACAGCTGCCTGGACAGGGACCACCTTCACTAAAAAGGCACCATTCCAAAATAAACAGTTGAAACCAAAACAGCCTCCCAAACCACCCCAGATCCACTATTGTGATGTTTGTAAGATCAGCTGTGCTGGACCACAGGTATTGCTGCTTTCTGATTATGAACTTAATTGCTTCGTAAAATGAAACAATTAGTATATGCCAAATATTCAGGGTCAATAAGTTTTTCGCTTCAGGGTTATTTCAGTTTAAAATATTCCAATTGCACTTTGGTTTTCGAATGTTTTGGAAGTCGAACGGACTTCCAGAATGTATTCCATTCGACTTCCAAGATACGACTGTATAATTGTGTGGAGGAAAGTATTTTCAGGATACTTTTCAGCAGCAAATCAACTTCATGTTGGTTATCTCTTGCACTTTGCTTTTCAATGAACAGAATAATATGATAAATGAACTAATGTGTCTTGTTATTCATGTGGTGATTTAAACAGACTTACAAAGAACATTTGGAGGGACAGAAACATAAAAAGAAAGAAGCAGCATTGAAAGCATCACAGAACACAACCAGCAACAGTTCATCTGCTCGTGGGACTCAGAACCAGCTGCGTTGTGAACTCTGTGATGTGTCTTGCACAGGAGCTGATGCTTATGCTGCTCATATTCGTGGAGCGAAACATCAAAAAGTAAGACTCTCCTTCCTCTGCCCTCCCATTTCTCAGGTTTTATACCCAGTTAGTGTCCCACCCTGGACAAAATGAATGGTCTGACAGGCAGGCAAAATTCATCACATTTGATAGGAGGCTGGGACTGCCCACCTTTCAGTTACCTGACACAGTATGCCTTTAGGTAATTCAGCCTCAAATGAATGAATTGTGCTCTCAATTTGTCCTTTATAGCTATGGCTTTAATTCAAGCGAAGGCTTCATTCAGCAGTAAACGTGAGCCCCCACCTTAGGCAGGGATTGGTTGCACTTGGAGCTCCTGAATTGAGCCTATCAGAATAAGGCTTGCATTTGGAGCGAGGGAGAGAGAGAGAGAGAGGAGAGAGAATGATAAGTCGCTCTGATCTGAATCACGGAGTTGGAAGGGACCTTGAGGATCAACTGGTCAAACCTCCTGCAATGCAGGAATCTACAGCTGTCCCCTACAGGGATAAAAACCTGCAACCTTAGCATTATCAGCACCACTCTAACCAACTGAGCTACAACACATTAAAAAATCTGCAAACACACATCTCTACATAGTGTCCCATGTACTAGCTACCAACATGAACACAATCAGATCTTTATGCACTAGAGCCTCTTTTGGCGTCTCCAAAGGTGACAACAGAGGCAGTGTCAGAATAGTGCCAAATGTAAAAGGCACTGAATGTTAGTACCTCTTGCAGAGGAACAGTTGGGAGTATATCAGTTGTGGGGCAGCTGTGGCTGGGGTGCAGTTTCATGCAGTATTTCATGTGTGTATTAGACTCCATTAAGTTTCCGCTCATGAATTCTGCAAATTCTTTTGAAGGTTCATTGAAACTTATACTTTCATTCTCTTAGAAGTACAGACAGGATTCTAAATAGACGTTGAACAGTTTTGTAGATTCTGCTATTAACTTTCTTCATTGGTGGTTCTAGGTGGTTAAGCTTCATACTAAACTTGGCAAACCCATTCCTTCAACCGAACCAAACGTCGTGACCCAGGCTACGTCTGCAACATCTGCTTCCAAACCAACTGCTGTCTCTTCAAACATTGCAACTAACAGCAGCACTGTGAATTCTTCCGTTTCATCTTTGGCAGTGAAAATTCTTACTCCTTCCGCCAATGTGCTACTTAGCACAACTTCCAACAACAAAGCAACAATAGTTCCAGCTAATGTTGCTGTAAAGAAAATATCCACACCCAAAATTAACTTCGTTGGTAAGTACTGACGTATTTTAGTGAGAACTTCAGCAAGATACACTAAATAAACTTATGCAAGAACAGGTTTTAAATGAGTGTCTGCTATGATTTTAACAACCACTGGAAATTCTAATTTTCTCTCAGTTTGGCTGCATGAAGCCCATCAAATCAAGCATCTGTTTGCAGTTCTAAGCACTGTCTCTCTCATGGCAATGTTTGTCTCATGCACACAAATTGCTACTCAAATGGTTTAGGAAAGTATTATATCAACACTTCTCTGCTCCAACACGCCTTTTATTAGAGATTACAATACTGAACATGGGGCTACCGTGGAACACAACTCCTAATGTTGTATGAACAATGCATTTTCAATAGCTATAGAGTTTTGTTTGGTCAAGGCTCATGTCTTGCACCCAATTATCCTGTCCTCTTGAATGCCCCAGGCCATGCTGTCATTATTAAAACAAACCGTATAGTTTATTTGAACTTGTATTTTATTTATTTAACTTTATGTTACCTGTTCTTTGAGGAAAATACTACAGTATTGTGCTATGGTTTGCTTGCTTGCTTGCTTGTTTATTACTTACAGAATATCCAGGTTTTTAAGCAGTAGGCCAGCCTCCCCTTGGTTGTGGCAAGAAATGTGACTCGAAAATGTAATGAAAATTAATATTCACTTGTGAAATGTTTCATATTAGGTGGTAACAAGCTACAGACAACAGGAAGCAAAGTGGATGAATTAAAAGCAGTAGAAAATATCAAAACTACTCCTTCTATTGCTGCAGTGCAAACACAGGAAATTAAGCCAGATATGTCTGCTGAATCAGTAACATCTACAGCTCTTGCTGCTTTGCAAAGTGAGGTCCAACCAGTGGGTCATGACTATGTCGAAGAGGTATTCATTCAAAAACTATGTTCTTTAAATGCAATTAATGTGTTAGATTACTTTATATGGCTCAGAAGTGTGAAATCACGCTGATAATTAAATTAGCTTCATGTCTCTGTGTGAGGTAACTATTTGGCTATTTTGTCTATGAAAGAATTTGCAGTGGAGTACTAATAGCATTGTCCATCCTTCCCAGAGCCTCAGATGTTCTGAGGAAGGTCACTTGTGAGTGTCTCTGCCATTTAAGGTCAGTAGCTATTAAATTAAAAGCCTTCGTCTTCAGGTAAACTAGAGTGTGAATACTGAGACTGTCTTAACACTTCTGATCACTGAGGACGTGGAGTGTCCTTCAAAACTGACTGTTCAGAGTTCCAGCTCCAAAGGAACAGGTAGTGGGATATATAGCAAGATGGCAATCATTGGGACATGTAGTAAGATGGCTGTGTCTTGTAAAACAGGAAAGTGATATGGCATATTACAGGCATGTCCAAAGTCCATTTTGGAGGCCTAATCCGTTCAATTTAATCCGGCCCCTGTGGCAGTATATGTCCTGGGGTAAAATCCTAAAAAAAGCTCATCAGGAAAGCCATCAGGAAAGAAAAGGAGTTAAATGACTCTGCTGGGAGCTTCACAGATGGGGCAACATTTGAGAACATTGTAAATTTAATAGCTACTGACCTTAAATGGCAGAGACACTCACAAGTGACCTTCCTCAGAACATCTGAGGCTCAGGGCAGGATAGATGGACATTCTTTCAGGAATCCAGGTTGAGGGGGGGGGGCGTGTCTCATAGGTCTGGCACAGGTTCTGATTAGGCCTTTGAAACTTTTCCCCAGACCATGGCCAGCTGCCACATGGGTTACATATGTGACAGCAGATGAGAGGCAGGTAAGGACATGACTCCAAAGGAACAATCAGGAGCTTAAAGTGAGGGGCAAATCCACACCATAAATTCAAAGCATCAAATGCATATTTAAAGTACATGACTTTCCCCAATAAATCCTGGAAACTGGTTTGTTATGGGTACTGGGAATTCTGTCTCTGTAGAGGGGAAGTACAGTTCTCAGGATTCTTTGGGAGAAGTCATGTAGCTTAAGTGTGCATTGTATTTGCTTTAAAAGTACAGTGTTTATTTGCCTTGAGTTCCCGATTGTTCCTTTACAAGCAGGGCTTGCTGACAGCAAGTTCCACTAGGAAGTTTCCCATCCGGGATCTAGTTCTCCAACCTCAGTATAGGGTTTTCAAGGCCATAATCAGCATTTTGAAGTGAGCCTAGAAATGCATAGATAACCCCTGTAGATCTTTGAGGACAAGCGTTACGTGCAAGGTGTAGATCTTTCAGGATCAATATTCTGCACAGTTTGCTCAGTTCAAAATTCTAGTCACTATGCTCTGGACCAGGGGGTCAGCAACCTAAGGCCCATAGGCCGGAAGCGGCCCGTGGAGGTCGTTTGACCGGGCCATGAGCCGCCCCCAAACTGAGCTGCTCGCGCGCTGCGCTAAAGCGGTGCGGGGAGTTGCTTCCGCAGCGCCAGAAATCACGCCTGCGCAAACGCAAATGCCGAAAATTGCGGCATGTGCGCAATCCAGCCTATGAAGGGATCTCCACGGGACTGATCCGACTCAGGCAAGATAAACCTTGCCGAACCTTGATCTGGACTGTAGCTTCCAAACTGCCTTCAAAGGCAGCCTGATTCAAAACACATTAGTAGTTACTGTGCTTGCTCTGGTGTTTAGAAAAGATTTTAACAGTGAAAGGACATCTACAGAACGGTGTTTTGGAGTAATAGAGTGTTCTTCAGCGATTGAGAATAGTGCCTCAACATAGTGTTCCAAAGTAGAACTATTGCAAACTTGCTCCAGAAAATTCCAAGGGGGGTTGGAGAGGCAAGTTACTGCTATATGAAATAGTTCAGGGGCGCAGGATAGATCTAGATTCTGAAAGAGGTGCTCACATGGGTAGAAGTGCTCTGTTGGCTATGAGAAACAAAAAGCTTTGCACTTGATCTGGAACACAATAATTAACTTGGAAAATGGGTAATTCAACTTTGATATCAGACAGTAGCAAAAGTAAGAATAGATATTTGGGTCAAAGGTTGTTGTTTTTTTTTTTAACCTAATTGAAGTCTGCCATGGCTGGTAAATACAGGTTCTCTGTTGCCACTATTGCATAGATCTTATGCCAGAACATGTCTTTGTGTGAAAATTTTACAAAAATTAGTTCAGTTTCTTTATGAAACCAAATTGTGTTAAACAACCATTTTTATACTGATTTTTCTTTATTTTTAAGGTACGGAATGATGAAGGGAAGGTTATTCGTTTCCATTGCAAACTTTGTGAATGCAGTTTTAATGATCCTAACGCCAAGGAGATGCATTTAAAAGGAAGGCGGCATAGATTACAATATAAGGCAAGTTGACTGTAGCAGCGTAAATGGTCTAGTTCTGACGGTCTCTTTCAGTAAATTTGATGGTGATTGAGTTTTACTTGGTCTCTTCTAGGATGAAACCTAAGCAGGTAGTACATCTATTTTGAGCACCAACTGTTCCCTCCCCCAGCTGAACTATGGTAGCCATATAGTGTTTGTTCCACATATTAAGCTACTTATATGTATTGCAAGTGAAAGTATTGTATGAGGAGGGATAATACTGTAGCTTACTGTTTGCTCCTCATAATGTTTTTTAATATGAAGGATTGTGTCTCTGACTGAATTGTAGTTTTTGCTTTGTCTTGGTGAAAATAATTGGATCTGACCACAGAGAATAAATCTTACAAGAAAATAAAATTAAAATCTTCCTTCTCTACAACAGAAAAAAGTAAACCCAGACTTGCAAGTAGAAGTGAAGCCGAGCATCCGGGCAAGGAAGATCCAGGAAGAAAAGATGAGGAAGCAGATGCAGAAAGAAGAATATTGGAGAAGACGTGAAGAGGAGGAACGGTGGAGAATGGAAATGAGGTAACATGTAGACTTTAATAGCGACCAGTGTACATTTTGTAAACCTGAATCAGTTTCCATTCTATGTAACTATATTCCTATGAATGCTTGCCTTGGAAAGCCTGGATTAATTTTACCTTTAAATAAATAATTGAAAACAGGCATAGAAAATATTTATAAAGAGTAAGAATGGCTTTTTATGGGTGTAAACCAGATCCTACTATGAATTCTGTAGCGAATACAGAATTATTGAATCTGCAGCATCCAATATCTTTTTTAACATTTGAAGTTCCAAAATTAATTTTGGTGGGACCTGAATTATTGAACATATCGTCAATAAAAGGTATTTCTGCATCAACTGAAAGCCTATGTGATTTAATTCATATACTTAGACGCTATGAGGAGGACATGTACTGGAGGAGGATGGAAGAAGAGCAGCATCATTGGGATGACCGCCACAGAATACCTGATGGAGGATATCCTCATGGACCTCCAGGACCTCTTGGACTACTTGGTGTTAGACCAGGAATGCCACCACAGCCCCAGGGACCAGCTGTGAGTAATGTTCGCATTGTCTCTCTCCTCCTGATGTACTTGGTGCCACAGACTGGGGGTGGGGGGAACCTAGTAAGTCAGTCGGGTCTGCAAATTATGCCTAGGCTTAGTAGCTAAGCATTGGCTTCTGCTAACCAACTGTGAAATCTAGAGCCATCATGATGGCACCATCATATTACATGCATTATCAGGACACTTATTCCACCATCAGATGTAATCTGTAACAAATAATAGTAAACCTTGAAAGCCTTCCTTGGTCTGTATCACCCCATTTATTTTCCAGAGCAGGGAGAGCCTTTAGCCCTGGTGGGTGGTTTTGATGCCAACCAATTCTTCATTTACATTTTTTAAAGATCTCATTTTCTTTATGTGAGCTCTTTTAATGCACTTTGAGGCAGAAAACTTGATAATTTTAATAAAATAGCAAAGAACAAAAAGCAGGAAAACATAAAATGTATCTGATTTTTAAAATCCACTTTCTGCATTCAGCCTCTTCGGCGACCAGATTCTTCAGATGACCGTTACGTAATGACCAAACATGCTGCTATCTATCCAACTGAAGAGGAACTCCAGGCAGTACAGAAAATAGTTTCTATCACTGAGCGTGCACTGAAACTTGTATCTGATAATATGACTGACAATGAAAAAAACAAGAGCAAGGAAGGAGATGATAAAAAAGAGGGCGGTAAAGACAGGTATGTTTTATTGCCATAGTTGCTTGAAATCATTGTGCTAGGAGAGGGACTAAGACAAAATGGAGCATTTGCCCTACTTCATGCCAACTTCTTAAACTTATGCGCCCAGAAATACTGGATTCTGTTATCAGAGTAATGGATCCCTAATTTTTGCCAATGAAAGTTGTTTGCTTAGCTGGCATTCTCTAGAAGCAACTAGGAACTGCATTTCTTCAACAGCAACTGCACTTTGTTCATATGAAAATGTCCTTTAGCTGTGCAATAGATTCTTAGCAGCACTTCAGACTACTTTTCCTTGGCTGAGGCTTTATCCTCTTGCTGATGGTAGAGAAGGACTAGCCCAGAACTCCACCCAGTGTGAGAAATACCAAACTTTTCATTGCACCTCTTTTCTGTCTGGATCTTTTTTTCAAAACTTTGTGCTTTCCGCATAGAGTTAAAATGTAAGCTATGATGTATGTAGAGAATGACAGAATGCACACCGCCCTCACAGGGGTCTAGGGTAGTGTGTTGCACGTGAAGGACTCTCCCTGCATTAGACTTGTTTTCTTTGAGTGCTTTGGCCCTTGAAACCCCTTGCTTCTCACCAAGACTTCATTTTTGTGCAGGGCTTTGAAAGGAGTCTTACGAGTGGGAGTGTTGGCTAAGGGTTTGCTGCTCCGAGGAGACCGAAATGTCAACCTTGTCTTGCTGTGTGCTGAGAAACCTACTAAGACGTTGCTGAGTCGCATTGCTGAAAATCTGCCCAAGCAACTTGCCGTATGTATGGTCTTGAAAACATTTGGTATTTTTCACTGGGGCTCTGCCAGTCAAATTTCCTCTATGTCGTAATTTACTTTGAAGTAGGTGAACTAGCAATGAGCTAATTTCTAAAGACAGGTATAGGTGCTCAGCCTGCAATGCATAGCTGCACCGCCATCCTGTAATAGGAGTGCTTCTATCCTCTTCACGGCTGTAGGCAGGCTGGAATAAGAGCCTTGTAGTACTCCTTGAGGATGGGGAAGACAGAAAGAAAAGAACACTTCCCTTCCCAGTCTCCTTAAAACTCCACATTGTGTTATATAGTGCTAAAGAACTCGTAGGAGATTGGCTGCCAACCCCAAACATGAGCATTTTATTGTTGTATAGCAGGTGCAGGGACCTCAGGCCTGGGGGCAGAAGGAAGCCCTCCAGGCCTCTCTGGCTCTGAGGACTCTCCCCTGGGCCACATGCCTCACTAGCCCTACTTCTCACACCCCTTGAGGGTAATAATAATAAAAAAATATTATTTATACCTTGCCCATCTGGGTTTTCCCAGCCACTCTGGACAGCTCCCAACAGAATATTAAAAACACGATGAAAGCCTTCAGATGTCTTCTAAAAGCCAGATCATTGTTTATTTCCTTGACATCTGATGGGAAGGCACTCCACAGGGCGGGCGCCAATGTAGGTCTTTCAGGACCGGTGTTATATGGTCTCGGCGGCCAGTCACCAGTCTAGCTGCTGCGTTCTGGATTAGTTGGAATGTGCCTTTGAACTCTGCTAGTGCTTCTTGCTTGTCTGGAAGGAGGATGGAGAGTGGTGTGAAAGTACGTCTAGAAACTAGCCTGCTAATTAGGTAAAAAATGCACCTGTTACTCGACCCATTTTTCTCTCTGGGTCCTCTCACAACTGGAATGGGCACACCCCCAGGCTACCCAGAAAGGAATGTTAGCCCACTTTTGCTATACAGTGGTACCCTGCAAGACGAACGCCTCGCAAGACGGAAAACCCGCTAGACGAAAGGGTTTTCCGTTTTGGAGGCGCTTCGCAAAACGAATTTCCCTATGGGCTTGCTTCGCAAGACGACAGCCCATAGGGAAATCTCCGGGACAGCGGGGAAGCGCAGCGTGTCTTCCCCACTGTCCTCGGACCTCCTCCCCCCGCCCGGCATCGGAACGAAGCTCCGATGCCGGGCGGGGGGGGGAACGCCTCCTCCCGCCGCCCAGCATCGGAACGAAGCTCCGATGCGGGGGGGGGGGAACGCCTCCTCCCCCCGCCCGGCATCGGAACGAAGCTCCGATGCCGGGCGGGGGGGGAACGCCTCCTCCCCCCGCCCGGCATCGGAACGAAGCTCCGATGCCGGGGGGGGCGCCTCCTCCCGCCGCCCGGCATCGGAACGAAGCTCCGATGCCGGGGGGGGGCGCCTCCTCCCGCCGCCCGGCATCGGAACGAAGCTCCGGTGCCGGGCGGGGGGGGAACGCCTCCTCCCCCCGCCCGGCATCGGAACGAAGCTCCGATGCTGGGCGGGGGGGGAACGCCTCCTCCCGCCGCCCGGCATCGGAACGAAGCTCCGATGCCGGGCGGGGGGCGGGGACACCTTCTCCCGCCGCCCAGCTTCGGATGGCTTTCCTGAAGACTTGGGGTGGGAGGAGGGTTTTCCCTCCCACCGCCAACATTCAGAATGCTGTTCTGAATGTTGGCGGTGCGGAGGAAAAACCCTCCTCCCACGCAAGCCCCGGGAACAGAGGGAAAGCGCTGCGCGCCTTCCCCTCTGTTCCCGTACCTGTCCTGAAGGCTTGCGGTGGGGAGAAAAGCCCTTCTCCGCACCGCCAGCCTGGCAAGCGGTTTCCCTAGGAACGCATTAATTGATTTTCAATGCATTCCTATGGGAAACCGTGCTTCGCAAGACGAAAAACTCGCAAGAAGAAAAAACTTGCGGAACCAATTAATTTCGTCTTGCGAGGCACCACTGTATTCATACAGCAAAATTTGCTATATTCATTCATTCAGGGGCAGGGTGGATTCTGCACAGTGGGGAAGCAGAACTTTATTCTTTCTTTCTCCTCCGTCCTAAAACCTTCCAATATACAGTGGGAAGGCCTTAACCTCATAATGGCCACCTGCTCCTTCCCTCCAGGATACTGTAAATTTGTTACAGACTCAAGTAAGCCAGTTCTCTCACACACCTTACTTTCCTTTAATGTATGAATTCATCATTTAGTCAAGGTACGGTACAAGGTACCTTGGCTAAACTCCCAAGCAACTTGTGATGAACCTCCGGGTATTTTGGACTAGTCCCTTTTTGTGTGAAAACATTTAGCTTCTTATTTGCATTCTTTAGGTAATAAGTCCTGAGAAATATGAAATAAAGTGTGCAGGACAAGAAGCATCCATCATTTTGAATTCCTGTGTGGAACCTAAAATGCAAGTGACCATCACGTTGACATCACCAGTGATTCGGGAAGAGAACATGAGGGATGGAGGTTCGGAATCTGTTAAAAAATGCTCTATTTTAATTGGCTTACTCATTCTGTCATAAACGGCATTAAATCCTGGAAGGCAACATGCTGGCATGTGATACACATTTAATGGCAATTCATAAATCAAGCAGTCTTGTGTGTTTTTCCAAAACCTATTTTAGACTTATTCACTGCAACCAACAACCTCAGATTTCTGGAAAATGTAGGTGTTTTTTTTTAAAATGTGCAAACCTGTCTTTCTTTGGAAAAAGTAAATGTTTATGACTCAAATACCTGCAAGCTGATAATCAAGAAGGCTTCCTCCCTAAGGGAGAAACTACGCCAGGAAATTATATTGTATGTTTGAAACTGGATCAGTCTTAGCCTTGACTTATATGGCACTTAGTTAATTTTTAAGTTCAAAGTGATTCTGGCTTTGCTTGGAGCAAGATGTGTATTTTTTTCCAGTTTTTTGAGGTTGGTTTCTGGCATGCAGTATAAGACAAAGAGCTCCTAATATTGAGGTTGGAGTGTCTTAATTAAGCAGTACGTATGCAGTGTGTTTATAGTAAAGAGTGATAGCTGAGTTCAGTTAAGTAGATGTTGGAACTTTAAAACTCAATATGTATTTATGACCTGTGCGATCCTACTGGTGCCAGCAGTGTTGCTTTAGGGTCTCTTCTATAATTCTTTGAAAGCTACAAATGTTTTTAAGCCAGCAAGCATGATAATTTAATGTTTGCAATATGTTGGCTCTATTTAGAGGTCAGATAAAATGAACTTTGTTTTCTTTTGTCTTGTGTTGGTCAAAATAAACTTTTTGCAGGCACAGTGGTATTGCTAGCTAAGAATCCATAAGTATAGGAAGTAAGGCTCTATTTAAGTTCTTGTTAGTGTAGAGTGAGTGTGCTTGTGTACATACAGCTGTGGAATGAATTCTTAGCGTTATGCTTCCAATATTTGAATAATTGCTTATGTTATTTTTTAAAAGTATAACTATTCTAGAAGCAAGCTTTCTCAAAAAGCTTATTTAAAAAAACAAAGCTTGAATATTAATGTACATAGGATTTTTCTTCCTGGTTTTTAAAACACTGCTTAAATTTACATAATACCATTGGCTTTTAAATTCTGAAATAATCACAGATAACTTTGCTTGATTGCCCTGAGTTCAGTTTATTTATTCATCTCTACCAAACAACAGAATGAATGTCAGACATCACATTTGGTTATATGCAACCTGTAAAGATTTGGCAAAAAAAGGAAAACATGGATAGAAAATTGCACAACTATTTTGAACACAATCTTGATGCCATTTCACTGTGCCAGTTAATTTCATGATCTGACTTCAAAAGAAAATAAAGCTCCATTTTTTTGTCTGACCCAAACATTAATTAGAGTTGCCATTCTAAGTTTGATAATACTAAGTTTGATAATATTAATAGAGGAAAGCAAAGCTTTTAAAATTTTTGAATCATTTCTTCAAGACACTGAGCAGCTTAAAATGAATATATGAAAAAGTTTACCTCTGAAATACGTGGTTTAACTGCAAATTGCAGTAAACAAGACTTTTATAAAGATCGTTGTTTATGTGCTGCAAAAAAAATGGTATACTCTGAACTGCAGCTCTTAATGCTCGGTGTCTTAACTTGGTTGATGGAATCTAGCTGGCTTTTGGGAGTTGAATTCAGGTGGCAAGGAAGGCTTTGCTGGAAGAACCCAATTTGAAGTAGATGTATTTCATTTGCTGGTTGAATAACATCTTATGTAATCCTATTCAGTTGCAAACTGAAGGGGAAGGAGAAGGTAAACACAAAACTGTTAACCATGTAGGATTTTTTTCTTTACAGTTTTGTGCACTTAACAGTTTAATTTACAGAATTTACTCCGGATATAAAGATTCTGTAACCCATGCTGTGGAATGTGTTTCTTCAGCAAAGTGTATATGTTTATGTTTTTTATCCTTAGCTTACTAGCCCCGGTCCAAAGCCTTCTAGCAGAGACAATTGAATCCTGTCAGGGATTGCTGCCAGGACATCGGAAGGATTTTTGACCAAGGTTTTCTAAAGCTCAATGTCACACCTGCCATATTTTTGAGGGGGTTTGGTTGCATAGTCCTAGCATTTA
This sequence comes from Podarcis pityusensis, assembly GCF_964106645.2. Classification (NCBI taxonomy): domain Eukaryota; kingdom Metazoa; phylum Chordata; class Lepidosauria; order Squamata; family Lacertidae; genus Podarcis; species Podarcis pityusensis. The sequence goes on along the minus strand of NC_138036.1, from coordinate 16,083,788 downwards.
CTGTTACTTTTGTGTTTTGTCTTTTTTTCCCTTCTTGTCTTTGTCTCTCTCTTCTCTAGAATTAAGCAGTGTTCACACTAGCTTTGAAACAGTTGACTGGGTAATACTTAATTCACACCTGGAATTGAAAGCGCATGTCATACCTGTTAACTTTTTAATAACGAAATAGTGTGGACACAGCATGTCTTATTGAAGATTAACCCCTTATTTTTAGAATACAAGAAAAATAATCTGCACTTAAAAAAAAAAAAGCTATGGTTGAAGCTAAGAGGGCACACTTGAATTCTGATTCATTTAATTTTAGGACCAGTTTTTAAGGGGTTAATCCACTTGGAGTCTTCATGCAAAAATCCACATATAGGAAAGTCTTTTAAATGGATATCCAGCCCAGATAAGCTCTCAATTTCTATAGCTGCTTCAGCATCTTCTGATGGCTTCAAGGTTGATTTGTAATGGGTACACTCTATCTCCCACTGAGGTCAATGACAAATCTCAAGCTTAATAGAGCTGGATCACCCATAATCTTGCTTGTCAATTGTATATGGGTCTCTGGATCATTGCATCTTTTTTTTTTTTAAAAAAAGTAGTGCTTCGAAATACAAGTGTTTTAATACAATTATTTAAATAATAATAATCCAGGACTTTAGTGATAATTAAACTGAGTCATTAACGCTATTTTCTTGCAAGTATTTTTTTGGAGAGTATAAATAGTTTTTATGAAACAAAGCTTGCTCCCACAAGCTATATAAAGTAGAATAAACTCTCCCTATTTTGTCAGAATTATGAACTGAACTTTAAATGTGTCAATTATCAAATCGTACTGCTGACTTTGGCCTCAGTTGACTCTTTTACCTTAAATTTTCTGTCCTTTCACTTGATACATCTATAATCCTAATGTCTTCTTTCATTTGCTTTGAAATCTCTCACTAATGTGACTCATTTTTCACTTCACTGTATCTGTATAGCCCATAAAATTCACCATGTTAAAATGGCATAAATCCCATTGCTAAAATGTTTAAGACTTGTATATCCCACTGGTAAAATATTAATATAAGCATAATCAAATGGATTTCCTATGAGAGGTGTACAATTCAGGCATAGCATACTAAATGAAATTGAAATAATTCTGTGCACAGCGGAAGTGTAATTTATATAAAATCTGGCTTGCATTCTCCTGACCTGTTTCTCTTCATTGATGGCTGACCTTCAAGCCAAATCTGTTAATATCTTGGTTTACGTTCTTTTCCTAGTTGATGTGTTCCATGAGTCTTTGATTTGCTGTTTTGAGTATGTTTGCTTAAATTAGACTACATTTTATTGTCCCATCTGCTGAATAATCCAGGCAAAGTCTGGTTGCATTCAACATTTATTTTAACAGCAATTTTGTATTGGCAGAAAATTAAAAAATATCTAGAAATACTCTTGGCTGCTCAGCAGGCAGTTACAACATATTTAGGAACAGTAATTATAACTGACACAAAATCCTTGTTTGGAAAATAAGAATTTACCAGATGCAGTGTTGTTCTTTCTATCACACTGCTGTTGCTTCTGCTTTTCCTGGTTTTGATTTTTCCTCTACTTCCTTCTCTTCAGACCCCTCTTTCTTGTTTTCTTCTGGTATACCCCTGGATGAAATTGGGATGGATATACACAGCATGCACCTTGGTGCAATAGGAGCCTAGAGGGTTTAAGAAATACAAAAATGTACAGGTGCTCTTGACTTGAATTTTACAAAGTATTTCACATCCCTTCAGACTCCATAAAACCAAAAAAACTGGATTGTTTCTATAAGTATAGTTTTACCTTGCCTTAATGGGAGGTATCCTAGTACATCATGGGTCTTGACTGCTCAGGAAGAATTTTGACCCATTAACTAGGACTAAGTCTGAGGTAGCATGCAGCCATTTTAAGTTGTCCCAACAAACACAGGGCACAATCCACTGGGAAGTTGTTCTGCACAAGCACCATTAAAATGGATGGGAACTTAACAGCAATGCCCATTCAGTTCAGTGGGGCCCACACAGAAGAACTTCACAATAGATTTTGCTCACAGTTTGTTGTAACTTTTGCTTCATTCAAGTGGATTTTTGTGTTCCTTCTGTCTTGTGTTTCCTGTGCTGGTGCACTGTGTCCAACCATTCTTCCTTCAACATTTTAATTTTAGGGGAAATTTATTTTTCCAGAGGATTTTTTTTTCACAAATAGATGGACATAAAAAAATAAGATTGAGAGCTAACCTTGTATTATGCTCTTGATTACCTTTTGTATTGGGCTTAATGACCACATACAGATTAAGGGATTATTACTACTGAATACGAATACATTGGAGATAGGGATTGCAATATAAATGGCACGTGTGACATGGAAGCTAATTTAAGGAAGTGTCTTGCTCACCTGGTCAAACACCCATTCCTCACTGCATTTTGCCAATTCAATCCATTTTAGATGTAACCTCGGGTATGGTGAAAGACCCACCGGACGTCTTGGACAGGCAAAAATGCCTTGACGCTCTGGCTGCTCTACGCCACGCTAAGTGGTTCCAGGTTCGGAACATCATTTTACTTTCTTCTTGTAGCCTTATGAGAGAGAGTAGTTCAGTTGTTCGGTTGGATGTTAAACTATGCGGAAAAACTAAAGGTTGCCCATAGTAAATATGTGTATATATATCTATTATGTGTACTCATATATAAAATTAAATGACATGGGGGAAATTAATTCATCTTGGAAGATCTGTATAGAAGAACCGCTTTATGCCGTTCTTGCCAATTTGACGTCAACTTGTTTTTCTGGCCACCGAGATAGCGAAGTTGAAAGCTTGACTCGCTTGGGGAAATTGTATGTTTTGTATTGGTAATGTGTTCCATAAGGCTGCAGAGTAACTTTGCTTTAAATAACAGAATGTGTGTTTAAAGCTTTGTGTATTAGATGTAAGACTTTTACCCTTTATTTCTTGAAGCTTATTAAGTGTAGGGAATGAAAGGTGAGAAACTATTTGGTTTGGTGACTTTGCACTCCAGCAAAGGTACGACAGAGAAACCAAACAGATTCCCATAGCCTTTCAGTCTCTCTACTTGTTAGCTCTTTACTCCTGTATTTCTATTATAGGAAGGTAATTGTATTTTCTGTACAAATGAACCAAAGTGTGCAGGAATTCAAGGGATATTAGTCTTGTATAACCTGTGCACCTTGACTTCTCAATTACTAACCTTGGCATAAAATGCTTCTGTAAATGGAAGCTCCTGGAATGTTTCATGTGGCTTGTTTCTTTTCTGTGTCTGAGCTTCCATTGAACAGTGGTGTTTTAGCTTCTCTAAGAGGCCTATTTTCTATTGGTGCTGGGATTGATTAACTTGATTTTGTATTGCCCTCAAGGCTAGAGCTAATGGTCTGCAGTCGTGTGTCATTATCATACGTATTCTTCGTGATCTCTGTCAGAGAGTTCCCACTTGGTCTGACTTTCCAAGCTGGGTAAGTGCTTCCTTTTTGTTTATTTCATTTATGAATAGTTTCCTATGAAGCATCTCTTAAGTCATTTCACAATGCAATAAAACAATTGCATACATAAAAACAGTTGCAAAACAAATACAGATACTGACTAGGACAATAATCTCCCTAGTAGCCTTGTTGAAAGAGGGAAATATTCAACAGACACCAAAATGACAATAGAGATTTCTGGTGCTCATTTCTTTTAAATGCTCCATACTTAATTTATTTGAAGGCATTCATTTGTTTCAGAAGTGAGGGTATCCATAACATCAGGACAAAGCAAAACATTTTGAAATACATTTTCCTCTAAAGAACCATGATGTAGGGCTAACGTGTGAGAGAGCTTCTGAACCAGAAGGCCTCATTCTCATTTTTTAAACAAGATTTACATACCATTTGATTGTTGTGAAACTCATAAGTGATTTACAAGAAATAGTAAAGTATCAATAAAAATGATAAAAAAACCAATTAAACATTTAATTGCCGATTCTCTGTGTTCTCAGAATTATGCATGAAATTCTTTTGAATATCCTTGCAACTTTGGAATTTGATACTTCACTTAAGCAGCTAGATTTATTTTCTGGCCGTTGTGATGCCTCATAGCTTCAATCCAAAGAGCTCCTTGTGCTTATACAACACACACATGTTGATTACATAAATCTGTATTTCCAGTAATTTTGATTTTATCTTTTTAAGGCATTTGGGCTAAAGAAGTGTATTTCCCTTTTTATATGCAGAGATCCCACTGACACAAAATATTTCTGCCTGATTTAGGGTGATTCCTCCCTCCTCTAGTGCCCCCACTTTTTATGAAGAGTCCTTGACCCTCTAGACGCAGTTTATGGGACATTCAGCAAGGGGGGGGGGGAATATGATACCTTAGGTACCTTAAGCCTAGTCACTTGGATTTTCACAAGAGACACTCTTAGCACTGCTATATTCGCCTGTGGTCCATCATCTGTCAATCTTCAGTATGGCAGTATCTGCACTTTTTGAATGCACTCCCAATGAACATCAGGCAGGCGCCTACAGTATTGTCATTTAGGTGCCTGCTTAAAACTTATTTGTTCACCCAGAATTTCCTGGGTAAATAGCTGTATTGATTTTGCACTTGTAATAATAATAATAATAATGATAAATTTTATATTTTGTTCTTAATGTTGGCAGTATAGAAATGCTTGCAAGTTATTAAACAAGTTGGTTAAGCAAGCTTCCCTATGCTTACACAACTATTGGATATAGCCAACATATTTTAAATTGCTAATGCTGTCCTTCAGGGGCAATTACAAAACAGTGCACAAAATAAGTATTAATTTTGAAGAATTTGAGGGGAGCCAGATCTTTCTAATGACTCTTGCATTCCTTTTATTTATGAAAATTTGCAAGGAGTGTGGGCCGTACAGAAGATGTCCCTGTAAGCTCTGCATCTAATGCAAAACACAGGCCCTTCACCTGTGGAATTCAGTGTTGTGCTATGACAACCATTCGGCCAGCAACAAGCATTTCAGCTGTCCAGATGGAACAATCTCCTCCTCCACAGCCATTTGCTCTTCTGGGGGTTCTCTTGACCCTGCAGAGCAAATTATGGAGGGAAAGCACTCTTGTACTAATGGGTTTCCCTGTGCTGGCTTCCGCTAGCACACTGGGGTAGTTAAATCCAGCCCATGTTACTGATAGGGCTCCACAGATTCTTGCAAACCTTGGATATGATCATTTTTTATGGTAACCACTGAGCTACTCCCAAGGCCCTTGGTATGTGCAGAAGCCTTAGAAGAGCAGGCGGTGAGCCCCTTATTTCCCAGTAAGCTTCAGAGATCCTCTGAAGCTGTGAATTTCTTGCTTGTTTTTTCTGAGCATCTTCAAAGACTGGTATGAAGTGAGAGACAGTCATTTATCTCCCCCCAAGTTCTCTGCAGTGTGCAGATTTGTAGTTTTGTTTTGTATCACCAAGGCTAGGTGGTGGTATCTGATAATCACATATATACCCCTGACTATTGAAACTGTATGCAAATATTTGTGTGTGTTGCCTTTGGCTTGGATTCTCATTTCTTGTGAATGGAACTTAGTTGATGCTCCTGTTGGCAGAAGGGAGGCAATGTTCACCAGTTTCCCTCTCCAGCCCCTTGGCCCCGCCATCTGTTATGGAGGGTCAGGGGGCTCTCTGGAATGGCATGGGACGTTGGAGAATACATGGGAAAGGGGAAATTAGTGAAAATCTGCAGAGGGGCAACTCGCAATCCAAGCATTTTTCATATCTTTGCAGCAGGACCCCATTTTCATGCCAAGATTGTATCTGATTCCAGCCTGCATTCATTTCCTTGGTTCATTTATAGGTTAAGCACATTTTTAATGAAAAAACAACAACACTAGACTCTATCGTGGCCTCCACTGAGAGAAACATGGCAGTGTGAATTGATATTGGCAACTCTTTTTTTTATTAAAAGGCTTTCTGCAGGTGTCAACAGTTGCTGTATTGGTTTAAACTTGCTTATATTTTCTGAGCTGCAAAGTTTTAAGACTGTGTTAACAGACAGCCATTGCTCATAAAGTTATCATGTGCTACTTACCAGCTGGTGGCATTCTACATTTCGTGTTTTAAACTAAAGTGTGGATAGTGGTTTATTGTTACATCTCTTTGCTTTATTTAGGCAATGGAATTATTAGTAGAGAAGGCAATTAGCAGTGCTACTGGACCACAAAGCCCAGGAGATGCCTTAAGAAGAGTGTTTGAGTGTATATCTTCAGGAATTATCCTTAAAGGTAAGTAGCAGTCATAGTCTACACTTGAAATACTGTATTAAACTGATTGGTTTGTCTACTTTACACATTATTTTGTTACAGTATAGGAAGAATGAAATAATACTATCTTCATGAAATTATTAAAAAGAAAAAAGAAAATAAAGTTTACTTTTTTGTTTATAGGTGGTCCTGGCCTTCTGGATCCCTGTGAAAAAGATCCTTTTGATACACTTGCTTTAATGACAGATCAGCAACGAGAAGACATTACTTCAAGTGCACAGGTAATTAAAAGTTCTCATAAAATAGTTAAATATAGTGAATATCTGATACACAAACTTCAAAAAAGAAAAAAAGAACCTAATCTGAAAAATGAATTTGCTTCCTATATGCTGTAGTTTAATTTCAATTTTCCATTTTAATTTTGTATTAAACGTACTAGGCACTTACACCGAAGAACATACACAAAAATACATCTTGAAATAGAAAAGGGGGAATCATATTAACATTTCTCTCTCTCTCTCTCTCTCTCTCTCTCTCTCTCTCTGTGTGTGTGTGTGAGAGAGAGAGAGAGAGAGCGCCCCTCCACCATAGCAGTAATAACAACGCTGGCAGCAGAGTAACAGAAACAAAAACTATACTCCCACCCAGTAACCAGCACAGCCCACCTCCCTAGTCCCTGTTGATGCACCTGTTGGAGTAGAGGAAGAATTACTAGGGTCTTTTACCAATTTTACAAATTACTGCTTTTCATTTTAAAGGATGTAAAGAAAAAGGAAATGCTATGTCAAAATTAATACCAAATGCACTTTTAAAAAACTGCTTGAAGTAATGATAAAAATCAGGAGCGATATTGATAGTGGCTAGTCAGGGAGTTACAATTCAGGGTAGCATATGGAAAGAGCCCAACTCATGTTATAGATCAGGGTTGGAGAACCTTTTTGGCCAGTGGGACAGATCTCTCTCTCTCTGCACCCTGCAGATCAACATTGACAGGTGCTTGGTTGGGGAGATAGTTATCAAGCGGGATTGAACTCCCTATGCATCAGCTGATGCACAGCAAATTCATTCCTGCTTCCTGTAGGATTTGGGTGCACCAGCACACCTGATCTGGTTTACACACACAAACCAAGCAGGATTGAACTCTGTGCTTCAGTCCTTTCCAACTGCAGTATGCAGCCATGTTTTTGCCTGCCCAACAACCAGTGTCACATGTGAGCCACATGTGGGGTAGCTGGATGAAAATGGTTTGATAGGCCAAATTTGGCCCATGAGGCAGAAGTTCCCATCACTCTTCTAGATAGTTTCACTTCTGAAGGCAGAGGAAATACAGCATTTTGCAACATATTCTACACAGGGGACCAATTTTGCTTCACTATGCAACTAACATTTTGTTTTCAAGGAACTTTCAGAAGCTATATCATTAATTGAAATTCTGTAAAGCTGTATGGTACATACAGAAGAGTTTTAAATACTCATATGTATGGTCTTGAAAGTGTCTTACTAAAATGAACATGCACCTATTTTTAGAAGTTTAAATAATTCTGATAACCTTTTTCCTCCTCCACAGTTTGCATTGAGACTCCTTGCATTCCGTCAAATACACAAAGTTTTAGGAATGGATCCCTTGCCCCAGATGAACCAGCGCTTCAATATTCACAACAATCGTAAAAGGAGAAGGGACAGTGATGGAGTTGATGGCTTTGAAGCTGAGGGGAAGAAAGACAAGAAAGATTATGATAACTTCTAAAAAAGAAAAGAAAATGTGTTTGGTGTTAACAGAGGCCATTTGTTCTCAGATTTTTTTCTCAATGTCTGTTAAATACATCCAGAAAAGTTAGAAAAATTACTTTTTGTGTGGCATTCACACCATTTTTTTTAGGATGTGCAGACTAATTATGGTAGAAAGAGATCACAAATGGAAACTATTCTGACTTCTAGTGGACCCCTCATTGTTTAGTTTCTAACTTCTAATGTATGATTGTTTTCTCTTCTTTACGTTATGTAGTACAATGTATACTTAAATTCCACTGTATTTAATACAGTGTTTTGTGCTTCAGTAGCTTTGTGTATTTTGCTCTTTTATTTAGAATTTTAAGTTACCATTGACACAAGCTGTAAGTTGCTTTGTATTAGAAAATGGTAAATACAGTCCTTCACTTAATATTTTATAGAACACTTTTTGTAAAGTGGGTCTGCAATATTATTTCTCCTAAATGTGAAGCGTTAACACAAACTTATCCTGCTATTTAAGTGCTTTCAATTAAATGTTTCTGCCAAATCCATGGCATTTGTCTCTTTAGTGATATAATGGTGTACTTAAGACAGATTTGTGTTACTCTAATCAGGTTTGTTGTTAGTTATGCATTAGCAGTATAAATGCTGAACATACACAGTTTGGATTTGCTGCAATTTTAGCAACAGCATAATTGATTTTAAAAATTGCATGACTTTGTTTTTAATAGAAGGGCTTTAAAAAAGTATCAATTTAGGTTTCATGCCTAGGTCTTTGTATGATTGACTTTGATATAGCAAGGCCAAAAAATAAATTTCTGAAATTTTGCCGAAAACATTAAGAGGGAGGGCATTTTTCCCTTTGGTAAAGAGCTGGCTACTTGTTTTCAAAGAGCTTATCAGTATGGTAGCTCTGGATTAAAATAATTGTTTGCTATATCAGTGCCTGTGAGATTGCTCCTTTTGCTATTTCCTTACCAAATTATTCAGTAACTTTCATTTTAGGTCTACAACCTGAACGTAGATACCAATCTTTCTGGAAATTTGAAGGTTGTTAAAGAAAATAGCAGAAAATTATTTGTGGCCATAGTGTATGCTTATGTCTCCTTCAAACAACTAAATATTATAGCAGTGCTGTAATTCAGGTCTACATCTGGCTGTTGATGTATGCTCTGGTACACAGATGTGATTTGTTACAACACTACAGTGGAATCTGCAAATAAAACTGAAATCTATTAAATGACTTAACATTCATTATACACGGGGAACATACACTTTGCTTTGTCTTTCTGAGTGGATTATGTTAGTTTTCAGCACATAGATTTAACATTGGCAACCAGTGGTGTCCATCCGCCAATGGAATATATTTCCACAGTGGCAGCTTCCCTTTCCTCCCTTCCTCCCCCCTAAATCTGCTACAGAGTCATCCATCTGAACCAATTACAAGAGAGGAGATTCTGACTAAACATCAGGAAGAACATCAGGTGCTGTTCAACAGTGGAACAGACTTCCTTGTGAGGTGGTAGACTTTCCTTCTTTGGAGGTTTTTTAACAGAGGTTGGATGGCCATCTGTAATGGATGCTTTCGTTGAGATTCCTGCATTGCAGGGGGTTGAACTAGATGGCCCTTGAGGTCCCTTCCCAACGTACAAAATATGATTCTGTAGGGTTGAGGGGGACCCTCCAGACCAGACTGTAGGGGAGGTTGCAGTAAGTGGGAACTCATGTGATATTTATGTTGCCCAGTGTTCCTAAAATTTCTTGAGAAATAGGAAATTGTAAATGGTTGACTGATTTCATCAGAGACCGCCATGTTCTGGCGCTCTTCAATTTTTGATAATTGCAAATCCTTCAGGCTGTATTTGTTTTAAATTCTTAACATTCATTAACAGACACGTGAGTGCAGTATATTGTACAAAGGGGGAAGTATCAAAGCTGAATCTTTTGAGCCATTATGACTATACCTAAAATATTAAATTTTATTCTCATTTAAGATTTGATGCATCATATTGGCTAGCAGATTGTTGTGAGTGTACCTGGACGTAGTCAGTTTTGGTAGCACAGAGACTTCAAATGCTGCTGGTTGGGATCTGAGTGTAAGGGGACTGGGATGTTTTTAAAAGAGCACACCTTTTCTAATCATAGGGTATTTTGCTATCTAAGGCCACATAGCATGTGGCTACTCTCCTCCCCCCCCCCCCAAACAAAAATCTGTGGTCACATACTTCCATGTCTTCACATTTCTCTTTTGGGCCTTCACATTATCCTGTGTGCTGCTTCTTCAGCATTGTGACAGTGGAGAAACATTTTTAAATTATTTTTTCCAACACTCATGCACTATAATAATACATGCAGGTTGTAGTGTTTTTTTTATCCACAGCATTTGGATTTTAGGCCAAATTTCTGTTTATTTTTAACAGAGTATGCTAAACATTGGCCCATCATTTAAGGCAGTGTTGGTAACCCGAGCAATAATTAACAGTGCAATCTTCTACATGACCATTTGGGGGAAAGTCCCATTGTGTTTAATGGGCCTTGTATTCCTTCCCATGACTACCAGTCTGGGTAGGCCAGTTGTGCCAGAGGCACTTAAGTAGGTCGTCACCACACCAGCTTGGGCTCCCTCTACCCCCAGATGGGAGCATTTTTGGGAATCCGAGGCAAATACTTAGGAGGGGAGGCTGAAAGCACCCAGCCTACCTGGCTGTCCCCTGAGCCCAATGTAGCTTGTTTTTACTCTGTCAAACCCCTCACACATAGCATGAACCAAGTCATTTTAGGCATTGGGGGGCCAGGGAATGTCAACTGAGGGAACGCACCCAAGACCGCAACAGCCTAGTTTATGATGAAAAAGATGGAACAAACAAGAGGAGGCCAAATGTTGCTTCAAGAAAATGCAAAGAACCTATACTGTTGCATCTACTTACAAAAACTTCTGGTCTCATGTTGCAGAATAGATGGTCAGCTGAGGGACTTTGGAGGACAAAAGGACAGTTGGGCAGTGATCATTGAAATTATTTCCGATCCAGGTGGGGAGACTGAAACCTTTCAGAGGTTAGGTGATGGACTATCAAGGTATTAACTACTGCATCTTCCTGCGAAATGGAGACTATTTTGTGCTATGTATATTCTAGAGGAGATATTCTCTGGTATACTCGGCCCACATTACAGGGTTCACCTCCAGGTAAGGGTACAGGATTGTAGCCTAAGTCTTAAGTACGCTGTTTCCAAATTCCAATAGAATGAGAACAAGATTTTCAAGGTGATAAACATTTTTTAATTGCTGGAGAAATTTCTCCAGTTAACAAGACCTCATCTGTTTTAAGTAATCCTACCTGAGTAAAACTTTGACTTGCCTTACTTGCCAGTTTAATGAATAAGTCAATTTCAGACATAATGGCTGCTGTTCAGGAAACAGGCTGGACATCTGATATTACAATGCTATTATGTACTGCTTGATAAGAAGCACTATGATGCAAGTCTTATCAGGTGGTCATGTTCTGTGATGCAAAAGCTTTACCTGTTGGAGGGAAAGGCATTTTGCATACAGTCAGGTGTATTACTGCACACATTCCAGGACTGAGCTCTTGGTACTCATGACTCCGCTTAAGATTTATGATTTCTGTCATTCTTCCTAGTGCTACTTAGGGTCAGATTGTTATCCAACACAATTGTCTCCTCCCAACAAATCCTGTACCACTGTTTGTACTGCCAGAACAAGACAAAAAACCCCGGCAGAGACAGGCAGTATCATGTTTGATAATACTATTTAATAAACTACATGAAACACATAGCTTTTCCTTAATATATTGGGCATCATGAAATCACTCACGGGACCAAATTATTTAAAACTTCTGTTATATGTCTTCTATTTTTCCATGATTGTTCTTACTTTAAGTATTCCTTCCTGTTCCCATAACTTCCTAATTGGCTCTTTCTTGGTTGTTTTCTTTTTTAACTCTTCCAACGTCTGGCATACAAAATCCCTGCTAGAGTTAAGTATATAAAGCTGGCGTGGAAAACCTTTCTTCCCTCAGATGTTGTTGAACTACAATTCCCATCATCTGGCCACCAATGAGAGACATTGTTATAGACTGCATAAGGTTGGGGAAGAAGAGAAGTAGGGAGAGACAAAGTGAGAGAAGGCTGTGGTAGCAAACTTTCGTTCTTTTGCATAAATTGATAATTTGTTTTACAAAGGCTCTTTGCCAACAGGGTGACATTCAGTCTTTGTATTTCTAATTAAAAGTGAAAACATCTTACACATCCTATCCACTCCCAAACAGCTGCAAGTCTCTCAAACAACTTTCTAAACAGCTGGGGCAATTCATTCAAAATTAATTAGCTGCTGAGCTATTAATTGTGACCAGGTGTTGCAAACACATCTCACCTGGGCTTCTGTTTCCAAGCAGAATAGATTTACTTACTATTAACCCCCTAGATTAGGGATGGAGAAACTTTGACCTTTGAGGTATTGTTGAACCACAGCTTCCCATAATTATTGGCCATACTAGCTGGAAGCTCAGCTGATGGCAGTTACAGCCCAAGAGCCTTACAACCTGAGTAGTTGAATGAGCACCTGCAATTATCAACCTGCCAACATACAGCATTAAAACCTTAAAGAGGCCCCCTTCTGAGTGCTTTACATAATTTTTTCAACTGGCACTTTACAGCAGCGGGGGGGGGGGAGGTGTGTGCGCGGGGGGGGGGCGGGACATGATTATTTCCTCAGTTTTATTATTGCAAAGTGTTTATTAGTTATTGCAAACAACCCCGGAAATACTCGTATGGAAGTGCAGTATAGATATCATTAAATAGGAATGTAGTTGTTGTTGTTGTTTGTGTGTGTGGTTTTGTTCTTATTGCTTTGATTTGCATCCTTATTGCACCCTGAAGGGCAACATAAGGCTGTTCTACCTCCCCTGCTGGTGTCCACAAGTGGTGAGAATGCTTTTGCACTCACATTGTGTTTGTGGGCTTCCCATAGATGTTGGTTGATCAGCCTGAAAAGGGAGAGTTGCAAGGGGCCACAAGGATCATCGATGCAGACATCTCAACTAAAGTTTGCTCCATCTTCCATCTCCTCTCAGTCTCCTCTTTTCTAAGCTAAACATGCCCAGCTCCTTCAAACATTCCTCCTAAGGCTTGGCTTCCAGACCCTCGATCATTTTGGCTGCCTTCCTCTGCACACGTTCCACCTTGTCAATATCCTTCACCATTTGTAGCGCCCAGAACTGGTCACAGCACTCCAGTGTGGTCTGACCAAGGCAGAAGGATCCTAACATTTCCCATAACAACTTAAAACAAACACGTTGCATCTGATTTTGTTTTTGGGTTCCTGGAAATTTTATAGTCGCACACAACTTTACAAACCGTGCAACCTAAATTTGCATTATGAGAAACTAGATGCGGGTGCGGCGGCACTACAGTTAATACAGCTCAGAGTTCCAGGCGGCGGGGAGGGGAGGGGACAAGGAAATCACCTCTCCTTTTAAGCCGTTCCGTGAGTCATTTGCTGATTGGGTAACGTATCTGTCGTTCAGCCCTCGGATTTTTTTTTTTTTTTTAATAAATCATTTATCTAATAAATGTTGTGATTCGTCCCACGACACTTTTCCCCACCCCTTTTTTTACGGGAACGACCATTCCCTGCAAAGCGAGCGAGAAAGGGCGTGGCAGATAGGCGGGACCTCTGCCTGAGATCGACCTCCTGCCGGCCCAATGGCGGTGCGGATGGCTGGGCGGAGCTCGTGCATTAATAGGGCGGGGGGAAAAGCTCACGTGCGTCGCCGCCGGGACTGTGGGCTCTTGCCGCTCGCTGCGATGGGAGGGATTAACTACGTGAGGCGAAGCAGGGCGGCGCTGGAGGACGACGCCGACGCCGCGGAGTCCTCCTGGGAGGAGCTGCCGACGCCGCCCTCGCCCGCCGGCACCGGCCGGAGCCCTGGCAGCGCCGCCGCCGCCGCCGCCGCCGGGACTTCGCGGGGGCCAGACATGCTGGGCGCGGGGGGCGGCGCGGGGGCCAGGCCGGCCAAGCCCTCCTTCGTCTCCTACATCAGCCCGGAGGTAGGTCGGCGACTGAGGGGACCAGGCGAGGCGGTTGGTCTGAGAGGGAGGGAGGCGCGCGCGCGCTCGCGGGTGGGGCTGGCTGGCGGCGCGCGGGGGACGGGGAGGGAGTGGGGAGAAGGGGGCGAGGTGGGCCGGCGTGGGAATGGGGTTCTCCAGGGCTATTTACATATATAGATATAAGACCCGAGATTGAGAAACAAACGCTGGTCTAAGCTTTTGTGGAATAAATAAGGAGGTCTATTAAAAATAATAATAACGGAAAATAAGCATTGAAAAAGTATTAATAGTGTTATTAAAAGTGCACTTTGTCAGGAGAGGACACTCTCAAGGGGTGTGTGTGTGTGTGTGTGTGTGTGTGTGTATATATATATATATATATATATATATGTATATATTTGTAAATAGCCCTGGAGGACCCCATTCCCACGCCGGCCCACCTCGCCCCCTACACACACACACACACACACACACCCTGACAAAGTGCACTTTTAATAACACTATTAATATTTTTTAAATGCTTATCTTCCGTTATTACTATTTTTAATAGACCTCCTTATTTATTCCACAAAAGCTTAGACTGGCGTTTGTTTCTCAGTCTTGGGTCTCAAAACCCATGACAGATTAATTTTCAGGTCTCTTAGAAGAGTTGCTTTCTTCAGGTGCTGCGAAGTTGGGTCGGTGGTCCCTGCTTTATTTGGGGAGTATGTGCCCCTCACAAGTGAAGCTTTTTTTTAAAAAAAAAACTAGCCGTAGAACTACTGTATAGCGTTGGAAGGGTTCCCCTCCCCCCGGGTCATCTAGTCCAACCCCCTGCAATGCAGGAGTAGGCACGTGGCCCATTTGGGGATTGAACCTGCAACCTTGGCGTTATCAGCAGGACGTGGCTTCCGCAGAAGTGTAACCATAATAATAAACCTTGTGTTCGTGACGCCGCAAGACTTTTGCTTTTTAGGATAACAATATATTGCTTTTTCCTGTTTGTAGGTTAGTGTGCCTGCTGTGAAGTTCGGTCAGTGGTGCGCTTTCACTTTCTCACACCCCCCCTGCACTGTTTTGCTTTGAGGGGAGGGGGGGCAGTCACCAAGTGTGCAAGGAGGAGAATTTGCTTGTCTGGCGTCAGCGTGTGTGTGGTGCTTCGTACAGTGAAAGTCCCTGCCGCGGGAGCTTAAAAGCTTACTTGATGGGAAGGGGGGGGGGAGAAGGTAACAGCAGTGGGAGGAGGAGAAAACAGGGGAAGACAATAAGGATAAATTTAGTTTTTGATAATGTTAAATTACTGGGGGTTTTGATTTTTTTTTTAACTGCACAAAACAAAAAACATTGAAACCATGAAATTATTTACATCTTGATGGTAGCTGGTCATATCTGTCCTCATGTTGGTGTGTTTTCAACAAAAATAAGTGTCGTTGAATAATGGGTTTTAAAAAATACATTTGCTTGGTGAAGTGCCCCTGTTGAAGCTTCATATTTAACCATTAGCTTGATACCAGCTTTCCTACTGTGGTCGAAGTAAGGCCCTCCCTAGCTATGTGTTTACTCAGTATCAAGCTCCACTGAGCTCACTGGGACCTACTTCCAGGTAAGGCTGCTTAAAGGGTTGTAGCCTTACTGTCCAAATATTGCTTTGTTGATAGAGAGGCTAGTTTCTCCCTGTAATTCTTCATTTTAAAATGTCAGCCTTTATATACTTGGGATGAAATAAGGTCAATTATAAGTTTGCATTTTCTGAATGCTGCCAAGGTATGTCAGACCAGTTTAACTTTTGTGAAGTGATATGACTCAATCCTGCATGGGATAGTCTTGCATTTTGTTCCTTAAGGGATGCTTCCTGCTTTGCTCCCTCCAAGCTCCTTAAATCTGAGTTGGGTGCAGGCTAAAGTAGCATTGTGAGGAAAGGACCTCTTCTATATGCGTGTAGTATATTGATTTGTAGTTACAGTAAAGCACCTGTTGCTGTGACAAAAGTAGGTGGGGAAGGAAGCCTATAGTGCAAAGCACTCAGTGTGCTTTATATTTCCACTGTCAAGAGGAAGTCAGCCAGACTTTGCCATCATTGTAAAAATAGCAATTTTCTATTTCCCATAAGAGTGAATAGCAGCCATTAATTACTATAAGGGGAATATATAGAAAAGGTGTGCACCTCTGATGGGAGTTAAACCTGCTCTCTGCCTGTGGTGACCTCTGCCATTACAAATCAAATCTATCTGCAAAACTGCATTCTTGATTGTACTAAAGTATGATTGCATGTGGGACAAAAAACCCAATTAAATTTTTCTCTTCCCCCCTCCCCTTTTATACAGTAGCTTGGTCAGAGATGGGTGGTGCTAAGTAGGTGTGGTTGGGATAGGATTTCTGAATATTCTCACCTCACATCACTAGGTGTAAGGCAGGTGTAATTCTGTGGACTCCCTCTCAGAATTGCTTGGTTGCAATTAGGCTTGAAAGAAGCTTTGTAGGCATTTTTTCAAGCCTAATTGTGGCAAAGGGGGCTTTTTGTGGGGTAGGGAGGTGTGAAGAAAATAAGCTAACGCCTTGACCAGCTGTGCTCCTCCTGCCAAAAATGTCACCTATGCTACAACTTGGCTTGAAAAAAAAGCCATCTGTTGGCTACAGTGCTCTTCCCCTGCTGCTATTAGGCTTTAAAATTCAAAATAAGTCCCAGTCCCGCCCACATTCTTGAAGGAAGATGTTCTTCCTGTTGTTGCAATGTCCTTGAGGATTTTTCAGGTTCCCAAATGTGCCCACTACCCCCAAAAGCTGATATTTGGAAGTGTATGACAGAGCCAATGAAGAATGGTGTGAGAGTGGAGTGTTGAAATATGGCATTTCCTGCTTTCTTTTAAATGCCAGAGGAGCTTATCATTAGGTAGACAGGTGTGCTGAGGGAGTTTAGTCAATTGAGGAGAGAAGGTTGTCTTTGGCAGGGTATTGGAGGGCAATTTGTGTTGTTGGAATGCTGTGATGGAAGAGGCGCTGCTTCACAACCCCGACATCTCCTGTTCATACATATTCTGCAGCAAACTATTAACTACATATGGAATCAAAGAGTAATAGGGGAATAGATGGTTTCAGATAATAACTGCTGATGTAAGTGCACTGTAGGATTTTCCATCTCTTCTCAGACAGAGGCTGTATGTATTTTTGCTCAAAGGCTCATGATATAAATTTAGGTGTACAGTAATGTGTGGGTAACTGCAAGCCTGTGACTTGTGCATCTTCTAGATTACCTTTGTGAAGGGAGAATTGGAATTTTGTGCATATTGCTGCTTCCTGATTAGACAGGCAGTGAGCCAACTGGTTTGACTGTGCATAGGAAAATATTTGCATTGAGAGAGTGTTAAGCGTGAGGTGGGTTTTAATAGGTAGGAGAGGATATATTAATTGCAGTTTATCCCTCCAGGCCCCCATGTGTATGGGATGAAGAGTTTTAAAAGTCCCATCCTTAGCAGCAAAATTGAAGCATTTGGGTATTGGGCTGTAAAACCTTGTTTAGAGCAAGTCTAGCCATGAAGCTGGTTTTCCCTTTATTACCCCACTTAAAAAAGAATCAGACAACAACTTGTAAAGTAAGTGTAAGAATAAGATTTATAATCATGCAAAGGCAACAGTAAAAGCTAGGCAGGCAAAATGCTTATATTTACAGTATAACCAGCCTCAGGCGTATACCTAAAGCTGAGGCATGACTGCATCCAATGCTGGTCAAAGGGATAGAGAGAAGAAAGAGGAAATGCCCCTTTTCCACAGAGCCCTGTTTACCATTGTATTTCTATGGTCTGAGTATTTGCCTACAGCTCTGTGGTATTAGTTAGGTTTGGCTGATAATAT
Organism: Podarcis pityusensis; assembly: GCF_964106645.2. Classification (NCBI taxonomy): domain Eukaryota; kingdom Metazoa; phylum Chordata; class Lepidosauria; order Squamata; family Lacertidae; genus Podarcis; species Podarcis pityusensis. The sequence goes on along the minus strand of NC_138036.1, from coordinate 16,065,938 downwards.
CCCACATTAAGCAGGTGCCAGTTAATCTTGTATTCCAAATTTAACAGCTAATGAATGACTTGTGACAGGTACCGGTATGTAAAGTTCCATATGGTGCTGTTGTGTACCTAGTGTGGTGAAGCTGAATAATGGTCAGGAAAATATCCCTTGTTTCTTGCCAGAATACATTGAAAATTGCAGAGTTTAGAGTTATGGAAGATGTTGTAAGAAGCTACTTTTAAAAGAAATGGTGCCATGCTTCCAATTTGACGGGGGAAGAAAGCAGAAACAATGCTTTTACTTGCCAAAGTAATGAAAGCAGATACTTGAACTTGCCCTTCCGGCCAGTTCCATACTGGTTTTACTTGTTTATAGTTTCATTCTGCTTTGGCGTAAACTGAAGGACATTAAAAATGATTTGACTATCCCAAATAATTGTTATAAAAATACAATTACTGTGCGGCACTACTAAAATTTGGTGTTTGGGTTTGTTGGTTTAGTTATCTCCATGTTAATTTATACTGGAACAAACACTAAATAGGAAACAAATTCGGATAAAGTTTCCTAGTATCTAGTATATTGTCTTTTTTTGGGGGGGGGGGGTCAGGTCCTTCAGAGATAACTTGCACAAAAGTATCCTAAGCTTCAGATGAGCTCAAAGTTATCCTGGGGGGAAACTTCTATTTTCAGTTTTGTATGTACTGCGGGGAGAATTTCAAGGTTAAGTTGCATTCATTAAATGGGAGCAAAGTGGTGCTTGGGGAAAATCCCTGGGATAAGTATGTTGTCAGACAACTCTTGTCAGGACACATTTTGTGTTAGTTTCTAATGGAGTTAACTGTGAAGCATTGCAAGCCATATGGCAACTCCATTGGCCTTGGGTACATTTTAAGATTATATACTACTTCCATGAAGGCACATATGGTTTCTCCTGCTCTCATTTTATTTTCTGTACAACATTGATAGCATTTTTTAGGCTTAGAGAGCAATCCTAGCCCAAGGTCACCCAGTGAGCTTCATGGTTGAGCAGACTACTCAACCCAGGGTTCCTTGTTCTAAGCCAAATACAGTGGTACCACCATGTGGTGGGCTGGACTATATTTTTTGGGGGGAAATGAATGAATTCCTATGCCCCACAAATAACCCAGAGATGCATTTTAAATAAAAGCACACATTCTACTCATGTAAAAACACCAGGCATGCCCCACAAATAACCCAGAGATGCATTTTAAATAAAAGCACACATTCTACTCATGTAAAAACACCAGGCAGGCCCCACAAATAACCCAGAGATGCATTTTAAATAAAAGCACACATTCTACTCATGTAAAAACACCAGGCAGGCCCCACAAATAACCCAGAGCTGCATTTTAAATAAAAGGACACATTCTATTCATGTAAAAACACACTGATTCCCAGACCGTCAACAGGCCAGATTGAGAAGGCAATTGGGCCACATCTGGCCCACAGACCTTAGGTTGCCCACCCCTGGTCAAAACCAATGACATTACCAGGGATTACTGATAGCCAGGGTTACATATTCAAGATAGTTTCCATTATTAGCTAAACACCTGGTTGGCATTACCCAAGTTAAATTGTGGGTGAAAGGATATGTTTCATCAGTTTTGCATTTCTGGTGTTTTGTAATTCTAGTTGCAGAAAGACCAGGTAAGCTTATGATAAAAGTACAGTGTTTTTGAACTTACTGTTGTGTCTTGAATCTCAGCTACTTCTGAAGTAGTGTCATTTCATCTGTGAAAGCTAAACTAAGTGTAGGGAATTTCACATCCCCTGGAGTAGATACTATTAATTGTAAACACTCAATTTTCCCACAATAAACAGTTCACTGCTATGCAAAGTTTAGTCTTTGCTGCATCTATATTTGGCTGATTTCCTGCTGCTTTGCAGTTTGGATTATGTCAAGGATTTTTTTTTTCTCTCTCTCTCTCTCTCTCTGGGTGTTGGTGTTTGCAGAGTACCAAAATGTTTTAAAAACCAGCTAGATCCTTCTTGCCAGGTAAAGAGAAGCTGATGATGCTGGACAAAATTGACTCCAGCATGTACTGCCTGTCATGGCTTATCTTGTATTCTATTTATGATCTCCAAGGAGAATGTCTATATTTATGTAGACAAAGCAGTAGCACCTCCACCCAGGGAATTAATCATAGAAAGCCAGGTTGGAGTGGGGTGGAAGTTAGTGCATGGAAAAGAAGGAAGAGACTCTAGCTATGAAGTATAAAGAAAAAATCGGACTTCATAGGCCACTTCCTGCTTCATACTGAAGCTATTTTAAAATGTTTCCAGGGGCAGAGGTGAGAGCTGCCCATAAAAATAATGGAGAAATCCAAGATTTTAAAGTAGCTTTGGGATTTGTTATCAATGAGTCCACCCCAACCAAAATAACTCTGCAAGAGGTAGCCACAAAGAGCTCTGTTCCTTCTCACTTTCTTCTTAATTAGAATGAAACCCTTTAAAATAGAATCCTACTACTGAAAATTTCAAAGCATGTAAAGATTTTTATATTACTGGTTTGAAGAAGCTTTGGATAGGAGAGAGTGCTTTACAACAGCCCTGCACTATATAGTTAATATTGCAGCTGAGTCTGAGTGGATTAAAACAACCCTGCAGTATATTTTTCTAAGGATTGGTAAATGGTGAACCTTTAAATCTGCAATACATTTCTTTCTGCCCCTACTTGTAGTCTGTTTGGTACAGCCAAGATGATGTGTAAATTGGATTTGCTAGCCACTTGTTAAATGCACTCGGAATAGCAGCTGTTTTCAGAAAAGGGAACTTTGAATCCAGATGTGTATTTATATATTTAAATAATTTATGCACTTCCAAAAATGGATTACAGTTATCTGATCAAATACTCTGTTGCCTGATAGAATATGCATTCAAAGTTCTTGTCTTTTTGTTGCCTTGGCTGTTTTTGAATCAGCTCCTGACTATTGGGATGAATAACTCCACAATGTGCAAAGCAGACTTATGAACATCTAGAGACTGCACACTTGCTCTTTATGCAGCTGCACATCTCAATAATGTGCAATTTATTGTTTCAACTGTCCACCTCTAAACCATTTCAGTCTTAACAACCTGCATCCTGTTGTTTTTTTTGAAGCTTTTACCAATGTACCTTTTAGTTCAGGGATCAAGAATGTTAAGATTTAAGTGTTTTCAAGTCACGTGTTTAATTTTCATGCTTTGTCCCCGTTCTTGAGCTTAGGCTGTTCAGTTATATTACTCAAGTCCTTGCCTCTAATCTTACTAGCTTATATACAGTATATGCTTTACCATGACATGCGTAAATTGACACTAGTAAACTTCTAGCTATACCTTTCTGGTACAGCTACAGCTCTTCAAACTCTTCAGCTCTTCAAATAATACAGCTCTTCAAATAATACTCTAGCTGACCCTACACAACTTTTTGCTCCCAGAGCTTACTTAGCTAGGATTTCTTTAACATTTGAGTGAGACTTTGGCATCCAAAATATTCAGGTGGGGAGTGCTGTTCCAGTGGCTATTTAACCTTCACCACTTTTCATCCAGACAGATAAGGTGTTCTAGATCTTCAGAGGCTAGACAACCAGAGGCTATCTGTTCATTTAATGACGTTTATTGGTATCATGCCAACTTGCTGCTTAGTGCATGTGATGCAGATGTCCTTGGTCTGTGTGAGACTCGGAATTTGGCAAGAAGCTTTGAATACTGCAGAACCATTGAACAAAATAATCAGGAAAACAGTTTCTGAAATATTAAATATATTAGCTGTATAGGCAGCATTCTGACTAATAGCCCCATGATTTTAGAAGGTAAATGAGAAATCATATTTAAGGGTTGTAACATCCTAGTTCTTTGCCCTTCCCTACTTTTTTTTTATCTTGTCCAGTATGGGCATTTCCTAGTACAGGCTAATTTGCAGATTTTCTGTGAAGTAGAAAAGTGTTGCATTTGGCCAAGAAGGAAATAAGATTTTCCACATCAGCCTACTGTTTTAGGTTCAACAGTAGACTGATGTTAATGTTGGCTTTTTCCCAGTATCTTAAAAACTATCAAGATAGTTTTCATCTTAGTAAAACAAGGTGAATTGGTGGTGGAAAATCAATATTTACCATCACTTTTAGGTAAGATACTAGAAATGGGTCACACTATAATGGATTGCCACTAGCAATAAGGACATGAGTCCAGCTTGGACCAATGTTATCATGCATCATGTTTCTGATAGAGCAGCCAGCCAAGTACCGTACTTTTGGTAGAGGCGCAAGTAGGTCATTAAGTCAGTGGCCTTAGCTCATTGTGTTTTCCCCTCTTTTTGCCTAAGCAATGAATACTGAGGCAGTATATTAGCTGAACTAACTTAAAACCCTCTGAAATTTTAGATTATTTATTAGATTATTTGCTTCCTTTAAGGAAGCAATTGGGAATGCAGTTGTCCTTATTGCTGGCGCTATTAAAAGCGAAAGTAATCTTCTTTCATACCCCCCAACAACTTCAGGAAACTTTCTCGAAAAGATTATAAATTCCAATAGTTAGGGAAAGCTTCCGGTATTTAGTCATAATATTTGTATAGCACATCTATTAACTGTTGCAAGAATAACTATTGCCAGGACATGGAAATCATTACAGTCAACTATGGGCCAATACTACAATGCAATTCGGCAAATGGCATTATTGAAAAAACTGAAACAAATTAAAAAGTAGCAAGAGGCCAAACTTTGGAGGTTTTTAAACAGGTTATAAATGGAGGTTGGATGGCCATCTGTCATGGATGCTTTAGCTGAGATTTTTGCATTGCAGGGGGTTAGGGTCCCTTCCAACTCTAAGGTTCTGTGAAATTTTATGCAGTCTGATGTGACTTTATTAATACCACACATAATATGGTAGAATAGTGCCCATAGTTTGCAGCACAGCCTGGCATTCATGAAGTACATATTTTAATTTTTCCCTTCTCCCGCTTCCTATAATTTCTAATTGTTGTTGATACAAAATAAATTCACTTATGGTCAGCAATCTAAGCAATAAGCGCTACTATACATTTCATATCTGTCACAACTTTACACATTTTGGTATATGTATACTTAGATGAACATTTCTGAATATATTAACAAAATTGTGTGTGAGTGTTGTATTTTTAAAAAAATTGTGTAATCGTTGCATGCCGTAAGCACTCATTTAAAAAATGCAACCATGTCAAACAGTTCAAATATGAAAATGAATAAAAGCTATGTTACAAAAAAAAATACTGGAGCTGCTATGTTCTTGACATTTGCCTTACTTGCTAGGAAGTAAAGAACACTGTTGAGTGTTAACGGTAAATTTATTATCTTGGCACTAGTTTGTTTATGCAACAAACATGGACTGTGATATTCTCCCTAGCTGAAACAGGTTGTGGAACAGGATCTGGGCACTCCTGGCTTATTTATTACTGGTGAAGCAGCAGCTGAGAATATGGTCTATGATGTAACTAATGTAAAAGGATTGTTTTTTCCCCCAGTGGAGGAGAAAGCACAGATAGGTACCTGGAGAAGTAACGGGCAGACTAATTAAAGCGCTAGGTTTGTTTTTTTAAGCTATTAGGAAAATAGGAAATGATGGCTAGCTGATGCAATTCCTAAAATAACAGTTACATGTATATATTGATATAAACTTAACACATTTTTTACTGTTGGAACCAGAAAAATAAAGATACTGTTAATTATGAATAGCAGTGTATTTGAGCCCTCAATGTACAACATTTCTGTAGATGGCAGGTGTGACCAGGAGTTGGGAATTGGCAATGTGGTAATTGTTTTCCTTTTTGAGTGGCTTGTGTAACTTAGGATAAGGGCAGGAGGACAGTGTGTTGTGTTTAATTCTACAGCCTTGGAACCAAATGGGGGCAGACATTCAAGTTGTCTTTCAGCTAATATTAGATGGCCAGAGTTTCAGTTTCAGATAGAATATCCCAACAAAAACTAAACAGCTACTTGTGTGGTAAAATAGGAACTCAAATTCCTGCATAGTTTAAGTGGCAATCAACAAGAGAATAATGGTTTTCTTATCTTATAATAGCAACTTACACAGTTGCTTTCCTGTGTTTGTGTGTATGAACCCTTTGCTGGACTAGCTGCTTGCTTGGCCAATCTCTAGTTACAGTATAACTTTATTTGCCAAACAATATGGTACTTTGAACCATCCTAAAGCAATATATGTTGGAAAGCATTTGAAACAGAGCTTTTTACTTCTGATTTGGACTAATGCAATGTCTTTTCTTCTAGGAGGTATATGTGAGGGAAGCCACAGGAAAGGAAGTAGAGCCAAATTTGTTGCCAGGTAACATATAGACAATGCTGTAGAATCTTATCAATGTTATACGCATGACCTGCCTAGAAGACCTGAGATAAAGGACATGCGTCAAGATTTGTCCAACTGCATTTTTATTCTTTTGTAGAATGCCTCCACAATTTCTGTAACAGATGGTAAAAGTTGACAGTAACTATTAGGTTCACAGCAGTACTGTCTCTCTCAAACACCTTCCTTTTTTAAGGGATGAGGAAGACTGGCTCGATGTTTACTTTGCTACTAAGAGGAGCTGTGAGCCTTTGATGAATGATGTCAGGGCTGGGAAAGTTTAAAGCTTTGTGGCTGAGAAAATTCCTGTGCCAATGCAAACTGTTGCCAAGAAAGAACAGTTTGGAACCTTTGCAGAATGGTTGGTAGTCTACAACAGAGGCTGCCACTGTTTTTGGACCCATGGACATATTTGGAATTGTGAGAAAGCGCCTTGGGTGCCATCATAAAATGACTGCCATGGTAGACATGGCTGTTACCAAACATTCTTGTTTAAGGCAAAGTCTCTCTTTGGCAAGATACAAACCCAGAGAGAGAGAAAGAGAGAGAGAGAGAGAGAGAGAGAGAGAGAGAGAGAACAGCCATAGAGAGCAGAAATTCGGCTGAAGAGGGGCACACAATCTGAGAAAATGCAGATACAATCCACCCTTTCATTTTTCTCTCTTGGGTTGCTTCACTCTCCTCCCCACCTCCTCCTTGCATTGGGTCTGGCTGCTACTCCCACTTACCTTTTTCTGTTGTCTTCAGTATTTTTACAAGGTGCTTTTCCTTCTTCCTGCTTGAAGTGAACTGAATCAAGCACCTGAGCAGCCAATGCTCATAGAACTGAGAAAGAAAGTGGGGAGGAGCAGCACACTGTGCACTTGCACTCCTCTCTCTATACTTTTCAAGGCTGAGATGGGCAGGTGTGGTCCTTATCTCAGCCTGGAAAAGTTCATAGTTCAACAAGCAAAGAGCGTGACACGCTTCTCACTTCCTCATCTCCAAGTATTTCTCAAGGTTGTGATTATTCCCTTCCGACTTTGGAATAGAGAAAAAGGTGTGAGGGAATGTGGAGGCCTTGTGTGTGCTAGAAGGTTATTGCACATGGTCACCACATTAATGCATTGTCAAAAAGAACCCCCACATGACTGCTGTAGGAATTGATTGCAGCATCTGAGCACAGTTGCTACTTTCTTTGATATTTTTGGAGAAAGTAAGCAAGGGTGGGGAGAAGGAATAGCAACTTTATCTCTAAAAGATGTATAGAATGAAGACTACTGTCTTGTTCCTGTATGGTGAACTGCATCTGCCAATATTGCCCTGTATGGAGATATTAGGTGTAGAAACCCTATTTTCTGGCATCTGGCCACCCTTGTGGGTAAAAGGTTTAGTGGAGTTAAAGGCGGGTCCCAAATGTGAAGGAAGTTGAAGACTCTGCTTTGCCATTCAGCTAACTGTAGATATGGGTAACTTGTGGGCCTCCAGATGTTATAGGACTACAACTCTCAGTGGTCAGGGATGATTGAAATCAATTAATATCTGGAGGGCTACAGGTAAATGAGAATGGGAAGGTAGTGGAAAATGGCTATATGTAGAACAAGCTTGTTTTAAAGGCTCCTGGTGTTAATGCAGGCACCCCAAACTTGGCCCTCCAGATGTTTTGGGACTACAACTTCCATCATCCCTAGCTAACAGGACCGGTGGTCAGGGATGATGGGAATTGTAGTCCCCAAACATCTGGAGGACTGAGTTTGAGGATGCCTGTGTTAATGGGCTTTAGCATCCTTCCTTCTATTTATGCAGTGTAGGTAACTAGCCATGTAATACAGAGCGTACTTAAAATATTGAAAGTGGATTTAATGAACACTAGGGGCTCTGTAATTTAGACCAATAATACTCAACAGCAGTCGTTGATTTAAATATTTCGCATCTGTAATTCAAGTACTCTTTCCTGCAGTGAAGTTACATGTGACAACTTCATTTGTAATTTGTTAGAGAAGCTTTGCATTAAAGAACCTGAGTAGTTCACTACACTGTGCTAAGAAGCATGTTGATTTCCATCAGGTGAACTGCTGCTTTGTGAGGCAAATATGGTTTTGAAGTACACACAAGATGATGGATCAAACCGTGGCACCTATGGGAAACTTATATGCACGAATTTCAAGATTTCATTCCTTGGTGAAGAACCTGCTTTGGAGGATGATGTAAGGAATCTAAGTTAACCTTAAGCTATCTTGTGAGTGTATCCTCTTCATTATATGGTGGCCGGCTGCCACAGAGTGCATTTAGAGTCCAGTCTAGAAACTGTTGAAGCAAGAATGATAGTAGCAAGATCTCTAGCTTCCAGTAGTTGATGTACTAGTTGAACTGATAAGGACACTCTGGGCTACAGCTGCAACCTGAGAATCCAGGAATAAAATTGATTTTAGCAATGCCCCAAGACAAATCTGACCTAATAAGGAAGGGTGATCAGATCCAGAATGAGTTGTATCCATAGTCTGTTGAGCTGCTTCCTCACCTAAAAAAATAAAAATAAATTCATAATCCATATCAAACAGTTTAAGCATTCTCACTCTGTCAGTCACTGATTGCAGGCACAGGTTCATGGACTTTAGCTTGGTTTACTGAAAACGAGAAATGGAGCATGCTGTAATTGGAATATGTTGACTTACTCTGATATCACCTGACAACCTCTGCCAGCAGTTTAATACCACGGGGAAAAATATTGAATCCCAAGGAATCCTACAGAATAACTTGCTTGAGAAGGAACAGTCTCCCAGTACCACCTTCTCAAGCCTACCTTCCAGTAAGCAGAACCACTAAAAATGGTGCCCTGAATCTTGCAAGGAAGTCCAGGAGGATACTGTAGTGGCTGATATTGAAAGCCACTGAGATGTCTGAGAGGATCAAGAGTAATACTCCCTGTCTTTCTCCTAGCAAAGGTTGTTCTCCAGAGAGGCCCAAACAATACCTCAGAATTAGAGACACCTGAAATGAGGCGGGGGTTAGATATTTTGCTTCATCCAACAGTGGCCAGGGATGGCTGCCTGCCTGGCTCTGCATGCTATATTTAAATATTTTGCAAAACACCACTCTGGCCCATTTAGGTTGGAGTCTTAAGGTAGAGGTTTTCCTTAAACATGTAGCTTTTAGAATACTGGAGGTAAAAATGAGGCTTAACAATTGTCTTCAAATATTAAATGTGTATCTAGTTCTTTTAGGATGGACAAGTTGCTGGTGAACAATTAAATTATCCACAACTTCAAATATGTAGCGATGTCAAAGCAGTCTCTGTAGTAAAGTGATTTGTTTTTAGGTAAGATTAGATTGCACATTGTTGGGGATGTGACATCAAAATTGGGCATTTTTAGGCATCAATGGAGAGTAATGGAGGTCTGTTGGGGCTCTTGGAAGACTGAGGCTTTGGAAATAGGAAAAAGAAACTTCAAAACTCGTAGCCACAAGTGAGTTGATTAGACTGAGTGATAGTGACTGCCTCAAGGTCACACACTGAGCTTTATGGTTGAGAGTGTACCCTAGTCTTCCAGTCCTGTTATTATGAACGTACCTTATACTTTGTATAAGTAAATGAAAGTAAATGAAAAGACTAGTGTCTGTTAAGGAACACACAAAACATTTTTCTTTTTTCAGGAACTAGAATTTTATAATAAAATCATTGGGGAAAATGACATCACTCTTCAGTGTGTGGACCAGCTTTATGGAGGTAGGCTGACAACTTCCTGTGACTATTTGGTGTCAACTAAACAACTTATTTCACTTGGTGATCCTAATCTAAAGTTCAGTTTTGGTGCCACTTGTTTGAGTTTTAATTTGTAAATCTTATATAATGTGTCAAGATCACTTGCTATGAAGCATGTATTCCAACATATTCAACTCTCAAATAGCCTTGCTGGCCAGATAGTTTTCCATTCCTTATATCAGGATGAATGAATGTCAGCTCCCGTTATGGTCACTAATCTAAAATTATTCATAGAATTGTTCATGATAGAGAAGGGGTAGATTTCCCTGTTCTAACTCACTGCATGGAGAAATGTTAAAACTATTTTCCCCCCTTAAAGTTTATGATGAGAGAAAGAAACCCCTGAATGGTCAACTGAGAAAATACCCAGAGACGATGATAATCTACTGCAAAGATCTCAGAGTGTTTCACTTCTGCTTGCGATACACCAAGGAGGAAGAAGTAAAACGGGTAACTGTAGCCTCAATTCCCTTTCTTTAGAACAAAAACATTTGGGAGTAGCTATGACAAAACTGTCATGAATAGAGTGACTAAGCTTTTTCTGTCGGGCATTTACAAAGTTTTAATGTGGATGTGCAGCATCTTGGTACACCCTTCTGAAAATTTCTCTCCTGTTGCTTTTATGAAACCTGGAAGCAAGTCAGAGTTGTCATGACATTTGAAACCTGAGTTCGTGGTTTCAAACAATGAGCAGTACCCAAGGTTTGTTCTTTGTTTACTGCTTGTAGATGGTTTGTAATAAAGGAAAGCATGAATCTGGGTTCAGATGTTGGAACAAGCCAGATTCTGGCTTGTTTTCCAGTGGCACAGGAGAATTGGGAAAAGGAGCACAGAGAGAACTTTTCATGTTCAACTATTATGAATAGAAATACAGTATTAAAATAGTACTGTTAAAAAAAATATGTAAATATAAAGAAAAACAGTAAAAGGAATATTCAGCTAGTGCTTTTATCCAGCATTGATACATTCATCACACACTGACAGATACTGTGTGAACATACGGGAAGTCTTGTTTCTAATGGCAGCAGTAAGCTTCTTTCATGTATTTGAATGAAAAATTGACACATTTAGAGAAAGCGGGAGCATCCCAAATTAGTCACTCTTTAAAACTTAAAAAATTATTACTTCAGAATTGCCACTGAGGATTTGGAAATCACAGGAAAATGGCATGCGGTGTTTGCATGTTCTGTATTCACACAAAAGCCCTCAGGTGACTGGTTGTATCTATTATAATATGTACAGCTTCTAGTAGCATTAAAAGTGCAGTCTACATAATAGTGAAGCTTCTTTCCTTCGGTTTGTCTGAACTGCTTTGACATCGCACCCTAGCCCCATTGTTCAGATGTCGGGATAAAGAGCCTCAGGCTTGCTCCAGTTCCTTCCCCCAGCTCCTGGTTCATGGTGAACATAGCTTGCTTGATTTGGATGGCCTTCCAGCAAACCAGGAAATAGAATGGAGAGGAGTTCGTGTTCATGCATGCAGCACCTCCTCAATGGCGAGGCCATAGTTTGGCTGTGGCTCCGTTTATACATTGAGTGCAGAAGCTAGAATTCCTTAAGTCCTTTTTACATCTAGTTCTGAACATTGCAGAAGTGTATATACTTGGTAATGACACACAAATTGATACTGGCTTCATCTGTTCACCCATCCAAGACAGTGTAGCCTTGGCCTATGTCGCATCATATAGTTCTACATTTGGTACATTGTTTATGGAGTTAGTCCCCTACTGGGAGTTGTCCATACTCATGGGTGTATGGAAAGCATTGCAGTAGTATAACGGTTTAGACTGCACTGCCTTTAAGTTTAAAAAGTGACCTTAATATATATCGAAAATGTGTGGGAGTCTTGAACATTTAACTTCTCACTACTTTTCTCTGTTTAGAACAAAGTTAAATGTTCAAGACTCCCACACATTTTCGATATATATAAAGGTCATTTTTTAACTTAAAGGCAGTGCAGTCTAAACTTGATCTGACAAACCAGCCAGTCTGTTCTCCCTTCCTAGGATCAGGGTACCTTAAACACACTCCATTCCGTTCTGGGCGCTTCCTTTGCTTCAGTCGCAGAAAGGTGAGAGCTAGTAGCATGTTCCTTGCCTTCCTGAGTAGTAGCAGGGTTTAACTCATTCTTTTCTGCATGCCTCATTTGCCCCAAACAAGGATGGCGCTTCTTGGTAAGTGACTAGACTTCCTTTCTGGCTAATCCTTGTTCTGGTTTATAAATGTGTTGATTTGTTGATCCTTTCTTAGATCGTCAGTGGCATAGTTCATCAAACACAGACTCCTAAGCTATTTAAACGCTTGTTTCTGTTCTCTTATGCAACAGCTGTACCAAGTAAAGCAGGTAAGCATATATCTACTTGGTTTGGTTCTCAGTATAATTGGGGATTATCTGTTGAAGCAAGTTTGTTCTTCAGGTGGTATAACTACTCATGCAGAAGTGGAATTTATGATACTGGCAAATGTCAAATTATTTTCCTTACTAAATTTGTTTAGGTGTTTGGTGGTTTCATTTCCCATTCATTTCAATGGCAGTAGCATGGTCATCTAAGTAGTAAGCTATTTTACTATGACTCATGAGATGTGATAAAATGCCCACCTGTATGGAATCAAAGAGAGGAACTTCAGTGGATGTCTGTATAAGTCTCTTCAACACTTTGTGCTGAATTCTCTCTCTTGCTGAAAAAACGGATTTGCTAGGAAGGCTGCATGTCTGAATTTTTGTCCAAGTATTTTGAACTTATGAGAAGGAAATCAACAGGCTTCATTTCTGTATGCTTGGATTCCTTATCTAGTAAATAAAACTAAAAGCAGCTGTGTTTAGCCTGAGAATAACTGGGAAAAACTTTTCTGCTACTTCTAGCTGCTGAAATGATATAAAGGTAGTGTGTGTCTTGTTTTAATCAAGTGGTAGAAGCAGTGTCACTTAACTGTACTGAGGTAAGACTAACCAGGGATAAAGATAAACGGCAACAAAGATGTTCTTCAATTTCATATCCAAACACCTTTAGGTAAAATCCAGGAAGGTACTAGGGCATCCATACAGTACTTTGTACCATCACACAGTAAGCACTCCCTAAGTTGTATGTAACTGCAACGCAAGTGTAAACTATTCCAAAACATTATTTTGTGTGATAACTTGGCACTATGTTAAGTCTTTGCCCACAGTTATTTTCCAAGACTGAAGTATGAATATCTTGGAACTGAAAACATACCCCATACCTACCTTAATTTACCTTTAAAACATTCTGTATTTCTTAAGCTGTAACTCTGGTGCCAGTTTTCTTCCTAGCCAGCGTGGATTTCTTGATATTGTCACAAAGTTGAAGCAGAAAGGGCAGTGCTTCCCACCCTTGCTATGAATACGTGAATATCTTGGCCTGTTTTTCAAACCACTCCTAAAATGACAAAACAAAGTTATTTATGGTGGTGTGCAGCTTCCTGTTAAATGCTTCCCCTTCCCCATTTTGGCTAAGCCCTAGAAATATTTTAATCCAATGTGCTCCTTGGTATATACTTCCTGTCTGTAGAAACATTGTGAATGAGAAGAAGGAAGGAGAATTTTTTTTAATCAGTTGGTATTCTAAGGGTAGCTTCTCCCTTTTCGTAGAAATATTTCCTGCATGATTTGAGTGTCCCTATGATTGGTCTTCATTAACATTACTAGTGTCCCACTGTGCAAAGGCAAAGCAGCTCCCTCATTGGTGTGTTTATGGCAAAATAAACACCTTGCACTTCATGAATGATATACTCTTTCCAACACTGGGATTATTTGGGTGCAGGAAAAAGGTTGGATGTGAAACAATGAGATAGTTATCCAGTCACTTCCCAGACTGCTGGTATACTAGTGTCTGGCATCCGATAGCCATGTGTTTGCATATAATTCTTATGGCTAGACTGACTTGCTATAATGCAGTTTTTAAATGTGTGCTTGATTATTCATTCCAGGTTTCTCCATTTTTATCCATTCTTGTTTTACGTCGACATGCAGTTTGTTCATATGTAGCTAATCTGTCCATATTATGAATCCATGTGCTCAATGGAATCTTTTTCCGGCTCTTCCAATTCATCTAAACAAGTTTTTTTGCTTCTAATATAGCACAGTGCATCCATTTATTTATTTTTTGACCCCTTGAAATCTCGCACATTTCCAGAATATAATTTAGAATTAAATTCAGTTTCCCTAAATAACAATTTCTTTTTATTACTCTTGCTCTAAATATCCTCACCTCGCACCAAAATGATCTTATCAGCGGGCAGTTAATCAACATATGTACTAAGTTCACATTTTTGCTCCCATATCTCCAGCAGTTGTCTGCACTTGTTATTTTCTTCTGGTATAATTTTGCTGGAGTCCAGTGGACTTTGAGTATTTTCTGTTGAATAAGTCTTAGTCTTAGATCCATAGTGGCTATTTCTGTTGATTTTATACTTGACTCCCATATATCACTTGTTATCTGTACCCCTAACTCTTCACTCCATTTTTGTTCACTCCATGGTTTTTGTTGTATGTATCTTTTGTGGTCGATGTTTATATTGGGAATTTTTTTTTTTTTTTAAAGTATGCTTATTTCTCATAACTGGCATTGATGTACTTACAGCTGCACTTAGAATTGTTTGACGCTGTATTTTGTACTTCCACTGCTCTTTATGGAAATTCATCAAAAGTTTATAACCACCTAATTAGATTTATGTGGAAAATCTGTATTGTGGATGTATTGGTATGAATTGAGACTACTGCTTTAAATGGCATATTCTGTATGTGCTTAAAATCCTTCATTTTTAAACTTGCATTCCTGAAAATGTTAGGTTATGAGGGAGTACTGATGCTTGTACAGACCATGTTGCAAATGGGCACATTTGCACCTGAATTTTTGGCAGTTTCCTTTTTAGGTTGCCTCTTTTGTGGCACTCCAAGCTATTCTTGAAGCTGACCTGAGTTCAAAAAGCAGTTTGAGGATATTGAAAGCAATTCAAAGAGGGAAAAGTGTTGAGCATGTAGAAACAGAAATTTCACTTTAAACTGCCTAGTTTGTGTGAAAGTTTCTCGCTTTGGGTTATGGGTGTAGTCTCTAGGTCAAATCAATAGCTTTGTGTAAATATGATGAAATGCTAATTTCTACATTTAAATCACAAAACTAAATTCAGCCAGTCCTGTAGCTAAACTTTCTAGTTTCTTGCTAAAAACACCCCAAATGTATGTTCTTTTGTTAGATTGGTTAGAACTAACAAATTATATTTTGACAGAAAAAAAGAATCAGACAGTGATGTTTGATTCTATTAACGACTGGCGTCAGGAACTGGAACGAACCAAAGGAAACCTGAAATTCAAAGCAGTGAGTTCCAATGAAGACTACAAAGTTTCTAAAAAGTAAGTATAGCTCACATACTATTGCTATTGAACAAATTAACAAATGTAAACTGATTTCTTTTATATCTGTTCTCTAAAGCTCTGAACAGATTAATTTGAATAGCAATCTTTGGGAATTTAACAATGATTAGGTTATTCAAACAGAGGTTCCCATAAATATAGCATTTCTTTTTTATGGTAATTTTTATTAGTTTTCAATTACAATTTAATAATAGCCTCATTATAACAATACCAATTTATAATACAATTATTAATACCAGTAGTTCAAATACTGAATTATATACCGTATTTTTTGCACCATAACACTCACTTTTTTCCTCCTAGAAAGTAAGGGGAAATGTCTGTGCGTGTTATGGAGGGAATGCCTACAGGTGGCATGCCTATGGATTTTCCTCCTCTAAAAACTACGTGCGTGTTATGGTCGGGTGCGTGTTATAGAGCAAAAAATACGGTAATTTAGATAAGGTGGCCCTCCACTTGCTAGAATTGACAGCTTGATTATTTGCTTTATTCCTGCGTTCCAAAATCTTAATTTCTATTACATTCAGGTCATAATAATCTTTATACAACAATTGTAATACTAATAATTTCTATTTGTGTTGACTAATTAAATGATTTATAAAACTACAAGCGAGGAACTCAAACTATATCCTTGTTCTTCCTGTGTGTGGCAATTATTCTGTCTGTGGTGTTTCTTCCTGTCCTTGTAAGATGTTATGTCTTTCTTTCCCCTGGTTGTTGCTGTTAACCATCATGCCTTGTGCGAATAGTTAGCAATGTAGTTAGGCAGTCCTAAAAGCAAAACTCGGGTTTCTAGGTAGGAGCTTGAAAGCTAGAACCTGCAAGATAGCTTTTTTTAAAAAATGCTACTTATTCCATACACAGGGCTAGCAAAACAAACACAGCTAAGTGCCCTCAATGTGTGGATTAGCCAATATAGTGGTACCTCTGGTTGCGAACGGGATCCGTTCCGGAGGCCCATTCGCAACATAAATAGAACGCAACCCGCAGCAGCGCGTCTGCGTCTGCGTGGGTTGCGCTTTGCCTCTTCTGTGCATGACATAATTTTTCACGCATGCGCGAGCGGCGAAACCCGGAAGTAACCCTTTCTGGTACTTCTGGGTCGCTGCAGGACGCAACCTGAAAAAACGTATCATGAAGCAAATGTAACGTGAGGTATGACTGTAGTGTTTGTAGGAAGTGTTTGGACTGAGGGACATTTTGGACAAGCTAGACCTGCACAAATGGGCTGATAATCCACTTGAGTCAGAATGGAACCAGACTGGTTGGTACCTAAAATAATAAAGGTGGCAGAAAAGCTTGTAAACTGATTCATGAGGGAAAGCCAAAAGGAGTTGAGGAGTGTCGGGTTCAACCTAAATCTAGGGGATGAGAACATTGGTCCAATAGGGGGAGGGGTTGCAGTAGGCATTGGAGGTGCAGAGGTGATAGCAATTTATATAAACCAAAGTTCCATAAGTAAGTGCAGATGACATTTGGGGAGAGAAAGTGTATAAATGTTGATATTCTAATGCTAGAAACCTAGGAAGCAAGCTGGAGCATGTTGTTTTAAAGGATGACATACATACAGGGAGTGTATCCCCTGGAGGAATGGGGAGAGCCATTAGATAGCTTGTCTCTGGATACAAACTCTATAGTGGGGTGTGCAACATGGTGCCCTCCAAATATTGTTTGCCTCTGGTTCCTATTTTGAAAACTTTTAAAAAACTGTACAGTTCCTGTGGTGTTCCACATCATAAGTGCAAATTGCTATTGACTTTTAATTAATGTTTTCAGGTTGCCAGCATACTTCGTTGTTCCCATGTCTGTCTCTGAAGAGGACCTTTCGGAATATGAAGGAAGAGGAATTCCAGTGAGTATATTCGTAGTCAAGAATTTATGGAAGACATGTATGGGAATGAAGTGAACTTTACACAGGGTGTGTTTAGGACTTGTTGTGGCACAGCTGAAGAATCTGAGTAATATATCAAATGAGTGCAGTTTAAGAACAGAAGCTGAGCAAGAAAGGAGACAGTTTTGTACTCCTGAACATTGGGTCATGTAATTTTGTGTGATGTTAATTTCTATCTATTAAATAAGGATAAATGTTGGCACCACAGAATTCAGAATGAAATTTCTGTACATTCTGTGAATGAAGTCGGAGAATTTTCCATGGTTTGGAGAACTGGAAGTGGAGCCTCGGGCTTCGCGCACTCCCACTTGGGTGATGTAAAAAAAGTGGCTTCCCTCAAACCAGACTTGGAGACTGATTCAACCTATGTCTTGTACAAACATGAAAATGAGTAGGCAGAAAGCACGTGAGCTAGAGGTTATCGTATGATCATCTAACCTAACTCAAGATGTTTAAAAATGATTGAGTTTATTATTGGCAGTCCTTAAGAAAACTAAATGTAATGCAGAAATGCTGTAGTGATCTAATATTCACTCGTAACATGCTGTTGTAGGATGCAGTTACTTTATAACAAAATGAATGCCCCTTGGGTAATATTTACTGATGAGAATAAACGTGTGTTGCAGATTTGGTGTTGGTCTTGCCACAGTGGTGCTGCTCTCCTCAAGATGTCTACTCTGCCCAAAGCACAAGATGACAACGCTCTGCAAACACAGAAAATCTTCTTAGAGGAGTCAGTAGTAGCTTCTTTCATTTTTAAGCGTCTGTGAGGATCTTCTCCTCAGGCTTTATTTCATGCCGACTTTATATGCATGTTACAAACATTTGCCTTTGACTATGTTCATTGTGCTATTACCACAAGGGTGATGTGAACTGCAGGTTCCCCCCCTAATGTTGACTGACTTATGCAATACAAGTGATTGTTTGCCATAGATGGCTGTTAATGTTGTTTATGCATTCTTCGATGCATTCTGGACAGACAAAAAACCAATTGCTAACCCAGAGCACAATGATGAAATTCCCAAACAGCAGGGTGCATCTAACTGCCAGTAGCTATAGGGCTTGTCTATAGGAGCAGGTCTAAATCAACAAACAAAGCCTATGTATCACTTTGTCTTCACCATTGGTTCTGTAAGCATCCCATGAACTTTGGAAGAGGAAGATTATAAATATGTAAAACACCACTGCTATTATAAAAATTAGAGGTACAGTTTTAACAATATAACTGGGAGATACAGCAAAGTCTCCAAGAGCTCAAGTAAATCTAGCATTGTTCCTCCTATCTAGAACTGAAATAGGTAACTTGGGGCCCTCCAGGTGCTGTTGGAGTACAACCACCCATCAGCCCCAGCCAGCATGACTGATGGTCAGGGGTGATGGAAGTTGTAACACAATATCTTACTGGTGGCCACAGGTTCTTTACCCCAATTATAGAGTGAAAAAAACCAATCAAGAAGACCATGTTGTTTTTACCAAAGTAATTGCATAAAAACTGTGTTCTTGTTGACTGTCTTTGCCACACATGCTATAGCTGATCTTATACTCTGAACCCTAGAAAACTGACAGTTATATTGACATGTAAGAAATTGGATTGTAAACTTCCTTGCTTTTTAATTTTAAAATAGTCACTATTAAGCCATTTAAATCATAAGTTTTAATGTGTTTTTCAGTATGTATAAGACACTTGATAACCCTCCTTATGAAGCCATGAAAGTTGATGTCCTGTCAAGTAGTCTTCCGTCTCTGCAAGAGATCCAAATTGCATACACCAGATTTAAACAGCTGTTTCTGATAGGTAAGTGGAAACTGTATTGAGGGCACTATGGAGGAATATCCTATCTAGACTTGCTAAAGCAAAAAATACGGTTTTTCTCCAGTAACCACCCCACTGGCTGAAGTCTCCATTTGAAATTTGTAACTAAACTTGTATGTTGCTTTTCTGATACATGAAGTGCTGAGAGGAATTAGCTGTTTGCAAATGTGTGAAATCATGTAGTATGTCTAAAGCCAAGGATATACTGTTCTACAGCACTAAGAGCCATAGCAAAATAGCACTTTACAAAAGAGAGCCACATCTAACTTCACTACCCCTAGACCTATCTTCTGCTTCTGATACTACTGACCACCATATGTTTTTTCTTTCTGTTCTCCTTGTTCAACCCTATCCCTTTGAGTTCAAGGAGTTTCTCTGATAACTTCCCACTTGCTGTCAGTGTCAGACATTTGGTTCCAGTGCTCTACTACTTATTCATTTGAGCTGCTCTATTGTACTGATGACTTACTGCTCTGCTTCATGTTTTTTCCAGTGGGTGCAAACATAACAGTCAATACATATCTCAAATATCATTGTGCCTTTTGAAATCTTCTGTTCTTTTGATGTAACGTACTTGAGTTGCCACCAGAAATAACTAAAAACAATTTATCTTCTTTTTACAGATAACAGTACAGACTTCTGGGATACTGATGTGAAATGGTTTTCATTATTGGAGAGTACAAATTGGCTAGAAATCGTAAGGTTGGTGAAACCCTGCTTCAACTGTAGTACATCTTAAAAAGTTAATGTTGTAATAAGCTAGCAATGCCAAACTTAATCTGAATTAGCTCCAAGATGTAATCACCTGTATAAGATCAAACGATAACACAATGGCTTCATGGACTTCATATCATAATTGAGACCTTCCATTTAAGTTACTGTGACAATTTTGTTCCATTCATGTAGCAGATGCTGAGTCTGACAGTTAATTTTTCCTCCTCCGTTTCCTCTACAGCAGCATTAAGGGTCAGAGTTGGTCCCCTTTCATATTAGAACACATAATTTTAGTTTTCAAGGATGAGTCTTCAGACACATAACAAACACATTTCCTTATTACAGGAAAGAAAGCATAAAAACCTTGTAAAATACTAGCACCACAACTCTAAAATATTGATTATTGATGCAGAGCTGAGAAACTCTAAATCATTATTGCCTGAATCAGCAAGGCTAGAATTGGGCAGCAAAGTGATGTGAGCTTCCCAAATGAAAGAGTGAGGGGTGCTCAAAGGAAGGATTTATATCCAATGTTTCCTTTGAAGGAGACAGGTTAGAATTTTTTCCCTCTGTTATCAAAGAAAAACAAGACTACATTCCACAAAATAGCCAACTTAATGTAAAGGTTTGATAACTCATATGCACCCAATGCACTACATCATCTTTAACAATGTTAGTAATGTGTTTACTATTAGCAAGCAAAATGTTAGTAACATCTAATAAAACTACATCAAATATAAATAATTGTTATTTTTGGAAAGTGTATCTGGATAGAATTTACACATATATTCCCAAAACCTAAATACAGGAGTGTTTGGCTAAAATACTAACTGTATCAATGTTAAAAATAGCGTTTGTTGTGAACACAGCTTGTTTCACTAAGCTATAAAGGAAGATTAAGTCAGGCCAATTCAACAGGAGACATGAGGTTATTGGTTTAGTGTAGGAAATCAGGGGTACTGATATACCAGTCTGGTATGTAAGTCGGTGGCCCATTTTAGAAGGATGTTAGAAAAATAGAAAAATGCCCTTTATTCCTCTTTTTAAAAATGTTTAATTCTGTTCCATTGTGGTGAGAAAAATGCAACTATAGGGCCTGTTTATTGTGTCTGGAATCAGCCAAAATGGGTACAGAAGTGGGAGATGTTTGTCAGTTGTGCTAAAGCATTGTATTCATGTTCTAGGAGATGTCTGAGAAAAGCAGTAGAGATTATTGATTTGCTAGAAGCAGAGAATACAAATGTTCTCCTTATAGGTAAGTTGTGTACATCCTTCTTTCCAGTGCGCCTTCCACATAGCTGCTCTGCTTCTAAGTAGCTGAATTGTAGAGTAGTTCTCAAACATATGTGAAGAAAGGAGTTGAGTTTCATGAACTGCATTCTATATTTAGAGTTGCCCTGGAATTATTAAAAGTTGTAGGGTTGGACAGTAGTTATGCTGCTGTTGCAATCCCTTCTCTAGTTGACACCTGACACATAGCCTTGGCAGGCAAGGGGATTATTCAAAGAGGAAGAGTTGAATATTTAAGGTCTACAGCTGAGTACATTTCATATGTTAAATGTATTCAGAAGATAAGTGAGGGGGTTTGAGCCTTACTCTGCAATATGCTTGGAGTACAATCAAGCCAAAGCAGAGAATTGAAGGACCACTGACTTCAGTGGTAGATGGTTTCTTGCTGAAATGAATAAAATAAAGACCTTAGCTTTGGATGGCACCCAGATTTATTTGTAGGTCTTCTCGTGAAGCTGCGCTGTAGGTGCTTGGGCATTAACTTGCCGTGAGCAGTTTTAAGATCTCATGGTGACTTCCTCCCCACCAAAAGAGAACAGGTCAAAATCGTCTCAGAGGGAGCCCAGAGTATGCTCACTTCCCAAAATAGTTGTTTACAAGCAATTGTTTTGATGCTTGTAGAGCTTATTCTATGGGTATTGCAGTTGAAGTTTACTTTGAAGTACACAGCATGGGCTGTCAAATGGGCATGCAAAATGCTTAATTTCCACAGTGCAGGTGCTGATTTTGCAGATCCTTGTGGGAGAAGAGTCCATTTCACACTTGGGATGATACACTTTGTATAAAGCTTTACAACACAGTGCATTGCAAGTTGGCTTATATGTTTGGTAATCTTTTCTAGAAGTTGGTTCAGTTGTTCTGACGGTTAGATTATTTGTTAAACTCCTAGGATTTCTGGATATTGTACAAGGTTAAGAAAACAGTTCCTGCTAGCTGGCATATCATATCATATCATATCATATCATATCATATCATATCATATATCATCTCATCTCATATCATATCATATACTTTATGCAAAAGAGATGGGATAAAAATGGAGAACAAACTCTGGCAGTATTTCTTAGTTGCATTAAATGTCTGGCCAGGTGGGATGGCTACTGAAGGAGTTGGTTCTGTGTAAGGAAGGTCTTTGGCAATTACTCCAAGGGATTGTAGATGGCCTGCTGCCTTTTCTCCCCTTTACTGCAGCCAGGTGGAACAACTGCTAATTCATAGGTCTCGTGACACATTCAAACCACAACCCTAACGGCTATTAATGTTGACTGTGCATAATGTCTGTGGCAGTATATCTCAAGTCTAGTTTAGACAGAAGAATTATTAATGGTAGGGAGGAAATGCATGCTTCCATGGCGTGATAGAAACTCAGGTAAGTGACCAAGAGGCCATTGGTTGTTTTCAGAGATTGCTTTGGGCTATTGAAAAGTGCTTTTGTGAGGCAAGGTGGTTGATTCTCACTGATACCCCTATCTCTTATGCCATAACCCCCAAACGTGCATTTTAAGGGGTGTGGGAGGGGCTGCACTAGGTAGAAAAGTCTAAAAATTTGTGTGCCTAAGGTCACGCAGAAGTCTTTTCCACTAGCACGTATCTACCATTCATGGTCTTCGCCAACTCTTTTCCTAGATACAGGTAGGTAGCCATGTTGGTCTGCCGTAGTCAAAACAAATACTTCATTCATGTATCTGAAGCGTGCATGCACACGAAAGCTCATACCAATAACAAACTTAGTTGGTCTCTAAAGTGCTACTGGAAGGAATTTTTAAATTTTATTTTCCTAGAGTCTTGCTGGAATGGGTCTCATTTATTAAGCAGCTAAGATTTCAAAGAGCAAGCTTGGATTCACTAAATGCCTTAGTGCAATCCTATAATCATTTGCGTTGGAGTTACCATTCAACTCAGTAAGGTTTATGTTTTGGCTAAACATGTGTAGGATTGAGCTGTAGGTCTTACTATTTCTCACCAGCTCATTTACATTAAAGTGTAACATATAAAACAGAATTAAGCACTCCTTGAACTGTACTAAACAGCTTGCAAGCAAAAATCCCTGTAGGATTTTTTACTTTTCAGTTTCAGAGGTGGTTTTCCATGTAGCATAGTTCGTGAGATCAGGGTCCCATTGTTCTACAGAGCCTGCGGTTTACAGCCTTGTGGCAGGTGGCGAGAGCTGTGCAGGCAAAGCAACATTGCTCCACTACCTCCTGAACATAGTGTTGCTGCCAGTTCCTGAGAGGGAGAGCTGCAAGGTGAAGGAGGTCAGCACAGTGTGGTGGTAGGAGTATTGGATTGGCTCCTCAGCTGTGCAGAGCTCCCCCCCCCCCCCCCCCGTTTCAGGAACCAGCAGTCATTCTCAGTATTTGGGAGGCAGGTGAGCAGTGCTGCCCCACTGTTACTGGCCAGTCCTTTCCACCGAAAAGCCCACCTGCAGCCCCTGGATAAGCAAAATGGTACTTCTTAGGGTTCCGAGTTTGCTCTAGCTCTACAAACCATGTTGAGTGAAATTATGGTTTATGGGAAAACACTATGTGCCTTAGTTTCCTCATATTTTATCTGTTCTTCCCTGGAAGATTTTTGTACCAAGAATTTGAGGTATATATGTCATGCCCTAAAGAAATGGGATAAGCCCTCTCTGTAAGTGGTCACTGGACTCTTTCATTGGGCTGATGCTTCATTTCCTGATAGTGTAACTTGGAGGTTGTCAGGGAACTGCCATCAGTGCCGGAGGGAGAGAGCAAAATCCAGAGGGATTCCGGAGAGCGTCCCGGGAGTGGGAGAGGCAGCCCATCTTCTGGGGAAGAGAATCAGCGTAGCACCAGTGCAGAAGGGGGGCAGATGGGGGAAGTGGCGAGGCGGTCCCATGACTCCTTGCCGGGGACCAGCGGGGAGAGTAGAGGTCCTCCGCTGCCTACGCCCTCCTTGCGCAGAAGGCTTTCGTGCAGAGAGAGTAGGAGGAGACTAGGCGTCAAAGAGCTTCTTTGCTGGAAGAAGTTTAAGAAACGCCCACTGACGGATTCTGCCAGCGATTGAGGCAGCCACGGGTGAGTGGCTGTCCGGACAGGAAAGGTTCACTCAGGCAACCCAGCCAGGTGTTTGCACCGGCTTACGCACGAGCAACCCCTAGAACCATTACAGAGGTTTTCAACCTTTTTGAGTCCATGGCTTCCTTGACCAACTACACTCTTTCT
The DNA here is from genome assembly GCF_964106645.2 of Podarcis pityusensis. Lineage (NCBI taxonomy): Eukaryota > Metazoa > Chordata > Lepidosauria > Squamata > Lacertidae > Podarcis > Podarcis pityusensis. The sequence goes on along the minus strand of NC_138036.1, from coordinate 16,041,602 downwards.
CTGGCACCCCTGTGGGGCTCAGGAGCCCAGTTATGTCATTCCTTGCTTGCAGGGCTGGCAATCTCTCACCCTTCTTCAAACACCCTCCCTTGTGGGGTGTTTCCTCATCCTTCTCTCCTCTTCCCTCTCCATGGGAGTCCTCTGGGCAGCCTCTGCTGCTGCCCCTGGTTTCTGAGCTGCTCCCTGCCCCAAAGAGAGCTGCCTCCCAGAGGCACCATTCGCCTGGGAAACTTGTAGCCAGGGCTGCTGCAACAGCCAGCCACACAAGCCTTTGGGAGGCAGAGATGCAAGAGGGCACCAGAGGAGGTAGGAAAGGAAGGAGGGACAGAGGCCAGTGTTGCCTGCGGCACCCCTGACCATCATTCAAGACACCCTAGGGTGCCACGGCACACTGGTTGAAAATCATTAGTGTAACTAGTTTTAGAGGAAACAGAATAAGCACCTTTGCAGAAGTTGGGTCTGTAAATCTTGGATAGCTGTATGCATGCCTATGGGGTCTTTACTGTGGCTTTTTACTAAGTAACCTCCTTACATCCTGAAATGTGGGCTTAGTTGGAAATCACTTTAGCATATTACTTTGAGATTTTATTTTGGCTGGACACCTGCATCTTCCTTCTGTCTCATCTCCTTATTTTCCTTCTTTCAGTGAAGACCCTGTTTTCTGCTGTCCCATTTTTCTCCACCTGTGAGTAGAGTACTGTTGGCTAGCCTACAGATGGGTAGATTAGGGAGGTTGGCATTTAGCACTGTGGCTAATTGGTAATTGTGCCATTCAGCTAGGGCTGGGAACATTCATCCTGTCTGCATTTTTAAGCAAACCAACTCCCCAACAATTAAGTGCATTGACATAATTATCACTCTTCTCTGAATTTTGCAACAGTTATTGGCTTAAAGATTGTAGTAAAATGCCCACTTTGGGATAAAACATGTTTAGAAATGCATGCATTAAGATAAAATGTGTATTTAAATACATATTTGGCACACTTAAACATTGGATTATTGTACAAACAGGCTAGAACAGACTTATGAATGTACACATGGAAGACTGACACAGGCCAGAAATGGACTGATTCACCCACCCCTACACTAAGCAAGCTCAAAACTGGCTACTTTTAAGTAGCTTTCTCTTTGGTGAAAACATTATGCAATCTTTCCAAACTTGCTTCTTCAATCTTTCATCCTGCACACAATTGTGTTCTTTCCTCATGCAGCATTTAGTTCACTGTTCGAGGTTCTTCAGCTTTGTGTTATGACATCTTACTGTGATCTGTGGTGCTGGTGTTTGCCTTGACCACTGTGAAATAGTTTGTGTGCTGCTGCTTTGGGAATCTATATCCCTAGTTGACATAATCAAGAATGAAAGGGAAACATCTGAAATTTGTTCTACTAGTGAATATGAAATTTCACCCAAAGGACTATGAAGTAAAAATAGCCAAAGTACTGTGTTTCTGAGAAAGCAATACAGGCATCCTTCCACTTATGCACGATCAACTTGTGTGCAACCAAGTATATGGGCAGTGATGGGGAATAAATTAATTCATACTGGGAAATGGAAGGAGAGCTGGAGAACACATTTGGCTCATGAGGAGACCCTTCCCAGAGCCATAATTGGACTTTAGTGAAGGTGGAAAAGAGACTGGAGGTCCAGCGGGGCTTTGTTTACACTTCTCAGCCTCCTTGCCTAACAGCTGGTGTGTGGACGTGGTGCAGCACCACTTTTCCGCATGTCTTCCAGCCTCCGGCCGCCCCCAGAGTTTCAGTTCCAGTTGTGGATATTTTGGGTACAGTATTTTGTATATGGATTGGAGAAGAGATCAGCAAACAGGAAACATAAAGGGTGCTCCCCACTTACATGATTTTCACATATGCGTGTGTGGCGCCTGTATTTTGGTCACTACTACTACATCTAGTCACACTATGCTACGCTATGCTATTCTGGGTCAGTTTGTTGTAAAAGGTCTCTTAATGGAAAGGTGCAGAGTTCAGTAAACCCCATTTGTCAAGAATCCTGAAGTGGCCAATCCTTTATTGTAGGTACCAAGTTTTAAGTAGGAACTGTTAATTTTTGCAATTTATATAGTTCCTTCAAGTGTTTATAAAAGGATTTGTCGTGTCTCAAATGCTTCCATTTCCTTTTACCTCTTCAGAAGAGAATGCTTCTGACCTGTGTTGTGTAATCTCCTGCCTGGTTCAAGTTATGATGGATGCACACTGCAGAACTAAGCTGGGATTTCAGAGTCTTATTCAAAAAGAATGGATCATGGGAGGACATGCTTTTCTGGATCGGTGTAACCATCTGTGGCAAACTGATAGAGAGGAGGTATGACAAAATGAAATTCTTGAAGTCTTTGAGCAAAACCATATCCTCTAGGATGGTATTAAAGGGGGAAGGCTGAGAATCATAATGGAAATACTGCATTCAGCTATTCAACAGTGACAACGTATGTTTTTGAAGTAGCTTAATTTGGACTTTAGCAAAATGATAGTACAGTATAGTGGAACTCTGTACCTTAAGAGCCCTAAATAAGGAGCCTGCCTTTAGAAATGGGTATGAGACTAGGCCAGGCCAAGACCCACAATTTAAAAAACAACTCCTTCTCATCCCCACCAGCCATACTTGAGTTGACAAAGGTCAATAAGGAAAGGGTATCACATGGAATACCCCCTTGGGTAGGTTCAGTCTTGGTGAACTCAATGCATCAAATACCCCAAGTAATCTATTACATAATGTCTGTTTTTTCCCTTTTAGGCACCACTTTTCTTGTTGTTCTTGGATTGTGTATGGCAGTTGGTTCAACAGTATTCACTAGCCTTTGAATTTACAGAGACTTACCTAACTGTCTTGTCAGATAGTCTGTACATACCAATATTTAGCACCTTCTTCTTCAATTCTCCGCATCAAAGAGACACTACCAGGGTATGTAGACTGGGGGCTGTGGGGAATTACAGATGGGTTGTCTTGGTGCAGCTGAATTCTCTTTGGATTTATGACAGCAGTACAATCAAGTGCCAGTAAAAGTCTTGTTTTTATAACGTACAAATGCTAGTGTGTTTTTGTTTTGTTTCTGTGTATAACCCATTCTAACAATGGTATATAAAGTTGTGCAGCGTGTTGAATCACTGCCTCTTTCTGCTGGAAACCTTTTCACCCCTTCTCTGGCTTCTGATACCTCGCCAGACATTGCTCACATACTTTCAACTCTTTGCAGCCATGAAGGTTACTCTTCATATAAAAAAGAGAACTACAGTTTTGGAATCTGTACAGACACGGTGTAGTATCTGTCTTGTATTGCACAGACGTCAGCAAACTACCTTCTATCCTATTCAGAGGGGGGGGACCCCCCAATTCTCTCCTTCAGTGCTTTCATGAGCTATAGGAATCCTGAGAGTGTCACTTCTCAAGGATGGATGTGAACAAGATACCTTGAAAGTTGTTCCTCTGCCACAGTTTCAAAATAATTATGATCTAACTGGATCCTTCTTTGGAGGAAGGTTATACTTGAGTGCAGTATTACCACTTAAGTCTTTAAAAACCAATGGCTGAAGAAATTATTTTTTACATATCCACCCTTTCCCTCCTCATACTATTTGAGATAGCATGGGATTCCCAGGTAGTCTCCCATCCAGACTGACCAGAGCTGTTTAACTTTAGATAACCCATGACTCTCATATGCCTTCAGACCATGTCCTGGATCAAGTGGGTTTTCTGTTCGGCTAGAATAGGTGTACAGATACACTTGGTACAGTGAAGTTATACAATGCCATGTTGAGAAATGTGTTCAAATCCTGCTAAGTCTACGCAGACTAGAGAGGTGGTTGAGGGAGCTGAAATTGCTGAAGTAAAGATGTTACTTGCAGTAAAGAGCTAGTATGAACTGATGCTTATTAGAAATATATTCGAGATTCTAATTCTTGTCTGTTTTTCTTTGATAGTATGGAGGAAGCCTTAATACAGAAGGCACCAAACTTAGTTATCTTCACGTTTGGGACTGGTCTGTGCAGTTTGGACCTGAGGCACAAGCCTTGCTGAATAATCCTCTTTATGCTGAGAAGCCAAAACATGATAAGATTCAGAAAAAACCTACACAATTCAAGGTATGGTGTCCAACTCTTATCCTTAAAACTCTATATCATTTTTCTGCCTTATGTAAATAACAGTGGCTGATGACTTGTGTCACCGACTGTTCAGTTAAGGTAGAACCTGTGGATTTCTGCAAATAGTTTTCTCAGTGCCAATATCAAAAGCAAGGTTTACAGCTTACCTTGCTGCATTATTTTCAGCATCAGATACTTCAATCATTGCCATGATTTGCTGCCTTAATTGATTGCTATGAGTTAACCATATAAAGCTAAGTAAAATAGTGTTAACATATGATTAGGTAAAGGGACCCCTGACCATTAGGTCCAGTCACGGATGACTCTGGGGTTGCGGCTCTCATCTCGCTTTATTGGCCAGCATGACTAAGCAGCTTCTGGCAAACCAGAGCTGCGCAGGGAAACGTCGTTTACCTTCCCTCTGGAGCAGTACCTATTTATCTACTTGCACTTTGTGTTTTCGAACTGCTAGGTTGGCAGGAGCAGGGACCGAGCAACAGGAGTTCACCCCGTTGCTGGGATTCGAACTGCCGACCTTCTGATTGGCAAGTCCTAGGCTCAGTGGTTTAACCCACAGCGTCACCCGCTGCATCACAGTCATTTTCTGGTCTTTGTGATTAACTTTGAAATTAACCAATAACAAAAAATGCAAATAGTCCTTTAAAAAGTATACATCAGTATATTTTGTATGTGCCCTCAAATAATTTTTCATTTGAGAACCACTAAAGGATTTGCAGTCTTAAGCATGCTAGGTGAATTATTTCACAATCTGATGGGAAAGGATGTAATCCTTTTTTGAACTGCAACAGGGGGTTTAGTGAGTTGCCTGACTGGTATGCATCTGAAATCTGCAACTGTTTTGCTGAGCAGATTTAGGCAGTTTTTTAATAACTTGTAAAAACTTTCAAAGATGTGGCCAATTATCCTGTTTTCTGAGGAGGGGCAGTGTCTTGACTTACTGACCCATTAAATGTTTTTGTTAGTTAACTAAATTTAATTCTAATTTCACTCCTCTCTCAAAACACTATCTCAGTTGCGAAGAGATGGTTGATATTCTCAGCAGCTTTCTTACTTGACTGAGTAATGTGTTGTGTTATAGCTGCTTAGCTATTTTTTTACCAAAACACTGGTAAGTTGTAGGCTATGATAGCTGTTAAAATGCAACTTAAATCTGTCTTAAACTAAACTATTGCCTATGTTCATCCTTTTTTCTTCTTTTTTTTACGAAAAGCATCAACGGCAGCTTTCCTTACCATTGACACAAACAAAACCGTCCCCCAAAAGAGGGTTTTTTAAGGAAGAAACGGACCAGTTAATAAAAAACCTCCTTGGCAAACGGATCAGCAGGCTGATAACATCTGCTGACGAACTGCAGAATACCTCCAGAGAATTTTATGAGAGTTGGCACTCCAAACCTGCTGATCTCCATGGAATCCTGCTGCCACGCTTAGAAGGACCAGAAATCAAAGTGTGGGCGCAGAGATACTTGCGATGGATTCCTGAAGCTCAGCTGCCTAGTGGTGGGACAGTTGCCACTGCAACAAAAGTCTGGGATGTGATGGAGGACGTGCAAGGTTTGCAGAAGCAAATGGATGAACAACGCAGCCAGAGTCTCTCAGAGGAGGGCGCTGCAGCAGAGTCTCCCTTCCAGAGAAATCCTGCTCGCCTGTCTGCTTTATTTCCATTTGCTGGGCTTCAAAGACATTCTCTCAAGCCAGTTTTACCTACGAGCACCTGGAAAGATTTGGAAGGTGAGGACTTGGCTAGGAGAGATGATGAGTATGTTGATTTAGGGGATGTTTGATGTGAGGCTTATGCTCACAAACAGAAATGAAAGTACTGGCACACTTCTCTCCAAACATAAAATTGGTTTCCTGGCAGTGGCTTTCCCTTCTGCCCGATGAAGCTTTTAGCATATGAAGATTTCCTCACTTGAGCACCCGCAATATTTTCTACATGAGTTTTGATCAAGCATTTTAATTAGTTCTTTCCATAAGCATGGGAGATACATAGCTGTGTTGCATAGGGCCCAGTTGAAAAATAAAGTAAAATACAAATTAGTTGCTCAATCATGGAAAGAGTTAAGGTGTTGGGGCACTCTCAAAATCATAATAAACTTCTTGTTGGAACATAAAGGGGTGGTGGTCTCAGAAATATCCACCAGAATTTAAAAATGTCCTAGTCAGGTAAGTGTGTCTTCCAGGCACAATTTATAATGCATAGAAAAACGTGTGCTGTTTGAAAGACACCCCCCGGTGTTTCTAAGAAGAATCAGGTGCCATGTTTTGTTTTGTTTTTTGTTTTTAATGAACTTGACAGGGTCATACCTGCCTTTTTAAAACTCCCAACTAGAGAAATACTAGGTGTTTCTCTCATTCATCCTACTTGTTCTGATCATCCATGATCTGCAGAATAATAGTTCATTGTTGTATCTTAATAAGTGTCTTAGTTTTCAGTAACTTAAGATAACAATCTCTTGTGCCAGTCTTCTTTTGTTTCCATCATGTTATTATCCTGCCGCCTTGGTGCATGATGTCTGGGACACACACTATCAAGTACAGGATGGGGTAGAACTTAAAAGATGGCAATAAGCCAGACTTTTTCTTCCAGATTGCATAGGGTGCTCATGTTGAACTTCCTCACTAGCGCCAGTAGCTTGCACTGAATCTCAAGTCCTTACTTTACGAAAGGCAACTAAAGAGCTATATTCAGCTTTGAAACTGGATTTGTCATCCAGTACTGCTATTTTATATAAACGTGACATTAAAGCTAGCTATGAATGTAAAAGTTTATGCATTGGAGTTGAATTGCTGGATGTTGTCACAACAGTACCTCAGTTATAAAAGCCATATGAAAACTGCTTATTAAGTTTTGTCTGCCTATACCAAGCAGATAATTCAGCTCTGAAATAGAGGCTTTGAGAAGTCTAGAGGGTAAAGTCTTAATGTACATAAATCCAGAAGTAGCCCACAAGATAGAATTGGCTCTTAGTAACCTTTCCTCCTTGGAGGGCTGGAGCTTCATGGATATGACAGTGCACAAGTGGTTATTGTACTAGCCCAATGAGATTCTAGGTACAGTTTTAAAGCATTGCCTTGGAGTATATCCAGTGTGCTATACCTGCTTGTTTTTTACGTTGTATTGGGAGCTAAGATTAGACTTCCAAAAGAGTGGATAATGAATTGGTGTAAATCAGGGTAGCTAGCCTGTGGCTCTCCAGATGTCATTGGACTCCAAATCTCATCAGCCTAAGCTGTGGATGATGGGAGTTGTAGACAACATCTGGAGAGCTACTTAGAACTACCCTGGTATAGATGAATGCCAAATGGAAACCTCAGAATCTATGTTGCCTTATGCATTTTGCTACTGTAAGCTCCTTGAGCTTTCAGTATTCTTAAAACACAATAATTCTATTTGTATATGAGCCTTCCGAAAGCTAGCATTGCACACTTTTGTTTCTTCAAATTTATTTAGCATTTATACAGGAGTTTCTCTCCAGTTAGTACAGGCTGTACATTTTATAGCTACTTGATTATGATTTTGAGTTCACTTTGGGTGAAAAACACTAACGATGGAAAGGTTGTTTTTTAAAAAAAATAGCATTTCCTTTGACAGCTAAACAGTTGTAATATATTGGTCGTGGAAATGTATTTATATTTAAGCTGTCAAGTATTGTGTATATAGGAAACTCATGGATATGGAGGGATTTTTATAATGGCTTATGGAACTGCTCCACTCTAATAGGAACGAGTATGGTATTGATAAGATCAGAACACACCACTGTGGATGGAAACATATTTAATTCACTATACTGAATTTTCTGGTATTCTGTTTTATACCTCCCAGTTTTACACTGAATACAAGCTTAGCATTAACAGTACTAAAGGAAAAAAACTCTTCCTGTTTACTTTAATGGACTATTTGGACAAATGTATTTGTTTAATAAAGTGTACTTTTACTATTTTAACTTGAAAAGTGTCTTTGTCAATCTCAACGGTTAGGTTTGCATAGTCTAGTCCAGGGTTTCCCCAACTTGGATCTCCAGCAGTTTTTGGACTACAATTCCCATCACCCTCACCCACTGGTCCTGATAACTAGGGATGATGGAAGTTGTGTGTCTAGCTGTTTCTGAACTACAAGTTGGGGAATCCCTGGCTGTAGTGTTTTGCGGTACTAATGGATGCAGTAACCTTACCATTGGTTTCAGGATTCCTGATAATCAACAGCAGAAGTGCAGATCCATACAAAACTTGCCTTCTACGTAGTCATACCTTTGAATGCATGTAACCCACTGCCATGTACAGCAGGGATGGGGAGCCTGTAGCCTTCCAGATGTTGGAGCACAATTTGATCTATGCTGGTAGACCAGGTCCCCTGATCTACAGGCCTCAACAGTTACGCTCTATAAAGTCACATGTGGCCCTGCCGCCAGGTAACCATGATTTATTATTTCATTTTTGTACTCTGCCCTTCCTCTGAACTGGAGCACAGAGGAGCTAATGCACACAGTACTATGAAACGATGTTTAAAAGCCACAACAATTGAAAAGAACTTTTCAACACAGCCACAGTAATCAGCTTAGCAGACATCTGCTTCAAATCCTTTTAAGTCCCAAATGACTGGACAAATAAGTGTCCTTTTTAGCTTGCTCCAGAATATTTGTCTTGTGCCACTGTCCTACTAGCCACACCAACAAGACCATGAGACCAAAATGAGACCAAAGCCTCCTAACTTGGAAGCTGCAGAAGTAAGTGGGGAGCATCCCAGCAGCTTTGCAGCAATCTGGATCTACCATTTGAAGGAGGATGGGGGCCACTGGAAGCATGTCCCCCACCTCTTTACATCAGGGGAGGAAAAACTCCTGCAGCCCCTGCTCAGCAATGGGGCTGCTAGTACCCTCCCTTTCTGATGAAAAGGGGTGTGTTGGGAGATTTTTCTGTTGAGGTGTTTGCTCCTAACCAGCAGGACTTTTCAATTGGCCAGCCATGGCTTTGACTTTGTAGCTTGCTGCATTCAGCAGCCACTTTTTCTCTCTAGGTCACAGCACCACCACTGAAATTCTAAACTCTACTTTGTCTGTAACTGGCTCAGGGCAGGGCTCTTCCCATTTGCCGGCTGTCATCTCCCTGTCTTTGTTCTCTGCTATGGGGATCTCATGAACACAGGAAGCTGGGTCCAGGTATTAAGAGTCTAACTTCATTTAATTCCAAAGATTCATTAAATTCTAACATTTACTAAATCCAGGAATTTAGGGAAATCAGGCACCCCCAACTCATATCAATAGAAATGTGGATTTGGAAATAAAGGTCACTTTAAGTACTCAGTGTTACAAGACCTAACTCACTAGACTCCTGTTATATTAAGATGAATTAAGAGCTGATTTTGTAAAAGCTGAGGTGGATTAGCTTAGTTTGGAATATATGTATATTTATTGTAACCTCTTCTGCGTCTACGTCACATGGCAGGAAACTAAACCTAAATAACCTGTTTTTGAAGGTTTCCATTTTCATATGTAAGCGGCCTTGACACACACACACACTCTATATATATATATTATATAGGCAACAGCAACAAGCTGAAGTACAGTTAGCAGGCACATGTACTTGGGTTTACTGGACTGATAGGACTTTGGAAGATTTCTGGTCTTGTGATTCCTGCTCCCTTGCCCCATTTGAGGGCAGTTTTCCACTTATGTCCTAAGGAGTTGCACAGCCTACTCCCATGTCATATGCATGGGGGGGGGGGGGAGCTCAAATGCAATAGAGATGGAAAAGGGACCAGGAAGCACAAGCCAGCTGTTTCTGTTTCCTGTTCTTGTTGTGTTTCATATCTGAAGTGGCTTTTCCTCTTAAAGATTCGCAGGGAGGGGGAGGGATACTTGAAGGCTTGCAAACTTTTTAACAGTAGCTCTTCAGAAGGCAGACCTTATTTTAAGGACAGGAAGCTCTCTCTCGGCTTGGGCCCAGGGCCAGCCTGCAGTCAGCATTTGCTAGGATTTTCCCACCCAGTGCCTTTCTGTTTTGTAGCCACATTCTGTTGGATCCCTTCTCCCCAGTGTACTTGAAGGCACAAAGCCAATACAAAATTAGCAGCCTCATAACTTAAGAATTATATATCCACAAAGATGGGAGAATTTTAAGCAAATCCCAGTTGCTACGGAAAAGTAGCAAATGGTGCTTCTTTCCAGAGATTTTACCGTGCAATAAGCTGTAGAAGAAAAATTGTCATTCTTTTTAGGGTTCTTTTGCTAGAGCAGGGGTTCCACAGACCACTAATGGCCTGCAAGCTTCACTGAGGTGGTCCATGTGAAGGACACTTCCAATGTTATTTCTATGGCATGCAAGTTGTAATGCAATGAAATACAACATAAGAAATACAAGGAATAGAAATATAATTAAAAACCAACAGCATGTACGAGCTGCCACAGTGCATTTCAGTTGCTATAACAGGCAGAAAAATCATTGAGTGGTCGGCCATGACCCTGGGCAATTTTCAAGGAGTACGTGGGGAAAAGTTTGAACTGCTGTGCTAGAGACTTCCTTATCTCATGAATGACTTCATGGAATGGAAAAGGGTGATGAAAATGTACCAATTTGTTCGTCTGGGCTGCAGAAGACTTTTTGTGTACACATAACTGACGTACTTCAACAAATAACAATGGAAGCACACAGCCTTCTTTTGGAGAGAGATCATATCATCAGATGGCGCTGATATGCTGATACTACTTGCTAGATTCCCTTCTCAAGCTCCTTTTTAACTTCTTATTTGGGAGATGTTAGTGACAATACTGCTTCTTAGCAACTGTCACAATGGGAAAGTGTGCCCTAGCACCCCAGGGTGCATAAACTCTTAAGGCCAGGATACTGCCTAAAAACCTAGTCAATTTATAGATTTAGATGCAAAGCTTTTTTTTTTTCATATTTCTCCCTATCTCTTGCATTTAGGGCAAGGGTCAGCAAATTTTCTCAGACCTTGTGGGGGGCCGGACTATTTTGGGGGAAAAAATGAATGATTTTCTCCCACCTGCAAAGAGGCCTGAAAATGCTTTGCTTTACCCAGGCATAGGCAAACTCGGCCCTCCGGATGTTTTTGAGACTACAATTCCCATCATCCCTGACCACTGGTCCTGTTAGCTAGGGATGATGGGAGTTGTAGTCCCAAAATATCTGGGGGGCCGAGTTTGTCTATGCCTGGCTTTACCTGTCCCAGTTGTCGTCCCAATATCTGCAGTTGGGCTTCTCCAGCCAGCCAGGCGCCATGGCAGGGTAGGAGGCTGTGTTGGCTGGTGAAGACAGAAGCAGCAGCCAAGGCAGAGGAGCCGTAGATGGAGGTAGGGAAACCGGGGTGTTGCTGGAGCTTTTACCCACCACCTGCTGCTGCTGCTTCCCGAGAGGCACCACGGAGTAGACTGAGCCACCCACCCAACCCACAAGTGGCGGCCGCAGCCACCACAACAACCCGCCTGAATGCCATGGGAGAAATGGAGGAAGGCAGGCAGGCGGTGACGAAAAAAGCGCACATGGAAGTGGTGTGGAAAAGGGGCGTGGAGAAAGAAGGGCAGACTGATGGAGAGGGAGGAGAAGCAGGAGGAAAACGCAGCAGCCACCGGCATCACACGCCCCCTTCACAGCACTGCCCTGCTGAGGCAAGCAGGCGGGTGAGCTGACTCCTGCCGTCAATGGCGCCCGTCGTGGGACAAGATTGCTCCGTCCCTGAGGGGAGAAGTGCCGCCGTGTGAGGGAGAGGGAAAGAATGCACATGCTGGTGATCTACATGGCGATTCCTGGACCGTCCACGGGTTGGATCTAGAAGGCAATTGGGCCTGATCCGGCCCATGGACCTTAGTTTGCCGACCCATGATTTAGGGCATGCATTTGGCAACTAAAAGGGGAGTTTTCAGATCATGCTCCCACACTGGCCTTACATTGCTGCACACGCACACCCTGACCTACTTCACAGGGTGGTTGTGAGAATAAAATGGACAAAGGGATAAGCTTGTACACCATCTTGAGCTTGGAGAAAAGGCTGAATAGAAATGCAATAAATAACCAGACCCACACCAGCAAGGTAGCACCTTGTGTGCTTTCAGACCATACCCTGGGAACTATGCAGCAAGTTGCAATTTTGTGGAGACGCCTTTTCAACTTTCATGTGCTAGGTTTTGCTGTCTGTGATTCTGGGTATTTTCACAGATGTGTGGGTGAGAGAAAAAGAGAGAGACCAAGACCTTTATGAATGCAGAGGTTGAAGCAGGACCCCTAAAAGTTCTGTTACAGTGGTGCAATGGGGAAGGGGGGAGACCGCAATGCTCTTAACAGGTATATCCATATTATAAGCACATACTTCACTGGCTAACTTCAAAGGATAAATTGTGTTTGAAGTTGAGAGTCACTTTGATCTATGCAGTATGTAGAAAAAAGAGTGTGCAAATTCTGTTTGTCCAGAAACTGCTGGTAATTATGTTAATCTGATTATGTTAATCTGAATTAAATCATAAATCTTCTGCTCGGTTTTAAAATTCAGATTTGCTTTTCAAAGGGAATGTTGGGTAAATACATTGTCCTTCTCCACCCAATGGATAGGTATGACTGAACTGAAGCCTATTTAAGTGTTAATTTAGAGGGCAAATTCTCCCCTCTAAATGGGATTAAATATTGGGTTCTGTATCCCAACAGGTCACACTGCAATCACAGTGTATTACTGTTGCACACATATCACCAATGTGAAACTGCATGGAAACCTTCCAGCTGTAAGCAGCAAGAATTGCATATTGCATTTTCTTGCACTTGTCAGTGTGATCTAGTGTGGGAGGGGTTTTATCCTGTTTTCAGTACAGTGGTACCTCGCAAGACGAATGCCTCGCGAGACGAAAAACGCGCAAGACAAAAGAGTTTTCCGTTTTTTGAGTCGTTCCGCAAGACGAATTTCCCTATGGGCTTGCTTCGCAAGACGAAACGTCTTGCTAAAGCCGCTAAACCGTTAATAGCCGCTAAGCAGTTAATAGCCGCTAAGCCGCTAATAGCCGCTAATAGCCGTGCTTCGCAAGATGAAAAAACCGCAAGACGAAGAGACTCGCGGAACGGATTAATTTCGTCTTGCGAGGCACCACTGTATCCTGGTAGGGTGGCACGACAATGCTTTTTAACTCAGTCCTGCTGAGTTCAGTGTCTTCTCCCAAGTAAACAGTTTTCCGGATCACATGCTCAAAATAAAATGTTAGGTGGGCGAGACTCTGTAAGTGCTGGGCATCCCATCTAATAGCTGAACACATGATGCTAAACATGTGTTGCAAACTGCATCTGTTTTGTAAAACTTGTTGTTGTTGTGCAAAGCTCCTTTCCCCAATTTTCATCAGGACAGCAGAACATGGGCAGGGGAAGCTTAACCCTTTTATCCCTGTCATGGTTCAGACAAAAATAATGCTGAGTTCCTTTCATATATTAACCGCTGCCCCCAGCCCCCCTCCCAATTCCCCTTTCTCAAATATTGTTTTGAAGGGATGCATTGGCTTGGCTAATATGTTTAAGAAGTGGAAATTAGACCATATATGTCTGCACTATGAACACTGAATATGTCATAAACATGCATTGTGATGACAGTGTATTCCTGGATGTGATATACATGCTCTGTTAATACTAATGGCCACACTTACATTTTGCTTTTATGTCCATCTTGGTATGTTGATTCTTTTGTTTCTGACAAAGACATCACACATGCACACACCCAAAAAAACATGTCATGCTGCTATTAGGCTCATTCCCATTAGCAGCAATGGATTGTCATGTTGTGTAAATATTTCAATCACATCAGTTTGTGTGAACGTTGTTGGTTCCTCTACATGAGAGGATTATCAAGATAATTATTGATCTAAGTTTTGGGGTAATTTACCCAATTAAGCAGTAACATCTGTGGTGTGCAATCATCACTAGTAATGGTTGCCAGATTAGAAGGTCCATGAATATGTACATAAGATAATGGGTTTTTATCTGGTAACACACTGTAATTTTAAGAACTACTAATTTTAAGAACCTGAGCTTGCTTTTTTCCTCCCTCAGCCAATACCTATTTTCCTTGTTGGTTGTGGTTTTTAGATTATGAGTTGCACTAAGAACCTTTTTGAATAAAGAGTGGGATACAACTGCTTTAAGTAATAAAATGCTGTTAAATATATTTGCTGCAGAGAGATTTGCAGCAGGTCACAAGGATTTCTGCCCCAGGTATCTGTAAGATGCCAGTCAATTTTCTCAACAGTAAACTAAGTGATCTTCGGCAAGTCACAATTTTGTCTCTGCTTCGGTCTTCCATTTGCAACATGGGGATAATGCTGGCTTACCTTGCAGATTTATTTTAAGGATTACAGGGATGAGGTAAGAAAGTGTTTGGACCCCTAAAGTGTGCTTTGTAAATGCTTGGAGTTATTAAGTACTTTACTGTTCATGTGGGGGTACTCCTTAAAAAGGTACATTTGAATGTATTTTAAGAGGGTTTTTTTGTGCTGGGCATTATTAAACCCTCCCCTCTGGTTCACTGTAATTTTGCACTGTTTGATTGAAATCATACTAATGCATGTTAATGAGTGTATAATTATATGCCTTCTTTGGAATTGCCATTGCTGCCTATCCTGTCATTTCATAAATATAGGTTCATTCAGCTTGAAACTGGCTGCCCAACACTGCCATTTTCTGATTAGCAATTTATTCTTCATGCTTATCACTTTATGTGGAAACTTCTACATTTACAGGAGCATTCTGTTTGTGCCATGTGCACTCCAGAGTTCTAGACTATTATTTATGCATATTAGTAGGAAAACACAGTGAAGGCATTGTGGTCAAATGCAGTAAAGATAAGATATACTGTACTGACATATTCATGCACTCTCTCTTTTTATAACATTAGACTTCCATCGCAAAAACGGCAGGGCCATTTCACCTACGCAAAGGCAAAACTGTGTGTGCTATTAAGTGTACATTTAACAAGGAACTTCAGTCAATCACAGTTTCCTAAAGTATGTATATGCATGGTTAAGGGTATAACATTTATGGAGCAATGTGAACTGGTCCTAAGAGTATTTTTTGGATAATAGCAGTCACACAGTGACTATGAGCTGATACCCCAGGTTTTTGACAGCTATCCGGGCCAATAATTCTAGTCTTCTATCATAAACATAGCAGGGGATATTTTCTATGGTACCTGCAGCAGAGTGTCTAAGGATGTGCTGCAACATTTCCAGCTTAAATAAAAAGAACAGGCACTCAAGCACTTAAGGCTGCCTTTGGTGCTGTATAGGATTCTATTCTTTTCTTTGAAAATTTTTATTAGAGTTTATGAAGAGAAATATAAAGAAGATTATCAAATATATTTTTTATCCAGACTAAAACATTAATCTAAGTAAAATAAAAACATAGTTCCAGAAGAAAAGGAGAAAGAAAGAAAAAGAAAGAGAAATAAAAAAGAGAGAATAATTATTTAGGAATATTTAGGAAAGAAAACGAGGTGATAGTCCTAATGAGGCAATTCTCAGTGGCTACAGAATGCTGAATGTCTGCTGGAGGGAGAAATAGTGTGGAGTACATTAGAAGAGAACATGGCTGGCTGATGGCATTTGTATATATTAGAAACTCCATGTGCTGATACGTATAGACACTTACATGGTATATAGTTCCCTGATGTGGTTTATTTGCTTATAGATCACAGAAAGACTCCACTGGAGGTGCATACTTAAAAAACCTTTTTAAAAGTTGGAGCCGTGTAACACAGCTTCTCTGAAGAAGAAAAAGCTAATAAAAATAGATATGTGTGTTAGCCACTTCAACACTAACATGAATAGACTGCTGACATGAACAAAGGTGTCTCAGACTAGGAGGTGAGATTTGCCTTGGTAGCCAGGAATGCATCTGCCTGGTTAGGGTTGCTCAGTTAGTGACTAACCATACAAATACCAGCACAATCTCTCTTTTGACAGCTTCTTACAAGACAGCTGTATGATTGCCTGCATGTCCTCTCTGTGTGTGTGTCATACACACGCACATATTTTCAGGAGCTGTGGGTGCTAGACTTGCCCTAAAATTCCCGGATCAAGCTAATGTTAGAATTTAACTAAGACTTAGTGTTAAAACTGTGCTCAACCTGTGTATATTTCAGCTGTGTAGTAGGTACATCTAATCCTCTGGAATTAGCAAATGTCAAAACCTAATAAAGCCAGGAATAACCTCCTGCATGAGGTGATCACTTGGGATGATGGACCATTAAGACATCAAAGGAACTGGGAGTTAAGACACCAATTGAGTAGGGCCCCTCCCTTTACAGATAAAGAGAGCTTATAGCAGAGAGGGTGTAAGCAATAGAAGCAATGTAGCCTAGAGGAGTGATGTAATGCAGATAGTAAAGCAGTGGGTTGGAGAGAAAGGCACCTATGGGAGAAGAATGATCCTCTTGGAGGGTAGTGCTGGGAAACCCCTCCATCATAGGCTCAGGTTGTATAAATCTGCAAATAATCTATCATAAAGACACCCCAGTCTCTGCTGTGCCTCAAAAGGAAATATGGACCCTGGGTTAGCGAACTTGGCCACCTCACTGCTCACCCCTAAACAGTGAAAAATGGAACAAGGAAATCCAAAGGCATTCCATAAAACTCAACCCACAATAAACGTGTGAGGAGACCAGCACAATAAAAATTTGATGCAAATCACAGGGGCTAAGGGTCAACCTCAACCACAACACTGGGGCTGAAACACATTGATCACAAAAACGGGGCCCAGGAGGAGAACAATACAGGATGCCCAAACTCTCGGGTGTGCACTATATGCTCAAGAGGCATTTTCTGCAGTGAATTGACTTGCTTCCCTTGAGCAATGTGGTGTGTGCAGGGCCAGCCCACTCAGGAGGGAAGGTGTGGCGACTGCCTCAGGCAGCCGGATCCGCAGGGGCAGCAGATCTCCATGATAATACAGTGGTACCTCGGGTTAAGTACTTAATTCGTTCTGGAGGTCTGTTCTTAACCTGAAACTGTTCTTAACCTGAAGCACCACTTTAGCTAATGGGGCCTCCTGCTGCCGCCATGCCACCGGAGCACAATTTCTGTTCTCATCCTGAAGCAAAGTTCTTAACCCGAGGTATTATTTCTGGGTTAGAGGAGTCCGTAACCTGAATCTTATGTAACCTGAGGTACCACTGTATTCATTCAGGGCCAACCCACCCATGAGGTAAAAGGAGGCAACTGAGGCAGTATCCGCAGATCCCGATGTAGCTTTTTCTTCCCCTTGATGTAGATCAGGGGTAGGCAACCTAAGGCCCATGGGCCGGATGCGGCCCAATCGCCTTCTCAATCCGGCCCAGCGTGTTTTTACATGAGTAGAATGTGTGCTTTTATTTAAAATGCATCTCTCGGTTATTTGTGGCACCTGCCTGGTGTTTGTACATTAGAATGTATGCTTTTATTTAAAATGCATCTCTGAGTTACTTGTGGGGCATAGGAATTCATTTTTTTCTTCAAAATATAGTCCGGCCCACCACATGGTCTGAGGGACGGTGGACCGGCCCACGGCTGAGAAAGGTTGCTGACCCCTGATGTAGCTCTTCCCTCACCTGGTGTGAGGGAATGGGGGCGCCATTTTGGGGTCTGCCTCAGGTGCCAAAATGTCCTGGGCATGTGTGTGTGTGTGTTCACGTTCGTCCAAAAAAAGAGAGTATACTGCATATTCGCTTTCCTTCACAAGGTGCTCCTTACCATAAAAAAAGTTTTAAAAAGCGACTCCAACAGAAGATACAGAAACAAAAACACGCTCCCCCTTCCTGAGGGCTAGCGCGGGGAAGAGTTTACCTCAGAGTTTACGTCCGCCGCCTCTGAGCCGCCGACTGACTGACCGACTTAACTTCCTCTCCGCCCCCGCCCCCCATCTTTCTCTTTCCGGCGCCTCCAGAGTCTTCCTCCTCCTCCTCCTCCTGCCACATCCTCCGCCGCCGCTATAGCTGCTGGCGCGTCAGCCCGCGCCGCCATATTGGAGGAGAAGGTGCTCCTGCCGCCGCCGCCGCTGGTGCCGCAGGGGGAGCCAGGCTGGCCCAGCTCCTTCTCCCCCGCTCCCTTCCCTCCCTTTCCCCTCCCTGAGCGCTTCGGGCCTCCCCAGCTCCCGCCCGGAGTGGGGGAAGCGGAGAGAGCGAGCGAGAGCGGCAGGGAGGCCGCAGCCCCAGCCTTTCCAGCAAGGTCCTCCCGGGGCCCCCCGCCGCCGCCATGACTTCCCTGACCCAGCGAAACTCGGGCCTAGTGCAGCGCCGGACCGAGGCCTCTCGCAGCGCCGCCGCGGCCGACAAAGAGCGGGCGTCCGGGGGCGGGGGCGGCGGCGGGGGTGGCGGAGGAGGCGCGGAGGAAGAAGGCCGGCGGGACGAGCAGGGCGACGACGAGAAGGGCGACTCCAAGGAAACGCGCCTCACGCTCATGGAGGAAGTGCTGCTGCTGGGCCTCAAGGACCGAGAGGTGCGGGGCCCGCAGCCTGGCGAGCGGGGAAAGGTGGCGGGGTGGGCCCGGGAAGGTGGGGTGGGGTGGGGTGTCTGTGAGGTGAGGAGGGGACATGAAAGGCCTCCCCCCCCCCAGGGTTGCCCTTGTGTATGTGGGGCTGGGGGGGGATTATGGGGCCAAAGTGAGGGGTGGTGTCGGTCGAGGGCCCTGGAGGTTGCTACGGGCGTTGGTGGATGTCAGAGGGGGAGGGGCTCCTTGGCTGGCTGGTTGTGTTGTGTTGTGTTGTGTTGTGTAGTATATGTGATTAGGGGTTAAGGTAGGCGGGCGTCTCTTGACACACACAAACAAAAGTGGTTGGGCCCAGGGCTTTGCATGCTGCCTTTCAGGGCCACCCTAAAAACAAATTAAAACGAACGAGACACAAGTGTCAGAATGGAAGTTAAAAAAAAAAAATGCCAGAAAGCTGGCAGGGAAATATAAGACACACACTCCCCAGCATGCCATGTTGTCTGCAAGGCAACCCCTTCCTCCCACCTCGTCCCCCACTGCAGCTTTCAGTCCAATTCTCAAACTGCAATACTGTACAGTGGTACCTTGGGTTACATACACTTCAGTGGTACATATTCCGCTAACCCAGAAATAGTGCTTCAGGTTAAGAACTTTGCTTCAGGATGAGAACAGAAATTGTGCTCCGGCGGCGCGGCAGCAGCAGGAGGCCCCATTAGCTAAAGTGGTGCTTCAGGTTAAGAACAGTTTCAGGTTAAGAAGGGACCTCTGGAACGAATTAAGTACTTAACCCGAGGTACCACTGTATATGGCAATAAATCAGATATGAGAAATACAGAAGAAGAAGAAGAATCTTGCGAGAAGAACAGGATATGAAGATGGAATAGAATTTGAAAGTGGGCATCAGCCACCGCCTTCTACCCAATTTATGTACTGGGACATGCTAGTTGAGTGCTCATAGTTTTATGCTAAGTGTTTCCACTATAACTTATCAGGTATGACCGAAACTGAGGCAGCTAACGGTTTTAGGATTAGATGTAAAGGGGTTAGGGAGGGTGGTGGTGTCAGCAAAACTTGGAGGAGGATGTTGTGGTGAAAAGCTTTTGGATTTGACAGAAGGGCTTAATGGGGCAGGAGAAACAGCAAAGTTGCATTGAAACCCCTCAGTAGAAGTTGGCTTAGGGGCATCAAGTTTCTTAAGAGCAGAGGTCCATGTAGTTGGACTTTCTCAGACTGGAATACTGTTAATAGCTTTTTTTTTTAAACATTTACGTTCAGGAACCATGTACTGGCATAGTTGGTATTCTGCAGTCTAAGCACCTACTTGTTAGTGCAGTAAATTCAAACAACTGGGCCATAACAGTCATCTGAGAATTTCTTATACAGTGGTACCTCTGGTTGCGAACGGGATCCGTTCCGGAGCCCCGTTCACAACACGAGCAGAACGCAACCTGTGCACGCACGGGTTGCAATTCATCACTTCTGCGCATGCGCGTGGCGTCATGTTGAGCATATGCGCATGCGCGGGCAGCGAAACCTGGAAGTAACCTGTTCCATTACTTCCCGGTTGCCGCAGGACGTATCCTGAAAGAACGTAACCTGAACCGAACATAACAAGAGGTATGACTGTAGTGTTCCAGCTGCAGCCCATATGGCTATTTAGGAATTTTAAAAAACACCTTTCGCAAAGTTAAAATGTACTTCTTTTCCAGAAAAACACATGACTCACAGGGTATGCTTATAAACATTTTACATCATTTAAGAAACAAACTTGGATAGCCAGAATGGGTTGGTTGACATACTACAGGCTTATTAGTGAGTGTAGTACTATCTTGAGCAAGATACTCTCTTTAGAATACCTAGTAGAGGAAAAGTTTGTAAACCTGTGCTGCAGATTGTAAGGTGCTATTTCAGAATTTTGCAAAGTAATGGAGCTCTGGTTTATGTTATGGGTACATTTGGCCAAGAAAGGGAATGCTTTTATCAAATGCATGGTGTGTTTTTTTATGTGTAGAATAAAACATACTGCCCTTTTCATGATAGTTGTTGGCTTCTATTTGGACCCCACAGTGTATTTGCATGGGCTTACATAAAGGATCATGCTCATATGCACTCTTTCCCAGAGTTCATTAATCTTTGGAAAAGTCATCCACTTGTAGCTTGGCTGCTGTACATTACTCTATACTTCATCTCCAGGCTTTTGAGGGTTTCTGCTGTAGTTTTTATTAGGTTATACTGAGAAACATGTTACAGGCTCATTAGAGTTTAGATTAGAGTTTTTAGGTTGGGTTATCTAAACTGTGGGAGGGAGGCATATTCAAGCTAAGGAGGTGTTTCCAGTTGTCAAAGCATAATTTGATGACTGGATCCAGCCATTGCAAACTTCTCTAATAAGCAAGATTGTTGTGGTTGGTTGATGTATTCTGAGTTTCAGTTAACAATAATGATTGTAGTCCAGTCCTCAAAGTACTGTTTGTTCTGATGAATTTCAGATAATAGATGTCAGTCCTTTGTGGTTGCTTCCAAATTTTGGAACAAATACTGTACTTATTTTGCAATATGAAGTCAAGCTTTATTGTCATTAGTTATTACTTATTTGCAGACTATTTTGACAGTGCAAGCATATGTGTACAGTTCATATAAGGCACCCATAGCATCTTGAGATTTATAAATTCATTTTTATTTGTTTTTATAATGTCTTATGCAATGTATTAATCTTCTGCTTTTTCAGATTTCTTGTAATTGAGGGAAGCCACAAAGGGGTGTGTTCAGAGAGAGAGAGTGTTAAAAAGTGAGACTTAAGAGATATAGAGACAATATGAAGGTCTTCTGCTGAATTAGGCCCTTTAAGCTTCATGGCTAAGAGGCAACCTTCTATTAACCATCTTTCAGCTGCCCTAAGCTCCTCACTCCTAATACATATGGCCTAAATCATAGGTAAATAGCCCAATACTGTATGAGCTAAACAAAGATAAACCTACAGCTTGAGCCAAGCACTTTCTTTAGGCCTTCCCCATGCCATATTGTGATTGAAATGAAGCTCTTCCAAATTATATGAACTAAATAATCTCCAATGAGTTGCGTCTTCAGCAGTGGGATATCACAGTCCCCAGTCTGACTTACGTACTGTAGGCTTGTAATACTAATTTCTGTTGGATAAAGTCCAGTAACACCATGGGGATTTTTGAAGGCAAGCTTTCCATCATCTTTGAAGAACTGCTAGTCTATTATTTCTTAAAAGATGGTACAATGACACACCAGTTGTGGCACTTTGTAGGCATCAGGTCCTTATCCTAGTGAAAGTGAATTTACAGTTTGCAGGAAACTGATGGCATTCTTTGGAGCGCATAAGAGATGCACAGTGAAGGGTATGTAATTCTTTTCTGCTGCTCACATACGAACCCTTTGGTTCATTAACACTTGGCTAAATGTTGCAGCTGTACCAATAGTGAACAGTATATTAATGACAAGAAGGAACCCCTTCTTGCTGGAATAAAATGACCCTAAGGAATGTCAAAGCAAAGTAAAAGTAAAAAAGCCTTCTGTTTTGTTAGTATCTCTATTAAAAGTAAAACTGACTGACTTGAATAACACAAATGCCTTATATAACATCAAGGATACTATTACATTTCGGGTTTGATTGTATATATGCTTTAATTTGTTTATTGTTGAAAGCAAAGCTTTAACAAAGGTGATGATGAATAATGCGCACAAAACCTTAGACACAGAGACTTGGTGTGGAGGTGAATTTCTCAGGAATACAGAAAGTTACAGCTTAGCCATCTCTTAGCAATGCAAAGATTTCCTTACAGGTCATAGCCATAATTTCCTTCTGCTGCTGAGCAGAAGGAGGAAACCTTTTTGCAGCTCCTGGTCATTGTAATGTGCTATCATGTGTTAGTCTGCACTGACCCCATGAAGATTGAACCAGTTTTTCCTCTTTCCAGCAAGAAATATATCTTTGCAGTATCTCTTAACTGCAGCAACTACTGTGTAAACCATAGCATAAGATCAGATTCATAGACTCATCATTCATGGATTCATCAAGGGTATGAAAGAATTGCATTGCTCTTCTTGCTGTTATACACAACCTTTTTATTCGGCTTCCATTGTCAAAAGAATGAACAGTGAAAATATATAAAGCAAAATATTTTGCTTGTTATAATGGTATGGGGAGAGAATTGTTTTGGAGAAGAAAGTAGCACAACTTTTGTAAGAAGGACACTGTCCCAAAGATGACAGGAGGAGTACTACTTTGCATCCAGATAATGTGTTCTTCAAACACCAAATTTGTAGGTGTTGGATTAAAACTAATAAAATGGATAAAACAAGTTGGGGGGTGTCTTTCTGAAAACTAGATAGTCATACCTCGGGTTGAATGTGCTTCATGTTGAGCGCTTTCGGGTTGCGCCCTGCGGCAACCCGGAAGTAACGGAGCGTGTTACTTCCGGGTTGCGCCGCATGCGCAGACGTTCAAAATGACGTCATGCATGGAAGCGGCAAAACGCGGCACGTGCAGACGCGCTGTCGCATCTTCCGTTCCATTCAGGATGCGAACGGGGCTCCGGAACGGATCCCGTTTGCATCCCGAGGTACCACTGTATCCGCTTCCTTCAGAGTAAGGTGGTTCTTAGATAACACTCTGCTTTCAGCTGAAAGAGGGACAAACACTACAATATTGCAGGGTGGTGGGGGTTGCTAACTTATTATTTATAGTGCTATCTGTATGCATACAAAATAATTGTGACCGGTCCTTCCTTACCCCAATGGGCTTACTACAGGAAGTATAGACAGGATACAATAGGAATAATATATGATTACTTTAGTTACACATGCTTTGGCTTAGTTATAGTAGGGCATCCAGGACTGGGGCAAGGGTGTGCATGACCATGATGAATTATATATTGCTTAATTGTCAAAGTGGCTTCTTGGCAGATTACAAGTATAAAATCAATTGCAAAAAATATCTGTACACATAAATAAGATACACAATAAAATATCTTTATCAAAACAGTAAAATAAACACCCATAATTTAAATATACACTAAAATAAGTCCTTTAAAGAGTTAAAACAAAAATTAAAACAGTTAAAGCCGGAGGTTCAAGTAAGGAGATCAGGGGAATGCTTGTTTAAACAAGTGTGTCTTCAGTACTCTGTGGAATGCCAATACTGATGGGGCCTTTTGTTTTTCAGCAGGGAGCTCATTCTACAATACTGGTGCCTGAAGTGAAAATGTTTACCTCTGTGTTGCCACATACCAATAAGCATCAGGTCATAGCAGAAACTAACTGAGTTTCATTGTTGATCTTAATGCGCTTATCTAAAGGCTTCCTAGAAATGATGAGTTTTGGAGAAGGATTTAAAGGAGATAAAGGTGGCTGCACAGAGACATTATTTCTGGAAGGCAGTTTGAGACAAGAGGCAGCAAAGAAAACTGGACAGAGTCATTTCAGGGAGCAGGAGACCTTTGGATGCTGAGGGAGGTGGATCTCGGTGAGCGAAGGTCACAGGCAGGGATGTGTTGGGAAATAAACACAGAGAGATAAGGATGGGCAGAGTGGGGGCATGAAGCGTTTTGAAGGAGCTTGTAAAGCATCTGTGATTTGGACAGGAAGCCAGTGGAGAAGAGGAATTGCATCTCAGAGTGAGGGAAGAGGGGTATTATTTTCACAGCAAAGTGCTGAATAGATATGACAGTGGGAGGCCTGAGGGAAGAAAAATCATGATTGTGTGTGTGTGCGCGTGTGTGTGAGATAAGTTTTTGTATTTGAATAATTTTAGTGTAGTTTTGACTCAAGTTGGGAGCTCGAAAGTTGTTCTTCAACTTGTTACTCAGATACACTTTGCTTCCATAATTTGTATTTGCCTTATTTTTGCTAATGAAACATGTCTGTGTAGCTGTGTAATCAAAGTGTGTTCTTAGTTTATGACTCATGGTAAGTCAAGAGAGCTAAACCACAAACCCAGGTTCGGATGACACACTAAACTATACTGTAACTTAGCATAGTATAACGGCAAAACAATTGGGGAGAAGCAAAGCACTTGTGTTATCCTTCCTGGTAGCCTGAGCGCTTTCATGTTTGTGCTAAGTAATGGTTTGGGTTAGATTGACGTGTGAACCAGGCATTTGTGTCAAAAATGAACTCCAGTGAGCTCAGTGGGTGCATCAGTAAGTGCATCAGGTTGTAGCCTTAGTGCATGCAATTGTCCTACATTTAATAAACAAAACCAAAGTACACTGTTAATTTAGTGTGCTGTATAAATATTTATATTTATTTTCTTACATTATATCAACTTTCTTCCACCATGAAACTCATGATGGCATACATATAATTACTAAGTGGTCACTCAGCGATAGCTCAAAAGTTCCTTCAACAAACAGAAGTATTTAAACTGAAATATTTGAGTTGGTGGCTGTTTCTTCCTCAGATTAAGATTCACTTTTATTTTGCTTACTTCCTGGGCCATGACATTTCCTTTCTCATTTTTAGGTTGTCTTCATGAAAATTAAGACTATGATGCAGGCAGCTAATTTTGTAGTTCATGTAATTCTGCTGGTTGCGATTTCATTCCTAACATACCATATTTTTTGCTCTATAAGACGCACCAGTCCATAAGACACACCTAGTTTTTGGAAGAGGAAAACAAGAAAAAAGATATTCTGAATCCCAGAAGCCAGGACAGCAAGCGGGATTGCAGCTCAACGATCCCGCTGGCTGTCCTGGCTTATGGGATAGCTGCGCACAGCCTCTCCCGGGCAAGGGGAGCCTTCATCCCCTGCCCGGGAGAGGCTGCGCGCGGCTAAGGCTCCCCCAAGAGCCGCACTCCCTTTAAAGAGTGCACGGAGTGTGTGTGCGGCTCTTCGGGGCTTTTCCCCAAGGAGGGAGAAGGGCAGGTAGACTGAATTTGTAAATAATAAACTAATAAACATTTTAAAAACCACAATAGTTTGCAAAATCTTTCCTTGGACTACAAGGTAAATTTGGAGTGGGATGGCTGGGTTAGAGGCAAAGTTGAATGAAACATATATGTGGCTCTTCGCTTTCTCCAGTAGGCTATATACATCCTAGCCATACAAAAGTCGGTTTTTACACCCACCCACCATTCAGACAAGCAAGAGGCATCACAATTCAAGAACACATTCCATTCACAAAAAAGGCAGTCAAGGAGGGTACCGAACAGCCCCAGTGAAATTCAAAAACTTTCACATCTACAATATGTTGGGGAAATTCTCTTTTATTTTGACAGCATATTTGAAGGTGTACACACACTGCTTCCAGAGTATTTTAATGTTTTGGTTTGAAAAGCAGGCATTTTGAAATGATAAAATGTTATTTTGTGGAAAGAGGAAAAGATGTGTTAAAAATTCCTTGGCCAGCATTGTAAGGATAATGTTAGAGTTAGTTTGATAGTGTTTATTTTATTGGTTTAAATTTCCTTCAACCAGAATAAAGTATTTCAGCATGTGAAGTTTTGTGGCTTTAACTGCAAATTCTTGTGAAGCAAGAAGTATACCTGTTTCGAAGCTTCTTTGTTTTTACTGAACTTGTGATTCCTGCAACTAT
Source organism: Podarcis pityusensis (assembly GCF_964106645.2). Lineage (NCBI taxonomy): Eukaryota > Metazoa > Chordata > Lepidosauria > Squamata > Lacertidae > Podarcis > Podarcis pityusensis. The sequence continues at coordinate 16,015,483 of NC_138036.1, read as the reverse complement.
TTACCATAGAACCATAGAATTGAAGAGTAGGGAGGGTCCCCAAGGGTCATCTAGTCCAACCCCCTGCAATGCATAATCCTAAGCCTGGTAAAATGAACCATTTGAAACAAGTATATTTTGAGATGTCTGGTTCAGGTCACATGTAACTCTCAGCCAAACCATGACTTAGCACAAAGAAACAAAAGTATGGATTCTCGGAGCAAATCTTTCAGCCGCTGCACTCCTACTGCCACGCTTCACAGGGCTAAGCCATGGTTTGACTTGGAAATAGATGTGAACTGAAAATAAAAGTCTGTTTTCCAGCTCTTAGAAAATAGACCCACTTCATTCAAACTAGACTGCCTAAATTGAAAGAAAACAATATTTTAACATTTTGGAGTAAAGTTCAAAATCTCTGTAAAGATGAATCACATTTCATGAAAGTTTCTTAGAAAGCTTTTATCACTATACTTTAGAAGTAAAAAAAAGGGGGGGAAGCTTGGATATGTTCTTCAGTATTTAGTTTATTCTTAAATTCCTTAGCTATTTTGGAGCATGTCAAGAGGGCAGATTTCTTTTTCTTCTTTTTGTCTGAAAGTGTTATAATGAATATTATTTATTATTACATGCATAAAAGAAAATTTACAGAGACTTCTTTCCCATCAGGGTTATACATCATTTTGGAATGACTGCATTTCCTCTGGGCTGCGTGGCTGCATGTTAATTGAATTAGCACTGAGAGGGCGTCTTCAGCTGGAGGCATTTGGAATGAGACGCAAAAGTTTGTTAACTAGAAAGGTAAGAATCGGAGGGTAAAATGACATGTAGGTCTTAAAAATTATATCCCATACAATTCTTCAAACTGTACCAAGCCTTTTACATACTCAATTCAATATTTGTAAAGAGATGGCAAGAACGCTTGTATCTAATCAATTATAAGTTCCTTAAGCCACATATTTAATATTAAACATGTGGTGCTTATGCAATTTGCTGAATCCAGGGCCTACTATGGAGATGAATCAGTCTATGTTGCTCTTTGCGGTTGATTTTGTTGGCATTATGTGAGGGCAATTTATTTTTTCTGAGGGGATCTTGTGATGAAAAAATGCTGTTGTATGCACAGTCTGCCCTGTCAATATTATCTTTTGCTCACCTTTTTTAAAAAGCATGTTTTGAAAGGTTTCCACACTACCTCGCTGTTAAGAATTGTGTCTTTGTGTTAGTAGACAGTTACTGCTTATGTTCAGCTGCATTTAGTTATGATTATCTTGAAATGGATCTGCTCCCTTCCCCATAGAGCTTCCAAGATTCTTTGGTGTGCCAGAAATGCAGGAATGTTCCTTGAAATACCAAGGTTATATAATAGCTTGCTTGACTATTTCTAGAATATTTTACATAGGAGATTTTAAGAAGAGTCAGACCTAAAAGCTATGTTATTTATTGGCCATAATTGTGGCAAGCTGGAGTTTAAGGAAGGAGGTTGTGAGAGAGCAATTGTCACGAACATTGGAGGAGTTTTGGGAGGAGGAATGTCTGGTGAATGTATTTGAGGTTGTTGTTTTTTTTAAAAAATAGATCTTTTGTGGGTTTGGGGGGAGCTTTTTTAAGTCAGGATTTTTTTGAGCTTTTGGGGAGAGGTGTTTTGAGGCATCATCACCTTCCTCAGGTGCTGACAAACCCAAAACCCAAGAAGCAATGACTGGTTCCACACTAGAGCAGAAACTGAAAGTGCTGGACTGTTTACAAGAAGGCATGGGTGTGTGTGCTGTGGCACACAAGTTTGGCAGGAATGTCTAGGAATGTGCCCAGCATCCATGCCATCAAGATCTGGGAGAAGGAGATCTGGGCAGCAGCATCTGCGAGCACACCTGCAACTGCCAAGGTCGCCAGCCATGTGCTGGTTTTTTAAAGGGTTTTTCTAGGGTTTTCAGAGGTTTAGAGGGTGTTTGCAGGCTTTTCCAATGGGTGCCTCAATTATATGCGATATCACGTATGCATGTGGTGCCTCAGAACATAACCCCCATGTAAATTGGGGGGGGGGGAGTGTTTGTTCTTGTTTGGTTTCCAAATTATTTTTTATTGTTTGCAGGTACTGAAAGCTTTTTCCAAAATAAGTACTAACATGCCGTAACCTTGTACTAAATTGGGGTCACCATGAAGAGAAGACATTTGCTTGAAATGATGTATTACGCTTTTTAAAAAGCTTCAGCCATCATATTTTAATTTTGTGCTAATCAGTGGAGTTGCTCATACATAGTAGCAAAGTGCATATTATTGGACCACATATACCAAATAAATAATATATATCTAGGTATATTAAAGCTGGTACTACAAGAGTTTGGGTGGCATCCATTTGTTATGCCGATGAAATCAATGGACAATTAACGTTCACTGATTTCAATGGTTCTGCACTGTGCATGTTTTAGTTGGATTATCCTCCTATGTTTTATGCTTAGGCCATTCTTTAGAAACCAAGTTTCTATTGAAACTCTGACTGGCTTTTATTCTATGCATTCTGGCTGATGTGTTCTTCTATCTGATGGTATAAATTTCCCTCAGTGTTGTGAAGGACTTAATAAACATTCATTAGCCAGGCCGTAATAGCCAGATACTGGCTTCCCAGAAGAATTGGAGCTCAAGCAGTGAGAGCACAGATCTAATGAGAGAATTAGCATTTCTAAGCTCCAAATAATGACGTCTATTAAATTTAGTATTTTGGCATTTTTTGTTGCTGTCCTCCATAATATAAATTTATAGTGAGCTTGATTGTTGTCAAATAAAATGTCTGTTAAAGGAATTATTTCATCATCAAAAAATTTTTAACAGACATTTAATGTGGCTTTTATTGGAATTATTGCTTCTGAGAAGCATGCTAATTATCTCTATGACCACAAAGCGTATGTTTAGGAATGGATTATTGTTTATTGACAGATTGTCCTCTCTTAAGTATTATGTACAGGGGGCCAGGGAACAGAAGACATCCCAGACAAATCTCCATAACTTTGTTTGCTGTCCATATGCAAGGGACTTTAGGGTGGCAGGGAGATTATTATTTTTCTCCTGTCAAGGGAGGTGATATGGGTTCATATCTGCATCACCTACAGCCTTTTAGGGAACTAGAACATTATGGTAAAAAAGGGTGACAGTGGTAACTTATACAGGTTGATAATCCTAGCTCAGAGCATTCTAATTATGAATAAAAATAACAGTAAAAATATAATGAATCTGTTCGGTTGATTTTTCATTTGTTGCCTGGATATTGTATGTAGCTCTCTTATGTCTCTCCATTGGCACTGTTTTTCCCTCTGCAGCAGCTTTGGAAGTTCTAGTGCTTAAATTGGAGAGCTCTCTTATCTCTCTGTATTTATTTTTTCTGGGCATTTTTTGAGGTAAATGTGACTCCATATGCCCTGTATGTTGTGGTTTCAGGTTGCAACAGAAAGTAGTATGCTATTAATATAATGTGTTCTTCATGAAGTAACTATTTGTCTAAATAAAAAAGGATGCTAATGTACCTAGAGGGAATGGTTTGGGACTTTTATTTCTTGGTTGACTTGAATGGGGTGGTATATATGGAGCATTACCTTCCCATGGATTCAGATGTTTTCCTTTTCAAAAGCAAGATATTTGGTTTGGTTTCCGAAAAACAATGACATTGGTTCAAGAAGTGGGAATATTCCAACACTGAGCCTCAAGATATAAAAAAGTAGTACTGAGACACACTTTTTCTCCACTTGGTGCTTAAAGAGTTAAAAGCAAAAGTTTGAGGTGATGGAGTGAACTCTTATATTTCCTATCAGGTGATCTGCAAATCAGATGCTCCTACAGGGGATGTTCTACTTGATGAAGCTCTGAAGCACATTAAGGAGACACAACCTCCTGAAACAGTGCAGAACTGGATAGAGCTGCTTAGTGGTAAGATAAATATTTGCAAATTAACATTTTTTAATGTTTAACAAACTTTTGGGCTGCCATGCATCACTGGTTTTAAGGAGCGAGTTTTCAAGCATAGGGCTTGATAAGTTCCTTATCAAGTGATGCCTTCTGTCCAAATTATGAGTAACAACTTTGGATGCTGTGAAGATCAAATTTAAACACCAGTGTTCGGTCGAATAAATTTGGGGATGGCAGTGTTGGAATGGTGGAAGGAAATAGTTAATGCTCTCGCTATCTCTGGAGTAGAATTAAGCTGCTGTCTAGCAGCATACAGGATCACCAGGTTTAGATTCAGCAGTGGGAGGGTGTGGGAGATTTGGTCAGTGTTAATTACTTCATGAAATCTTAACACACAAGTTTAGTCAGGTGAACTGCGCCTTTTGTATTTTGACTACCTTGATCACGGTATGTATGTACTTGGCTCTTATTTCCCACTCTTCGTTCTTTTTATACTAATATTCTTCCATCTTCATTAAATATCCTATGTCTGCAACATGTTGATTAGTAGTAATGTTCATGTAGTCAAGTTAGTTCCAGTGAATTCAGTGGGGCTTACTCCCTGGTGAATGAGTTTAGGATTGCATATTTATATCTTGGTGACACATTCCTGTGTTCCCTCCTGCTTTGGCTGTTCAGCAGTAGAGAGGAAGAACAGAGAGACTAATGAAAATGAGAGAAACCTGGAGCTTTTCTGGCAGAGGCAATGCTTACAGTTTTCAAGAAAATCAGATTCTGTTCTTGAAGTTCATTTCTTAAATTAAGTAATTTTTGCAGTACAGCCGACATTGTAATAGTCATTTAGAGAGGTGAGGTGAGCACTGAATGAGCCTCTTGTTGAAATCTGAATTCAGTCATGAACTGTTGTCTAGCAGTTACCGTATTTTTCTGTGTACAAGACTAGGTTTTTCCCCTAAAAAAAAGTCAAAAATTAGGGGGCAATCTCCCCCCATTTTCTTAAATCTGAGGTCCCAAAAATAGGGGGTGTCTTATAGATGGAAAAATACAGTAATATGGTATTTTGTGCTGTTTTAACTGTTTTAGTTACTTTTATTTTATATATCACCTTGAGATATATATGCAGAAGGTAATTCGTAAATAATTTGCTTCCTCAAACCTTACAACCATAAAAGGGGGTTAGTACAATTGTAGATAATACTAGCAAAATAGTCTAGTTGAGATCAGTGAGAATGCTTGTAACCACTTAGGGAAAACTTTGCACAATTCTGGTTCCAAAATTAGATTATTTGGAGATGTGAATGGAAGAGAGCCAGAAAAGAAGATGAGGCACTGATGTTTGTGTGGGAATTTGGGGTGGGGGTGGGGCAGAGAAGCTGCCTGGGAACAAAAAGAGAGGCAGGGATTGGTACGAGGTCCTCTACCCCTGACTCGTGGAAACCATTTGCAGTTCCCTGGTGGTTTCTACTGAACACTAGGCTCTATACATTTCCAAATGTACTCTGTGGATGTGTTGTGCTTTTAGTTTTAAAACCTGCAATGCCTTTGTGCAGAATTTTGAATCACATTTCCATACTTGCATTCCTTTATGTGTGACAAACCCCCAAATCATTATTCTAGAAGCATTTCTGCAAATGGAAATGTCACCCTAATTCCCACGGAAGTTGTCACTCAAAGGATAAATAAATTTTGGTCTATACCAGTGGTTAGGGATCTCATGATTGAATGTTCTCCCTGCAATCCCCTCCATGTATAAATGTAGAATATCAGGGGGAAGGATTCTAGCCCAGTCTTCTCCCTGACATGCTGTCTTTCTGTGAGCAGGAATTGATTTATGTATAGGTATAGAGTAGCCATACCCACAGTCTGAAGTGGCACAGACCAGGTATGGGCTTACCGTCCTGATAGGAACTAAACTTGGACTCTCATTCAGTTGCATGTTGTTCCTTCCTAGCATCAGCATGCTGGCAGCAACTTCTTGGGTTGGTTTCCTTTTCAAAGTCCATCTGCTTTCTGACATGGTTTGACCCTCTTGGCCCAGCAACGTCAGCAGACTTCAGCCTCAGGGTGGGACTGGTACTTGCAGTGGGCAATAATGGCCCTTCTGCTTTTGCAGAATGTTTTTTATTTATTTATAGCCCATCATTTGCCAACGGTCCCAGAATGGGTTACAAACAATAAATAAATAAATAAATAAATTACAATATGAAAGAACTTTAATTAAAACTGTAACAGCACTTAAAGTACAGCAGAAAGGACAACATTCACTTAATCTCAGTCCATCATCCCGAAAAGCATAGAGGTATGCTTTAACCAGCTGACAGAAAGCATACTGCACTATACCTCATACAGGAGCAGCTGGCAGGGGAGACATTCCATGGCCTCTGGGCCATCACAGAGAAAGTCTTCTCAGCATGCCACCACCCCTCATATTCCACAGGTTGCTGGTTCTGCTAACAGGGGTGACATGTTGGCTAAACATGTTCAGTCTTAAAGCAAACTAATACGATATTTGATAAAATATCCTGATAGCTTTCTGTACCATTGCTTCTGCATATCATAAGAAAGTGAGTCCTGTAAAACATTTACAGAAATCTCTGAAGAGTTACAATTTCTGAACGCAAAATACCGTATTTTTCGCTCTATAGGACGCACTTTTTCCCCTCCAAAAATGAAGGGGAAATGTGTGTGCGTTCTATGGAGCGAATGCAGGCTTTCCCGGGCTTCCTGCAGCTCCGCGCCACCCTCCGGATCCCGGCGCGAAGCCGCGCGGGGCTCCGGAGGGTAGCGCGGAGCTGCCTGAGCTCCAGGGCTTCTTGCAGCTCCGCGCCACCCTCCGGATCCCGGCGCGAAGCTCCGGAGGGTAGCGCGGAGCTGCCTGAGCTCCAGGGCTTCTTGCAGCTCCGCGCCACCCTCCCGATCCCAGCGCGAAGCCGCGCGGGGCTCCGGAGAGTAGCGCAGAGCTGCCTGCATTCCGAAGCCTGGTGCGCACTGAAGAGCGCGCCCGGGCTTCGCGCACCTCTCCACAAGCCTGGGGAGACCGGCTCGGTTCCCTAGGCTTGCGGATAGCAGGCTGTTCTGGGGGCTGGGGTCGGGGGAAGCTCGGGCTTCCCCCGCGCCTGCCCCGTGCCTGGGGAGGGAATTTTTTTTCCCTTTATTCCCCCCCCCAAAAAAAAATTAGGTACCTTGAACGCACCTTGTTTTAGAGGGAGAGAACAAGAAAAAAAAAATTTCCCTGTTCTCCCCCTCCTATGATCCGGTGCGTCCTATGGTCCGGTGCGTCCAATGGAGCGAAAAATACGGTAGTTGTCTGAATTGCTTGATCAGAGTTCCTTGTAGTTAGGAGGTTTGGTCACAAGGTGTCGCCAAGCTACTGTGGAAAATCAAAATGGATAAAAAACAATCTATTTTAAAAGTTCACTTTATTTTTGCTGGAGCAAATATGCATTTCCTTCATTGCTTGTCTTAGGGTTCACAACACCTTGAGCCAATGCGTGCCCTATGTTTTCTCTTATAGCACACAGTATATTGGGGGGCATTTTAGAAATGTTTTGTTCATGAGACTAATTTGGTTGGAGGCTTTCATTTGGTCGGTGACTTTTTCTATAGTCTCTTTTAGCAGGTGCAGGTAGTGTCACTTAATAGAAATGAAATTTTATTGTTGGCACCCTTTTACCTCGGTAGATAATGGAGTGCACCTCTGGGGGTGAAGACAAACCATTGGAGAATCACAGCACCTGCTGTGGGTGCAGAGACTGGTAACTCGTAACTGCTGCCTCCTGCATTGTTTCTGTTGCATTAGCTGTACCAAAATAACTTCTCCAGGACGCAAGCCTGGGCAATGTGTATGGAGGTCCTGGGCCTCCAGATGGCAAGACTCCCTCTTGCCCTTGCTGATGTGGTCCAAAGGAAAGCAGAGCAAGATGTTTGGCACCAGCTTGACTGCAGAAGTTGCTGGAAGGGAGCACACAAGGCACCCGCAACTGTCTTAGGGACTCACTCCAGATTTGTTAAAGGGTTTATTTTGTAGCCTTTTCTTCTCTTGAAGACATCCTGCAAGGCAGCAAGTACGGATTTTTCTTTGGGGTTTACTTCTGAAGCCCTTTTCATGAATGAGTATAGTTGCAAGACAGTGAAGGTTTAAGATCAGAGTTCTCCTTCTCCCAGCCCCATCTGTTCCTCAGCTCCCTCTACAGCATGTGCAGTAAATGCCTTTTAGGGCTGTGCAATAAATCACCATAACATTGAATACCTGTTATAAAATAACATTGTGATAAGTGTTTCAACAAGACTATATACCCGGTGAACAAAAGGAACAGTTTACCAGGGCGTAGTTCAGCTGAAGGATACTTTCCAGATACTCTGCAAAAAATTTGCAGGCATGGTGTCTCCAGCTTTGCTCTCTCCCTCCCTCCACCACCACAGGGAGCCTTGTCAAGGCCCTCAACTGCTGCTGGGAAGTGTGGCACACCCTCCGCCACCACGGGGAGGTATGACGGGACCCTCTGTCGCCGCAGGGAGGTGTGGCAAGGCCCTGCTGCTGCAGGGAAGCGCAGCGCACCCTCCACTGCCGCAGGGAGGTACGGCGGGACCTCTGCCACTGTAGATGTGTACACCGCTGTAGATATGTATTGTGATATATCAAAATATGATACTTAGCTGGTGATATAGTGTGGTGTTTTCATCAGATATTGCCCAGCCCTACTGCCTTCTTGACCGTTGGACCCACTGTTGGTCTCATCTGCTCAATCTGCTGAAGCATATCTTCACATGCAGGGGAAGTCCCTAGCTCACCAAGGGTTTGAGACCCACTGACTACCTTGACCTGGTTTAGCTGGCCGGTCAAAGCCGTTTCCTGGGGTGTGGCCATCGTTGCATGCTGTCATTTCTAGGAGGTTGAGAGCAGAGTACGGAATGGGAAGCAGAGGTAGACAAACTGCCCCAAAAGGAGCGTGGTGCATCCTCCAGCAGAGGTATTAGCCATCCCTTAACACCCCATACATGCATAGAATACACTTCAAAGTTTAATTGAAATGAACGATCTATGCTCAATGTACTCCAATAAGACAGATACCAGTTTATTTCAGAAGCTAGCAAGTATTTTGAATGTTAGGAGACTGTTGTTTTTCATTCTAGTTTTGATAAACAGGCAACTGCCCTTCACAGTTTTCTTCAACCTTCATAATAAAGCTTTTTTTTAATATTTGGTGAATATTCCAAATAGTAGCTTTGATTCCCTCCCCCCCTTTAGATGGTCACCATATTTGTCTCAACACAGCTCACTGTAAGCAGACATGGTACAAATTGACTGCCTCGTGCAGAAAGTTTTTCTTGACATTAGAATAGGTGTCAAACTTCAGGGAAAATTATTTCATCCCGCGGGAAATTTTTGAGGTTTATTTGGGGAATAGTTTAGGGAGTCATTCCTTGTTAGCTAGTTTAGAAGCATGGAACTCCTCATCCAAAGTATTATTTGCAAGCTGCTCTGTGGATCATCTTAGCAGCTGGTCAGTAAGTGAAGCATTCTTTCTCTACCTAACGTGACAATTAATACTGCATTTTTGCCTCTGTTGCTGTGTTACTGTGTCCTGTTTTGTCTCATTTACCCTTGCTAACCAACAGAATACCAGCAAAACATTCAGGGGCTTGTTTGTTCTTTTGCCTTATTTTAGGTGAGACATGGAATCCATTAAAATTGCACTACCAGTTACGAAACGTACGTGAACGATTAGCCAAAAACCTGGTGGAAAAGGGGGTTTTGACTACAGAGAAACAGAACTTTCTCCTCTTTGACATGACCACACACCCTCTCACCAACAACAACATTAAGCAGCGCCTCATCAAGAAAGTTCAAGAAGCTGTTCTTGACAGATGGGTGAATGACCCCCACCGCATGGACAAGCGCTTGCTGGCTCTCATTTACTTAGCCCATGCATCAGATGTCCTTGAGAACGCTTTTGCCCCCCTTTTGGATGAGCAGTATGACCTAGCCACAAAGAGAGTGCGGCAGCTCCTGGATTTAGACCCTGAAGTCGAATGTATGAAGGCCAACACAAATGAGGTCCTGTGGGCTGTAGTAGCAGCCTTCACAAAATAACTGCAATCAGACTGCTCAAGTGTTCTTTTCCCCATTTCATGTCAATCAGTTTATCTTCTATTGACGATTCATGTTTTCTGTCATCTTGTACCTCTCTTCATATGATGAAAATCAGCTCTTGTTCAAGCTTTTGTTCATGGGAACGGTAGGTGGTGTGTTCTGTTTCTCCGTGTGTGTGTGTGTGTCTACAACAGGATTCTGCTGGTTCAAGAGAGCTTCCTGCTCTTCAACATGCTTGACGGCCACATTGACATTCTGTTTCTTATCCGATCTAAGTTACTGTGTCTAGGTTTTTATTGTACCCCTCTTTTTTCCACTGGGATGATTTCACGCAGAAAGCACATCCCAGGAGGGAATCAAGCATCTGGTTTCAAGTTGATCCAACTGTATCATCTGCCTCAGCGAAGTGCAGCATTTTATCCTTGGCTAAAATCACGAAGGCATGTTGGAATCGCCCGAAGTGAGCCTTTTGGAGTGCAGTTGAACAGGTTCCGTTAAATCACGGAGGGTTATTTTGGAACCTCGCACAGAATCCTGCTGAAATGGAGTGGTGATTGCTGCCACAACAAAACCTAGTAGATTGCCCCTTTCTTCCTAGACATACATGTGGAAGTGCTCAAACAATTTCTAAAGCAGAAATATCCCCAGATCGACTCAATAAATAGTTCAGCCATCTCGTGCATTTTGCTGTTCATGTAACTCTTTATTGAGTTTTTGTTTGTTTACTTTAAAAATAAGTGAATTCTAAGGCTAGTATCAAAAAGTCTGGTTGTTTTGCAAAGGGGTGGGATACATTCCAGTGTGGTCTGTATATAGAATTGTATATTAACACTCAAGCACATTTTAGTAAATTTCCAAATCTGAATTAGTTGTGCATCTGGCTTTCTATCATTTGCTTTCAGCCACTGCCTCTTGGTGGAAAGATGGGCCTCCTATAAAAAAAAGGTGTGCATGTGTGCGTGCCTGACCTTTCCTTCTATGGAGTTTGTGCCATCCAGGTACATTCTTCTTGTATGTTGCCTTTATAACATTCGTTGTATGATGAGAACATTTTATCATCCCCCCCCCCTTTTTTTTTGGAAGAGGCTTGTAATGAGTACAGTTCTTGGTTGCAGACTTCAATTTCTGTTTGTACACAAGTTAAAATTGTGTCTCATGCCATTAATCAATTTAACACTTAAACAAAAATCAGTTGTCAATCTTAACAAGTGTTGCATGTAAATTGTTAGCAGGTAATTACTACAGTTCAACCAATTACGACTTCTGTAGTAGGAAGCTCTACTATGTTTTAATTTTTATATACAATTATGCTGATTAGCACATTATTGTAAAATATATAAACTGGCTTTTTAAAGTTTATTACCTCTTTACCATTGCTTGTTCTAGCTCCATTCACAATGTAAATATTATGCATTGAACAAATAAAAGACTGACTTTTTTGTTTTGGATAACAGAACACACTAATAGTGGAGCAGGTATGTAGAAATTTTTGGTTAACATTGAAAGCAGAAATTACTAGATGGCGTTTAACTGTAGTTGAAATTTAAAGGGATCCCCAATCTGTATACTAGCTTTTTACCTACAGTAAATAAACGATTATCTTGAAAGTGCCTGAAACAGAGCAAGCATGTAATTTTGCATTTTGTGTTCCTAATTGTGAAAAGCACCGTGATGTATGATGTAACTGTGAATTCTGATTACAGTGGTACCTCAGATTGCTAACGGGATCCATTCCGGAGCCCCGTTCGCAACCTGAAAGGAACACAACCCGCGTCTTCACGTTCGGGTTGCAATTCTCCGCTTCTGCGCATGCGTCTGGTGTCATTTTGTGCACATGCGTGAGTGGCAAAACCCGGAAGTAACCCTTTCCGGGTCGCCACGGGACGCAACCTGAAAAAATGTATTATGAAGCAAACGTAACAAGAGGTATGACTGTAGTACACTTGAGGACAGATTTTCTCACTACCAGGAAAGCCTGTAAGTAGTGTGATGCTCATGTCTGCTTGTATGAGCTTTCGTAGTGATCAGACCATGGCACCTCTACAAGGGAGGACATGATCACATCTATACCTGCGCCAAAGATCAAATCCAGTGTGGGGCCTGCTTGATGTGTGGGGCCCAAAACAAACTGGGATAGCCCTAGTGTTGCCATGGAGGACACCAGGTACAGAGCCTGTGAGGAGGGGGTGGCATCAGCATGGACGTTGAAGTCCCCCAAAAACAGTTGGTTAGGAAACTCCAAAGCCTAGCAGTCCAAACTAGAGATGAAGATGAAGGCAAAAGTTTGCTCTCTATTCTGAGATTTTTTTCAGCCCTCTATAGTTTAGCAATATCGAAAGAAAGATCTGGAGTGATCTTGTGACTGGCACATAATAAAGTTTCTTTTGCTTCTGCAGATACTGGGACATGAGAAGAAGAAGAAAAGTATTTTCCCTCCCTGCCCTCTTGAGAGGGATTAGGTCACAATCATATCTAGGATTTTCCCCCAGCCCTTCTTTCCATTGTACAAATTTTGTGAGATATCTGTGGAAGTGGGGTTACAGATTTGACATCTTTGTGTATTGTGGGTATCTAAACCTAAATGATTTAAACACACACACGAATGAACGAACGAACTCATCTCTGGCAGAACTAGACACACAATGCCTTTGAGTTCACATTTTTGATAACAAGATTTATGGAGAGTCAGTTAGGACAAAGTATTGTTTCAGACGTAATCCAAATGATAAAGAAACTATACTAACTATCCAAATAATGATATATGTTCCAAACAGATAAAACATGATTTGTGCAGTTTTCCACCTCTCTTGTCTTACCTTACCTAATATTCAGGTGCTACATGCCTCTGAAACTCTGGGTTGTTTGGGATTTAATGTAAAACCATAATTTGCCCAAATTGGTTTGCAACTCAATGTTGCATTGTAGCTTCAAATCCTGGTTTGGCAGCCACTCAGAATCCATGGTTTGGCATTAATTCTAAGGAACCGTCTTAAAAATGTGTGAACCACTATGTTAGTGGAATGCTGGAGTAGAAGAAAATACAAATCACATGGAATACTGGCAGGGAAAGTTGTACACTGTGGCTTCTGGAAGCTGTGTGCTGATTCCTAGTGTTGCAACACTTAGGAGGCATACTGTTCGCTTTCTAAAGCTTATCTTTCCAACCATGTGGGCCAGAAATCTGTTTTCTTACAGTTACATTCATCTGAGGTAGACACTAGGTCTCATGGCAGAGTTCACATTCTGAAATTCATTATAAGATGGCGATGAAATAACCAATTGCTTATGAATGCTGACATATCTGAAGCAAGCCTTAAGAGAAACAGTTCATTTGGGAAAGCTAAGTATAGTTTATGGGAGTTTCTGCTTTTTGTGGTTTTTCAGACTGAGGTCAGTACTATGGATGAAAGTTTAGAAGTGTGTGATAAGTGCTTGGCATTACTGTGATTGGCAGGTTTTGAGTTCTGCTCTGCATTCTTCATTGCACTGTCTTTGGAGTCCAGGAACGCCGCCAAAATCTTTGAAACGCCTTTCTCTTTAAGTGCCAAGGGTACTTAAAGATTTCAGGAAATGTGCCAAGGCGTGATGGCGGGGAAAAGTCCTGATAGTATGTGTTGACAACATTATCCTTATTGAGACTGCCCATGGGGTTGTTTTCCCACATAGTCTTGCAAAATGTCAGGCACCAGAAAGCCCTGGCCTTTATCACATCTGCTAGAATAAGCATCGCTCCCTGCATTCATCACATGCCTGATGGTAAGCTAGGTGCAAATGGAGCCTGGGAGGGTAGCACATTTTCTTTTCTGGGAGACCATTTCACTGTGAATAAATCACAGCCGGAGGAGTGACACCTTGCTATATTTTCCCCTTTGTGTTTCGTTTTTTAATCTGTTCCTTGGTAAAGTTAGTGAGAGGGAAAAGATCAGAGTTGAAATGAACCATATACCTATTTGTCCTGGCCACTTGGTTCACATAACAACCATTCCTAACCCACCCACCACCTATGAAAGCTATGCAGTTTGTGCTACAAGCAAAACATAGCATCACAGAAGATGCTTGCAGGGTGATCCACATGATTCACGCAAATACTGTAGGTGGAGGCACCAGCTCAGTAAACTAGATGATACATGTGAAGCACTTTGAACGCTTGAAAATTTTCATGTATTAATAAGTAAGCATAAATACAGACTAGAATTTTTTTAAATTGAGGGTTTGAATTTTAAGTGAATTCTTGTGCCCTGCCCAGAGGTTGATAAGATTTTATTTAGGGATGGCATTCCAGAGATACTGGGCAAACAGTCTTCACAAAAAGGTCCCTGCCCCAGTACTTGCCAACCTAACAGCTTTCACTGATAGATAGGGCTGAGTGATACGATGTTGAAAACCAGGTGATAATATCACCGCTAAACATCGCAATATCACAGTGTTTGAAATAAGGATGGAGCTATGTAGAGGCATTGGCTCGCTTCACGGTTTCCTCCACATCTTTATTTTTGCATAGTGTGCGCACACATGAACACATCATGATTTTCAGTATATTGCCAGGTCAAAAATTAAGAAACCAATAACACGATACAGACTTCAAACCGGTTTTGAATGATATATCGATATATTGCCCAGCCCTACTGGTGTACCACAGCTAGACCTCAAGTACAATGGGAAGATAGGTATAAGTACAGGCAGTTCCTTGGATAACCTTGCCCCAGTGTTTAGGGCTTAAGCATTTGTAATACATTGCCAGAGAACACTTAGTGTGCCCTAATAAATTTGAGTAGTAAAAGACTCCTGTGAGCTTCCAAGACCTCAGAGTTGGTTGCCTGCTGTGCCTCTGTATGATACATTGTTCTGGCATTGCCTCTTTCCCATATGGCTCTGCTGGGAACTATTAATACAACATCAGGTATGATTTGCCTGCCTACATATAGCATAATTTGCCTGCACTCAGAAGAAGCAAACCCAGCATATCAGCTCTTGCAGAGAAGCAGAGGCAGGCTACTCTGAATGTGAGTAGGAATTCTTGCTCTTAACAAACCCTGAGCAAAAGAAAAAAATGTGCCTTTAGTTTTAATTCAGAAAAAGAGGACTACCTTAAAAGTAAATGTTGCACCAGTTGAGGAATTTTTAAATCAATTCCTTGAATAGGGTGATCAGATGGCTCATCCATAATAATCATTCTAAATGCCACATAACTGGCATAAATTTACCCTAATCATTTTCTTGTTTCTAGAGGCAGTCACTGTTGCCCTTCCAAGGGAGGTGGGGAGCAGGTAAAGACCCTGTCGATTTAATAATAATGTTTGACAATTACGGAATGTGTTCAAAATATTTCACATGCTTAAGATTGTGTTTTAAAATTTAAAAAGTGCCCATTAATCGAGATTATGTCTTTAATTCATCACAAACAAAAATATTAATGAGCCTGACTAAATCTTTCAGCACTGATCCTTATCCCAACCCAATAGGATACAGTAAAGCAAGAGTAGTCAACATGATTGCTGCCTCATGTTGAATTCCATTGGCCTTAGCCGGCATGATGGGAGTTGTAGTCTCAACGCCTAGAAGGCACCGTGTTGGCTACCCAGCAGTAAATTGATGGGGATTTAGCAGCCAGAGTATTGAGGCCTGATTGCAGGTCCACCTGTCTGCTCTGATATTTATTTAGGCAGATGACAACAGCAACAACAAAAAATGTTTCATGAACTTTGTACATCACTTGATTGTGAAAAACCTCAAAGCGATTTGCAAAACGATAAAACAATATAACTAAGGAAAATTCATAACCATATTATGAAACATACAGAAGTTAAAATACTAAAACAGATTAGGATTACCTCAATTTTCTAAATTTATGAATTAACTAGATGGATGGCCTTGACCACATGCAATCTCTCAGTCTTGGTGTGTTTTCTCTAACAATGACCCCATTCATGGGAATATTGTGACAATTGCTGTGATAGGAAACCCTTGTCTCTTGTGCTAAGGCTTAAGGATAGAATTGACTTACATTTTTATACTATATTTTATATGCCCAAACTGGATTCTGCATATTGCACAAATTTGCAGCGTTTGAGGTTTATTGCCTGGTGAACATTCAGTGTTCCCCCCTCCCTTTAGACACCTGCTCACTGAATAGATTAAGGCTTGAAAACCCACTACAATGTAGGTCACTGAATAAGAGATTATGCACCTTTTTTTCTCAGGAGGCTAGAGCTAAACTTAGAGGTCTGCAGATGCAATAATGTTCCGTTGTCTACAGGAGTGGGTTGGATGTATCTGTTGTTGTTTTTGTACCTACACCTTTCCATGGGATACTACAGTCAGGAGGAAATAAGTACTGTATGTCACCAATCTCAGAATTTCAAAACCTATGCAGTTCTCTCCAGCCCAGTACTGGCTGCCCTGATGGGCACCAGCTCTCCAAGAAATCAGGCCGACAGACGTATTTCCCAGCTCTGCTACTTGAAATACTTTGCATTGTGTTTAAACTGCAGAAAAACGGGGGGATCTCCCGCACGTATTGCCATTTGCTCTTTCACAAATGTGAGCAAGTGACTAATAGTTAACATGTCTCTTTTCCTTGGGGTCTAGCGAGGCAGCAAGGAAGCAAGGGACACATCAGAACATAAGAAATGGCCTTTGTAGTTCAGCATCCTCTTTTCCACAGTGGCCAGCCAGATGCCTCTTGGGAAGATCAGCAGTCGAATGAGGTAATACTGCCTTCTCAGCAATCTGTAGTGTAAGGCATTCTGCCTCTGATCCTGAAGAAGGCATATGACTATCATGACTAGTTAGCCGTTTATAGTCTTAGCTGTGGATTAGTTTACTGCTGGCTGTACCCACCTCTTAAAGGTAAAGGTAAAGGGACCCCTGACCACTAGTTCCAGTCGTGGCCAACGGGTTGTGACGCTCATCTCGCTTTATTGGCCGAGGGAGCCGGCCTACAGCTTCCGGGTCATGTAGCCAGCATGACTAAGCCGCTTCTGGCGAACCAGAGCATCGCACGGAAACGTCGTTTACCTTCCCACTGGAGCGGTACCTATTTATCTACTTGCACTTTGATGTGCTTTCGAACTGCTAGGTTGGCAGGAGCAGGGACCAAGCAACGGGAGCTCACCCCGTTGCGGGGCTTTGAACCACCGACCTTCTGATCGACAAGTCGTAGGCTCTGTGGTTTAACCCACAGCGCCACCCACCTCTTAGGTAACCACAAATGAGTCTAGTAGGACATGAGATAGATGCACAGCACAATCACACCAGGCCTTAAAAAGACAGCTTTAGCACCCTGGTGGGGTGTCTGCTTTGCATGCAGAAGGTCCTTGCAATAGCAGGTGATTCTGTGTATTTTGTGTCAATTTTTGTACCTAGCAAGAAAAACCTGTCTCTTAAGAAACAAGTTTAAGGGGGGGAGGGGAGAAGCACCAAGTTTCTAGTCCTTATGGGAGTAGAGAAAAAACTTGGAAAACATTTGGCAATATCTCAGAAACCTCTGAGTGGTGCCTGTGTTCAAGAGTGGTGCCTCTTTTACGTTGGTCCTTGGCCCATCTGATTAGCAGAAGCAAAATAATACACTTCGCGGGTTTTTAACATAATGTAAAATGAATGTTATAAGTAGGTCACAATCTGCTGCATGGTTTAACTGAGATAATACAGGAGGAAATCAGTAGAGGAAAAGGCTAACTTTTCTTTTTTAACGCGATAAATCTTTTCGTGAG
This sequence comes from Podarcis pityusensis, assembly GCF_964106645.2. Classification (NCBI taxonomy): domain Eukaryota; kingdom Metazoa; phylum Chordata; class Lepidosauria; order Squamata; family Lacertidae; genus Podarcis; species Podarcis pityusensis. The sequence continues at coordinate 15,997,804 of NC_138036.1, read as the reverse complement.
CCTTTATAGTCATAGATGGATTGTACCAGCATGAAAAATTCAGGAGACTAAGCACTTAGCGGAGGAGAGCTTTGCAGGCAATGACTGCTTACGTCAGTGTAAAATGGTTACATTGACATTAACAAGTACATCACCTCTTCATGAGGCACTGGAGACGTGAGATACACAACTCATAATTCTGCATTATGAAAATGAAAACAAAATGAGCCTTCAAACCACAACTACTTTTTAGCAGGAAAATATATCTTGGCTTGATAAAGCTGACTTTTTGTAAAGGGACATGTACATATAAATGAGCAGTTTAGTACAGTATCTTCCATCATCACTGACCACTGACTATGATGGCTGGTGCTGATTGGCATTAAGAGTCCTGGATTGTCTGGAGGCCTACAGATTTCCCACCACTGGTATAGTGGACAGAGTGATATGCATGGACTGGGAAACTTGAATTCTATCAGCAAGAAGTATATTGGGCAACCATTGGTAAACCTCTTGGCCAGCCACAGATGCATATTATGAGATTAAAATGGGACAGCTTCCACCTGCATCTCTCCGAGGTCCTCAGAAGTAAATGCAAAAAAACCCCAACACCAAACAAATAAGTGTTGATGAAAACGTCTGTCCCTGTGCATGATAACCTTTTGAAAACTTTCAAATACAACCTTACATACAAAATATGAAATTCCTATTTCCCTCTGGCAAATACGAAATTAGTTACTGCTGTTTTGCCTCCTTTATTTTGAAAAACATGCAAACCCAAACAGGCCTGATACGTTTGTTAGAACTGGCAACAAAAGAAGTATGTCTGAAAACTCTTTAGGGCTTGTGGAGGAACATAAATTAACATTAGCAAACCACAAATATGAGTCTACATTGAATATGCCAGACTCCGGAGGCCAGGAAGAGATCTTTGTCACTTGTCACTTATTTCTTTCTATTTTTTAACTGCCTATTGGTTTTTTCCAATTGGAAATGTGTAGGTTGTATGATCATCATTTTCTGCATTCCACCTTGCAGGTTTCCTTCAATTGCTTTGATATTGAGCATACTACAGTGGGGGACTGTGGGTGGCGCTGTGGTCTAAACCACCAAGCCTCTTGGGCTTGCTGATCAGAAGGTTGGTGGTTTGAATCCCCGCAACGGAGTGAGCTTCTGTTGCTCTGTCCTAGCTACTGCCAACCTAGCAGTTCGAAAGCATGCCAGTGCAAGTAGATAAATAGGGACTGCTGTGGCGGGAAGGTAAACGGCATTTCCATGTGCTCTGGCACTCGTCACGGTCCTCCGTGTGCCAGAAGTGGTTTAGTCCTGCTGGCCACATGACCCAGAAAACTGTCTGTGGACAAATGCCGGCTCCTTTGGCCTGAAAGCGAGATGAGCGCCGCAACCCCATAGTCGCCTTTGACTGGACTTAACCACCCAGGGGTCCTTTACATTTACCTTTACCTTGTAGGGCTGGGTTTATGGGTTTAGAAAGAAAAAAAACAGGGTAGTGTTCAACTTTTATTCAGGGTAGACATGCTGAAATTAATGGACCTAACTTGGTCATGTTTGTGAATTTCAGTACGTCTTTTCTGAGTAAAACGTAGTTGAATACCACCCTATTTTTCAGAAAAAGCTGGATTCTACAACACAAAATACATTATGGACCTTTTGCATACATTTACATTTTTTGGCATTGCTTAGTCGGCTTCTGCTTCCATGCTCATTCTTCACCCTAGCTAGCCCATGGGACCTAGGTCTGAGGTGTAACTTGCCAAACAAGTGAAGTGTATCTTCTCTTAAGAGCCATGGAGGGCTAGGAATTCTCTTTCCCCATCCACCAGTTTGTTAAGCGAAAGCAGAGATTCTCAACATGCTGACTCCTGGAACTAGCCATTTGAACACCACTGTTTCTGAGTGCTGTAGTATGTAATTTTTTTCAATTAGCAGATGTTTTAAGTGCAGCAGAGTATTGCTTCATCTTGATTGCATTGTTGTGACACAACAAAAGCAGTTGGATCATCAGACATTTGCATAAATGGAGTGCTATTAACGAAGAGCAATGCTAATAAAGAGCTACCTGGAAGACACTCAGGGAGTTCAGCTAACTAGGAATTATGAAGGTAATAAAAAATGTGGCAATTTGGATAGTAATGTATATTAATGCAACATGGTATGAATTTTGCTAGGCAAGTTTCCTTTTTTCCCAGATACAATGGAATTCTGAACAACTTTTCTAGCAAATGGGAGTTGCACTAAATTTGTCAGAGATTTTATTAGTAGGCAGGGAATGTGGAGAAAATGGAGTCTATGAGAGTAGTATCATTTTGTAGGTCAGTTTCTTTTTCTGCGTCCACCAGGACTTCAGCTGATTGATGTGATTCGTCAGTCTTCTGAATTTTTCATGCTTCCTACAATACACCTGTGCCTCATCTCGGGCAGAAGTAACAGCTCCACCATTAAAAAACAACTTTACATCCTCTAAACATCACCTCCCAACAATAAATTGCTGCCTAACATTCTATTTACATTGAAATGCATTTGTTAGATTTTTTTCTTAAGGCCAATCATTTATATTAACTTGTTTCCTTTCATAATAACGTCTGCTGTCCATTTGCGTTTTGCTACATTATGAATTATACCACTTGCTCTGATAAAATATGTTGACAAAATACCATATGCAAAAGCTTCCTCTGTTCCTCTGGTGTGTGTTTTTGTTTGACTCAAGATGCTGGTTAAGCTGCATGAAATGTGTGTAGCAAGAAAAAAAGAAAATATAAAAAGAAGAGACATTCTGAATGCACACAAGTGAGGAAAACAAAATAAAAAGGAAAGCATTTCTGCTTTGGAACTCCCTGCCTATTGAGATTAAGTAAGTGCCTTCACTGTATTCTTTCCAGCACCTGCTAAAAACATTCTTGTTTAGAGAAGCCTATCCAGATGCTTAGAAAGTTGCAGTGATTTTTTAATGTGTTTCGGTATTTTCATTTTTGTGTGTTTTAAAATAGAGTTGCAAATGTTTCTGGATTTTATTGCCTTTTTTGTAAACCACTTTGAGGGCTTTTCTTTTCACAATCGAGGTATATAAATTTTATGCAATAAATAAATAAAAATAAACAAAACAGCTCCACTTGATTGTCAGCACTTGGCAACCGCAGAAGCCAGTGGATGTGAGTAAAAATGGTAGGTCTGAAGAAAAGCCCTATGGATGCTTCAAAAACCTTTCAAAAATGTGCATTTAAACTGGAACGGATCCAACATGAAGTCACAGGACCACAGTCCCAACAAATGGTGGGTGAGACATTCACAGCCCTACTGGAGATGCTGGGGATTGAATCCCTTTCCATTCCAATGCTTCCGATGATATGTAGTTGTGTCACAATATTTTCTGAATTGTGCTAATGCCCCTTAGCTGTTTTGTGACTCTGGAGATAACATATGAGGATCATGCTGTCTATCTACTGCAGATAGCGAAGAACAATGGTTTCTCAAATTCACTGCTGATCTGTAAGTAAGTGTATGTGTGTGTTATATTTAATTTCCTCTGGCAGAGTATGTAAGTTAAATGCAGTATTGCTGACATTCTGGCATGCCAACCTAGGTTGTATGTTTATAAAAGATCTGCACATAAACTCAGGAGAAAGATTACTTGAACTCAGCGGGTGCCTTTAAAAGCACCGGATATTTACTGTAAAGAATTCATGCATAAATCTGCTGTGCCAATTCTGTGAATGAGCAGCCTTCCTTCACAGCAGAATGTAAATATTCCTGCTACAGCAGCAAAAGAGTGAGTGTTGCTATCACTGAGAGCAAAAATAGGCTGCTATCTCTATCAAACAACATCCAAGTACCTGTATTTAAATTCCAACTACTCCCGTTGCTTTACATGCTGTGATGCAGAGGGTTCTGCATGGAAAGGGAATTGCATTTGGATTGCTGATTCTCACGTTACGTCTCTCAGAAATGGAAATGGCCGGAAACATCCAAATGGGAATATTACTGTGTTTGATTTCTTGACAGTTAAGGGAGCAAGAAGCAGGCAAGTCTTTTGGGGCCAAATTCCCATATTACTCATTTGGACAATGCATTTTGCACAGGAGTTACAGATGAGGAGAACCTTTGATTCTCTGCCTCTCAGTAAAGATATCAGTCTAAGGGTGTTTTCTCAGGGGGGAAACAAGTTCTACTAATTTCTATAGAACTGGTTTACATAGTACACAAAAGTGCAAGAGTGCTAATTCTCAATAGCTTTATCCTTCATGTATTCCTCCCCTTTTAACTCTCTCGAAGGTTCGTAGCCATCTCTACACCTTGTGACAGTAATTTCCGTAATTTAAACTGCATGCTGTGGGAGCAAGTACTTTGTCTTGCCTATCCTGAATCTTGCACTATTTGTCATCATTGGATGACCCCCGGTTCTCTTCATTCCAGAGTGGTAAGAAACTTGATTGCCAACATAGCGCACAGAACAAGGTCCACTAGACTTCCCCACCCTCTTCTGCCCATGTGCCCCCAATGCCCCCTTAAACCTCTTCTGGGGATTCTCCCATCCTTCCAGAGCAAGACCTCATTCTGTGCATGCGACAACTTAGCTGAATTTTGCCCCAAGGGACAAATCTATAAATTGCTGCTAAACAATATTTTTGAGGTTACGATATCGCTACAGTAGACCATTCAGATTTTGAGACCAATTAATAAACCATTAGGTACACTGAAGATCGACTTCCAGGGAAGATATTCCAGGACAATTTATTTTTTTAAACTTCTAAGGAGTTACAGATTTTGAAGATGGTAGCCTGGCACATTCCCCCTGTGTTTGCACCAGATGACGCATCAGCATTCCATGATTCATGATAATTTAGACTTAAGTGGTCCTTAATGGTTACCCGCATTGGCTCTCCATCATACATCTTTCAGTATCAAGGGAACTGTAAATTTGTGTAAAGATGAAATATGTGTGTGAAGACAGAACACAGGAAACATACACAGAGTTTCTTTTTTAGTAGGTTGATAAGCATATTAATATATTTTTTAGAAGCAGTTTTTGACTGTTCTGGAGAGCTTTAGGACTGTTCATTTAACAATCTGTGGGTGGATTTCCAGGCAGTTACCTCCCAAAAGTTACAAGTGAAATATACATGCACATTCATAAAATGCCAACATTTACAATATCAGTTGCAGCATACAAATACAATAGAAAGTGTGAAATCCACTCCTATAGGCTGTAAATTTAGCATTTGGGGGATCCTAATCTTGCCTATGGGACGCAAGTGGCACCGTGGGTTAAACCACAGAGCCTAGGACTTGCTGATCAGAAGGTCGGCGGTTCGAATCCCCGTGATGGGGTGAGCTCCCATTGCTTGGTCCCTGCTCCTGCCAACCTAGCAGTTTGAAAGCACGTCAAAGTGCAAGTAGATAAATATGTACCGCTCCAGCGGGAAGGTAAACGGCGTTTCTGTGTGCTGCTCTGGTTCGCCAGAAGCGGCTTAGTCATGCTGGCCACATGACCCGGAAGCTGTACGCCGGCTCCCTCGGCCAATAAAGCAAGATGAGTTCCGCAACCCCAGAGTCGGTCACGACTGGACCTAATGGTCAGGGGTCCCTTTACCTTAATCTTGCCTATACAATGCAAACTCTGTGGATTCAGTGATGACTCTATTGAGCAGGTAATTCAGATGTGCACATTGATCTAGGAAGGAATTCCATTTGTCCAAGTGGCTTCTATGATGATGGACATCTATACTGAGCTTGTGGGTGGATATGAAATTCTGTATTGTAACGTTTTCCTTATATACTGTGGATGAGTGTGTGAATTTTTCACTGCAAAATTGTAATGCACATAGTGAATTTTCCAGAACAAGAGTGAATTAAATATATCTAAATAAACATTCAAACCCTGTGCCAATTATTTTGTTTACATGTGGCAATGTCAGGATCACTGGAGAACCCTTGAAAGTCCTAGCTCTGATCTGAAAGAATATCCAGGAATGAAAAACAATGTCCTTGGCTGTGTCATTCTACCAAGGAGATCAATCCATTGAAAATGGTAACAAATTATAAACCTGCTTCTCCTCTCACACCAGTTCAACAGCTCAGGGTGTTTTCACACTTTCCATTTTGCCAGTAACAAAGCAAAACAAGCAAATCAAGTTCTTTCAACTAAGATGCTAACTTTACAAGTAGCAATACATTAAAGTCCATGCCAGCAGTGTGTCTTCATCCAGCAACCCACGCATCAAACATTCATCTCCAGACCTTTATTTTTAAAAAAGTTTAAGACTTCAACAACTCTATAGCTTTCCTGGTGTATTAAATAAAGAACTATGCCTTGCTCTCCCTAATAATCTTAAAAAATAATTTGCTGCAAAGCTGTTGCAACTGTATAGGTGTGGCTGGATAGGTGTGGCTTTTCCTGCTATAGGTGAGGAATTTAATCCTTGTTTTGTAGAGATATACAGTTGACCTACATGAGAAGGAAATGAGCTCACAGCAAAAAAGGGAAGGTGTTGACTCTGTAGGAAAAGGAGATCATGACTCCTAAATCTCTCATCAAACAAATATAAGCAGGATCTGTGGTCTGTGGTCCCTAGGCCTAGTTTGCATACAGTATTTAGCAGAATCACAGTGAAGCTTTTCTTGGAATGCACCCTAACCCTTAAGGTTGCAGGTGGGAGCTTGAACGCTTTCATGTTCTCCCATCCTGAATGTTGTGGGGGAAAACGTGCCAGGGAGAAGGCTAGCTCAAATCGGCCTCCTAGACATGCTGGCTTTCTGTGTGCAGGGAGTTTACACTGTAAGCTGGGTCTAAGGGCTTGCCCACACCTCTGTTTTCCCAGTCACTTTCATCCGGGGAAACCCAGAGTTTAGCACTGAATCGGAGCAAATAGCAATCGGATTTTCCGCTGGTGGCTGTTCTGATTTAGTGCTAAAGAGTGTGTTTTCCAGGAAGAAGCGGCAGGCCAAAGGCAAAACTGCTCAGACCTATGCCTAGAAACCACAGTGCAAGTGGGAAACCGCTTGACCCATGCTTTCTCAGCAAAGGACAAGCGGAAGTGCGGCGAACCCCGAGGCAAGCTTTATCGCTGGATTTTACTGAAAATACCAACAGGACTAGGACCTGTTTGCTGTAATTCCAAAAGTCTGAATTACACAGCTCTCTTCTAAATGTTTAATGTACTTTGTGAGAGTTTCTGACCAAGAAGCTTCTTGCTTACAGATCCTTCCATACCATCAGCCCCCACCGTTCTCTGTTCAAGCATCCACTCAACAGCTGAAATAAATTGTGCAAAACGACTTCCACTTGCAAAGCTGGCAGCACAGCCCTGTGTGTCCAGCATTTTGTTGAAGTTTGCTTTTTATCTGTGGGAAAGAATTCGCAGTATCAGTGCCCACTCAACAAATGGGGCACCGGTGAGTGATTGTGGGCACCTCTGATTAGTTGGTTGCACACACATTTACTGTCTCGCACAGCTGGGGCACGTCATGCATACATCTGCCTTGAAACGGGCTACAGATGTGAAGAGGTAAAGTATTTGAAGCTGAACAAATGGGGGGGGGGGCGGCTGAAGATGCTCCTTGCCTGGAGACCATTTCATTAAAGGCTTGACCTGCTGTAGTGACATAAAACTTGTTTATTTCCATACAGGAACTTCATATCAACTGACAGGAGTGAGCCAGCAGTAAATCACACAAAGTAAGTGGAGTGAACTCTTTATTAGTACAGTGGTACCTCGGGTTACAGGGACGTAGGTGGCGCTGTGGGTTAAACCACAGAGCCTAGGACTTGCCGATCAGAAGGTCGGCAATTCGAATCCCCGCAACGGGGTGAGCTCCCGTTGCTCGGTCCCTACTCCTGCCAACCTAGCAGTTCGAAAGCACGTCAGAGTGCAAGTAGATAAATAGGTACCACTCCAGTGGGAAGGTAGTCATGCTGGCCACATGTCCTGGAAGCTGTACGCCGGCTCCCTTGGCCAGTAAAGCGAGATGAGCGCCGCAACCCCAGAGTTGGCCACGACTGGACCTAATGGTCAGGGGTCCCTTTACCTTTACCTCGGGTTATATACACTTCAGGTTACATACACTTCAGGTTACAGACTCCGCTAACCCAGAAATAGTGCTTCAGGTTAAGAACTTTGCTTCAGGATGAGAACAGAAATCGTGCTCTGGCGGTGCGGCAGCAGTGGGAGGCCCCATTAGCTAAAGTGGTGCTTCAGGTTAAGAACAGTTTCAGGTTAAGAACAGACCTCCAGAACGAATTAAGTACTTAACCTGAGGTACCACTGTAAACACAGGATCCACACAGGAGTGTCAGGCCTCATGAGCACGGCAACTCTTCTTGCCCCGATGAAGCACTTGCAGAGACTAAGGGGCATGGCCTTCCCTCAGGTGCCTCTCCAGGGTTTTTCCCAAGCAATCTGAGACTGTGCCTGCATGACACTAATTTCGCCTCTGCCTACTTAAGACCTCTTCTGATTCTGGCAGACAGGGGAGAGGGGAGCTTGTTGCAGCAGGAGGGGGCCTCACCTGTGCCTCTCTACCAGCCTGACTCATCTCTGCATCTTGGTCTCCCTCTCCTCCTGCTTCTGCTTCTTCTTCTGGACTTCTCTCTGCTACAGACGCTCACAGGTCACTAAACTCTGTCACCACTTCAGCTTCTGACATCTCCCAGTCTTTTCCCTTTTCTCCTTTTATTGGGGGTTCCCCAGCTGGTTCCTCCCACCATTCCTCTGCCTCCAATCAGTCCCTGACAACAACATTTCCCAGCTAGCTTCAAAACGCTCTTTGCTGGCCAAATCCAGATGTTCTAGGCTGTCCCCTTTCAGCCTCCCGTCTTGCAGGTTGGTGTAGCTCCAGGTATCTTTCACTATAGTCTTTTTGTGTATCTCAGTGCAGGCCCAATGAAGTGGTTGGGGACACCTGTTCAATAGGAACTAGCAGGCTGTACAAGAGCAGAGGAAGAAAGAGACATATCTTTGCTTGGCACAATATCTAAATAACCCGAATGAAGCTTTCCTTTCCTCGTCTCAGCATTCCTACTGTATTAGGCCCACTACTTAAACGCAGTGTGCGAGAATCAATTTTCTCTTTGTGCAGAGAGTGGCTTCACACTTTCAGATGAAAATTGCTAACTTTTCAATGAGTGCGGCAGGTAGATAATAGGCTGAAACTATTGCAGCGTTGAATTCAGGAATACAGAGCCAGAGCTTGCTCCTCTTGATGCCAGTGGCAAAACTGCCATAATGAGGCAACTATAATTTGCTGCCAAGACATTATTAGAAATTCAGTAGATGGTTATTATTATTCACAAAACTAGCAAGAGAGTCAGTAATAGCTGTCACCATTAGAAATGTAGCCAAAGGAACAATTCTTCCTAAATGTCTAGCTTCTGCTTCCTTTGGAAATGGAAAGGTGCTTTGAAGTGCCACAGTCACCCACCTGTAACAGTGCCATAACTTTTGTAAGCCTAGAAACATATTATTAGAGCTCACCTTTGCTGTGCTTTCGTCTATCCTGCTGTAGCTAGTTACCTGTGTGTTTCCAGTCTTCAGATTCTGCACTATGAGAGTTTCCCTTTTAAAAAAATTCAGCACCACTAACTTACACCAGTTTTTAAAATAGCTAAGTAAATTCACTTGAAGTTGTTTGCAAGTGCTAAGAAAATATAAACCTACATGGATCACCTTGCTAGGCTGGAATTTCTAGGCCAGATGCCTCAAGGCTGGGTTGGGAACTATGGATTCTGATCCCAATACTTGCCCAGTGGATGTACATTGCCATCATCTACAGGGATCAGCATTTAATACTAGTAATTGAAAACATCTTACTGCAGGTAACTTATCTTTGGATTAACACCAAGGATTAAAGGGACCACAACCCTCACATTATAGCATTGAGAAGAGAGACTTGAGAAGAACCCAAATAAGATTCTTTGAAGTATGGTTCTAAAGCTATATTTAAGGTTGTTTGAGGCAACATGGTGCCCATGGTCCAAAACGTTTTATTAAGCTTTTTAGCATTAATTGAAGGGGGTGGGGAAGCAGTGCAGGCCTAAGACATAATGTTGCTGGAAGCTGACACAAACACCAAGGCCAACATTTTAAAAAGTTTTGCTGTACCATTCAGACGCCAGTTCTCTCCCCTCCCCCCCCCCCCAAAAAAATGTATGGTGGTTCTTGCAAGGTAATGGAGGGAATGTAAATATCTTTAGTTTTTAAGTCAGCCTTGGAAAAAAATGGAAACATCTAACCCTTTTAAAATTGTGGTGATATAATAAAAACTGTGGAGACAGATTTCAGCACAAATTGCTCAGTAAAAAGTGAGCATGCTCTTGGCTTCCTGGAGCCAGCCAATACATTAAAAATATTGGTATAAAAGAGAAGCACCAGGTACTCCCCCCCCCAACTTATTTAAAATTAGAGAAATTTTCTTTTAACCCCCCCACTAAAATCAAAGTATTATTTAAAACCAATTAAGATTAAGTAACTTCAAAGCACTTTAAATGCTACCAGCATTTGACTCACCTGCCCCCTCCAGCCTGTGATCTCTGAGGCCTCCTCTCTGGTACGTTTCTGCCTGCCAGCTGCTTCCAGACAACTCATAAGCATCTTTGTGCTGCTGAGAAACTGCTCAGAGAATGGCACAACCCCCTTGGAGGCTCTGATCATGACAATGGCAAGCCTCAGATGTTCTCGAACCGTAGGGATTGATGGATGGATTCTGCTCTGGACCGCGCTGGTATGTTTTAAAGAAATGACTCAGAGAGATAGAAATTGGAGGCAAGAAAACTGTGCCCTATATAGAACCTGCTGCCTAAGCAGCTACTTCATTTTGCTCTGGTGTCAAGGCTGGCCCTAAGAGAAAGCTTCAAAGCGGGGTGGGGGGAGAAGCAGGGAGGTCACCCACTGCCCATGCAAGGAGATGCCCTCTGACCCTTACACCCTTGGTATAGCGGCCGATCCAGATCAGGGAGGCTCAGCCTGTTGAGTTAATTAAGCCAGGCGGGCAATGACAAAGCCTGAGCCTTCCTGTTTCCAATCAATACCAAACCCTCACAGCGCACACCCAGAAGTATTTTTGGCAGCCAGCCTAGTGGAGAGGAGGGGGTGACCCAGCCGCCCGCGAGACCAGGCCTGGCAGAGGCCCAGGCAGGGGAACTGGAGCCTCCCATCGCCTCCGAGTGCCTGCAGCTCCCGCAGGGATGTGTTGCGGATTTAATAATACCTGTGTGACAATGTCATCCTTCAAACGAGGTGAGTGCCATCAATTATTCCCTGCATACTAAGTGATGGAATTAAAGCCCTAAGCTGTCCACAGCTTGATCCCGCTGTGCTTGCATGTTGCAATTTTTAAGGAGGGGAAAAATGAGAGAGAAAAGTCCACGTCTCTCTTCACAGTTTCTTGGCGCTTTGCCTTGGTGGTGAAGCAGCTGTCACGTCGGGGAAAACAGACGTGGCCTCCCGGAGAGGGAGTCTCACAGTCTCCACACTCCCTGCTCAGCAACTTCCCAGCAGCAAGGGAGAGTGAGGAAATCTCTGTCGCCTTCCCCTCTTTGCAGCCTCGGAGGAGACTTTCAGAATAAGTGTGATGCAGCCACTCATCATTCATTCATATATTCATTCAGTGGGTACAGAGCGCGGCGGCGGCGGGGGAACACCGGCCCTGACGCGTCACTCGGAGAGGAACGCCCCCAGCCAATGGGGACTCCTTGGCCTCCTCCGCCTCGGAAGGGCTCCGCCCCATGCAAATGAAGTGGGCGGGGCGCGCCTCATCTTTGAATGAACGCTGGATGCAAAGGGGAGAAGGGAAGAGCGGGGTTTCCTCCCCCGTTTACCAAAAAAGCAAAGCGCGGCGAGGGAGTTGGGGGGCTCTTGGAGCTACGAATCAGAGCTTCTCCTCCCAGCCGTCCCGCCTATCGCAGAGAAGGGAGGCGGGCGGTTTCCACGGTTCTTCCCCCAATGGTTGCAAGCGGTGCAGCTAAATTGAGAACAACACTAGCGGGAGGACTCGGATCTTTGCTTAAAAAACCCCAAAACCCGCCTTTCACCTCCCTGCTTTGAACTGCGAGAATCACAGGCTGCCTCTGGACCACCACCAGCAGCAGCTGCAGCAGGTGAGAGGGCGGCTTGCGGAGAGCGGGGCAGACAGGGCTGGGGCTTCTAGGGACGGGGAAGAATGGGGGGCTGTGAAAACGCTTGTGGGGTTCTGGGGGGGGGGTGTCGAGGCGGCTCTGCCTGGGGGGCTCAGGAGAAGCCAACCCCCAGGACGGATGGGGCTAGGAGGGCAGCCTGGGCGGCGGCGGGGGGGAGGGCAGAGACCCTCACGATAGACCCTCAAAGTGAATGCAAGCCGGAAAGCGAGTCCTCCATCTCTCCGCACTCCGCCCCCCTGTTTGGGTTTTGCCCCTCTGCTTTCCGAAGAGGGGCGTGTTCCGTGCCTACATGTGTGAGCGTGGGGGGAAAGTTGTGCCCAAGTCATCTTTTCCCACTGTTGGGGGAGCGGAGGCTGAACTAAGTCTGCCCTCGCAATCATTATTATTTAAACAAAATACTCTTCGAGTTGTTCTCCGCTGAAATCCAGGTCAACACCCTGAGTCTTTCGAAGCCTGTCCCAGGCATCCCCCTTGCGAGAAGGCAGAGAAGCCCAACTCTGATTCCAGATGTGCTTCCCAAAGCAAGGCGGTTTATAGGAATTGCAGGTTTGGGCTCCGCTCCGCTTGTATGCATGCGATTTACTTCCTCAGGACTAGCTGGAGAAACGTGAAGAGCAAAGGAACCCGTCTTGGCCCGTAAGGAACTCCCCCCGCCCCCCAAAAAAAACCCACAGCTGGGCAATAATACTTTAATTAGGACCAATCCAATGCCCTAAAATTGCAAGGAAGCTTGCGAGCTCACCCTGGGAGGCGGTGGGATAACCTGGGGGGGGGGGGGGCTAAGAAGAGACAAGGGGGCGGCCGGGTATCGTTGGAGGTGCAAATGACGCTGAAAAGCTGCTCTCACCGGCCCACCAGTTTTGTTGAATGAATTAAACCAAAAAGATTTAACTGGATTTTGAATAAATGTGCAGTGACTTGCTACTGTTTAGAATTCGGTTGTGTCACCACCTTCCTTAGTGGGTCGTGCAAACCACTGTTCTGAATTAATGGTTTGTGTTAGGGTAGGGTAGCAGGCACTGGGGAGGTGGTTATGGAGCCGTGGAGCGGAAGGGAGGGGGGCTGGCGGCCCCCAAAAGTTAGGGAGGCTCTGGGTTAGACGTTGAGCAAGCAGCAGGTGTTGGGAGGGGAAACTGCCCCAGTCCAGGCTGGTTAAAAGTTCTGGAGGGCAGGGCGCCTCCCGGTCCAGGGCTCGTCCCTTCGGCTCCCCGCCCAGCCGAGGAAAACCACGAGGTCGCCAAGCAGAGAACTTCAGCTGCTGAGGTTTGTCAAGAGAGCCGGACCGCAGAGGAATGGGTGGGTGGGGTGCAGGAAGAGCTGCCTTTCTCCGCGAGAAGCCGAGCGGCCTCCTCTTTGCTCAGAGGCTTTGGAAAAGTTGCTGGCTCGTTTGCACGTGAGGAAGCGGTTCCGTTCCCTGGGCTGGACGCCGCGGCGGAGCGCCTCCTAGAGGAGCGAGCCGTGTGAATGGCAGCCTTTCCCAGGTAGAGATCCTTGCTCTGGGTTCATTTGCATAGGTTATTTTAATTTCCGTGGATTGTTTTGTTTCTGAAACAGCCCCGCACCAAGATAGCCCTTGCTTTTATTCTATTTTAAGTTGGTTTCTTGGTTTAAAATGGATGCTTTGTTAGAGTTTCATGCACTGTAAGGGGTTGGACTAGATGACTTTGGGGGTCCCTTCCCAACTCTACAATTCTGTGATTCTATTAAAAAGTTTTGTAGGCTGATTTCCCAACAGCTGAGGAGGGGGTTTATGAAAAGTGTAGAATGCTGTCAGAGTGTAGCCTTCCCAGAATGGTTCACCTGCAATGCCTTCATGGGGTCCTAGCCAGAGAAATTTTACTCGGAATAGATCCACTGAAATGGAAGCATATAACTTAGCCATGCCTAATTATTTCGGTGGGTCTTCTCATGAGCAGGATCAGCACTGGCTACAACCCAGGCCTTTTCTGCACCAGCTGAAGAACTTTTTGTTCACCACCCAGGCCTTTAACAGGATGTGTTTTACAGACTGGGCTTCTCAGTTCTATATTTGAATTTTAAAGTAATATTGATGCAGTCAATCAACATCAGTTCCACAATTGCCCCATAAGGTATCATTACAAAAGGAAGCTCTGTGGAGGTGGTGGCTGAGGATGGATCAAAGTTTGGGTTCTTGGGAAAGTGACAATTCGGGCACATCATACATTTCAAACCCAGGGCTTCCCCCAAAGACTCCAGGGGACTCTGGTTTGCTCCTCACAGAGCCAGTGTGGTGTAGTGGTTAAGAGCGGTAGTCTCCTAATCTGGGGAACCGGGTTCGCGTCTCCGCTCCTCCACATGCAGCTGCTGGGTGACCTTGGGCCAGTCGCACTTCTTTGAAGTCTCTCAGCCCCACTCACCTCACAGAGTGTTTGTTGTGGGGGAGGAAGCGAAAGGAGAATGTTAGCCGCTTTGAGACTCCTTAAAGGGAGTGAAAGGCGGGATATCAAATCCAAACTCCTCTTCTTCTTCTTCTTCAATTCCCTTCCTCCTTAACAAACTACCTGGATTCTTTGGGGAAAGCCATGTGCTTTAAATAATAATAATAATAATTTTGTTTGTACGCTGCCTGACTGGGTTGCTCCAGCCACTCTGGGCAGCTTCCGACAAAAGATAAAAGAACACTAGACACATCAGACAGTAAAAGCTTCCTGATACATGGCTGCCTTCAGATGTCTATGGAAGATGTATAATTAGTCATCTCTTTGACATCTGATTGGAGGGTATTCCAAGGGGCAGGTGCCACTACTGAGAAGGCCCTCTTCCTGGTTCCCTGTAACAATACAGTAATAATAATTTATGGACTTTGGAATGGATGTTGTGTGGCTTTTTAAATACTAGCAGGTATATTGTGGCAATGAGCCTCTTTATCAAATATATGAACTGGTATTGTTAGTTGGCAGAGAAATATCTCTATCTAGTCTTTATCTCCCATTATTGAAAAATACTGAGTGTGGCACGGGGAGGAGAGAAAATCAAATCACTGAAGCCCAAAGGTCATGAAATGCAAGTAGGGCTGTGACACTTACATGCAAAACACATACATACAAGATGCGAGCAGTGCAGGAATTTTAGATAATGCAATCTTCCTACCTTTGCTATGCTAATTTGACACCTGGAGTGGGAGAGAAGATCCTATCAAGAACTAAATGAATAGAATGAAACTTGAGGATAAGTTCCAGTTCAGCAATTTTGCTCTGAAGCCTCCCTTTGAAACTTTTTGTTACAGAATCAGGTCAGCAGCAGTGTGTCCTGAGAGACTGAAGTCCTCTCCCGATGCTTTCTGAACACTGATAGTTCTGATGTCAGGCTCATGTCCAATTGTCTCTCTCCTTTGGGTAAGAGAGTTGTTTCTCTCTTTTGCTTTCCTCCCTAGAGGAGAGCTGGTCTTCACTTGGGAGCTAATCCCATAATAGGTAGAAATAGCAGAGAAAGCCTTCACTCCTGTGCTGTGATCTTGGGAGACAGATCAGACACTCTTCCCTGATTATGTAGTCCAGATGAGCGTATGGAAACTTCTTTAAATGATTCCTTTTTTCAGTTATAATTTATTAAGTTTTCAAAACTTTCAGATATACACTCTGTGGCGATCACACAGGGCCCCCGGACGTTTGACAGTCTATTGACCCTGTGCCACCACTGTGATTGCTTTCTTCGCTGCCACCAACCCGTTTCTCCTCACGGGTAATCACTGAGTCCAGACAGTTGTTAACATTAACAAATAATCAAGTTTATTTATAGGCATGAACAAGCTTACGGTTTCAGTTAATTTTCCTTGGCAGTTTCTTAATCTTAGTTCCTTAACTGTCCCATGCGTTCCTAACAACTTCAAACTGATTATTCCAACTATCTATCTGACTCCACTTAACAATTCCTCTCACTCCTTCACCACACAACTTGACCAACCCACAGACTAAACCTCCCTCTTCCTTCTTCAACTCCCAACTCTTGACTGACTTTCACACAACGCCCCCTCTAACCCTAACTCCTCCTATCAATTTCCACTGGCCAATCATATCACACTCATTTTAACCCTTTCCTTATGACCCACCTAGGAGGGAAACGCCACACACTCCAATACGTAATAGATTTTTCTTTTGTTTTGTTGACTCCATTTTCTGTGGTTTTTTATTTCTCCTTCTTTGCTGCACCTTATTTTCTCTCTCTTACACCCTAACAACAATACAATAATCTCTAATTCCTTCTGTTGCTCATAGTTCAAATCCTGTTCGTGAATTCATCATACTATAGTAGTTCTTTAAGTAGTCAGAAAAAAGGCTTCCATTTTTCTATAAAACAGTTACCGTTAGGTTCTCTTATTTTATCTGTTAACTTTGCCAATTCTGCATAGTCCATCCTTTTACTTATCCATTCTTTTTTGGTGGGAACTTCTTCCTTCCATTTTTGTGCATAGAGGATCCTAGCTGCTGCTGTTCATAAACAGCCTAATCATAATCATAATCATAAACAGCCTAATCATCTTGTTTGGAACTTCTGTCCCAATAATTCTTAAAATGAGACTCTTAAACTCTTAAACTCTTAAACTACAACTGTTTTGAGCCCGACTTGGGCAAAAGATCCTTATGCTGCAGGGGTTAGATGACCCTCGTGGTCCCTCCCAGCTTTACAATTCTATGATTCTTCCCCTGAAGAGTGCATAGAATCTACTTAGTTGCTTGTACAGTGGTACCTTGGTCCTCAAACTTAGTCCGTTCTGGAAGTTGGTTCCAAAACCAAAGCGTTCCAAAACCAAGGTGCACTTTCCCATAGAAAGTAATGCAAAATGGATTCATCTGTTCCAGACTTGTAAAAACAACCCCTAAAACAGCAACTTAACATGAATTTTACTATCTAATGAGACCATTGATCCATAAAATGAAAGCAATAAACAATGTACTGCAGTCACACAATTAATCAATCAGTAGCTGAACTGGGTTCCACACAGTCACAAAAAAACAAAAAAACAAAAAAGAGCCACAAAACGCAGAAGAAATAGCAAAAACAGACAGACCTCAGCGTAACACTCGAAACGGAAGTGTGGCACTCAAAACAGAAGTGTTGCACTCAGATTGGAAGCGTAACACTCAAAACGGAGCACATTCAACTTCTGAAAAAAGTTCACAAAAGGGAACACTTACTACTGTCTTTGCAGTGTTTGGGTTCCAAGTTGTTTGAGTACCAAGGCATTTGAGAACCAAGGTACCACTTTAATCTCTTGTGAATGGTTGAGTGTTGGCAGTTCTACTTCCGTGGCAGACTCTGACCTACTGCTGAACCACAGCTCCCATCATCCCTGATCATTGGCCATGGGGGCTGTGGCTGTTAGGAGTTGGAGTCCAACCACATTTGGACGGCACCCTATTGGCTTTGCCTGGTGTAGCAGCCGCCTTTTCATTAACTCGCAGTTAGTCATAGATGGACCTATAGGTTTTTGTGGAACTGCACATTGCTCAAGAACTCCCAAAGCCACAAATCTCTAGAAACAAGAAGAATGACAGGATGACCCAAATTGTGCAGCTTTTATTTGGGTAATTAGAGAATTTATTACTGTCAAGGACAGCATTTCTTGAATCCACTGAAGTGCTGCTTTAAGAAAGTATTTATTGTTGGCTGCTAATTTGTGCTATTGGTTGTTGCTGTTATCTAGAGTCTGCAGTCCTGTACAGGTATGGTTTTTCCCTCTGTTATAAATATTGATGCAGAAATAATTTGTTTTACAAATTGTTGCATGCTGTTTTGGGAGAAAGGCAAAGTAGGCTTGAAACTCGGATAGGGAAGAAAGTGACTGAAGCAGATTCCAGAGCAGTTTATATGTTTTCACACCCACAAATTGTAGGTGTGAAGAAAACGCTGCAAGCCAATGATATGCGTGTACATTTTCTTCCTTATAATAAAAGCAGCCCAATGTGAATTGAGATTCCCTCCCCAATGTGGTAGCTGAGATTCCCCTCCTGCTCCTCCATGGGAGAGATGGGAAGACTATGGGAAGACTATGCAGGCTGGGGGGGGAGGGGCTCATGATTAGGAGTTATTGATAATAGATCAGAATGCATGGCAGAAATGTTCTACTTCTCTGAATTTTTGAGTCATTCATACCTATCTCTGTAGACATCAAGGTCAAAAACCTGCTTCATTCCCACTCCTTTTGTTTGTAAATGAATGTTGAGGTTGTTGAGAATCCAAATAACAGATTCCACATGGAATCCCATCATTTATGGCACATGAGATTACAGTGGTACCTCGGGTTAAGAACTTAACTCATTCTGGAGATCTGTTCTTAACCTGAAACTGTTCTTAACCTGAAGATCACTTTAGCTAATGGGGCCTCCCGCTGCCGCCACACCACTGGAGCACGATTTCTGTTCTCATCCTGAAGCAAAGTTCTTAACCCGAGGTACTATTTCTGGGTTAGTGGAGTCTGTAACCTGAAGCGTATGTAACCTGAAGCGTATGTAACCCGAGGTACCACTGTATAGGGGAGGGTGAATCCAAGCATGGTTCTTTTTTTAACACCAGTCCCTTAGTTCCTGGTTACCCACACTTAGAAAAGATTTCTGATGCTGTCGTAAATATCACTGAGCAGAAATTTCTGATCTCGAAAGCTTGTCTTTAATTCCTCCTGGCTTTATTGTTATTTTTTAATTGCAATCAATATTGTCAACTCTACTGCATTGCACTAGAAATCTGGGTTGGAAAAATGTTACCAAATTGAAAATGGGTTAGTGGTTGTGTTTTTGTTTTTGTTTTTAAAAGGAATTACCTTTGACTCTTCTTTGTGCAGCGACCTAATAAAATCGGACAGCATGAAACATCTGGCAGCTTTTTTCATGGGTAAAATGTAGTTCAGTGTGTCATTAAGATACATCACTCGACAGGGCTTGCTATGCGGTGCTGTAAGCTTAAGAGGAAAAAAGAGCAAACAAAACTAATAAAAGGCACCACATTCAAAACTAAAGCTGACCTTGAAACCTAGAAATCCAATTCAGTGCATTGCAGAAAGACTGTGCATTTTGAATTCGACGTATGAAGTTCAGGCCTTTCAAGTCTCTGTGTCTACCTATAAGGAACCATTGAATGGCCTGGCTTCCATTCATAAGCATTGTTTACCTGTGCATCTTTGTGTGAAAAGGGAATGATAGTAGGCAATTTTATAAAGGAACATAAGCAGCTGTGTTATACAGAATCAGACTGGTGCTCCATCTAGCTCAGAACTGCCTGCAGTGGCTGGAAGCAGCTACCCAGGGTTTCACAGCCCTACCTGCAGGGTAGGCCCAAAGCTCCTTGACCTGGGGTTCGCATAACTCCATATCCTCCAACATTTCTCCAATGAAAATAGGGATGTCCAAAAGAGAAGTGGGATGTTCCAGGATCAAATCAGAAACCGGGATGGCTTCTGTAAATCCAGGACTGTCCCTAGAAAATAGGGGCATTTGGAGGGTCTGAAAACCCATGAAAAATGTTAAATGCACTTTCTCAAAACGGTTTGCCCAGTTGCAGGTAGTTTCTAGGCCAGGTTCACAAAGAAGAAGAAGAGGAGTTTGGATTTGATATCCTGCTTTATCACTACCCTAAGGAGTCTCAAAGCGGCTAACATTCTCCTTTCCCTTCCTCCCCCACAACAAACACTCTGTGAGGTGAGTGGGTCTGAGAGACTTCAGAGAAGTGTGACTAGCCCATGGTCATCCAGCAGCTGCATGTGGAGGAGCGGAGACGCGAACCCGGTTCCCCAGATTACGAATCTACCGCTCTTAACCACTACACCACACTGGCTCCCGAGTCCTTTAAGCTTGGATGGCTGCTTAAAAGCAAAACAATTCTACTCATATAGGAAGCGCAAGGTCCCCCAATTCAAGCCTGTGAACTAGTTTCTGCCATGCGTTTGTTCAACAAGACTCGAGAGATGGCTTTGGCTCCACTTCTTTAAAGCCGAGTTCTTCCCTTGCCCCCGAGCCCTTTCGCTTTCGCTGTCTGTGGTAACTAGAAGAGACTTGGCGATGCAAAACCTGGAAAGCAACATTTCCCTCCTTAGATTCTTCTTATTGCGCCCACCAGCTGAAACTGGGAGTGCAAATACCCAGACGTTAGTGGGCTGACATACAACAAGTTCAGCACAATGGTCACGTTGAGCTTGTTCTTCTGCAGATGAGGATTTTTTTTTTTTTTGCGTGTTTAAAAAACACTTATTCGCGTAAATATTTTCCTACGTGTTGAGAATTGCCACTGGGGAGAATTCTTCCAGGCTGGGTCTTGCCTTGATAGTTTTATACCTATAGGGAAGAGTTAGAAAATGAGTAAATCTGGAGACGTCTTCAGAGAATGTAAACCCCAACTCCCACCTGCGGTCTGAAATGGAAAAACTCAATCATGAGACAAAAAACAAAGTTAAAGGAAAGTGGATAATTTGCATGTGATGCAATAGGCATCCTACAACCTGGTTCATGCAGTTGGAGCCTTTTCATAGGCCTGTGATGTCGGCTGTCCTGTAGCCCTGTGCTTAATTGTAACGACATGTGGAGAACTAAATTAAACTCTTACTAGTCATTCACAGTGACAAACAGAAGATACGACTTACTAGGCGTTCCTCAACTCCAGTGTGCCTCCCTCGCAATTCACCCTCCTAGTACATTTGCATAGTTATTTAATAACCGTTGACCACATTCATGGGTTTGCTTCATGATCTAATACTTAAGAGATTTCACATATGGAGGATGTCTGGTTGTATTTGATCATAGTTGGGGCCTCCATTGATTTGTGCGTTATGTGTGTTTGTGTCTGTATTTCGCTTCTTCACGGATGGATGAAGATGCAATCCCTTTCCGTGCTGGTGCCCTACAGCACAAACTCAACCTGAAAGCAGCTTTGAGTCTTAAAAGGCCCTGTGTTTTTGCCATGTCACGTATTCTCATAGCCAGCTGAGAAAGCTGCTGTTAAAAATACCTCCTTAACTGTGTTTCTTGGTACTGACTTTGACAATTGGCATTGCAGTCCTAAACACATTTATTTGAATGCAGGTCCTAGAGTGTTTAGTGGGACTTTCTGGAATGGTAAGGTGGGGGAGAATATGAGCTCCCAGTCCTTCCCTCTCAAGAGTTCAGGCTTGTGGGAAATGGTCATACAGAATCACATAACAAGTCAACTATGTGTGTTAGTGCATAGTCTACATGGATGAGAAAGTTCATTTAGGTAGCTGACACCTTCAGAGGAATCAAATGCTGGGTGCAAATCACTGACTTGCACTCAGGTCTTGTTGAAGGCTTCTCAATAGACATCTTGTCATCCACTGTAAAAACGGGATCCTGGACTAGATGGGTCTTTGGTCTGGTGCAGTATGGCGGCTCTTGTGTTCTTAGGAAATGTAAACGTTCAGTTCTAAACTATTCATATATGTACCGTGACAGAGAGTCACTGTGCTTCACATGCATTGACAAATGCTGTCTCTCTCATGGTACTTGTTCTGCATATGTCTCTCTCCTGTCCAAACACAAGAAGGTCATACTATGGTTCACCCACCCACCCACCCACCCATTCAAGTTGGTATTGTCCACTCTGATTTGCAGCAGCAGACTGTTCTGACTGAGCTTCAGCCAGGGGTTGCGGGGGGTTGAACCTTGGATCTTCTGCATGCAGCACAGCATGGCTAGTGGTCAGGGCTGATGGGAGTTGTAGTCCTACAGGAGGACATCATGTTGGCTACCCATGATGGTGCTGAGTAGAAATGGTTTGCAGTGTGTGTGTGTGTGTGTGTGTGTGTGTTGTGGTTGCACTTGCGTGCTAACGAAGATGATTGCTTTGTCATTGAAGAATGTTACTTCTCCCGTGCTGTAAAGCAGAGCTTTCAAGCTAAATGGGACAGAGGAAGCTTGTGGTGTCACTTGTTTCTGCTTTCCAGAGAGTGATCTTGACACAGAACCTTGAACTTGGTGGGGAAACTTAGGCAGAAAGCTTGCAAGATGTATTATTAATGACATAGCAACCCTCTGTGCAGAGGAGTTTCTGCACATTTGTGACCTGGGTTTAGCAGTTCTGATGCCTAGTTAAAGAAGATGAGGTTCAGAAATTAACATAATGCACAATTTGCAATTGACGCCTTGCTAAAGAAGTGATTTGCCGCTAAATGAAGAGACTAAACAGTAAATCATTTCTTTAGCAAGGTAACAATTGCAAATTGTGCATTATGTTAATCTCTTCATTTAGCTTCATGCAGGTCTGACTCTGTGCTCTGCTTCAGTCTTCTAAAGTCCAAACTGATAATGAGACCGAAGGGGAGGGGAGGAACAGTGAAGGGTTCTGGTGGTGTTTTTAATCTCTATAGTGTGTTCTCTAATAAGGTTAAGTTCGGCTGATGAATGTTGTATTTATATGGATGTTAGCTTGTTAATAAAATACCTGTTTTCAATGACTTCTTCGAATCTGGAACTTCATACTGAAAACAACACATGGTACCAGAAGTGAAATACAATGTGTGACTGAACTCTCCCATTGATTTAAGCACCACCTTTTCCCTCTTTGTCTCCCCCTTCTCATGCTCCCCTACCTGGACTTCATGGAAATCCAGGATTGTAATGAAGCATTACAGATCCTTCAATGAAGGGGGTGGTGAGGAAGGAATGTGTGATGGCACTCTTACATTTTTATTATATGGAAAAGATATCGATGTTATCAGGTTAAGAGAATACTTTGCCTAACACAATGCTTCATGTGATCTTGAACAGGAGGTCTTGTTACTCTGAGTAGTTAGAATATTCAACAGCATAATGCTATCCCACCGCTTTTAGGTAATACTTTCTTCATGTTTTACAAAGTCTACTTCAGATGACTAATAGTACTAAAGAACATCCATGTGAAATGTGATTAGGCTAATTTTCAGCGCTCTCAGCATGAAGGCAGATGGAATGCTCTAGTACACAGCAGGCCAAAGTAACTACTTCAGCATTTTAGGGATCTGTCCAAAATAATTAATAATCTCAAATTGGGGAAGAAGTCATATTGACCTTATGCTGAAGAGAGTGGTGTGGAGCTGAAATCTTGCTGATTCATCACATTGCATGTATCTGTAGGCTAGAAATACAGCAGTAGGTAGGACTGTAGCATTGTTTGGAACATAATATGATGCTGAGGAGTGTTTTGCATGTTACTTAAGCTCTTGCGTTTAGAAGATGCTGGAAGTTCTGTTTGTATACGTACCAAGCAAAGAGTGGAGTCCCTAAGATGGTTGGATGGCGCCTTGTACGCCTCCTTTCAGCAACTCCTGCAGACAAGCTGGTGCTCTGCTTTCTTTGGACCACATCAAAGAGGCTGAGGAGGAGGGGGTTGTTGTCTGGGGAGCCCAGGACCTCCACACACACTTCGTGCACTGTGGAAGGTCCCTTTGGATCTAATGCAGCTGTTTGACTTCACCTCTGGAGGCGCGCTCCATTGTCTCTTGAGATAGACGGGTGCCAACACCAACTCCCATCATCCTTGGATATTGGACATGTTTGGCTGGGGCTGATGGGAATTCTAGGCCAGCAAGATCTGGAGGGCACCTGGTTGCAGGAGGCTCTTCTAAATCATCATCCATAGTGGTTGGAGAGGGGAGGAATATGCCTCCTACCCTGATGGTTTTTCCCTTTCATAGCACCCAAGGACTATCCAGGTATTTCCTGGCTGTTCTGAGCCAGCAATTTCCCTACCAAAAGGAAGATATGACCAGTCTTGACTGGCAGGTTTGGCCAGTAGTAACAAACAATAGGCTTGTCCTGAATATTGTGAGTTGTCACCTACTTTTAAGGAAACCAGCATTCTCTGTTCGATTTGTGCACCAAAACATCAAAAGTGAGCGTTGCTGTTTTGAATTTGGAATTGCCTTGGCCATTGTTTCCTTAAAGCATCTGTGGTCTCTGCATCTTCACTCTTCTGAGCATGTTCACGTGGCTCTAACTTTAAGGGGTTCAGTGTTTCAGATCCCAAACATGAACAGGCGCTGTTTTACCCACCCTGGACTCCTGCCAAATTCTAGACCCCTTTAACTTCTTTCCAGAATAGCATACTGGTCTTAATTGTAAATCAGATGGAAGCAAGAAGTCAAGAGATGTGAAGGAATCCCATGTTTGTGCTGTTCCCTTTGTTGTAAGGATTTTTAAGTAAGAAAGTCATCTGGTCCTTTCATTCTGTTCCTTGTCACTTGTGGCTTTTTTCCTTTTTTCTGGAGTATCTTCCTCGCAGATTCTTTATAAAGAACAGACGGCGCTAAACCTTCCAGTCTGAAATCTGCACAGTATCATACTGTCTAAGCCAACTTTTTATCTTCCTGTCTAAGGATTAAACGGCTCTCAACAGTCTGACTTTTTGTGCTACCTGCCTGCGGTGGTGCACGTCTAACAGACTATCCCCCAGCCACTCCCACCTCCCCAAATACAAACATGCTTCCCTTCTTTGCCTACTCAATGGAAGAAGAGTGAAATCACTGGTGGAGACCAGCCTCCTTATCACAAGGCTAAAGGCTTGGATTGAAAGTCTGTCTGGCTGGGCTTTTCTGAAGTTGGAGACAGACAATGCTTCTGACAGTAAATGGAACTTAAATGTGAGAGGCTTCTCCTGTTGTGTATGTAGCTCTTTTCGCCTGCTGGTGCCTCTGGGCAAACAAGGATGGCAGGCTTTTGTGAACAAGACAGAAACCTGCTAACCGGAGACAAAATGGGATGTGCACATGTGCCATAAGCTGCAATTCCTTCCTACAGACTGCCTCCAGCTCCCAGGGTGGGGGGTTTGGCAGCCTTATTTTAATTATTGCACGAATTACTTTAAATAAACAATCATCTTCTAGTGTAGTGTTTCCCAAACTTGGGTCTCCAGCTGTTTTTGGACTACAGTTCCCATCATCCCTGATCATTGGTCCTGCTAGCAAGGGAGGATGGGAGTTGTAGTCCAAAAACAGATGGGAGACCTGAGTGTTTGGGTTCTTTGCCTTGTACATGCCCTAAATAGGACAGTAAGACTGCTAGGGTGATTGTTTTATCGCTGAATACAGTTGTTGTGAATTATCTCAAGTTGTCTGCTTATCTCAGGCTTTGCATTGTCACAGACTGTGCTTGTTCTGCATTTAATAGCCATTTGACCCCCTCTAACAACTCCCCCTCTATACCTATATGCATGTATGAGAGACAAGGTGGGTGGAGTTACAAGCCGTGCTGGACCAGACCAAAGGGACATCTTTTCCAGCATCCTGTTTTCCAGGTGTCTATGGGAAGGGCCACAAACCAATAGCCCCCTCTTGCTGCTGTCCTGCAGTGACTGGTAATTCAGAGGGAAGCTCCCTCTGAACCTGGTAGCAGTATATAGGGGTGGGACAACAGCTTAGTGCCAGAGTATCCACCTTTCTTGTAGAAGGTCCCAGGTTCAATCCCAGCATCTCCAGGTAAGGTTTAACATGAGTCAACAGTGTGATGCAGCAGCAAAAAACCTAATTCTATTCTAGGCTACCATCAATGAGAGCCAGTGTGGTGTAGTGGTTAAGAGCGGTAGACTCGTAATCTAGGGAACCGGGTTCGCGTCTCCGCTCCTCCACATGCAGCTGCTGGATGACCATGGGCTAGTCACACTTCTCTGAAGTCTCTCAGCCCCACTCACCTCACAGAGTGTTTGTTGGGGGAGGAAGGGAAAAGGAGATTGTTAGCCGCTTTGAGACTCCCTAGGGTAGTGATAAAGCGGGATATCAAATCCAAACTCCTCCTCTTCTTCCCAAGCCTTAGTAGCCTTACACATGCCAACTAAGGGGAATGCTCCATCCATTTCAGTTGGAAAAGTTATGCCGTGACAAATTGGTTACATTCTGAAGGTGGTTTTTTGTATACTGTATATAATTTGTATTGTAAATCACCTTTCTGTTCTAAAGCAGAAGGTGGAGGAAATGGATAGCAAATCAATTGATTATCAAATGCTCTCTATATCACACAATCAAATTAGTTAGTCTTTAAATTCACCCATGCTTCCCACAGCCTTTTAAAAAAATTCATTCATCTCTTTGCTTGGATATCCATCTCCATCAAACGGTGATCCGTCTTGCTGGAAGAGATGCATTTTTCTTTTCTCATGACAGAATTGGTTTCTGAAGTGGTTTGCATTCCTCTGTTCCATTTTCATAAATGGCAAACCCTGGTGATTGCAGAAGTAATAATTTACTAGCCTACAAGTCCTCTACTTGCAATTTACTCCAGTTGTTAGCTCTGCAAGTCCTTAAAAAAAAACATTTAGTTGGGGAGGCAGACATGAGCTTAGTATTATCTGTTAGTTAAGAACTTTACTAGTGGGGAAGACAGACGTCTGTCTTGCTCTAACAACTACGGCTCAAGTGAATGCACACCAGACAGTTGATGGATGTGTGAAATGAGATTGGTAATCACAGAATTTTCCTAATTTTTCAACAATCTATTGTGCATTCTTCACCTATGCAACACCACCATTCAAAGTCAGCATTTGAGGTGCTTTGGCAAAGTTTAATCTGTTTAAATCAATTGTAATGTTTTTTGTTTAGTCGTGTCCGACTCTTCGTGCCCCCATGGACCTGAGCATGCCAGGCACTCCTGTCTTCCACTGCCTCCCGCAGCTTGGTCAAACTCACGTTGGTAGTTTTGAGAACACTGTCCAACCATCTCGTCCTGTCGTCCCCTTCTCCTTGTGCCCTCCATCTTTCCCAACATCTGGGAACTCTTTGCGACCTCATGGAAATATATATATAGTTTACATTAAATGGAATGCATTGATACTGTATCCCATGCCCTGCAATTCAGAACTATGAACCTAATGGGGATCCGTTTTTAAACCCATTGGAAATATGCAGGCCCATGCAGAATTTAAACCTATTGAGTAGCTGGAAGTGGCACAAACTGCTGCGGTCCTGAGTTTGAAAGCAAGGCTTTGTTGTGGACGCGTCACCAATATGGGCTTTTGCGGCTTGGATTAAAAGGAATTAAAAGATTAATCTGTGCCCAGTCTGCAGAGAACAGCTCTTTGTATGCGTCAGGTGGTTTTCCATGCCACAGGTATTTTTAAAATTGGCCCCATAAACTAGTAAGAATTCCTGTGAACTAACTGACCCCTTTTATGTAAAACAGCTTTAGGAGCTGATAATGGCACTAAACACAAAAGATCTAAACTGTTTAGTTTTGCAGTTTTCCCCAAGGCTGTCCTGGCTACTGGACAAATAGGACGCTGTAAAGAGTCTGTTTAGTCTGAACTATATCTTTTTTTTAAAGAGAGTTAGCATTCCTGGCATTAGGGTTTTTTAAAACCTGTTTTCTACTCCATGTTGTGAGATGCTAACTATGGAACACTAACTCTGTGAGGGGTTTTGGTTTCCAGATTTGTACTGAGATAACTGCTTTTAACATAAAATAACTTGCCTCAACGACAACAACAACTTTATTATTTGTACCCCACGCATCTGACTGGATTGCCCCAGCCACTCTGGGTGACTTCTATCAGATATGAAAACATAATAGAACATCAGACATTAAAAACTTCCCTATACAGGGCTGCCTTCACATATTTTATAAATGTTCTACAGTCATACCTCGGGTTACAGATGCTTCAGGTTGCGATTTTTCAGGTTAAGGACTGCCGAAACCCGGAAGTACCGGAATGGGTTACTTCTGGGTTTCGGCGGTCGTGCATGCGCAGAAACGCTGAATCGCAACCTGTGTGTGTGCAGATGTGCAGCTGCGGGTTGTGAGTGCTGCGGGTTGCGAACTTGCATCCTGCACAGATCACGTTCACAAGCCAAGCGTCCACTGTATAGTTATTTATCTTTGACATCTGATAGGAGGACATTCCACAAGGTAGGCACCACTACCAAGAAGGCTGTCTGCTTGGTTCCCGGTAGCCTCACTTCTTATAGTGAGGGAACTGCCAGAAGGCCCTCGGAGCTGGACCTCAGTGTCCGGGCTGAATGATGGGGGTGGAGATGCTCCTTCAGGTATACAGTGGTACCTCAGGGTGCGAACGGGATCCGTTCCGGAGCCCTGTTCACATCCAGAAGCAAACGTAACTAGCGACAGCATGTCTGCGCATGCACGCGTCACTTTTCACCGCTTCTGCGCATGCGCGTGATGTCATTTTGAGCGTCTGCGCGAGCGGCGAAAACCGGAAGTAACACGCTCCATTACTTCCGGGTTGCCGCAGAGCGCAACTCGAACGCGCTTAACATAAAGCATATTCAACCTGAGGTATGACTGTACAGGGCTTTAAAGGTCAGCACCAATGCTTTGAATTGTGCTCAAAAATGTACTTGGGAGCCAATGTAAATCTTTTAGGACCGGTGTGTTATGGTCTTGGCAGCTGCTCCCAGTTGCCAGCCTGCCAGCCACATTCTGAATTACTGTATTTTTCGCCCTATAGGACGCACTTTTCCCCCTCCAAAAATGAAGGGGAAATGTGTGTGCGTCCTATGGGGTGAATGCAGGCTTTCGCTGAAGCCTGGAGAGCGAGGGGGGTCGGTGCGCACCGACCCCTCTTGCTCTCCAGGCTTCAGGAAGCTATCCGCAAGCCTTGGGAGCCCGCGAGAGTTCCCGCCGGGCTCCCAAGGCTTGTGGATAGCAGCCTGTTCTGGGGGCTGGGGTCGGGAGAAGCTGTTTCCGCCCCCTCCCCAAAACTAGGTGCGCCCTATAGGGCGAAAAATACGGTAGTTGTAGTTTCTGGGTCGCCTTCAAAGGTAGCCCCACATAGAACGCATTGCAGTTCTATGCCTTCAAACGGGAGATAACCAGAGCATGAACCACTCTGGCGAGACAGTGCGCAGGCAGCCAGGTAGACAGCCTCCTTGGGCGCATAATTAACCTGTGCCTCCATGGACAGCTGTGAGTCCAAAATGACCTCCAGCCTGGCCCTTTAGGGGCACAAGTTACTCCGTTCAGGACCAGGGAGTCCCCCACACCTGCCCGCCCTCTGTCCGGCAGAAACAGTACAGTGGTACCTCGGGTTACATACGCTTCAGGTTACAGACTCCGCTAACCCAGAAATAGTGCTTCAGGTTAAGAACTTTGTTTCAGGATGAGAACAGAAATCGTGCTCCGGCAGCGCGGCGGCAGCAGGAAGCCCCATTAGCTAAAGTGGTGCTTCAGGTTAAGAACAGTTTCAGGTTAAGTACGAACCTCCAGAACGAATTAAGTACTTAACCCGAGGTACCACTGTACTTCTGTTGGGATTCACCAACTACCAAAGAACAGACGGCATTGATCCTCCTGCAGCTGATTGTGCGAAAGGGTTTCAGCCACGGTTGTTGGGAGGAACCTTAGAGGCCACGTAGTCTGACCCCCTGCTCTGTGCAGGATGCCGATGAGGGTTCAACGTATGCACGTAACACTACTCAGCTGGGAGTGCAGCAACCTGCCATCGTTACGCATCCAAAATAACAGATGTGGAACAGAAGTGATGGGAGATCTATGCTGCCTTCTCACCTCTAAATAAAACCACGGAAAAATTACGAAAACACCACAAGCTTCCAGTGACCTCATTCAGAGGAAACAGAAGCTGAGTTTGCGCGAAGTCCCTGGGGTCCTCTCTGCCTGGATAACTGGGGCACGCATAATAATATTTTCAAGCCTCCTTCGCCCCATTCATGCTTTCCGTTTGTGGGTATGTGCCAAAAGAAAGTAATGTGTCAGAAGGATTTAGGTTGCCCCATATTTCTCTCTTTCTGTGTTGGTTTTGAGAGGGGGGCGGGCGGGGAGGGCTTTTTGAAAAGCACGACAATGAATGGGCTGATGGAGGAGCTGGGTGCCCCAGGCAGGCATGGAGATCACAAAAGTAGTGAACGTAAAGTGCTTTTTCTTCCGTGCTTGGGGAACGAAGTATCAATCAGCCAAGATAGCATTTGTCATCGCTAGATAGGCTGGCTGGAATATTTTTATTAAAACATCACCACCTCCGCCACCGCCACCCCCACCCCCCGAAGTGCGAGTGAGACTGGCTGTTAACTGAATACTACAATCTGAATCTCCTGGTGTAAATGCGAATCCGGTAATTATAGATGAGCTAATACGCTGTTCAACTATCATGTTAGTTTTGTGTCTTTTTAAGTGCCGTGCTTCCCAGCCAGCCGACTTCCACCTTAACTCGGCGTTCTTCTGTTTTGCTGGTATGAATTATTAATGCCTTGTTGAAAGCTTAATAATTTTTTTCTTCTTTTGCTCTGATTAAATAAGCTGCCTTTGTTACCGATATAGCTGTCTGTCTCCGTTGCTCATCATAAACCTATCCAGGAGGTATGCCGAAATTATGCAGTGCCTGTTGTGATGCATTTAACGCGTATCCGGAATTAGAGTTTGAAAGTCACGTCGACTTTCAAGGGGACTTTGACATGATACACTGGCATAAAAAAAATTCCATACATCAGCTGGCAGTCCTCAGACCGCTGCCTCTACTCTTGCTTCTCCAGAGTAGATGTCTTTATCCCCAGTTCTGCAGCTAGTTTATTTATATACTGCTTTTTGGTCCAAAGATCCCGCCCCATGTGAAAAAACATACCCACATGCCAGTCAAATAGGTAAAGGTAAAGGGACCCCTGACCATTAGGTCCTGTCGTGGCCAACTCTGGGGTTGCGGCGCTCATCTCGCTTTATTGGCCGAGGGAGCCGGCGTACAGCTTCTGGGTCATGTGGCCAGCATGACCCAGCCGCTTCTGGGAAACCAGAGCAGTACACGGAAACGCCGTTTACCTTCCCACCGGAGCAGTACCTATTTATCTACACTTTGATGTGCTTTCGAACTGCTAGGTTGGCAGGAGCAGGGACCGAGCAATGGGAGCTTACCCCATCGCAGGGATTTGAACCGCCGATCTGATCGGCAAGTCCTAGGCTCTGTGGTTTAACCCACAGCGCCAAATAGAGCTCCCCCCAAATAACATTTTGCAAGGGTGCCTTGTTACATATTTGTTAGATGTAAGCTAGGCACCTAATGGCGCCTGAAACCAGGGTTACAGTCGCCAGAACGGAATGTCTAGCTGCGAGTTTGAGGGCAGATGTCTTGAAATTCACCCGGCTGTTGTTGGACTACAACTCCCATCATCTGTGACCACTGCTCCTGTTAGCTAGGGATTATGGGAGTTGTAGTCCTGCAACAGCTGTCCACCCAAGTTTGAGAAACACTGTGTGACTCAACTGGCTTTTCATGTTTCATTTAAGCTCGCTTCCCATGTTCTTCCAATAGCTATAGTAGTGAAGGTGCCGTCTTGCTTGCTCTGTGTTGGGTTTTTTGTGGTTCAGGGGAGGAACTGACTTCTCATTTGTGTGGCTTGGCTAGCATTGAATACTTCTGTGCTTCATAAGAATTGGTGGTTCGGATATCTTTTTTTTTTAATTGGGGGGTACTTTGTGGTATAACATTCTGGCTCAGAATTTAGTTTCCCAGGAACCAAAATTCCCTGTTCTTTCCCGGCCACACATTCATTCATTCCAACGGGACAACTTCATGCTAAGTGTAGTGTGTGCAGCTTTGCAAACTGTTGACAAACTACCATATTTTTTGCTCTATAAGACTCACTTTTTCCCTCCCAAAAAGTAAGGGGAAATATGTGTGCATCTTATGGAGCAAATACAGGCTGTGCAGCTATCCCAGAAGCCAGAACAGCAAGAGGGATCGCTGAGCAGCGATCCCTCTTTCTGTTCTGGCTTCTGAGATTCAGAATATTATTTTTTCTTGTTTTCCTCCTCCAAAAACTAGGTGCGTCTTACGGTCTGGTGCATCTTATAGAGCGAAATATATGGGTATTCACAGCTGCTTTTATAAGCCAATAATATCTTTTGTTCTTTGGTGCTTTTTTCCTCTTCTTTTCATCTCCCCCACCTCCCAGCCTTATCTGGTTTCATTGTTTTCAAGAATATGTAATTCTCTTCAGGAAATCATCGCACAAATAAGCAACAGTTTGTGAAGCTGTGGCACTTCTCAAACTTTCCCACCCTGCCTATTTTTGACTGGGCTTCCTAGCCAAAAGGGATTGCTAATTGAGGGGTTGGGTGGTGCCAAAAAGGCCTGGCGGGGTTTGTGTGTATGTGTGCGCGCGCAAGAAATTCAGTAGACCACCAGTTAAACATCCCCCCCCCCCTCTTGGGATCCCTCCAGTGTATGTTTAAGTTGAGTGATGAAGGCAAGTGTAGCAAGCCCTCTGGGCACATATGGTATCCATTCTAATATGTGTATTTATAGAAAGATTGGCTGTTTCTAACCTCCTCGCCTCTCTCTTTAACTTTGCGCAAAGGTGTAAATAAAAGGCAAAGAGAGAGGGTGAGGTAACGTGGAGAGATTGTTATGAAACTGAATAAAAATGCCCATCATGTTTTGATGAAATGCACCTTCAAGAGGAATGGTTTTACAGGCTCTCCATTTCAACAAAGTAATTTCTCAAAAGAAGAGTTTGGGTTTGATATCCCGCTTTATCACTACCCGAAGGAGTCTCAAAGCGGCTAACATTCTCCTTTCCCTTCCTCCCCCACAACAAACACTCTGTGAGGTGAGTGGGGCTGAGAGACTTCAGAGAAGTGTGACTAGCCCAAGGTCACCCAGCAGCTGCATGTGGAGGAAAGGGGAAGCGAACCCGGTTCACCAGATTACAAGTCTACCACTCTTAACCACTACACCACACAAGCTGTGTCTTCTCTTGGGGCAGGGAGCGGGTACAAGCTACCTTGTGCTGAGTCACACCATTGATCCATCTATCTCAGTACAGTGGTACCTTGGTTCTCAAACTTAATCCCTTCCGGAAGTCCGTTCCAAAACCAAAGCGTTCCAAAACCAAGGTGCGCTTTCCCATAGAAAGTAACGCAAAATGGATTAATCCGCTCCAGACTTTTGAAAACAACCCCTAAAACAGCAATTCAACATGAATTTTGCTATCTAACGACATCAGTGATCCATAAAATGAAAGCAATAAACAATGTACTGCAGTCACACAATCAATCAGCAGCTGAACTGGGTTCCGCACAGTCACAAAAACAAAACAAAAAAGCCGCAAAAACACAAACACAAAATAAATAGCAAAACCAAACGGACCTCAGCATAACACTCAAAACGGAAGTGTGGCACTCAAAACAGCACGTTTGGCTTCCCAAAAAAAGTTTGCAAACCGGAACACTTCCGGTTTTGCAGTTTTGGGGTTCCAAGATGTTCGAGTACCAAGGCATTTGAGAACCAAGGTACCACTCTATTGTCTGCACTGGCTGGCAGCAGCTCCCCAGGGTTTCAGGCAAAGGACCTTCCCATCCTTAACTTCAGATGCTGGGTGTTGAACCTGGGAACTTCTGCATTCAAAGTACTTGCTGTTCTACTGAGTTTCAGCCCTTCCTGAGAAAGGTTTAATAGGTAGTCCCCAGCCGTTTGTTTTGAGTGGAAGGAACAGGACAGTCCAGTGGAATGGCAAATGCTTTGTGCAGAGATGATTCGTGGTTCAATTCCAGTGCAGGGATTTTATGAAACAAGCCTCACAACACAACCCACCATAGATGAATGACTGATAAAACTATTGGACTGAGATGGCAAAGTTAACATGTTTAATTGGGGGGGGGGGGGGGAATTGTTGCTGACGTTGGTTAAGGATTGGAAATTTCTTAGGTGCTTTTTGCACGAAAGAGAAAATGATCTTGTAATATCTGGGTTTGAAGATTGAAAAAAATATTGTTTATAGAAGATAAAATGGTTGGATCTGAACGTATGGATATCATATGTAGCTGCAGGACAGAGAACCAGAAGTCCTTATATATATATTTTTATCTCCTTTAGTTTTTTCCCCTCCCCCCCTTTCTCACTTTCTCTTTCTTTAGGTTTCTCCTTTCTTTGTCTTTTCTTCCTTCTGTGTTCTCTTATAGACTAGCTGTTTTATCTCAGTGTATTATAAAAGGAAACTTTGTAATGGATATGTATTTTTGTATATTTTTGAATAAGTATCAATTTTTTTAAAAAATGATGGGCCAGCGGTCTGATACAGTATAAACCTGTTTCAAATGTCACCAGAGTTTATCCGGTGTATGATATGATATAATTTTATGCGCACACAGAAAAACCAGGATTTTATTAAGTGTTTTGTGAAGCTGCTCATAGTTCTGGTCTAGTATCTTTACTGTCTGTTCCAAATTGTTCTTATACAGAATAGTTCAGCAATGCTGGGAACTTCCTTTTGAAGCATGTGGATTAAAATCAAAATCACTGTTCTAAAAGCAATACACTCAAACATTTTTATACGACCGATTTAAGCCAACTCAAACATCTCTTTTTGTGTGTGTGTGTGTATATATACAGCAAATTTTACAATAATAAAAAAGACTCTGGAGAACAAAGAGAGGAAACTCTATTCTAAATGGAAGCCAAAGATTGATGCCCAGACTTTGACTTGTTGTAGTGGATTCTGTTCCTCATTATTTAACCATCTCTGTAGAAACCTGTTACTTTTGGTTTTTTAAAAACCTGTTTTTGAAGAGTGACAAAAGTCAGTCCCAATTGTTTCATCCATAGCTGTCAAGTGTCCCTTATTTGAAGGGACAGTCCCTTATTCCAGCGCCATGTCCCGCTGCTGTCCCTTATTGATGGATGTCCCTTAAATGTCCCTTAAATGATGACCCTTAAATTTCAAAGGAAGCAGCTCCTCTCCCTCCCTCCCTGCCAGCCAGGGAGGAGGGAGGCTCCAACTGTGATGCTTGCCTGTGTTGCTCACCCAATAAGAAGTCTAAGAACGACTGGGGGGAGGGTGGAGCTTGCATGCCTTGTGTGTGGCTAGTTAATGCAAGCTGAGGGGGGTTTTGAATGCTGGACGCCATTTTGTTGCACGTGCTGCTGCAAACTTTGCAGTGCAAAGCCAGGCCGGGGAGCCATCTTAAGTTGAGGCTGCATAGGCCTTGTGGTGCATGTGCTTCAGATTCTATTCAGTTGAACCTCTGGTTACAAAGTTGGTTGGACAGTGTTCTCGAAGCTACCCAGCATGACTTTGACCACACTGCAGGAGGACAGGAAGACTGGAGTGCCTGGAACAGGTGAGGCTGCAGGTCCCTTATTTTGGCTGCTGGTCCCTTATTTTCAAGGCTGCTGGTCTCTTATTTTCAAATCTGTAAGTTGACAGCTATGGTTTCATCCATCACATCTCCTGCAGGTAGCACATGATGCCACAAGCTCACATGCAATTAATCAGAATAACTTAAGTTCTGCCACTCTCTGCACAAACCAGCTTGGACCCTGCAGTCTTGATCAGTGGCCCCTCTCTGTGTGCCTCATCCGAGGGGCGGTGGAGAGTAGCTTCATGGGAACGAGCTCTTTCCACTATTATAATGGTTCCAGGGAATAAGAGCCACCCTAGCCTTCACAGATTGGCAAATGGCTCTGCAGGATTCCAGGGCAAAGCCTTTCCCAGCCCCTTGCTAGAGATACTTGGGACCTTACGCACGCAGTAGCCCCATCCATACAAACGATAAAGTCTAGGATAGAAATTGTCGGACGATTTACCAATAAATATAAAAACTTGTTGGCATCCATCTGCCTTGAGAGACAATGGAGTGCACCTCCAGCTAATCTACTGTGTTAACAGCAGTGAAGTAGCCTCCTCAGTGTCACGGTCCGGTTCACGGACGATCGAAGTCCCGGCTGGGGACGTCGGGACCAGGGGCAAGATGGCGGGGTGGGAGCAGGAACAGGAGTCCAGAAGCCAGGAGTCAGAAAGCCAAGAGTCCGGGGGTCAGGAAGCAAGGAGTCATGAAGTCAAGGGTCCGAGGAGCAAGGAGTCAAGGAGCCAAACGCAGCAAGGCAGGGAACGTGTTGCTGTGGCAAAGAGCAGAAGGGAAAATGCTGAGCTTATATCCCTTCCCGGCTCTTGCCACCAGGTGCTGTGAGTTACCAATCGCCCCCACCTATGTGGCCACGCCTTGCCTCTTCAGAGCAAAGTTAGGAAGGCCCCAGTCCTACAGAGTCCTATTGGTCACAGGGCCTGGCTGCTGCACGCACACCTGACACCCAGGGTGTGAGCCTGGGCAGTGTGTATGGAGGTCCTGGGCTGCCCAGATGACAAGACCTCGCTGATGGAATCAAAAGAGCAAGATGTTTGGCACCAGCTTGGCTGCAGGAGTTGCTGGAAGGAGGCATACAAGACACCATCCAACTGTATTAGGGACTCTGGATTTGTGTAGGGTTTACTCTTGAGCCTTTTCTTCTCCCAATGATATCTCACAAGGCAGTGGAGGTTTAGGACCAGAGTTTTCCTTCTTCTAGATAGGCTCCTTTCCAAGGTCAACAAAGCCCATCTGCCCCTCACTTCCTTCTACAACACATGCAGTAACTGCCTTCTTGACCGTTGGGCCCACTATTGGGTCTTGTCAGCTCAATCCGCTGGAGCCTTCTTCACATGCAGGAGAAATCTCTAATTTGCCAAGGGTTTAAGACCCATCGGCTACCCTCACCTGGTTTAGCCGGCCGGTGGAAGCCGTTTCCTTGGGTGTGGCCACTATCATATGCTGACAGCTTCTAGGAGGCATAGGTGAGAGCTGAGTGCACGGTGGGACCGAAGTGTTAGGATATTGATGTTCCGTTCTACCCTAAGAGGAACAGATATGTGGATTGTTGTATGTCACATGTCTGCTTACATTCCAGCACAGCTTGCTGGGAGCTTCCATTTGTGTATAGCTTTTGCTTTAGTGCTTCCTGCTCTTAGACATGAAGGAGAGCAGACATGTTTCCTTTGTCTTGATCTATGCTGAATAAATGGCTTGTAAATATGCTTTACATATGCCTCTGTCCGCCCTTCTGTTGTAAAGAGTTAATTACTCTGCTGATTAGAGCGTGCTCCAGCTTTTAAAGAATTCTGAAGCTGTGGGTCGCTGTTTGATGCTGTTCTGAGACAAACTACCCCAGAAGAAGCACAGTGTCTCTCCCACCAGAGGTTCTGCCCTTCCCATAACACCCCATATTCCCCAAATATAAAAGCTAAATAAGTCCAAAATAAATATGAATTGTCTTGAGCTCTTGAACAGAGTCTTTCAGGTTTAAATCCAAATTGTTTTAGTAAACATAGATTGTCAGCACACACACACACACACACACAGGAATTGGCAAAGATCTAGTAACCCAATGCATTTATCTGTGGCATCTGTGCTGTGGAACTTCCTTCCTGCAGAACTGCCTTCACTATACAGCTTTTATTATATGCTGAAAATGCCCCTCTTTACCCAGGCCTTTGATACTTGAGATACACTTATTTTGTACACGTCCTGTTCTTGTGATTGCAGTTTGTTTTCATCTGTTTTCATTGTATTTTAAATTGTAGTCACCCACCTTCAAGGTGAAGAGCAGGCAATACAATAAATTAATGATAAATAATGATAATTTTGACTGGATTCCCCCTGCCCCCCCCCCGGTAGCTCCAGTGTGGTAAGCTAAGTTCTCCAATGTTTTGCATATAGTAGTCTGAAAAGCCTTCCTATTGTTTGGGCTGTATGCAGAACATTTATTGCAAACCATTTAAATACGAAAATCAAATTCAGCATAGTTTCCAGTCTCATCTGAGAAGTAAACCTCCATTTTTATTTCCTCTTCCCCAGTCAAGGGCACCTTGAGGCAAACCTGTTCTTAAAAGCAGATTTCCCTCTTGCTGAAATCCCCCCCCCCTTTTGTTTTGTAGTCTTTTTTTTTCATTTTGAGAAATTGTCTGCTGTGGAAGGATTAACTGTGGACAATCAGTTTCTGAGACTTCCTTTTGAGAAGTACATTTTTTGAATGTCTTCTGCTTTTTACTAGTTACCTGGCATCTTGCAAAAGGTTATTTTGTTTGTTTCTGTCAGTGTTCTAGGGCCTCTGAATAGCTGCCCTGTCCTTTTTTTTCTTTTTGCAAGTGAAAAAACCTGTATTAAATCTGACAAGCTTACCTCCCTGTTGTGAGGGGAAGAGAGAGAAACGTGCAAGTCCATATGCTTGTTTCAGCCCATGGATGCAGAATGATGTGCTAGTCGCTGAGCTATTATGCTCTGGAAGAGAGTTAATTAAGTTTCCACCAAGCTATGGTGCTTAAAGGTTCTCTGCATGCTTACTGGCAGATTAATTAAAGTTTCCATAAAGAAAATCACTTTATTGCATTGTGGCTTCCAGCTAGGGATCCAAGATTACATTTTTCACTGTTCTCCGTGACACTGCTGGACCACCTGTGATCATTATATTTAATTGCTGGAAAGAGTTAGTGGGGAAATCCTGTGTGTGTCTACTTAGACGCAAGTCCCACTCAGGGCCGGATTTAGGTTTGATGAGGCCCTAAGCTACTGAAGGTAATGGGGCCCTTTATATGTCCAGCTGTCCTTTGTCAACAACAAATTGTCACTGTTTTTTGTGTTGAATATATGCTATATGGTGATTTATGGACCTAATAGGTATCTAAAGTCATTTGCACATGTTGCCATACAGAATGCAGGCACCCTATATACAGAAATGAGCAAACCAGTGATATTTTAGGGAGCAGGCTAGCAGGCAGGGCCCATTACTTACATCATAGGAGCCTACACAATATGAAACACTGTTGCTGTATGTAGGTTTTATTTTACTTGTTTTTTATCTTATATTTTGGAAATGTACAGTCATACCTCAGTTTGCGAACGTTGCAGATTGCACGTTTTCGGGTTACGGACCACGCCGAACCCGGAAGTACAGGTTACTTCCGGGTTTTGGCGCTCGTGCATGCGCAGAGACATCAAATTGAATCATGCACATGCACTGAGGGTTGTGAACGCTGTGGGTTGTGAACGTGCCTCCGCACAGATCATGTTCAGAACCTGAGGTTCCACTGCACATCCATTTTTTTTCCCTTTAATTTTTTTTGGGGCCCCCAAGAGATTGGGGCCCTAAACTATAGCTTGTTTAGCTTATATGTAAATCCAGCACTGGTCCCACTGAATGCAGTTGGAACTTACTCCCAGGTTAGTGTACAGGATTGCAGCCTAAGTGACTCTTCTAACCTTTTTTTAATTAAAAAAAAAAAAGTCCAAATCCTGTCTTGGGGGGGGGGGGCTAGAATTGTGGGTCTATGTCTGTGAGTCAGATAATGATCACCTAAGCTAAGATTTCAGGATAGGGCAGGCCTGGTGCAATCTAGGAAAATATATGTTCCACCTTGCTGTTACAGTGATGCCACATTCTGTACTATGATTTGTTTGTATTGACCAACCTAACTTGACATGCTTACAGCCCTAAATTATCACACTTCTTGCCCATTTTCTTAATGCGTTTTTTTTTAAATTTGGAGCTTTGCCTCCTTGCTTACACCACTCAGATTGCTTAAATCGATTAAAGCTGCAGTCCCAGGCATATGGGCAGCCTTCGCAGTATTGTTATAGATACTTCATCCATTTCCTGTGTGTGTTTTATAGTACTAGTAGTATTGTTTTAACATGCTTTTATTATGTTTTATTGAATATTATTATATATAATATATATAAAATTTCAAATAGTTTTGAGACTTTTGTTTTAGTGTCAAGTGATATACAAGTGTAAGGCTCAATCGCTGAATCATCACCTTGTCGTGGTGAGTGGGTGTACTGGAAGAAGCAAAGATCACCAGTGCTGAAGCAATGATTCTTCAACATCAACTTCATTGGACTGAAGTTCATGTTGTGCGGATGCCTGATGATCGTCTTCCAAAGCAACTACTCTATTCCGAACTTAAAAATGGAAAGTGTAATGCTGGTGGTCAACAAAAGAGGTTTAAATACTGTCTCAAAGCAAATCTTTAAAAATGTAGTATAAACACTGACAACTGGGAAACACTGGCCTGCGAGCGCTCCAGTTGGAGAACAGCCTTGACCAAAGGTGTCATGGGCTTTGAAGACACTCAAACTCAGGACGCAAGGGAGAAACGTGCTAAGAGGAAGGCACTCTTGGCAGATCCACACCATGATCAACTCCCACCCGGAGACCAATGTCCCCACTGTGGAAGGACGTGT
This sequence comes from Podarcis pityusensis, assembly GCF_964106645.2. Taxonomy (NCBI): domain Eukaryota; kingdom Metazoa; phylum Chordata; class Lepidosauria; order Squamata; family Lacertidae; genus Podarcis; species Podarcis pityusensis. Next base: position 15,957,733 of record NC_138036.1, on the reverse strand, counting down.
GGATCCAGAATTGGCCTCTTTTAAAACCGTGTTTATGGAAGCCAATCTTACTCAGCTACGAGTGATCGCCAAAGAAGAAAAGTGTAAGGGTGGTATCCAACTAATGCACTCTGTTAGTGCAAGGATTTCTACTTGTGCAACAGGACTCCCCCCCCCCCCCGGGCATCCTGCACCCTCCCCAAATCTGCTCTGGGGGATTCAGGGAACCTTTAGAACAGATTTAGAGGCATGTTGGGGGTGGGGAGCAGAGGGAAGTCGCGTTCTGTAAGTGGAAATCCTTGCACTGATGAGATTGTGACTCAGTACTGCTTTGGATACAACCTGTATAAATCAAATCAGCCTTTTTAGGTATGGCAGGGAAAGACATTTGTCTTAAAAGCCTGGAGAATTGTACTTAGTTGCTATCAACAATATTAAGATAAGTGGACCAATCAGTGCCAGATTTACATATAAGCTAAACAAGCTATAGCTCAGGGCCCCACTCTCTTGGCCCCCCCAAAAAAAAGTAAAGGGAAAAAGACTTGAATGTACATTTCCAAAACATAAGATAAAAAGCAACTTCTTCTTAACTGTATTTCAGTTCAGCAATTACTTTGATAAAATATTTTGTTATGTGCAAATGGCTTTAGATACCTACTAGGTCCATAAATTACCATATAGCATATATTCAACACAAAAAACAGTGGGCGTTTGTTGTTGACAAAGGACAGTGGGACATTTGTCAGGGCCCCATTACCTTTAGTAGCTGAGGGCCTCATCAAACCTAAATCTGGCCCTGGGACCAATGGAATCATAGAGTTGGAAGGGATAATCTAATCTGGACCCTCAATGCAGGAATATGCAGCTGTCTCTTACGGGGATTGAATCTGCAACTTTGGCATTAGGAGCACTACACTCTAATCAACTATGCTAAATCAGGTTTCTGTGCTCCTATGAGTTGTGGCCTATAACATCTGGAGGCTCCTAGGTTGGTGAAGACTAGCCTAGACATAGGTCTCAATCCTTCCCACCTCCACCAAGTGTCAATTTTCTACAGACTGCTGGTAGTGAACTCTAAAGGAAAAAGTCAATTCATCCATCCCTGCCTTCCATATTTCACTGGTACAGTCCTCAAAGGAAAAGAGATGTCCTTTCTTGCTTTTGCCCGTTCCCACTGGCCGTATGAAAACAAGTTAAAATAAATAAATCATATTACTGCAATTGTTAACTGCTGTGCTGCAAAGTAATGCACAGTCACGTATAAAATTACAAACAGCATGAAAGCGTAAATTCTCAAAATAAAAATTGCTGTCAGCAGCAGCAATAAAACCTGAGGCACTTTCAGAACACCTGCTGGGACAGGTAAGCTTTAATCTGCCTTCTAAAGGTGAACAAAGATTACGGCTTCTGTTATGCGCACCCTACTTTAGAGCAAGGCTAGATTACTGCAGTGCTCCCTAAACGGGGCTGCCTTTTAAAGGCAGTCTGGACACTTTGGCAGGTGCAGAATGGGGCTGCCAGGATACTTGAAGGCCCCGGCCTAACAGGATAGGCAAAAGGATGTGATTCTTTATACAGCCCCAGGAATGAGGAGATTTTTGTTTGTTTGTTTGTTTTAAATATTTTATTAAGGATTTTCTTGTTTTACAGAAGTAAGTGTAATGCCTCGTATTTTTTCCCCCATGTAACATTTTTACAAATCCGTTTCATTTGTTGAGGCATTAGGGGGAGAAGAAAAAAAGGAAAAAAGAAAGGGGGGTGGAGAGAGGGAAGATGGATGGGGGTGGGGTCGGGTGGCGGTGTTTCTATTATGTTTAATGTATGTAGAGTTTGGTGTCAGCGTTGCTTGTGTTGCTCACTTGTGTTCCTTTGGTGGTGAGAGAGGTTGGGGTTGGCCTAGGGTGTGATTGTTTGCTTGTGATTGGCTGTGGTGATCTTTGTTTTCGTGTGTGAGTGGGGTGGGTGGGTGTTTTGGATCAGGTTAGCCATATTGATTCGTATGCTGTTGGTGGATTATTGTCATTGTCCTGTTGGGCTGTGTATGTGATAAAGGGGAGCCATACCGGGGTGAAGGCGTCTTCTTCTGTTTGTCCCCGTGTCAGTTTCAGTTTATTAGTTAATTTTTCTAGTAGGGCTGTTTCCCATGCTGGAGAGGGTGCACCTCCACAGGCACATACCTCCACATGTGGTGGGAGTGTCCCAAAATCCAACTATTCTGGACAACAGCCATACAAGAAATATGTAAAATAGCTAAGCAAGTAATAGACATCACCCCAGAATTGGCCCTACTAAACATCTTCCAAGACAACAATGCCCATTTACACCACAAAGAACTCATAACCCACCTACTTTCAGCAGCCAGAAACACCATAACCAGACACTGGAATGAGGAGATTTAAAGGCCGAGATGGGATTTCGGCAGTGCTCTCCCTAGTCCTTTTTTTAAAAAAAATATTTTTATTAAGAATTTCAACATAACAAATTATCAAATCATATAATCACATAAATTATTTCCCACCTTTCCCTCCCTCCCCCCCGATACTTCCCTCAGTTCCTCTCTCTGATTTCTCTGCACATATTATTCTCTGCATGTTATAAAACTATACATATCCTTGCGTTGTCTATCTGTCATGTTATCTACCAATAAATTTGTGTATGTTTATTCAAAACCTGCCAAGGAGTCCAGTTCATTTTGTTGTCTGTTTAGATAATTTGTAAGAAGTTCCCATTCTTCCTTAAAGTCACAGTTGTCCTTGTCCCGCAGTTTGTATGTCAATTTAGCCCGTTCTCCATAGTCCTGGTCCAACGATCCATTTACTCCATTTAGTAAGATATTGCTACAGAGGGTCCAATTTAATTGCACAAGGCTAAAAGCCCTTCTGCCCTTGTTAAGAGAGTGACAACGTTCATTAAACACAAACTCCTAAATGAAGTTATATAGTAGCATCTATGTAGGATTCCCCCTCCCTCCATTTCCCCCTTCACTTGGATCTTCAACCTAAACAACTTCTCTCATTCCTCTACCCCATTTTCCTCAGATTAGAGCAGAGGAGAAGCTGGAACTGATTTGCAGGGTGACCTAATGCAGCTTTTCATCAAAGGTTTCTGGGCGCTGGAGAAATTACAAGCGAGAGATCATTTAGGAACTGTAATGTGCATGGTTGTTTTTAAATAAAAAGTCCATGGTTATTAACGGACACCCTTTACTCTTAATAATCTTCTAGTTTTTGAACTTGGAGGAAGTAGCATTCACTCCTCGCTCTGTTAGTGTACTTTTGGGGGAATTTTTTTTTTTTTTTTTTGCTTTAAAATCACTGGGCAGCATCTGCCTTCTTTAATTAGGTTTCTTTCAAACAGGGCAGTGGAACTTCATAAAAATTAATGATGTCTGGCTAGGCTTGTTGTCCATGCGAGATGTATATTTATGGGGCTTAAAAAAAAACAACCCTTGGCAAGGGAACAGAAAAGCATTCTTCTGTACTGCAGCAACTGCTTGAGTTTTTGGTGACCATTTAGAAAACTCTTCTCACACTCCAAAATCATGTACACGGTCTTAGCAGGTGTATGAATAGTGGGGCCAATTCACACATTACGTTATATTTCTGCTGGTGTGCACTAAGGTGGGGCTATGTGTTAGGGATGAAGAACAAGCGAGGGAAAGCTCGGGTTTTTTTTATTTATATTGCCTGCTAGTGTGAACCTGCTTGTGTGAACCTGGTGTAAAAAACGAATCGTTTGATTTGACCTGGCTGGCAATAGGGTTATGGTCCACGAATTGCTTGCGTCCTAGGTTTAAGGCCCACCTGTGTCATGGGCTTTATTGTGCGTCCTTGGATAAATGTCTCCCTGCCTGTGGAATTCATCCGGGATGCTGGGATGCCCACCAACTTGGATGGACGGACTTGATATGTATACAGAGAGTGCAGCTGTCAATAGGTTCTTGTTTCCATGGTCGTGCTTTTCCTCGTTATACAGAGGCAGAATGCCTCCAACAGCAAACTGCTGCTAATAGCAGGCAGGAAGAAGGCTGCATTCAGGTTGTGCTTGTGGGCTTTCCGTGGGCATCTGTTTGGGCACAGCAAGGAAAGGATGCTGAACTCGATGGGGCTTTGGGCTGATCCAGGAAGACTCTTGCATTCCTGCCTCTCTTTCGCCCGCCATCCTACTTCCTGCCTTCACAAGGATGATTGTGAAGGCAAAGAGTATAATTGCTTGCACTTTTCAAACAGAGTTTGTGTACGTATATACAGTGGTACCTCGGTTTTCAAACGTAATCCATTCCAGAAGACCGTTCGAGTTCTGAAACGTTCGAAAACTGAAAACTCAATAGCCGACAGCTAGGCCTCAGGATCTTGCACTCAGTGGAAGCCGCATGGCATGTTCAACTTCCAAGGCATGTTCGAAAACCAAAGCATTTATGGCGTATGAAAACCGAAATGTTTGTCAACAGAGACGTTCGAAAACCGAGGTACCACTGTAGTTTCCATTCTAGTAATGCCGATTTGCTTTTGAATGATTGTTTTATTTCTATGTACCTAAACATTTTGCAAACATAGTACTTCGTGTGTGTGAGTAGAATAGCAATATTTTCCAAAATGTTACGTTTGTTCAAAAGTGATCTCCCTTGGCAGCGCCTGGCGTGGTGTTATAAAAAGCTCGAACGGAACCACACAAGCGCAGGCCTCTTTCCCTGTGATGTGGTGCATCGTTCCTTCTCTTCAAAATTACAGCCTGCGATAGCTAATTACAAGCTTAAAGCAGAGCTGGAGTTAAACTGATTGCTGCTTTGAGATTTTGCACTGCTCATTTCCCAGACTACACCCTGCTAAGAAACGCAGAGAGAGGCATTGGTTTGCTGGCATGCAACAAATGCCCGTAGGAAGCATTCAGCCACCTATGCTGAACTCCGGATGGTTTCATCCTGTTCCCTATGGCTGACCACCATCATGGGCTAATTTGGGGGCGGGAATCCCAAGAACCTTTGCCTGGCTGGGCTGTTTAACTTAAAAACCTTTCCCATTCTCCATCCATCTGTATATGAATTCCTGAAACCAAACTTTGTTTGTACAACCCCATGTCGCCCCCTGCCCCCCCCCCCCGGTGTTGTCTCCACCCCCCCCCCCCCCAGGGCAAGGGCCTGTCTTCTTCATTTGCTCTTATTGCTCTGTAAAGCACTTCTGTGCTGTTGTTGTTTTCAATTATATGGAGCCGTCATTGTGCAAATCGGTGTGTGGGCGGGGAGAGGCTGCTCATTACAAAATGACTTATTTGGAAAGCATGAAAATCCTATCAATGAAGCCTCCCTTTTCGGAGGCGGCAGCTTCCATCGTTGGCAGCTCACACATCTGTATCAAAACCCATCTATAGCGTATAGAAGGTACCAGCAGAAGGAAAAGGCCTGGCAGACTCAAGTAAGCAAGCCAAGCTCTGCACTCCAAGGAAAGGCATGAGCTTGGTGCTTCATAAGTGCCTCTTGAAAGTTTTGCATGTTGTGTCGCTATGATTTTAAGTAAGGGCAATGTGGAGGGACCAGGTGAGAAAGTGGAGGCAGGGAGGGCATAAACAGTTGCCTATCCCTACTATGTTATTAGGTATGCGGGTGGCACTGTGGGTTAAACCACAGAGCCTAGGACTTGTCGATCAGAAGGTCGGCGGTTCGAGGGGTGAGCTCCCGTTGCTCGGTCCCTGCTCCTGCCAACCTAGCAGTTCGAAAACATGAAGTGCAAGTAGATAAATAGGTACCGTTCCGGCGGGAAGGTAAACGGTGTTTCCGTGCACTGCTCTGGTTCGCCAGAAGCGGCTTAGTCATGCTGGCCACATGACCCGGAAGCTGTACGCCAGCTCCCTCGGCCAATAAAGCGAAATGAGCGCTGCAACCCCAGAGTCAGCCACGACTGGAGCTAATGGTCAGGGGTCCCTTTACCTTTACTATGTTGTTATTATTATTTATTTACATTTATACACCACCTTTGTCTTCCAAGGGTCTCAAGATGGTGTATATGGTTTCGTCCTCCTCACATCAACCCTGTGCGGTAGGTTAGGCCAGTGAGATCCTATGGAATGAAATAGACTCTTCTGAAGCTGTTTGAGGCAGCAAAACTTATTCTGTCCCTGGAAATATATATCTACTCCCTTTACAGTGTTGCACTTTTTAAAGTTCACGGAGGAGACTTGAGCAGGTTAAGACTTCTCAAATACATGCATGCATAAACCACCCAACCACTGGCAAGTGTGTGGTTTGTTTGCTGACTCTGCTGTGACCTTTTAATGCTTCTCAGCCTCATTTGGGGACTTGCGCAAACAAGCAGGTCGCCTCTCTGAGACCTGGATTGAAATCTGTAACTTTATTATTGAACTTTAAAGCAACGGCCTTAAAGTGCAGTTTGGTCTAGAGTTGGCAAGAGATGTGACCTGCGTCTCATGCAGATTGTGCTAGAGCTGGATCTTAAATCATCCTGGGGACGGAGACTTCTGTTGCAACATAGCGACTGGCTTACTTCAGCTGCTCACCAACCTTCTTATGATTCCATTGCTTTGGAATCTTGCCCCAGTGTCTCCCTTGCTTTAAGAGTTCAAAGCGTTGGTCTTTGATACATAAATATATTCAGTCATCTGGGGCTGGGCTTGCACATTGGAGAGAACATGTCCCTCCTTTTTGACAGCTTGGATCAGGAGGTCAAATTGGTTTTGGAACTCAAATTTGCCCCCTTGATTTGAGGCGGACAAGGAAGATTTGCCCTTCTGAACCTACTGCAAAAACTACGCAATTAAGGGGTTGTTGCTTGGATTTGATATTCCGCTTTATCACTACCCTAAGGAGTCTCAAAGCAGCTAACATCCCCCTTTCCCTTCCTCCCCCACAACAAACACTCTGTGAGGTGAGTGGGGCTGAGAGACTTCAGAGAAGTGTGACTGGCCCAAGGTCACCCAGCAGCTGCATGTGGAGGAGCGGGGAATCGAACCCGGTTCGCCAGATTACGAGACTACCGCTCTTAACCACTACACCACGCTGGCTCTCTTAACACTACACCACATTGTTGTTGTTGTTGAGGGTGAGGTGGCAAAAGAGAGGAAGATATTTGTCACTGTTGTGTTCCATCCTCTCTTTTAAGTGTTAAGTTTTTGTCCTCTGCGATTTGTGACCCACCAAGCTGGAAATTGTGAACTTCAAGTTGGTGGGCTGAATGTGCCCCCCAGTTCTTTTCATCAGGTCACTCTCTGACTGACCCTGCTCCACATCACCTTAAAGTGCTTTCTGACTGGCTGGCATGTGTTCTTCTATCTCTGATAATGTCTCTTGCTTGCCCGCATGCATAAGGGGCACCAGAGGGCAGCAGTTGGGGGCCCTTAAAGGCAGAGGTGGTTTTAGGGTGGCACGATTGGTGTGATTGCACTGGGTGCAACCCTGCAGAGGGCATCAAAACGGTGCTGTAGAACGGAGTGCGAGAGGTGGGGGATGCAGAATTTTAGCATCAGTCAATCAATCTTTATTGTGAGTGTCTGGAGGCGCTTGGAGGATGGATGGCGGCTAACCGATTGAGGTTGAATCCTGACAAGACAGAAGCACTGTTTTGGGGGGACAGGAGGCGGACAGGTGTGGAGGACTCCCTGGTCCTGAATGGGGTGACTGTGCCCCTGAAGGACCAGGTGCACAGCCTGGGAGTCATTTTGGACTCACAGCTGTCCATGGAGGCACAGGTCAAATCCGTGTCCAGGGCAGCTGTTTACCAGCTCCATCTGGTACGCAGGCTGAGACCCTATCTGCCTGCGGACTGCCTCGCCAGAGTGGTGCATGCTCTGGTTATCTCCCGCTTGGACTACTGCAATGCACTCTATGTGGGGTTACCTTTGAAGGTGACCCAGAAACTATGGATACAATGGAGTTATAAAAATTTGGATTATTAAACAAAGGACACAGTAGAAAAAGGTTGAATAACAGAACCCATTGAGTGGGAGTGGGGAAGTCCAGAGATTTGTGGGAATCTTGTACTTTTGGATGAGTTGTGGTATGATTGTAAATGTAAATATGTAAAACCAAATTAAAAAATTATGGGGGGGAAAGAAAGAAAACTGCTCTGCTTTGGACCTCTGACTTGCACCTTTATACTTTTTATTAATCAGGTAATTTAAAGTTGGCTGCTTGAGAGCGCTTTCCTTTGGGCCAGTAAGCTGCTTGTTTTTGTTTCCAATATTGTAGTGATAGTGAGTTTAGAATGCATTTCTCTTGCTATAATTTAATTTCTTGGCTTTTTGGGAGTATTTTTATTTGATTGCTCCATTTGTGTGCGAGTTCTTAAAGCATGCAGGCATTTTTAGTAGTAATTAAGTGTCTTCGTAAAGTTGGGATGATGTTTTTTGTCTGCCTGGGACTGTAAAATTGCAGCGTGGGCTGAACGCAGCTTCACGGGTCGCTAGTTACGTGGATACCTGCAGCCTGACTTCTTGAAGGTCATTCGCTTCTCGGTAGCGGAAAAGCAACCATGCGGAGGGTTTGCTGCTGCTTTCAGGGATCGATGCTGCTTTAGGACGAACATCACCTGCTCCACTTCCCATCTGCTCTACCTGTATAAATAGGTATTGGAAAAACACTAAGTTTCTAGAGCCCTGTTCCTTGCAAGTAATTATATTCTGTAAAACAGATGTGCTCTGGAACTTCGGGCTATTTAATGAAGTAGAGCATACAAAACGATCTGGAGGTTTTGCATCTGTATTTTTCCCTCTCTCCGGTCACTGAGTGATATTTGCTAAGTTAGTCTCTAGCCTTTGTTTGCTGGTTGTTCGAAAGCACGTCAAAGTGCAAGTAGATAAGTAGGTACCACTCCGGCGGGAAGGTAAACGGCATTTCCGTGCGCTGCTCTGGTTCACCAGAAGTGGCTTAGTCATGCTGGCCACATCACCCGGAAGCTGTCTGCAGACAAACGCCGGCTCTCTCAGCCAATAAAACGAGATGAGCGCCACAACCCCAGAGTCGGTCACGACTGGACCTAATGGTCAGGGGTCCCTTTACCTTTACCTCCCCTGTTTTTGCATGTCACCCATGCAGAGCTGGGTCTTCCGTACAGTACTGCCAATGGGCACACACACACACACAGAGGCAGCTGTGCAATTGAGCTTAGCTCCCATTCAGAAGTGGCACCATTGCCCACCTTCTGCTAAAATGGCAGTCCGGGGCAAGGTGGGGAGCAGCAGTCTAGCAAGGTCAGGTCGCTGAGGGGCTCTTTTGAACCCCGGGAGCCTGCCCGATTGCTTGCTCCACACCTGTGTCCGTGTACAAGTTTCTTCCACACCTCTGTCCGTGAAATCTTTAGACAGCATCTTCCTTGGAGCCTGTGGGTTTTGAAGTCACTGCCTTTCCCACTCAGTAGAAAGTCAGTATACTGAGGCTGACAGAAGGACCATTATGCGCAGAAGTTGTTTCCAGTAAGTCAAGCTTTCCAAGATGAATGGGGGAGCAGAACTTGTGGAAACTGCAGTTGTCAGACCTTTAGGAGTAGCCAAGTTGGAACAGAAGTTGGCTGCCTTGTCCAGGACACCTTTCAATCCTATATGTGTAGGTTCCATGAAGAAAATGCGGAATGGTATATACAGTGTTTCAGCTCTCCTTCTGCCCTGTTCTCCCCACCTCCCAAAAAGTAGAAGAAAGTTTTGCCTCTTAATTTCCTTTTTATACCTATTTTCCAGAACTGGGCTGAATCTTCAGCTTTTTGACCTGAAATCTCTCTACTGGTAGGATAATGTAGTTGGAGGTATGGTATATTAGAAGTCAGCCCTTTATTGTTCCAGAGGGGGTGGGATGAGGAGTAATCCCTAGTTCTGTGCCTCCCCTTCCTCCTCACCGTGGAGCTCTCGTCCTTTTTCAAATGCTCTATATGTGTCTATTTGATCACTTCAATCTGTGGAACTTTCACAACTGTCACATGATGTTCATTCCACATCCCGTGAGAAGCCCGTCCTTTAGTGTGGCAGCATCTGTGCTGTGGAACTCCCTGCCTATTGATATTAGGCTGTATTGTTTTGGATGCCTCCATGACATTTCTCCCCCTTTTGACAAGGCCACCCCAGTATTATAATTTAGTTTTATTTTGTTGTAGGGGTGGGTGGGTGTGTATGTGTGTATATATATAGAGAGAGAGATGGGTGTGTGTGTGTGTGTGTGTGTGTAGAGCAATGTGGATTTTAGATGAGCTTTTCTCCAATTGTCATGTTTGTACAACACCTGGAGAAATTTCGTTCTCCAAGTAGTTTCTGAGTTCTCTCATTAAATAAAAGAGAGGAATATAATCAGGGTGCAGCTCATTATTTTGGGAGTAAATGTGGCCAGCTAATCTTCCTTATGGAAAAACGAATGGAGCTTGTTCCAGATCCAAGTTCAACAGCCAATCACATGCACTGTGAAACCTGACTGTGTTACACTGACCAGGTACTGTATCAATGATTTAGAAAGGTTATTGTACAAAGACACTTTATTGCCCGTGTTCCACATTTTGTCTTAAGCCACTGAATACCCACAGCATGAGAAAAATTCCAAACTCTGTGTTGCAGCAATGCCTTCATTGGGGCAACTGAAATGCAGAAAACAGTGTGCAAGAGTCCCAGATTAGATGGCAAATATAGTGGGGAGTGGGGGGAGAACGGAGTGGGGGGGACTGGGTGATGTTGAAGCTTTCATTTGGGAAACCATCCAGGTTAAAACAAGGTGTCTAAAGGCTCTGCTTGCTGCAACTCCCTCATAATAATAATACTTAACAAAATATACTGAACCACTGTGTTTTTCATTTTATTCACATCACCTTCTCAGCAAGCAAACCTGGAACAGCTGTTTATTCAGATATGCGAGGTGACTAAGGGAATTATGTCATTCTGATATTAAGGCCTTCCTGTTTCCTATTTTGTTTTCAGTTATTCCCTGAACTTCATGTTTCCTACCCCAACTCCCCCTGTCGGCAGTGGCTTCCTGTTTTCTCACCCAAACACTAGGATTCTGTCTACCACTCCGGGGGGGGGGGGCGTTTCTCCCTTAAATCCTTGTCTCTTAAGCACCTTTCTGAGTAACTAGCCACACGGGTTTCCGCTCTGGCCAGGGGACAAATAAAGGAACACTGGCAATTCCCACTCCCATTTCCATTTTTGTCAGAATTCTCTGCCCACTCTACTTGCGAGGTGTTCTGATCTTTAGGTCTAAGTTCTCCCGAGTCAGATTAGGTCATTGAGATGATTTTTAACAGGAGTAAAAACAAATTAAAAAATAAAATTGTCCCAACAGCAAGACAAGCCAAAGCAGAAGTTTTTGCTTTCAGTCCTGTTAAAGATTCAGGTAGGCAGCCGTGTTGGTCTGACACAGTCGAAATAAAAATAAAAATAAAATAAAAAATTGTCCAGCAGCACCTTATAGACCAACTAAGTTTGTTCTGTTACAGTCATACCTCGGGTTACAGACGCTTCAGGTTGCGTTTTTTCAGGTTACGGATGCACCGAAACCCGGAAATACCGGAACGGGTTATGGCGGTTGCACATGCGCATAAGTGCTAAATTGCGCTTTGCGCATGCGCAGAATTGCAACCGAATCGCGCTGCAGGTTGCGAACGTGCCTACCGCATGGATCACATTCGCAGCCCGAGCATCCACTGTGCAGTGGTACCTCGGGTTAAGAACTTAATTCGTTCTGGAGGTCTGTTCTTAACCTGAAACTGTTCTTAACCTGAAGCCCTACTGTACCTAATGGGGCCTCCCGCTGCCACTGCACCGCCGCTGAACGATTTCTGTTCTCATCCTGAAGCAAAGTTCTTAACCCGAGGTAATATTTCTGGGTTAGCGGAGTCTGTAACCTGAAGCGTATGTAACCTGAAGCGTATGTAACCCGAGGTACCACTGTATAAGCTTTCGTGTGCATGTCAATACACTACTTCAGATACACTGAAGCATAAGTCACCAGACCCTTATATATAGTTAAAAGTCGTTAACAGTGTCAACAAGTTTACCATACCCATTGAACTGATCACCCATCTCTTACTACCCTTCTGAGAAATGCCCCACCCCACCCTCCCACTGTATATAAGGGTCTGGTGACTTATGCTTCAGTGTATCTGAAGAAGTGTGCATGCACACGAAAGCTCATACCCAGAACAAACTTAGTTGGTCTATAAGGTGCTACTGGACAATTTATTATTACCATTATTTCCCCCCTGACTGCATAAGACCAACACGGCTGCCTACCCGAATCTTGAACAGGAACGAAAGCAAAAACTTCGGCTTGTCTTGCTCTCTAGCCATAGCAAGGTTGCACATGCCTTAACGGGCTTGGATTTATTTCTTTTTGGTCATCTGTTGTATTGTAAGAAGCCCTTAAGCATATGCCGCAGAGTGCTAAGCAGGCAGAAATGTCATTGATGGGTGGGGTGACCTTTCCGTGACCAAAATTCATTTGGGGAGGAAAAATAGAAACGTGCTGTTGCGTTTTAAGTCGAATTTGACATTTTCCTCCGTGCCTCTCACAGATTCTTATGCCAAGTAAGGTTGACACTTAAGGGCAAGACATCTGCATCACAGAAGCAGAAATGCGCCTTTGCAGGGTGTTTTGGGAACAGCTGATATTGCCATGTGATGCTTCTGTCTCTGCAGCTTTTGAGAGGGGATCCTCATTGTCCTTCCATCAGTGGAATGTTACTTGCATTCAGGGCTGGATATACTTGGGGCCACTAAAATAAAAATATATAAGAAAAAATTATGTGCTAAGGAAATGGGAAAATGCCCTTACGGTGTATAATGCATTCTGGTCACAGTATACAGTATTTTAAAAATATTAAGCTGTCTACTAAATGGTAACTGAAGGATCAAGGAGCTGGTATGAGGAGAGATTGTAGCCTTTCCTTAATAACTCTCCCAAATTTCTCCTATGTAATACTTAAAAAAAAAAAGGGGGGGGAAGCATTCAGTAAATGTTTCTGTAAGAATGAGGATGCAAAACTTATCTGTTCTCTTCTTTTTCTTCCAAATTGCATTTTAAAAAAGAAAGCTGTTTTTAAGGAACAAAGAAACTTTGCTTTTTAAAAATGCAGTTTGTAAGGCAAACTGATACTGTTCAGGTTTTGTAGTATGTGTGACCCCCTCCGACCCCCTCTTACCTCCTATACAGTGGTACCTCACAAGACAAATGTCTCGCAAGACAAAAAACTCGCTAGACGAAAGGGTTTTTTGTTTTTTGAGCTGCTTCGCAAGACGAGCAAGACGGAAACGTCTTGCAAGTTTTTCCTTTTTCTTAACACCGTTAATACAGTTGCGACTTGACTTCGAGGAGCAACTCATAGCACGCGGTGTGGTAGCCTTTTTTGAGGTTTTTGAAGACTTTGGTGATTTTTGAAGCTTTTCCAAAACTTTCCCGACACCGTGCTTCGCAAGACGAAAAAAAATCGCAAGACGACAAAACTCACGGAACGAATTAATTTCGTCTTGCGAGGCACCACTGTATATTCCACCTGTCATTATTTATCTGGTGCAGTTAGGAGCAGATGAAAACTAAATCATTGGTAAGCATAATTCAGAAGTATTCTTTCTTGTTGTGAGTACGGTATGTTTGGAAGAGTTCTGGGTATGGAGGAACAGACACTCCTCGCCACATGAGAAGACGTGACCAAACTGTGACATGTTCCCAGTCTTCCAAAACCGTCTTATTCTTACAGTTCTCTGACTTTATTCTGCACTTGGCTAGGACATCCCTTTGAACCGAGAACTTATAAAGCAAAAGATACATGGCTGCCCTATGTGTAGACTCCTGTCACTGGGCCATGTGAGGGACAGGGTGCTGAACACATCCAACGGGATGGCTGAATTGTTCATGGCACACAAGTTGGCAGTCAGTGATTTAAAAGATCACTTAATAAGTTTTTTCCTCCCTCTTGAAAACTCGGCGATCTTCCGGCAGTGGCCAGAGTTGCTCTGGGGCCTTTGAAAGCCGTTTAGTTTTATCAAAACGACACTCTGGCAACTCCTAAATCTCTCTAATCCCATGGGGCAGAGGGAAGGAAATATTCTCACCGTTTTGTTAAAGTTCTCCAAATTTAAAAATAGCGTTCCTAATTTCCTGCTCTGCTGAGCAGCACCTTGCCTTCAAATCAAATTATGTACATCCTCCTCTAGGCCAGCCCTTTGGGGGCACAGCTCCTGTGCGCGGGGACTAGGTTTTTCCTCGAAACAGCTGTTGGGAGCACGCCAAAAAGTGGGGCAGAGCAAGAAGCAGATGGTACTCTTCTTCCACAATTTAAAAGAGAGGGCTGGGGTTTTTTGTGTGTGTGTGTGTTTCTGCACTATAAGCGTAAACATCATAGGTTCACACAAACACATGGACAGATTTATTCCAAACGATACTTGAGGCCTCCTAGGCAAACCTCTTCCCCACAGGAAGAGCAAGAGCAACTCTAGGTCAGAGTTAGCCGTGTGGATGTTGTTGGACTACAACTCCCATCAGCTCTATGCAGTGTGGCCAATGGCCAGAGATGATGGGAGTTGGAGTCCAACAATATCAGGGCCACATTGGCTGCCCCTGCTCTAGGTAGTTGTGAGCCCTACTTTACAGTGGGCAGCCCTCTACTTGAAAGGCTGCCTGGGCCAAGTCTGGTCTAGAGATAGAGAATCACAAGGAGAAACCATTGTTTTCTCAAAATTTATCTTCTGTACCATGAAAATAAATAAAAACATTATTAAAAATTTTAAAAGGGCTACCAAAAAATAAATAAATAAATAAATCAAGAAGGGGCCTTGGAGCTATCCATATAGCCTGGATAGTTCTGTTGGTTAGAGCATGGAGCTGATAACACCATGGTGCAGGATCTATCCCCGTATGGGACAGCTGAATATCCTCAGGGTCCCTTCCAACTCGATGATTCTATGGGTGGAAGGGCACACAGATCACCTGGTTATAGTCTTCCCCCACTATTATGAGACGTGTGCTATTTCTATTCAAAGTAATTCTGACTTCAGAGTCATAGAATTGTAGAGTTGGAATGTACCCAAAGGCCATCTAGTCCAACCCTTGCGTTGCAGGAATCTTAGCTAAAGCATCCGTGACAAATGGCCATCCAGCCTCTACTTAAAAACCTCCAAGGAAAGAGAGTCCAGCTTTGCAGCTTTCCATATAAATTAGTCCATGTGGATGCTAATGTCATGCAAATCTGCATCCTCTTTAGTCTTCGCCTGGTGGTTCCTCTGTTTTGACAGTGCATATAAGTGGCAGATGGATTTCAGGGTTTGCCTCGATATGAGGGGGGCCTTTGGTAGAGTGCCCTCTTGTGAGCCCTTGCAGGCTTACTCTGTGCTGGTGCCAGAAAACAGCAGTAACTGCAACGTTGATGCTGGCCAGGACTGCCATTTAAATTTCCCACAGCAATTCCACCTGATACAGCATCACTCCAGGGCACTTTGGGCAATTGAAATAGCGGCTCGCACTTTGTGATGATTAAGACTCTATCTTCCCATCCTCTAGGGAAGGGGGGCATATAGATACAAGAGGACATCTCTGACCAGGAGGGGGATTCCCCCTCTCCTTTACAGTGGTACCTCGGGTTAAGTACTTAATTCGTTCCGGAGGTCCGTTCTTAACCCGAAACTGTTCTAACCTGAAGCACCACTTTAGCTAATGGGGCCTCCTGCTGCGATTTCTGTTCTCATCCTGAAGCAAAGTTCTTAACCCAAGGTACTATTTCTGGGTTAGCGGAGTCTGTAACCTGAAGCGTATGTAACTCGAGGTACCACTGTATTCGTAAAACACCACATACATAAAAGGACCATTAGGTTCAGTCGTGGCCGACTCCTGGGTTGCACGCTCATCTCGCTTTATTGGCCGAGGGAGCCGGCGTACAGCTTCCGGGTCATGTGGCCAGCATGACTAAGCCGCTTCTGGCGAACCAGAGCAGCGCATGGAAAGACCGTTTACCTTCCCGCCGGAGCGGTACCTATTTATCTACTTGCACTTTGACGTGCTTTCCAACTGCTAAGTTGGCAGGAGCAGGGACCGAGCAATGGGAGCTCACCCTGTCGCGGGGATTCGAACCGCCGACCTTCTGATCGGCAAGTCCTAGGCTCTGTGGTTTAACCCACATTGCCACCCATGTCCCTTACCACATACATAGATGACACCATATTGTTGGCATCTGTCTGTCTCAGGAGAAAATGGAAGTGTGTGTTATAGCGCCTGCTGCGGCTGCAGAGACTGATACAAGAGAGACATGTTTTGTTGCAGCTGGGGCAGATGAAGGCGTCTGGTTGTGCTGTTGCAGATGCATCATGGCGTTTCTTCTCTCTGTGCTCCTCCCAGCTGTCATTCCTCTTCTGGTCACTGCTGTGGATGCACAACCTGACTGTCTGTTTCCAGGCACTCTGGTCATCTGCAAGGGATTCCCACACTGCAGGGTTGGTGTTGCCAGCCTTCATGTCCTGTTTGCAGACATCTTTGTAATGCAAATTTGGTCTGCCAATGGGCCTATTGCCTTAAGCCTGTTCCCCACAGAGCACATCTCCCTGATAGATTTGTGTTGCACTGACAAGAGTTTCTAAATCAGGCTTCCTCAACCTCGGCCCTCCAGATGTTTTGAGACTACAATTCCCAGCATCCTTGACCACTGGTCCTGCTAGCTAGGGATCATGGGAGTTGTAGGCCAAAAACATCTGGAGGCCTGAGGTTGATGAAGCCTGTTCTAAATGGAGCACAATCAGGAAACCATTGAATTTTGCACAGCTGTGGCTATCAAAGCTTTTTGTTTTTATTGTTCCAATGCACATGTGAAACCACAGCTGCCCGTTTTGTAGTTTAAATATTGGGGGAAATGCTGGCTTGGATGTTATCCCTGGGAACCTTCAGAGACTACTTTGTTATTCTCTATGATGAGCTCACAAGAGGATTCCATTCTTTGGAGGTGACATTCTCAGCAAATAAGAAAAGATTTTAAGTCTTTGGAGGAAGATAGCTTTGTTAGGATTTGCAGCCAGGCTATGAAACACTTTTTTTGTTGTTGGACCAAACTACAAATGACCTGACCTCATTTCCTTCCTACATACATTCTAAGTACAAAATGCATCTTGGGACTTTTGTTTTTCTGCCAAAATGGCCATATAACTCTCTCTGTGTTACCGCCAACAGAGGGATGCAATCGGATACCATCGGTAAGATGTGAAAAACTTCGCTTTGTTAAATCCAATATTCTGTCCATTTTATCTCTACTGGGCAGCTGTACATCGTCTCAAAAGATGGACAGGAATTCTATTTGCCATCAAAGACTTTGTCCCCTCCCGTTTGTGAATTTCCTGTATGTATTCTATATCTCCTGTGGAATTCAGTAGAGAGAAAAGCCACATTCTCCAAACATTTCGATAAGTGTATCCACTTCTCTTGTAATTCCTTGGAGGACTGGAAATGGGGGGCATGGCTTAGAAAGCCCCACTTAATAACAGAATTCATTAGCAGTGATTTGCCATGGCTTGAAAATAAATTGTAGCAAGGACTTTTTCCATTGTTTGGGAGAAGAGGCTTAGGTGGTGGCTCAGAGAATGATCACTTTTGACCTGCCAGGGCTGTGCTTAATTTAAGGGGGGGGGGGAGAGAATCTGCCCCCAAACAACTCATGTTCTGCCTTGAGGAAGGATGTGACCTCTTTAAATGAAGCAGATGCCCATGGTCTGTCTTTTGTTCTTAATTTATTCTACATTTACTAGTCATGGAAAGGGAAAAGAAGCTAAGCAGGTCTCTCTGTTTAACTAACTCCACAAATCTTATTCCGGGGGTGCCCTTGCACCCTAGGGATGCCATGTGTCCTCTTTTTCCAGGACATGTCCTCTTGTCCTCTTTTCCCCCATGGGTATATAAAATGAGAGTTAAAAGTAGAAGTCTGCAAATGTGTCCTCTTTTTTGCTCTTCAAAATATGGCAACCCCACCAATGCACTCAGGGGTCCCCCCCCCCTGCTGAAATTATCCCTGGAAGATGTATTCTATTGTAGTAAACAGAATAGATTGGTTTCTGTGTGTGTGTGTGTGTCTGTAAGGTGTTCACAACAGTTTGTCGGACTTGCAAAGACGCCAACAGCCCCCCAAATCCTGGCAACACCTGTCTTATTCTATACTCCTCTGGGTTCTGAGATATCACCCAGGGCAATACCCATGTACTTTGAAGTAGACATTTACAGCCAAAAGGACCACCAATTTTAAAAAAATCATTATTTTAATGGAAATTGAAATGTTGAGGAAGCCAACAGGCTGCTACAAGCCACATTTAGGATTGCCCTGCCGTTGTGTTTGTGTTTTAGAATCGCAGAACAGGGAAATACAAAAGATTTGGTCCCCCAATCTGGCCTTGCTTTGGCTCTGTGAATCTTAGCGGAAGAACAGAGGATAAATGCTGAAATCCTGTAAAACTTGTAAGCAGGGTTGTGCTTTAGTTTTAGTAATTAGTAGTTTTAGGGACGCGGGTGGTGCTGTGGGTAAAACCTCAGCGCCTAGAACTTGCCGATCGCATGGTCGGCGGTTTGAATCCCCGCAGCGGGGTGCGCTCCTGTCGTTCGGTCCCAGCGCCTGCCAACCTAGCAGTTCGAAAGCACCCCCGGGTGCAAGTAGATAAATAGGGACCGCTTACCAGCGGGAAGGTAAACGGCATTCCGTGTGCTGCGCTGGCTCGCCAGATGCAGCTTGTCATCCTGGCCACGTGACCTGGAAGTGTCTGCGGACAGCGCTGGCTCCCAGCCTATAGAGTGAGATGAGCGCACAACCCTAGAGTCTGTCAAGACTGGCCCGTACGGGAAGGGGTACCTTTACCTTTAACACTGTTATGTAGTGTAGTTTCACCCTGGGCCAACAGGGGGATACTGTATATAGTTTTCACTCAGGTCTGTAGATAGTTTTCACTCAGGTCCGCGGCAGTTATTTTAGGCGGGAACTCTGGGCTGTTGTGGTTACAATGTTGACAGCCGGCTGCCTATAAATACAGGCCGGCTGAGCTGTTCGCAGGTTAGTTCTATTCCAGCTTACCATAATAAAGAGCTACTTGAAGAAATCGCTGTGCCGGCTGCTATGTCAACCCACCACCTAACACTGGCGACGAGGATGGGATTGATGGACATCAGAGCACAGCCAGATGCGGCCAGCCTCTGAACTGAGCTGAATCACTGAGCTGAATCACAGAGCGAAATCACTGAGCGAAATCACTGGGCAGAACCAATTCAGAGCTGACTGTTCTGGCTAGAGCACTGTGTTCCATCCATCGCCCTTCACGCCGGCATCGGAATCATGGCTTCACTTGTGCCTCTACCGCCGTTTGCGCCAGCCTCTGAATCATGGGACTCCTACCTCGCTCGGTTCGACTGCTACCTCCAAGCCAACGAGCTGACAGAAGTATCACAGGAGCGGAAGCGGGGCCTATTCCTCAGCCTCTGTGGGCCTGAGGTGTTTGAGACGGCCCGAGCGTTGGTTGCGCCTGAAGCAGTCCAGGCAACACCATGGGACACGATCCAAGAGAAGCTCCGCAACCACTACGCACCAAAGCCGTCCAAGATTGCTGCCCGCCATGCGTTCTACCACCGGAACCAGGCAGAGGGGGAGTCAATCAACAACTACACCACCGCCCTGCGACAGGCTGCAATGCACTGTGAGTTCCGAGACTTAGACGATGCCCTGATGGATCGAATCGTCTGCGGGGTCCGGGACATCCATCTGCAACGGCGCCTCCTAGCCAAGCCAGACCTCACGCTACAGAAAGCCATTGAGGAGGCTGTGGCCTCAGAAGCTGCTGAACGCTCCGCCCAGGAGATCCGCAAGTCCAGCAGCCCGCGTCTTGCTAGGGAGCCAGTTCCGGTGCATCATGAAAAGGCCAGCAGTGAGGAGGCATCCTCCAGTGAAGACGATGACGTGCACCAGACAAAGCGGGAGCGCAGGAAGTTCCAACAGAAGTCCAAGGGCCAACCGGAATGTGCTGGCTGCGGAGGCAACCATTCCCGTGCCAAGTGTCGATTCAGAGACGCCATCTGTAGGAAGTGTTCCAGAAGGGGCCACATCGCTAAGGTCTGCCGATCGGCTCCGTCTGACACCCCCCCTTCATCGATTCGCAAGTCCAAGTCTTCACTCCAGTCTGCCAAGGAAAGTTGTTTCGCTCTCACCAACTGCCGCTGCCCGTCTGGAACCACGATTGGCCAAACCGACTCGCCTACGCGACGCAAGCTGAACGTCACGGTGCTCATTGAAGGAGCTCCATGTGACATGGAGATCGACACCGGGTCTGCCCTGTCCATCGTGTCATGGAGCACCATCAAAAGACTGGTACCCAGAGTGTCCAAAAGGCAACTCGACTCTCACCGCGTACACCTGAGAGACTACCAGGGAAACGACATTCCCGTGGTAGGCGTTGGCCGGTTCCGGATCGCCTTCAAGGATTTTTCGGGCCTGCTCCGGTTGGTGGTGGTCGAAGGTCAGCGGCCAAGCCTCCTAGGGCTAGACTGGTTTGATGCCCTCGGCCTGGAAGTCACCGGCATCAACTGCATCTCTAACGCAGAGACTGAGGGTCTGGTCAAAGACTTTGCCGAGGTTTTTGACGGCACCTTGGGCCAATATACAGGTACGCCCATCTCCTTTAGCCTTGATCCACAAGTCGCCCCCATCAAGCTAAAGCCACGCCGGGTTCCCTTTGCTCTCAAGGCTAAGGTGGATGAACAACTGGACAAACTGATCGCCCAAGGAGTTTTGGAGCCGGTTGACCACGCAAAGTGGGAAACCCCCATCGTCACGCCTGTCAAGCCAGATGGGTCGGTGAGAATCTGCGCTGACTACAAGTGCACGATCAACAAGGCACTTCAGCAGCACGCTTATCCGGTTCCTGTTGTCCAACACCTGCTGCATTCCCTGGGTGAGGGTAAGGTCTTCTCTAAGCTGGACCTTGCCCAAGCCTATCAACAACTGCCAGTCGATGATGCCACTGCTGAAGCCCAGATGATCGTCACCCACCGGGGGGCTTTCCGTTGCCGCCGGTTGCAGTTCGGGGTGAGTGTGGCTCCTGGCATCTTCCAAAGCCTTATGGAGCGTCTCCTGCAAGGGCTTCCGGGCGTGGTACCATATTTTGATGACGTCTTGGTGTCTGCAGACTCACACCAGCAGCTGTTCGAGCGCCTCCGTGCCGTGCTGACCAGGTTCCAGGAGGCCGGGCTCAAGGTAAAGAGGGAGAAGTGCCAGATCGCCGTTCCACAGGTAGAGTTCCTGGGCTATCTTATCGATGCCTCCGGTCTTCATCCAACCACATCCAAGATCCGCGCTATCCAGCAGGCCCCCACCCCAAAGAACAAAACGGAGTTGCAGGCATTCCTGGGGCTGCTGAACTTTTATAACATGTTCCTGCCCCACAAAGCCACAGTGGCTGAGCCTCTTCACCGACTCCTTAGCACTAAGACGCCTTGGGCCTGGGGTCATCGGGAGACGGCGGCCTTCAACGCGGTCAAGGCTCTCCTTTCTTCAGACAGTGTGCTGGTACAGTACAGTGAATCCAGGCCGCTGGTCCTTGCCTGCGACGCCTCACCTTTTGGCATCGGTGCTGTCCTTAGTCACCGTTTTCCAGATGGAAGAGAAGCACCGCTCGCCTACTTTTCCAGGACACTATCTCCGACGGAACGGAATTACAGCCAGCTCGACAAGGAGGCATTGGCACTTGTGGCTGGAGTGAAGAGGTTCCATGAATACCTCTATGGCAGGACTTTTGACCTCATCACTGACCACAAGCCACTCCTGGGCCTCCTCGCCGGTGATCGTCCAACTCCACCGGTCCTCTCACCACGCATGCTGCGATGGACTGTTTTCCTGGCTGCCTACCACTACCGGCTCATCCATCGCCCGGGGAAATCGATGGGCCATGCCGACGCCCTCAGCCGTTGCCCTCTTCCAGCATTTGTGGAAGACCCGGCTCCAGCTTCATCGCTCCTTCTGATTGAGGATCTTCCGGCAGCGCCTGTATCGGCTGCCACTGTGGCCTCCGCATCTGCCCAGGATCGCACCATCAGCCGGGTGCTCAACTGGGTGTGGAGGGGGTGGCCACAAGGGCCTTTTGCATCGGAGTTCCAGCCCTTCGCAACCAGACAACATGAACTCTCAGCTCATCGTGGCTGCCTGCTGTGGGGAGACCGCGTCGTGATTCCCCAGGGACTCCGTCAGCGCGTCCTGGAGGCTCTGCACGTTGGCCACCCGGGAATTGTCAAAATGAAGGCGTTGGCTCGGTGTTACGTCTGGTGGCCTAATATGGACGATGCCATCACTGCCTGGGTGTCCGCCTGTCAAGCGTGCCAGGAGTCGAGGCCTGCACCACCGGCAGCTAAAGGACACACCTGGGAGACGCCAAAGACACCCTGGTCGAGGGTGCACATCGATCTGGCTGGCCCCTTTCACGGCCGGACCTTTATGGTAGTGGTGGACGCCTATTCCAAATGGCTGGAGGTCGCCCTGATGCCCTCCACCACTACCGAAGCTGTCATCCGGGTGCTGCGAGGCCTGTTTGCAACGCATGGGTGTCCTGATGTCCTTGTCTCTGACAACGGACCGCAGTTCACGTCAGGCACGTTTGAGCGGTATCTTTTGGGACTGGGCATCCGCCATGCCCTAACGGCACCTTTTCATCCATCCAGCAACGGGCAAGCGGAAAGAATGGTGCGCTCGACAAAAGAGGCACTGGCGCGCCTGGACCGGGGAGACTGGCATGAGCGGGTCGCCGAATACTTGTTCGTGCAACACATCACCCCTCATGCGGCCACAGGGAGGAGTCCTGCTGAACTGCTTATGGGCCGCCGCCTCAGGTCACCGCTCGACCGGCTACACCCAGACTTTGCCGTGGCTGAACCCCCAGGCTGTGCCAACGCACCACGGTCATTTGTCCCAGGAAACCAGGTCTTTGCCCGGAACTATGTGGGGGACATCCCTTGGGTGCCAGCCACAGTAGTGGGAGTCACTGGACCTCGCTCGTACCAGGTGGCACTCGAAGACGGACGCTTGTGGCGACGGCACATAGACCAGCTTAGGCGCAGGGTTGGGGACTTGGACACTACCGAGGTGCCCCCAACTGCGCTTGCGGCTCCAGAAGAGACACGTACAGATGGCGAGGCCCCACCTACACCTCCCTCACAAACTGCCAGCGTGGAGCCGAACCAAGCCGTTTCAGAACAGACTCAGACCACTCCACTTGCGGAGGCTCCACCCACAGCAGCGGATCCAGGGGAGTTGGTTCCAACGCCACCTAGGGTCGCACCACAGCCTCAGCGAGAACTGTGTGGCCCTCCGGACTTGGCTACCAGTCCCCGGCGGTCTGGCAGAGTTTCCAAGCGCCCAACTTATTTAAAGGACTATGTTGTTGGACAGGTATCACTGTTGGTCTAAGTATGGGAAATGTAACCGATATGCTTTTGTGCTTAATTGAACCATTACGCGTAGTGCTGTATATAAGGAAACCATTACGATTGTAACTAACGCCTTATCTCGGTGGGGAGGGGTGTTATGTAGTGTAGTTTCACCCTGGGCCAACAGGGGGATACTGTATATAGTTTTCACTCAGGTCTGTAGATAGTTTTCACTCAGGTCCGCGGCAGTTATTTTAGGCGGGAACTCTGGGCTGTTGTGGTTACAATGTTGACAGCCGGCTGCCTATAAATACAGGCCGGCTGAGCTGTTCGCAGGTTAGTTCTATTCCAGCTTACCATAATAAAGAGCTACTTGAAGAAATCGCTGTGCCGGCTGCTACCTAACAAACACATTGAAAGACTAGATTCTGCCCCCACCTCATGATCCCAGTAGGCTTGGATCTCAAAGTTAACATTTAGAGAATGTTTACCATTCAGATCTTCTTGGCTGGTTTGAAATAATCCTCTTCTCATCCATCTGCCTGCTCCCTGCTTTGCTGTGCCTGTACTCCTCCATTACTTAATAAAGCACATTTCAAACCTAAGGGCCTTTTTATTATTATAATTATTTTTCCTAACTTGATTGCCACATCCAACCCACCTCCCCCAGGGTGTTGGTGTGGGGTGTTGGGCAGTGGTCCTGTGGAAGCGACCGCTTGTGTGGGTAGTTTGGAACATCTGGAAGGAATATCTGCACATATCCAGACGCTTACAGCCTGTGCTTTGAGAAGCTGGCTAATTTTAAACACATACGATACTGTATCGGCGTTTGTGTGTTACTCCAGCCCTTCCTCTCATCTTGAAAGAGCGCAGCTGCCTTGTGGGCATTTGCCAAAGGGTAGCATCGCATGACGTTAGATAGTTGGAGAGAGGGGGGTCTCTCTGTAATAGGATTTATCCTCTCTTGGCGGCTTTGGGTGGTAATATGTGTGAACACAACAAGCTTCTTAAGGAAACAAAGTCAAGAAGGGAACGTTTCTCCCCTCTTGGGAACAGACTAATGAGGGATGCTGATTTCTAGGTCTTTGATTAGGCTTAGTGAACTTTTCCAGTCAAAAGGCAATAATAATAAAGAAGAAGGAGCTGTATAAGGGATAGCCTGGCCACTGTGACCCATCCATTGGTAATCTCTAGATAGGATTACTGTAATGTGCTCTGTATGGGGTTTCCTTTGAGGTTGGTGGCAAGATTGCTCTCTGGAGTGTCCTATCTCACAAACCTATTCCACTGCTCCTAAAGGGGTGGTTTGGCTACCCAAAACCTATCAACCTGCAGTTAGCAGCAACCAAGGGGAGGGCCTTCTCCGTGGTGGTCCCTCTTACTATAGAATTGCCTCTTCTCAAAACTCCAGCAAGCACCAACACTGATTTTTTTTAAACAACAACAACAACAACAACAACAACAACAACAACACATACTTGTGTATTCAGGCTCTTTCGGGTGCTTAACATTGGGATTTAACTACCGGTGCGTCTTGCATTATCAGTTATTGTAATTTTAATGTTCTATTGTTTATTTCATCGTTTTAATCTATACACTGCTTTGAGATGGGTTATAATAGGTGCTATAGGAGTAATTTCATGAAAAAACACCACCATGGAATTAACTGAATAACCACTGAAAAGTGTCTTGGACTGGAAGCAATTTGCTTTCTACTTCACATGCTTAGTGTTGGCTAGCGCATTGGAGGGATGGACTGTGAAGGTGTTGCTGGATGCAAGCTAATTTCAGGACTGGAATGCAGATAGGATTCTAGCCTGTGGAGAATTCTGAGATATCTTATCCAACCTTAATTACCACGGCAATCTCTAACTATAAATAATACTATCGAGAAAGGAGTTCCTCTAGAGAGGAGCTGCATACAGCAGCTCACTACATGAACTACATGGAAATTTCTACCATGTTGTTGCAACTCCATATATGTTCACAATGACATGAAATCCCATGTGCTGGATAAGTCACTGTCTGTGAACGACTTGGTTTTCTGCTTGGGTCTCTTTCCTCTCATAAGGTAAAAGTAAAGGACCCCTGGACAGTTAAGTCCAGTCAAAGGCGACTGTGGGGTTGCAGCGCTCATCTCACTTTCAGGCCGAGGGAGCCGGCGTTTGTCCACAGCTTTCCGGGTCATGTGGCCAGCATGATTAAACCGCGTCTGGCGCAACGGAAACCATGATGGAAACCAGAGCGCATGGAAACGCCGTTTACCTCCCCGCTGCTGTGATACCTATTTATCTACTTGCACTGGTGTGCTTTCGAACTGCTAGGTTGGCAGGAGCTGGGACAGAGCAATGGGAGCTCACCCTGTCGAGAGGATTCAAACTGCCGACCTTCTGATCGGCAAGCCCAAGAGGCTCAGTGGTTTAGCCCACAGCGCCACCCGTGTCCCTTTCCTCTCATAAAGGAGCATTCAAACATCTGATTTCTCAACTTTCAATTTGGTTTCATCTATTATTCTTAGGATTTTGCCACCTCGCTTAATTTGTTGCTTATATTCTGGATTTCCTTCCCAAGGAAAGCTCAAACTGGCACGCAGAAACAGCTCAATTAATGCAGACTGTGAGAATAATGTTAAATTAAACAAATTAAAGCCACATTCAGGTCAAGTAGTATTTAAAAAACCCCATTGAAAGCCATAAGAATTAGTTCAATGACAAGAATTCTCCTGTTCACCTTGCTGACCCTTCCCTGTGCTCCAGTGAGGAGTTCTGCCAAAGTTTCATCCAAAGGGCACAGACATTTAGAGCAAATGGTTGCAGTGGTGACCTATGTTGTCAATGGCAGGAGGTGTCAGGGATGGACTGGACAAAGAGGAGTGATTGGAAGCACCAGCCAGGTAAGCCCCACGGGAAACTCCAGAGGAGGAAGGCTCAGAGCCAGGGAATTGGTGGTGGGACACTGAGAAGAGGTCAGAGGGAGAAGATTGGGAGGAGGTGCCAAAGGGTGAAGAGGCAACAGGGTTTAGTGAGCAGGAGGAACCTGTGACAGGGAGCAGTTCAGACCCTGAGGCTGAAGCAGAGGAGGGGTGGTGATCAAGAGTCTGCTGAAGAATTTGGGGGCTCTCCCTGTTTTGTTCTCCTCCGCCCTGGTTTCCAAGAATGCACAGGATAATAATGAGGGCAGAACCAGAAGTGCACAGAAGCAGTTTGAGACTGCTTGGGAAACATCCGGGAAAGGGTGGAATCTTCAGTCCTAGCAACTGCTCCATAGAGGCAAGACCTGCTGGGAAGGGTTGCTGAAATGTATGCTGTTTGCTTGAATAAAGAGCTAACTTCACTGACAACAGAGCCCTGTGTCTTTCACGCTGACCTGCGTCTGACTCCAGCCCTGACGGTATATTCCAGATGTTGTTGGGCTCCAGCTCCCATCATGCCCAGCCAACATGGCCGGTGGAGAGGGATGATGGGACTTGTAGTCCAACAACATGTGGAGAACACGACATTGGCTACGCCTCTTCTGGAGCTGAGATATTGCCCTCGCTGCTCCCAGATTCCTGACTGATAAATGCCCTACTGCTGTTTGTGAAGGCCAGGTTTTAAAATGCATAACAGGAAGAAATTGGGCACACATGAAAAACTGCCCCATCTAAGCAGTCTCTCTCCTGGAAAAGAGTAAGGGGGGAAGAAAAGATGGCTGCTTTTGTGAAGCATTTTGGCCCACTTCAGTTTCAAACAATTTTTCATGGGTAAATATTTAACAGATAAAATTTATAAACCCAGAAAGGCTTAGGGGGGGAAAGGAACATATGGAAGTGGTTCTTTATGCTGATGTAAAAAAAATAAAGGAAAAGAGAGGGAAAATAAAAAGGCACTTCAGAATTAAGAAGATGATCCCAAAAGACTTTACGGCATTTTCAAAGGAGAAAGGGAGAAAATTTTGCACAGAAAGCAAGGGAAATGGATTTTTGAGTAACAATAGACATAAACCAAAATGAAAATTGAAGCTAAATGTCGCCCTTCTCCTCTCCCCCTCCCCTTCTCTCTGCTAGTTGCATTTCCCCCAGACCCAGGCACTCAGCAATATTTTTATCCTTCCCTCCTGACACTTTTCAAAGCCTCGTTTGCGCCCTAATTTCTTTGTGAGGTCTGAAGAAGTTGAATTAATTTTTAATGTTAAATGAACAGATTTTTTTTCTGGGGGTGGGGTGCAGGGAAGAGATGGAATTGTAAATGTGTGAGTAGAATTTTGTGACTTGTTGGGGCAGGGAATGAGACTCCTGGCAGAGAAGCAACTCCAAAAGACTCTGTGACATTAAGAATTTCCTTCCAGAATTTTAAACAGTCCGGAGGGATGGTAAATGCAGAGATAATCGAGGAGCTCTTGATTTTTGATTAACTCTGGTGCTAAACCGTTTATAATAAAAGACCATTCCAAAGTATCTTTTTTAAAAATTCGCCTTCTCCCTCCCCCCCCAAAAAAAACTGTGGCAAGAGCCTACTTAATATAATACATGAAACTGAAGGCTGTTTCCTTATCAAAGCTTTGCAGCCGACTGTGCATTATCAAAGGGCTGCTTCCAGGGCTTAATTTGAACCGGGGCTTACCAGACTCCTGTTTTTGAAATTACCTGGAACATGAGAGAAGCAACAATAAAGAAAATCCTGCCTCTGAGCATGGGCGGAGTGCTTTCCTCCTGCCGGGGACGATTGCTTCTTCCAGGTCATTTCATACCTGAGTTCTTGGTACTACTGTGTGAAATACGTGCATTAATAATGATAATAATAATAATACTGTCCATACTGTGTTGACTGCAAAGTCTGCATGTATAAATCATGGTTCTCCCCTCCTTCCAGCTACATATGATTTGGAAGGGGTTGGAAAATTTAGAAATGTGTGATTTGGGAGAAAACGTGTGCAAAAAAAATTGTAAGTACACATTGAAATATGGTTTTTGGCGTGGATTTTTTTTTTTAAAGCGCAGATCCAGTTCCCACACCTAGTACAGTGGTAGAAGAAGAAGAAGAAGAAGAGTTTGGATTTGATATCCCGCCTTTCACTCCCTTTAAGGAGTCTCAAAGCGGCTAACATTCTCCTTTCCCTTCCTCCCCCACAACAAACACTCTGTGAGGTGAGTGGGGCTGAGAGACTTCAAAGAAGTGTGACTGGCCCAAGGTCACCCAGCAGCTGCATGTGGAGGAGCGGGGAAGCAAACCCGGTTCCCCAGATTACGAGTCCACTGCTCTTCACCACTACACCACACTGGCTCTCTGGTACCTCTGGTTATGTACTTAATTCATTCTGGAGGTCTGTTCTTAACCTGAAACTGTTCTTAACCTGAGGTACCACTTTAGCTAATGGGGCCTCCTGCTGCCGCTGCGCAATTTCTGTTCTCATCCTGAAGCAAAGTTCTTAACCCGAGGTACTATTTCTGGGTTAGCGGAGTCTGTAACCTGAAGCGTCTGTAACCCGAGGTACCACTGTATAGGGTGGCGTTCAACAGAGTTGGCCTGCCTGCATAACAGACTTTGGTTCGCATAAGTGATGTTTACCTTTCCCCTCTTCTCTTCCGCAGCTCTCTGTGTACCCCTAATATGCGGGTGGTGCTGTGGTCTAAACCACTGAACCTTTTGGGCTTGCCAATCAGAAGGTTGGAGGTTTGAATCCCTGTGATAGAGTAAGCTCCCATTGCTTTGTCCCAGATCCTGCCAACCTAGCAATTTGAAAGCACACCAGTGCAAGTAGATAAATAGGTACCGCTGCGGCGGGAAGGTAAAGAGTGTTTCCATGCACTCTGTTTCCATTATGGTGTTCCGTTGCGCCAGAAGCTTTTTAGTCATTCTGGCCACTTGATCCGGGAAGCTGTCCATGGACAAACGCCGGCTCCCTCGGCCTGCAAGCGAGATGAGCGCTGCACCCCATGGTTTCCTTTGACTGGACTTAAGCGTCCAGGGGTCCTTTACCTTTTACCTATTATAGAAAGTAAGGGAACCTTCTGGAACAGACTGGGTGTTTCTGTGTGGTTGCAGAGGTGGAAAGGAAGGAGAGGTCCTCTCATGTCTGCCGGGACAACATTGTAAGCTGTCCGTATTTGTGCTGTGTTTTTCTTGTTTCTTATTAGGATTTCTAATTATGCATCTGCTGAATATAGGCCTCTGGCTGCATGTACGTAATTAAAACCGCATGTTGTTGATAATGTAACACCAAATCCAAGAATAAGAGGCAAGATGAAAACCAAAGATTTAAAGCTGATTCCTGCTTCTGCACGCATGAGCATGAACTTTGTTGTTGTTGTTTAGTCGTTTAGTTGTGTCCAACTCTTCGTGACCCCATGGACCAGAGCACGCCAGGCACTCCTGTCTTCCACTGCCTCCCGCAGTTTGGTCAGACTCATGCTGGTAGCTTCGAGAACACTGTCCAACCATCTCGTCCTCTGTCGTCCCCTTCTCCTTGTGCCCTCCATCTTTCCCAGCATCAGGGTCTTTTCCAGGGAGTCTTCTCTTCTCATGAGGTGGCCAAAGTATTGGAGTCTCAGCTTCAGGATCTGTCCTTCCAGGGAGCACTCAGGGCTGATTTCCTTAAGAATGGAGAGGTTTGGTCTTCTTGCAGTCCATGAGACTCTCAAGAGTCTCCTTCAGTACCATAATTCAAAAGCATCAATTCTTTGGCGATCAGCCTTCTTTATGGTCCAGCTCTCACTTAGCCATACAGAATTCCTTCACTGGTTTCGCCCAAATCTTATTTGTTGAGGGCAAGCAATGGCTTTTGCCCTGCTTATGAGCTTCCTAGAAGCATCTGGCTTTGCAACTCTTGGGAACAGGATACTGGACTAAATGGATCTGTGATCATCTGCTAAGCTTTTCCTATGTCGGCTCTAAAAAGATTGACTTGGAGAGTAACATTTAAGGCTTGACATCATTCACTAAGATGTTTTGGCCTGTTATATTCTCATAAACCTGGAGAGGGGGTGGTAAACTATTTTTAAAAAATGACTGGGTTTCAAAGCACACTTGGAACTTATAAATATGGTGAGCACCTCTTTCCAAGGCAGGAAAATGATAAACGCAGTATATGGTCTGTTTGGCTTCACTGTATGCCTTCCTGAACTAGAAAATAGTAGCTGTGCTCCTTCTAAGGGTTCAAAATTGTGTTGGTGTTTGAGTGTGCATTGTGTAATTTAGTTTAATGTCACACAGACCAGAGCCCTGCTCAGGGGTTTAGGCCTGAACAAGAAATGCAAACGCTATTGCAGATACTAATATTGCATAACCTGAAGCAACTGGATGCATAAAAACAGACTCCTTTTGGAAATAAAACATTGTCAAAGCTCATCAGTTTAATTAAAGCTTCACTTCCAGAACTTTCTTCAAAACAGAACAAAAAACAGTGAATGGTATATCCAAAATATCCATAAGATCATGTGCAATTCCAGCACAGGCTCAGCTTCTTATAAAATATGAAATATTCCAAACAGATCTCAAATCTGAGCTGTGCCTCTCCTTACAGTCTCCATTTTGCCTGGAGCTGTATTCACTCACTAGAGAGGGTCATTTACACGTCCTTACTTCCACAGACCCCAAGAACAAAGACTCAGCCACCACCCTTCCAAGAATATGAATTTGCAATTGTGAACTAAGGTTAAACACTCAAGTTCTAGCTAGCAGAGAACAACAGTTAATTATCAACCCATCAATGAGTTCAGAGACCACTTAGTATACTTAAGTGGAATTTCCCCACATTAAAACCTTCAGTAACACACATTTAGGCATTCCCCATTTCAGTGTCAATTAAATAATTATACTTGACAAGCCCTTTTGCACCATCCCTGCTTGCTACACTCCATGCCTCCCTTTCTGAGTGGGAAGATCTGAAGGGTGGATGCATTTGGCTGAATGTGCTTGGAAGATTCACCGTCAGGAACTCTGGTCATGCATGGACCATGGAGAGACTTCTAAGCTCACTTGGCTGAACATACATAGAAGTTTCTCCTCTTTTCAGACCTACATGCTCAATGCAGGACGTGTGGGGCTGGGGTATTGTGCATGGCCCCACAACCCCTACATACATTGGCATTCCTTATTCAGGGCAGTAACACCTCAACAGGGCTACAGAAAATGCAGACACTTCGGCCATTGATAAGAGAGCCGGTGTGGTGCAGTGGTTAGAGTACTGCGCTTGGACCCGGGAGACCAAGGTTCAAATTCCCACTCAAACAGGAAGCTCACTGGGTGATCTTGGGGCAGTCACCGTCTCTCAGCCTAACCTACCTCACAGAGTTGTTGTGTGGATAAAAATGGGCAGGACAAAGAAGTATGTGTGCCACCTTGGAGGAAGGATGGGTTATTAATGTGATAAATAAATAAAATGAAATGTATTTAGAGTGAAAGCCTTGATGTGTCTGCTCAGAGGTAAGATCAACTGATTTCAATGTGGCTTACTCCCATGTCAGTGTACGTAGGTTTGCAACCTTAGTTGATTATTCGTCCCCTGATTAAATTACAGTGGTACCTCGGGTTACAGACGCTTCCGGTTACAGACTCCGCTAACCCAGAATTAGTACCTCAGGTTAAGAACTTTGCTTCAGGATGAGAACAGAAATCGCACGGGGCAGCAGGAGGCCCCATTAGCTAAAGTGGTGCCTCAGGTTAAGAACAGTTTCAGGTTAAGAACGGACCTCCAGAACGAATTAAGTTCTTAACCCAAGGTACCACTGTACATTTGAAGAGATTTACTTTTCACCCGCATCTCAGTATGGATTCATTTTTGAGATTTTGGAGAGAAAAGCTTAATAAATATGGACACAATCTACTGTTGAAAGGAAAGGCAATCTTTTTTATTTCAAGTATTCAACAAAACTGTGTTAAAAATGTGCCCTGCTAACCCTCTGCCCTAACCTATTAAAGTTCCCCTTCATTGATTGATCAACTAAAGCTTCCTTTGGTTTTAATCTACTCATTTAAATAGATCAGCGCAAGCCTATTTAAGTGCCTCTTTGTGAAAGCCGCTTGAGGAATTCTTGCTCCACACAGAAATGGGTGGAAAGGTTTCCAGGAGGATAAGTGAATTTGCATTCCACCCAACAAAGCTCACACCCTAAGTTCATTAAAGGTGACGCATGGATTTGAAAACCAGGAGAGTAAACAGCTCTGAAATCCGGGTGTGAAGGCAGTAAAAGCCTCACCCCTTCGCTCCTGGAATGGGAAGTCTACTCTTTGTAGGTTCCTTAAGGTTAGCCTTTAAGAGAAACCACACAGCCTGACAACATCAAATCAGAGCCATTTGGGACATGTGCCTTACACATTGCTAGGAAAAGCTCGTGTGCAAATGAGCAGAGTAATGCCACACATTATGGAGGATACTCTTGAGAGTCCCATGGACTGCAAGAAGATCAAATCTATCCATTCTGAAGGAAATCAGCCCTGAGTGCTCACTGGAAGGACAGATCGTGAAGCTGAGGCTCCAATACTTTGGCCACCTCATGAGAAGAGAAGACTCCCTGGAAAAGACCCTGATGTTGGGAAAGATGGAGGGCACAAGGAGAAGGGGACGACAGAGGACGAGATGGTTGGACAGTGTTCGCGAAGCTACTAACATGAGTTTGACCAAACTGCGGGAGGCAGTGGAAGACAGGAGTGCCTGATGTGCTCTGGTCCATGGGGGCACGAAGAGTCAGACATGACTAAATGACTAAACAACAACTATGCCACACACACAACTGCTTGCTTGTCCAAACTCTGTGGGCAGTTCATCAAACCAATTCAGGTTCAGTTGTACCTCGGGTTACATACGCTTCAGGTTACAGACTCCGCTAACCCAGAAATAGTACCTCGAGTTAAGAACTTTGCTTCACGATGAGAACAGAAATTGTGCTCTGGCGGCGCAGCAGCAGCAGGAGGCCCCATTAGCTAAAGCGGTGCTTCAGGTTAAGAACAGTTTCAGGTTAAGAATGGACCTCCGGAACGAATTAAGTACTTAACCTGAGGTACCACTGTATTTGCAAAGTTAAGAAAATCCACAGAATTCTTTCAGGATGAAGACATATGCAGCAATTTAAAGTGTGATGGAAGTGGTGTCATGTGCTGCCTTGAAAGCAACATATGAATACGTGTTCAGATGTCTTCCCTTAGCACCTAAAACCTTGCATCTGCCACAGAAGCTTTTTGTTCTCCATGAGCTTTTGATTAGAGGCAGGATCTGTGAACATAGGTACATAGGGAAGTGGCCTTTGCACAGAGTGCAGACCATTGCGGCATCTAATTTAGTGTTCTGACGGTGCCTCTCTCACGTTTCAGACCGGAAGCATTCCCAGCCGTACCTGGGGGTGCTGCAAATTGAACCTGGGACCTTCTGAATGCAAAGCGGACGATCTTACCACTGAGCTACAGCTCTTTCCCTATTTATTTTGTGCTTTCCGATCTAGAAGAACGGAGCGGCTTATGCTTCTGTGTGCATTAGACATGCCGTAGTCTTCAGCCTTTCCAGACCCACGATTCAACTTCAACCCAGACACGTGTATGGGGATTCATTACTCTTTTCTTTTAATGATAAATTTGTATAGTGGTAAACGGGACGCGGGTGGTGCTGTGGGTTAAACCACAGAGCCTAGGACTTGCTGATCAGAAGGTCGGGGGTTCGAATCCCCGCGACGGGGTGAGCTCCCGTTGCTCGGTCCCTGCTCCTGCCAACCTAGCAGTTCGGAAGCACGTCAAAGTGCAAGTAGATAAATAGGTACCGCTCTGGCGGGAAGGTAAACAGTGTTTCCGTGCGCTGCTCTGGTTCGCCAGAAGCAGCTTAGTCATGCTGGCCACATGACCCGGAAGCTGTACGCCGGCTCCCTCGGCCAATAAAGCAAGATGAGCGCCACAACCCCAGAGTCGGCCACGACTGGACCTAATGGTCAGGGGTCCCTTTACCTTTACCTTAAAGCTGCTGTTGGTCTTTACCCAAGACCAGGCTAGTAGTGCTCCAACCATGCACTGATGGGAGTTGTAGCCCAAATCATGGAAGGTACCAGGTTGCCAAAGGCTGCAATATGCCATGAATGCAGTACTGTTTGCTATGTTCAGTGGACCACAGTATTAGGCCGAAATGAATGTGCAGCATGATGAATATTTTTTATTAACTTGTGCTGACATGGGCGCAGCGGGGACAACGCACTGGAAATTGTCAATAAAGATAATATCTTTAAGTCCAACCATTCCTCTGAAAGTCTTGTTTGGCATTGATGCTGATGAACCCTTACAGCCGATCGCTAGAAAACTGTTTCCAGCCTTGTGATGATCGGATCAAATTGAGGGCAATTACATTAATAGATTTTGGAAGTATTTATGTTGGAAGTCCATCTCGTTGCAGCTGGTAATAATTTTTACTGGTCTTTTGTCTTCCCACAGTTTAAAAGAGCTGTTGATTGAGTTCAGCGTCTGGGGTGCCAGACTCTGTGCAGCTAGTTCTACACATTTGGAAATCAAATACCACCCCCCTCAGGCCCACATGGCAAATCTTGGCCCACATGGTGACTTGTGAGAGCACCTTATGATACGGCATGACGCTTCAAAATCCATGGAAATGGTTCTAGTTAGCATTAGGGCTGGGCGATATCTGGTTTTCATCATTGTGATATATCACCAGCTAAACATCATGGTATACCGAAATAATAATAATAATAATAATAATAATAATAATAATAATAATAATAATTTATTTATACCCCGCCCATCTGGCTGGGCTTCCCCAGCCATTCTGGGCGGCTTCCAAAAAAATATTAAAATACTGTAATATATCAAACATTAAAAGCTTCCCTATGTTTGAAATAAGGATGGAACTATGTAGAAGCATTGTCTGTCTTCATGGTTTTTCCTGCATTGTGATTTTTGCCGGTCCTGCTCTTGTAATTTGCCGCTGAGCCGGCAGGGTTAACAGGGGTCGCAGGAATCGAGAGAAGGGTTGGCTTCACGGTTTCCCCCGCATTGTGATTTTTGTATACCATCATGATTTGCAATAAAGCTAAAGGACCCCTGGACTGTTAAGTCCAGCCAAAGGCGACTATGGGGTTGCGGCGCTCATCTTGCTTTCAGGCTGTGGGAGCCGGCGTTTGTCCACAGACAGCTTTCCGGGTCATGTGGCCAGCATAACTAAACCACTTCTGGCGTAATGGAACACTGTGATGGAAACCAGAGCGCATGGAAACACCACTTACCTTCCCGCCGGAGCTGTACCTATTTATCTACTTGCACTGGCGTTCCTTTGTACTGCTAGGTTGGCAGGAGCTGGGACAGAACAATGGGAGCTCGCCCTGTTGTGCAGATTCGAACGGCCGACCTTCTGATCAGCAAGCCCAAGAGGCTGAGTGGTTTAGACCCCAGCGCCACCCGCATCCCTGATTTGCAATATGTTGTCCGGGACTCAGCTACATTAGTCAAAAAACAATGCTTTGAATGTGTTATAAACACGCAACACCAGATGACATTACAGAGGAAAAAATAAAATAAAAATCTGTGCTATTTTTACATAGAGTTTTTTCTTTTTGTTTTGACGATTTAATTTCTGACTTATTTATAGTGGTTTTTTTCCTGTGTGTAGATCCCCCCAAGTAAAAAAAAAGAAATGAAACCAAAATCATGATATGGACTTGAAACTGGTTTTGGACGATATGCCAATATGCCCCCCAGCCCTACTGAGCTCAGCCCTACTGAGACCAATGACCTGACTCTGCTGAAGGCAGCATCCAGTCATCCTAGGAAATTGTCATTGAACTGTTGCTAGTGCATCTTGCTTGCCTGGACTGAGGTTTAGGTGTGTATGTAGAAACCTCTGATATTTTTATATCTGGAATATTAAAGGTAAAGGGACCCCTGACCATTAGGTCCAGTCGTGGCCGACTCTGGGGTTGCGGCGCTCATCTCGCTTTATTGGCCAAGGGAGCCAGCGTACAGCTTCCTGGTCATGTGGCCAGCATGACTAAGCCGCTTCTGGCGAACCAAAGCAGCACATGGAAACACCGTTTACCTTCCCGCCGGAGTGGTACCTATTTATCTACTTGCACTTTGACGTGCTTTTGAACTGCTAGGTTGGCAGGAGCAGGGACCGAGCAACGGGAGCTCACCCCGTCGCGGGGATTCGAACCACTGAGCTTTTGATTGGCAAGTCCTAGGCTCTGTGGTTTAACCCACAGCGCCACCCGCGTCCCTATCTGGAATATTAGCCAGCTTTAAAGAAGTAAGAGTCACGTCTGTTACCCAACTGATGCCAGCCCCCTGCAGCCATGCCCACCACCTCTGTGAGGCCCCAGAAGATCTCATGTGAAGGAGTGCAGTCCTCAGACTGAAATCTCTCCCCCCACCCCCCCACCCATAGAGGGGAAATTGCAAGGGAGTACAGCTCTGGGGCTTTTTTCAGAGCGGGAACAATGACATCATCTCCCAGAGCCTAGTGTACTGGCAAGTGAATGAGATGATGAAGAGGCTTTAAACTTTCACTATTGTTTGTGACAGAGGATCATAGAGGCGAGAATGAGAAAAAATAATAAGGCAAAGCCTGCATACTTTGCTTTCTGTTCTTGGACCGGGGTTCCTATAAATAGTAACGCTTATCCTTTGCAAGGTGGTTTGCACTTCTAATTAAAAGCTAAAGGCTTCATTTCAGCTGGCGGAAGATCTTTTGTTCAAACTCAGTGTGTTTTACAGACAGAACCTATGTAGTTAGGAGTAAACAGCTGCGAGTTCAATGGAGCTTATGCCCAGGAAACTATGCTAAGGATTGCAGTCATGCTGATCCTAATGGACTGGGTATTATGCTAGGCGCTGCTGTTTTCCAGAGTATTTGTGTGTGTATAAGAGAGAGAGAGAATGGATGTATTATTTGACTCTCGTTGGGAGAGTGACACTGGGAGCTATGAGAACAAACTTGTGCACTTCAAAATCTACTACACCTCTTCTAGGGTTCTTAGATTGATTTTGTGTGTGTTTGTGTTTGTGTGTGTGTGTATGTATTTTGGAAGTACTACAGTGGAACCTCTGTTGTCAAACGTAATCCGTTCCGGAAGACCGTTCAACTTCCAAAATGTTTGACAACTGAGGCGCAATTGCCGGTCAGCAAAATCAATTGAAAGAATGGAGAAACATGCCTCGGAAGCTGTTCGAAAATGGAAGCATTCACTTCCGGGTTGCCGGTGTTCAAAACCAAAACGTTTGACTTCCAAAGCTTTCAACAACCGAGGTTCCACTGTATAAAAAAGAAGTAACCCCCTTGCATTTCATAGGATCATAGAATTGTAGAGTTGGAAGGGACCCCAAGAGTTGGTTTATAATCAGTATCCTAGATATGAATAGGAAGGAAAGTCGGTTTTGGAAAAGCAAGTAACAGTGATGGTGAGCGAGGCATGCAATTACCTGATGTGGAATTCCAGTTTATTGCATTTATAGATACTTTATGTATAAAAAATAATAATAAAATGTAATGAATACTTTGCTGGCATACCTCTGTCTTGGGAGACAATGGAGGAGTGTGCCTTTTGGGAGCGAAGTTGAACCTTTGGAAGGTTGCAGCGCCTGTGGCTGTAGCGACTGATACAGGAAAGACATGCTTTGTTGCAGCTGGGGCAGATGAAGGCATCTGGTTGTGCTGCTGCAGATGCTCCCCAGTGGTCATTTTTCTTCTGATCTCTGCTATGGATGCACAACCTGACTGTCTTCAGGCATTTTTGATGTCTGCAAGGACTGGGTTGATGTAATTTATAATAAGCTAGATTTAATTGAGAGGGACGCGGCGGTTCAA
Source organism: Podarcis pityusensis (assembly GCF_964106645.2). Classification (NCBI taxonomy): domain Eukaryota; kingdom Metazoa; phylum Chordata; class Lepidosauria; order Squamata; family Lacertidae; genus Podarcis; species Podarcis pityusensis. Next base: position 15,919,650 of record NC_138036.1, on the reverse strand, counting down.
ATCCCCGGAACGGGGTGAGCTCCTGTCTTTCGGTCCCTGCTCCTGCCAACCTAGCAGTTCGAAAGCACCTCAAAGTGCAAGTAGATAAATAGGTACCGCTCCGGCGGGAAGGTAAACGGCGTCTCTGTGCGCTGCTCTGGTTCACTAGAAGTGGCTTAGTCATGTACACCAGCTCCCTCGGCCAATAAAGCAAGATGAGCGCTGCAACCCCAGAGTCGGTCATGACTGGACCTAATGGTCAGGGGTCCCTTTACCTTTACCTTTAGATTTAATTGAGACATCTAATTAGTAGATTTATATCCCAATTTTAAAGCAAATACCTTCACAAAGTGGCAGGCTATACTAGACAACTAAACAGCAATTGAGCAGCATAAAAAGCACAAGTGGGAAACACCCCAAATCCTTAAAATTGCCAGCATGGTCAATTGCCCCAGCATTGCCACAAAATACAGTGCAAACAAAATTAAAACAAAACAATGCCACCATTCCATTTCCACATCCTGATTTAAAACCAGTGTATTCTATGCCTCCACAGGTGTTTTCTTGATTCCCTCGCTGAAAAGTGTCCATGATCCTATGTAAAGTTCTGTATTCATATTTTTGTCATACGTAAAATTCAGACTGAAAAAAATCACCAGAAACTTAAGCCCCCGATGTATGTTTTGAAATTAGAATTCATGAGCCCTTGGAAGAAATCTGTAAGGGTTGAGGTTTTTTTTGTTTTTGTTTCCTAAGCAACTTTATTATTGTGAACTTTTCCCACAGGACGGGCTTGGGAAAAGAATTGAGCACATTTGCAGATGTGCCAGAACTTTTTGGATCCCTAATATTTCCAGATTCCTCATGTTTAAGTTCTAAGAGTGATCACATGCAAATCTTCCTTTGACGAAATTAGCAAATCTGTGATGTAAAATCTGTGAGTAAATGCAAATATTGTATTGTGGTTGCAAAGAGGTCTTCACAAAGAGGTCTTCAGCTGTTCAGTGTTCTGAAGAACCACATCTACATCTAACCATAGGTGGGACATCTGATTTGGCTTGGGAACCAGGTATGCACAAGGTCACGAGCCTTAACCTTTTACTTTCTACTGTGGTCCCAATCTAGTGAATGCCTGGGGGTGACGTGTGCCTGGGGGAACTGCCATCTGCTTCGGTGGGCGATTTCCCCCAATGTAAATAGCATGGAAGACTGACTCCATGTTGGGACTGCAGCAGAGGGCAAAAAAATCAAGTCCTCTTCACTTCCAATGGCAGGGTCCCCATCCAGATTATCTGTCCCTGCACCACCAACTGAGTTTAAGAAGCCTTTTCATGTAATGTCTATATTTCGTGAATCGTGTCTCACCTGGTTTGGTCTTCTAGAAGTTCTAGCATTAGCTAAACCACAGCCTGCTCTTTTGAGGAAGGTGAACAACACGTTAAAAAACAATGTCAAAATGGGCTGAGCTTTGGATGTGTCTAATACACAATCTTTCAAAAATAGTATCTGAAGAACATATGCAAATAAATCAGATCTTGAAGAGTCAGCAATAGGCATTGTAATTACTTTCTTCTTTTTTTAAAAAATTCTCTCTCTATAAGCCAGGAAATTGGTACTGAGGACGCTTTCGATACTCCGCTGGGAGGGACGTAAAAGGAAGGATGAGCTCAATTTGTTAGAGGGGATGAAACAAAACTTTGCATGTAATCAGGATATCCCAAAATGCTCTGGGACTGGTTTAATAAAGTAATCTTGAGAAATATTAGCGTTGCATTGTTCTTCTTCATGTATGCCCGCCTTTTAGATGTTATTCTTCTCCTTTCAGCGCCAGACTTGGTGCCAATTCAAAGACCCCTCTGTATCTCTGTTTGCAAGGTCAAAGGTAGCTTTCTGGAAACTTTCCTCATTCAGCTATTTGAGGATAATATGAAGTGAAAAGAAAGATAGAAAATGTAGATTTGCAGGGAAATTGTAATTTTATTTTTTTGCCAAAATTATTCAGAGAAAGAGAAAACAATAATGGGTTGTATTCAAAGTCTCATTAGTGCAAGGACTTTCACTTTCTCAGTCAGCTGTTCCCTTCCTGTATCCCCCCTCCCTTGCACATCCCAAATCTACTACAGTGGTACCTCAGGGTAAGAACTTAATTCGTTCCGGAGGTCCGTTCTTAACCTGAAACTGTATTTAACCTGAGGTACCACTTTAGCTAATGGGGCCTCCCGCTGCTGCCGTGCCGCCAGAGCACGATTTCTGTTCTTATCCTGAAGCAAAGTTCTTAACCTGAGGTACTGTTTCTGGGTTAGGTGAGTCTGTAACCTGAAGCATATGTAACCTGAAGCGTATGTAACCCGAGGTACCACTGTATAAACATTTCCTTGTATTCCTGCTCGTGTTCCTCTTCTGTACTCTTTCCAGAACATGACTGATAACCCAAGAGTGTATTTTAAAAACACACAAATGAATAGAAAAACAGATTATAGAATTAACGAGAAAAGAGAATAACATTAAGGAAAGCTTTCTCATTAATGAGCATTGCAGACAGCTCTCAAATCCTTTATTTGAGAGTGAGAATTATGGTTTTAACTGTATTGTTTTCCCCTTTCTAGGTCAAGCAGGTGTTGATGAATGTGGAGGAGCAATTATGGTCTCTGCTGGTGGAGCAGCGAGTGCTTGAGCGATTTCTGTGCGGACAGCTGTGGAAAGAGCCAAACCTCTGCTTCCTTCCTCTTCTCGCTGAATTCTCCAGAGCCATTGTGTTCATTCTTTTTAATTAAAAAGCCTGCTCTGTTATCTTTGGCTAAACCGGCAGAAAAGAGAGAACTTTTTCATTCCTATTATTTTACTTCGGGCTCCCTCCCTTACTTTCGGTTTCCCTCAGTATGGCGGCTGATGAAGCGCAGAACTACCTTGATCCCGAAAGGTGCGTTGATCAAATCTCGACCACCCAATACAGGAACAAGTTCATCACGTAATGGGACCCTGCCGTGGCCACAATGCCCATCACTCCGGAGAACGCCGTGCTGTTTCTTCCCATCCTTTACCGGTGGCTCCAAAACCATCTGAAGGAGGACGTGGAGGAGCCAGAACACAGACTTTGCCACTCTGCCATTAAGAAGCTGAGGGAATACATCCAGCTCAACTTCCCAATAGAGGAGGCCAAACTGCAACATGGTACTTGTTTTGTGGATATGGAGATCTGCACACTATACCTGACCAAGGATCCAGGAAAGACAGAGGCGCTCGGCCTAAGTTTTGGGAACATCCCTGCTCTGGGGGACTATGGTGAAAAGAGGAGAGTGGGGAGGAAGAGGAAGGGGCATAAGGGTCCTGTGCTGGACGTCGGAAGCATCTGGGTCACCGACTTAAAGAAAAACAGCCCTGCGGGGAAATGTGGAAAGGTTCGCTTGCGAGATGAGATCCTTTCGCTGAATGGACAATTGATGGTCGGAGTCGATATCAGCGGTGCAAGGTAGGAGGTTTAAATAAACTCGGTTGGCATGCAAAATCATTGTGTTTAAACCATCTCTCTACCTAGGTAAAGGTAAAGGGACCCCTGACCATTAGGTCCAGTCGTGGCCGACTCTTGGGTTGCGACGCTCATCTCGCTTTACTGGCCGAGGGAGCCGGTGTACAGCTTCCGGGTCATGTGGCCAGCATGACTAAGCCGCTTCTGGCGAACCAGAGCAGCACACGGAAACGCCGTTTACCTTCCCGCCGGAGTGGTACCTATTTATCTACTTGCGCTTTGACGTGCTTTCGAACTGCTAGGTTGGCAGGAGCAGGGACCGAGCAACGGGAGCTCACCCCGTCATGGGGATTTGAACCGCCGACCTTCTGATCGGCGAGTCCTAGGCTCTGTGGTTTAACCCACAGTGCCACCCGCGTCCCTTTTCTCTACCTAGGTAGCGATCTTAAATGAGCCATTTTCCATCCATGCACTATCCCAGCGGTTCTCAACCTGTGGGTCCCCAGATGTTGTTGGACTGCAACTCCCATCATCCCTGAGCCTTGCTAGCTAGGGGTGATGGGAGTTGTAGTTCAACAACATCTGGGGACCCACAGGTTGAGGAAGGCTGCACTATCCCATGCTGATATAGTAGTGCATCTGGTATGTTTTGATCAACAAGGCAGAAACCGCAAATGTTCCACTTCCATCACCAGGAATCCAAAATGTGGGTTTCGTTAGCATAAACGGGGATACAGCTGGAAGTGCTTCCAAAGCCTGCTTGCAGATGTCTTGAGGAAAGAGAAAGAAGGAGTCATCATCGCCGCCACCACTCACCCCACTGGCTTGTAGTATTCATTGTTTTGGAGCTAGATGAACAATCAGTGCAGGCGTTGGGTGGGGAAAACATCAGGTGCAGTTTTGTGTGCTAATACTCCTTCAGGTCTCCGGTAGGAGTTGGGCCTTTGGCAAGGACAGAGTACTGAATCCTATTGGCTTTCCGCAGATTGCTGTGCTGTCTTAGTGTTGAGCCCAATAAGGACTGAGCAGGAATAGGAAACTTTTGATGCTTGCAAAGAGTCAAGGATGTGCTCACAAAACTATCAAGGTCCCCAAAGCAGCCGAGATGGTTTGGGGCCCTTTCAGGGATGTTCCCCCAGTGGCTCTAGCATCTTGGGGGTGGGGCTGGATATGGGAACATGCCTTGCCCCATTGCGCCAGGCCTGCATGCAATGGCCGGCAGGGCTGTCTTGAGGCTGCCCACAAATGCCACCGAATAATGCAAATATAGAAATGAATGCTGCGGAGGGTCTGGAGGAGTTGCGGGAAAACCTTATCAAAAGAGGAGGCAGATCTGAAGAGAAAAGAGCAGCCTGTGCGTGTCAAAGTACTTTAGGAATAAAGTCTTTTTTTCCTTTCTGTTAAAGAGCTTTGCATTCTCCTTATTTGATCTGACACTTCCCTCTGGGCTTAGAGCACGGACACCTGCTACTTGGACTTAATTTCATCTTCCTTCTTAACAGGTGTGGGTTGCAAGGGAATGTCACATCCAGTGCCCTGCTCCTCTTCAGTGCCCTTTACCTTTTAAAATAAAATAAAATAAAATAAAATAAAATAAAATAAAATAAAATAAAATAAAATAGTGCCCTCCTTTAAAGACAAGCTTCTGTGGGAACACAGCCCATTAAGTTCTGCATGCCATAGAAATAGACATACGCTGCTTAGATTTTTCTGTAGGAGGTTGCTGTCCTAACATATGTGGTGACTCAGTAATTTCTCTACCTTCTTTGCACAATCTCTGCGTAAGATCCTCTGAGGCACCTGTGTTAAATCAATAAATATATATTCATGTATACAGGCACCTCCCCACTTAACTCGGGGGTTAAGTTCCTAGGTACTGTGCATATATGTGAAATTGCATATTCAGTCATACCTTGGGTTACAGCCGCTTTTTGGGGGTTACTGACTGCCGAAACCCGGAAGTACTGGAGCGGGTTACTTCCGGGTTTCGGCGGTCGCACATGTGCAGAAGCTCTGAATTGTGCTTTGCGCATGCGCAGAAGCACCAAATTGCAACCCGCACGTGTGCAGACGCGCCGCTGTGGGCTGTGAATCTGCATCCCGGACCGATCACGTTCACAACCTGAGCATCCACTGTAGTTGGGAATGCCACCTCAAAAGCCATTAAACGTCCTCCTTTCTCAACTCCCAACTCTCAACAAGCTTCAAAGGCTTATGGGATTGCAGCTGCAAAGGCCCCTGGGATTGCTAGCTGTTTTCCTGCTCTTTTCTCACTATTTTTTGGCAGATTCCCCACTCATTTTGGGCCCTTTTTGCATCATTTTGCAGTTTAATTATTATATACCGTATTTTTCCGTCTATAAGACTCCCTCATGTGCAAAATACCCCCTATTTGGGGGGACTCAGATTTATGAAAACGGGAGGAGATGTATCCGTGTATAAGACGCCCCCTAATTTTTGACATTTTAAAGGGGAAAAACCCTAGTCTTGGAAAAATAACGGTAATTATTTACTGGTGCTACACGTCTATGTGACTGCATGCAAGTCGAATGCTCGTTAAGTGGGGAAATGCCTGCATCATCTACACTGACTGGCAGCAGATCTCCTGGCCACAGACTGATGTCCTGGGATTGTGCTATAAACTTCTACATTGTAGACACGGGGGGGGGGGGGAAGGAAGGTTGTATACAGTGATACCTCTGGTTACGTACTTAATTCGTTCCGGAGGTCCGTTCTTAACCTGAAACTGTTCTTAACCTGAAGCACCACTTTAGCTAATGGGCCCTCCTGCTGCTGCCGCACCGCCGGAGCACAATTTCCCGTTATCATCCTGAAGCAAAGTTCTTAACCCGAGGTACTATTTCTGGGTTAGCGGAGTCTGTAACCTGAAGCGTCTGTAACCTGAAGTGTATGTAACCCGAGGTACCACTGTACTTCCAATATGTTTGTGCAGGTTCCTCCCCTACCCAGTACATAGGAAACTGCCTTACAGCAGGCCAGACTATTTTTCCAGTACTGGCCACTCTTACTGGCAGCGTTCAAAATTCTCATTGTTCTAGGCGCGTTTTGCGACAGCGAATTTCATTAGCGCGAGCAGTTTCTGAGTTCTGGGCGCAGTACTGCACCTACGATTTCAGATTAAAACTGCAGAGTGGAAGGAAAGGAGGGCCTTTTTCTGCCTCCCCACTTCCAGCCACTCTCTGAAGACTGGAGAAGAGACCCTCTTGACAATATTGGGGGGGTGGGTGGGATGGGGAAGTATGGCTTTGTTTTGTTTTGTTTTTGCAGTCTTCAGATGAGGACCAGACCATGAGAAAAATGAACGTAAGATTTTAGCTGCAGTTCATTCATTTTCAGCTTTGTATTCTTGCTATAAGAGTGTGCCTAGACACTCAGTTGTGATGCCCATAACCTAGGCCCATAATGCTCCTAGCTTTCATATCTCAGTTTCTAACACTGGCAGCTGTTCTCCCTAGTCCCAGGGAGAGGGCTTTCTCATCAACTGCTCCCTGATCCTTTTAACTGGAGATAGCAAGGATTGAACTCAAGACCTTACATGTGCAAAGGATGTGCTGTCCTAGTGAGTTGTGTCTCCTCCTCTTATTATTTTAAAATGACCCCCTGCACCCACAACACAGTAGACTGTTTATGCCAGTGGTTCTCAAACTTTTTCCCCTCTGGGCCACACTTTGAAAATAAAAATTTGCTTGCACCACACCATTTTTTTTATTCATAAGAAATACATTGGGAAACAAAACAAAAAACAACTCCCAGCAGTGTTTGATTTATAGCACAAAACACAAGTACTTTATAATATGCTCACGGGACACCCAGAAAGTATAAAGCAATACATAAGAACATGAATCATTCCCAAAACACAATTATAAATGAGTCTTCTCCAGCGCTTTGTCTGAATGGCGATTCTGGATCACAAAAGGATTGACCTTGATGCGCTTGCTGTCGTTATAAGAAGATACCTATCAACCTTCGGCAAATAAAAACAAATTATTTTGATACCGTACTACACTGAAATGTTTAAATGTTTCTTTGAATGTCCTTAAATCTTCTTGCTACTCCAGTGTGGCATAATAATAATAATAATAATAATAATAATAATAATAATAATATTTATACCCCGCCCATCTGAGTTTCCCCAGCCACTCTGTGCGGCTTCCAATCAAGTGTTAAAAAGAACACAGCATTAAATATTAAAAACTTCCCTAAACAGGGCTGCCTTCAGATGTCTTTTAAAGAGAAGATAGCTGCTTATTTCCTTCACATCTGAAGGGAGGGTGTTCCACAGGGCAGGCGCTACTACCGAGAAGGCCCTCTGTCTGGTTCCCTGTAACCTCACTTCTCGCTATGAGGGAACGGCCAGAAGGCCCTCGGTGCTGGATCTCAGTGTCCGGGCTGAACAATGGGGGTGGAGACCCTCCTTCAGGTATACTGGACCGAGGCCATTTAGGGCTTTAAAGGTCAGCACCAACACTTTGAATTGTGCTCGGAAACGTACTGGGAGCCAATGTACCGGTGTTATGTGGTCTCAGCGGCCACTCCCAGTCCCCAGTCTAGCTGCCGCATTCTGGATTAATTGCAGTTTCCGGGTCACCTTCAAAGGCATGCCGCACCTTTGTGAACCACTGTTTTACGCACATGTGTAACTTGAGACAAGAGGCCACACTGTTGTACTTTCTTCAGATGCTTAAAAAAAACCTGGAATGAGGATGCAGTGATGCTCAATACTGGAGACACGCAACAGTAGCTAGCCAGGGCATCACACCCATACCTTGCTTGTTAGAGGCATTTGACTTGGACACTTGCAAAAACAATGCAGGACTCTTCTGATATTCTTAATTCAACAGAGAATTTATGGTTAGCCATGGAATTTCAGTGCGCAAGCCAAAGAGGTAGACTAAAGCAAATAAATAAACCTGTCATATACTCCGTGCGCCATAATTCTTTATGAAATATTTGCACCAAAAACACACGGAAAAGGTGGATTTATATATTTCGGTTTGCCAGGATTTCTAACTGAGCGCCCTTGTTTTCTTCTTTCAAAAACAGGAAAAGCAGCTAATTCCATTTCTAAAGCTTATTCCAAGAAATGTCATGTGTTGGATGTGTGGCACATTTTTGCTGGGAGACCATGATTCCTTTTGAAGCTTTCTGAGTGGCGAAGAATTAAAACTAGGGTCCCCAGTGAATGGAATGTCTGAAATACTCTGCAAATAGAAGTGTGCAATAGAAAAGGGAAAGGATCCACCCCAAAGTCACACTGTTGCTGTCCCTGCCCCATAGCCAGTATAGCCCCATAATTTCTCCTTGTTAACTGGAAATGTCAACATGAGTTCAGTAAGCTATTCCACACTACACACCAGTTTGAAGCCCATAGATAGTATAGTATAGGGTCAGTGTCATTCAGGGATGCAACAAAAAATGCAGGGTAGACCGAGTGCTTTTCAAACTCAGAACACCCACTGCAATGCAGGAATCTCAACTAATAAAAGAGTTTCCACCATGAGAAGGTAAGTCATGGCAATGGCAGTGTTAAGTTGTGGGTGAACATATCAGACGACACAGCGATTCTTCAAACAGCTCTTGTTTATTCACAGGCCAGAACAGAACTGAACTGAAGGGTTCAGCCAGCCTGCTTATATAGAGCTCCACTGCAATGCCACAGTAGCAACTTTCTGTAACTAGCCAATCACTGAACGTCACTTTCAATCCCCTATTTGCATATGTGGGCCTGAGTGAAAACTATCTACAGTATCCCCCTGCTGGCCCAGGGTGAGAACTTCAGTACATAACAGGCAGGTTGCTTGTTACTGTCAATCCAGCCCCACTCCTCTGCAATGTGCAATCACTGGGAAACATTAGGCGTTTTGTAGGGTGGAGCATCAGTTTGCAATGACTGGTGGTGAGGTCCAAGAGTCCTGGGCAACATTCGTACACAAACACAGCATGATCTACAATCTAATTCACAGGTTTTTTCCAGGAGAGAGAGGTAATTCTTGAGACAAGTTGGTGTGGGCAAAGTTCCCAAATGGCTGGAATCTTAAAAACCTCTGACCAAACAAACAAAGGTCTGAACTACAGTTGAAATAAATGTTACATAAATTTTGTAATCTGTCATGTTTTTGCAAATCAGAGAAGTGGAGTGAGGGCTTTTCTTCCTGAACTGGTTTCTGCATTTCTTAGCCTATTGGATTCTTTCAGATGATCGGTGTCAAAATAAGTGACATTTTTGCCCCTTTTGAGGCAGAGAAATAGGTTTGTGGCTACACAAACATTACCAAAACTTCGCACACTATGCAAATAATGCTTCCTTGCACCCTAACTGAGAATTTTAGGTCCACTCACTTCCGAATATAAATCTTTCCACGTACTTGGGAACCCCTCTTCATTTAACTTCTTAGTTTTCCAGATGCTAGGAAGTTACAGGAAGATAACTAGCATGCCTTATTTAAATGCATTGAACTGGCTCGGCAAATTTGTGTATGCTAGAGACTTGCAATGTGGTGATTGAAGCCGTATGTGGTGAATACTCCTAAGCATTGCCAGCTGGGTAACATAGGAAACTGCCTTATACTGAGTTGGACTGTTGGTCCATCTAGGACAGTGTTGCGTACACTGACTTGCAGCAGCTGTTGATGCTAAATTTATATTAAGTGAATAGCAGAAAGCATGGTAGGGACGTGGGTGGCGCTGTGGGTTAAACCACAGTGCCTAGGGCTTGCTGATCAGAAGGTCAGTGTTTCAAATCCGCGCAACGGGGTGAGCGCCCATTGCTCGGTCCTTGCTCCTGCCAACCTAGCAGTTCAAAAGCACGTCAAAGTGCAAGTAGATAAATAGGTACCGCTTCAGCAGGAAGGTAAACGGTGTTTCCGTGCGCTGCCCTGGTTCACCAGAAGCGGCTTAGTCATGCTGGCCACATGACCCAGAAGCTGTATGCCGGCTCCCTCGGCCAGTAAAGCGAGATGAGCTCCGCAACCCCAGTGTCATCTGCGACTGGACCTAATGGTCAGGGGACCCTTTACCCTTTTAGAAAGCATGGTTCCAGGGAATGTTTACTATTATGGCAGCAAAGGCATTTGATGGTTGAATTACGCATAAAAAAGGCTAGATGTGCTCTTTCTAATGTTGTGCCTCCAGGAAGAATCTTCAAAAGCTGATTTCTGCGTCCTACACTAGAGCTTCACTCATAACTTAAAACGTGAATATCAAGCCTGAATTTATATATGATCTGAAGAGAAACCAGGGTATCTGATCAGAGTTTCTGATGTGTGGTGTGGGGAGCAGATCTTGGCTTTTTGCATGCAGATTTCAGGATGAATGAACTGTCGTATTCCCCTACACACATAGGCACACACACTTCGTCTCAGCAGTATTTGCGGCAGTCTGATTTTAATACGCTGGCAGTCTCTGTGACCATATCTCCCTCTAGTGGCGTCCCTTAAAGATTCATTGTGCAGATTCTATGGCTAAAAAGGCATAAGGCACAGACTTCAACGCTGCAATTTGGTCTGGTCTGGTAACTTCATATTTTGTCTGCAGGAAAATGAGATAGGGTTGGGTATCCATTGCTGCAGATGCGCTGAGAATATGGCAAATGATGTTTTATGTTCAGTCCCTTTTTTGCCATCTTTTTTGCTTGTTTTGAAATGTTTGCTTAATAGGGAGAAGTTGCAAGACTTTGACATTTTGTCATTGTTTGGCTACAGACAACAGTTTCAGGTACTGTAGTCCTGGAGCTAGGATCTAGGGTGATCACGTTAAGACTGAAGACTAATGAGGAGGCAGGAACAATGATAATTTTATATCTCCAGGGCTGCATACACACTAGACCTATAAAGCACAACAACAACAACAACAACAACAACAACACCCCCAACAAAATATGGGAGCTGTAGTTTACCCCTACAGTTCCCAGCTCCTTAGCAAACTATAGTTCACATGATTCTTTGGGTGGGGGAGTCTTGCATTGAATGTCTGGTGCGTAACTCAGTCTAGAAATGGTTTTTTTATTATTATACAGTGGTACCTCGGGTTAAGAACTTGATTTGTTTTGGAGGTCCATTCTTAACCTGAAACAGTTCTTAACCTGAAGCACCACTTTAGCTAATGGGGCCTCCCGCTGCCACCGTGCCACCGCACGATTTCTGTTCTCATCCTGAAGCAAAGTTCGTAACCGGAGGTACTATTTCTGGGTTAGCAGAATCTGTAACCTGAAGCATCTGTAACCCGAGGTACCACTGTACTTTGCTTTTAGGAATAATAGTTGTTTTTAGAACTTGCATTATTATTGCTTTCTGTATTTTGTCTCATTTTTATGTTCATGTACACCACTTTGCTTCATAGCCTGAAGCAATCAATGCACAAACTTGGAAAATTTATAATAAAGGAACACACAAAGAGGCAGGTCAGAACTGAAGAGAAACCAAAGGATACAGGGACATATGGCAGAACTCAGGAAGGCCTTATTTTTGGCCAAATAAGCCTTAAGAGGAACAGGAAGCCACCGTCTAGTCCTTCCTGTCCAGAAGGTCCTAATAGTCACCTTGGATGGGCAGAGTCATTCCAAGACCGGAGTGGTCATGCAACATGCCGTTCACAAATCGAATGTCTCCCAACTTGAGACTTGGTAGCTCCTGACGTGATTTTGCCACCATGATCTGAAACACTGTGCGCGCTTTGATGCCCATGTGGCCAGTAGCAGTGTTGTGGGCCTACGCTCCTCACCTGATATCCGCATGGCTGAGTTGCTGCTGCATCCTGGAACAGAGATGGGGAGAAGCAAGAAGTAAATACAGTCATACCTTGGAAGTCGAATGCCTTGTGAGTCCAATGTTTTGGTTCCCGAATGACGCAAACCCAGAAGTGAGTGTTCCGGTTTGTGAATGTTCTTTGGAACCCGAACGTCTGATGTGGCTTCTGTGGCTTTTGATTGGCTGCAGGAGCTTCCTGCAGCCAATCGGAAGCCGTGCCTTGGTTTCCAAACGTTTTGGAAGTCGAGCAGACTTCCAGAACGGGTTCTGTTCAACTTCTGAGGTACGACTGTACACCAGTAGGCATGCGAGCTACAAATATATTTCCTTTCCCTTTAGCTGAAGGGAACTGTTCCATGCACACATCCTCCTGAACTGAAATGAGTTTGGATGAGATTGTGGGTGAGTGTACCGTATTTTTTGCTGTATGTGTGCGTCTTATGGAGCAAATGCAGGTTGCGCAGCTATCCCAGAAGCCAGAACAGCAAGAGGGATTGCTGCTTTCACTGCTCAGTGATCCCTCTTGCTGTTCTGGCTTCTGAGATTCAGAACATTTTTTTCTTGTTTTCATCCTCCAAAAACTAGATGCGTCTTGTGGTCTGGTGCGTCTTATAGAGCGAAAAATACTGTACTTGTTTTTTTGTTTTGCATCCCTGGGAAATGAGTCTGAGAAGGATGACTCCAGATTAAGTTTACAACAGCATTTCTGGGTGGTGCAAATGATAGCCTGTGTACGTGTGACTTTTCATGTATGCACGACATTACCCCTAATGAAGAGCCATCCTTTAGTTTCTTGCTTGATTTGTTTCCCCTCAAACCAGCTTCCATCTGATTCGAAAAGGTAAGCCACAGCCACTTCACCGTTAAGCTGAGGTGTGTCCATTTGAGACAGTTTCTTGCACATGTGCAGATGACCGCTTCATGAATAGGTGTTTGGGCGTGGTCGCAGGGATGGAGAAACCAAGCAAATAAATGGACTTTGGGTGAAGACTTCCCTGCGCTCTTTCTGGCATGACCGTGTGTTTTAAGCTGCTAATGTGTATATAACTGCAGAATTGCTGCCCAGGTGTTTCTGGTGGAGGGCCAAAGGTTTATGATATGTTAAATGCATGGAAGCATTCCAGGTTTTGTTCTTGCTTTAAAAAGAGCAGCCTGTGGGGGCAGGAGGATAGCAGAATTGAGTCTGTTATATGAGAGGAGGGGCAGGGTTCACCCTTTTCCTCCGTGTGGTGATTTGTGGTTCGAGTTAAAATCTTCCCCTGAGAGTTGCTATTTCCCCAGGAGAGAAGTTGTCACTGATGCCAATAGAGGTTTCAGAGGTGAAAGGTTCCAATCCTGAATAGGCTTTCTTGCTGCTGCATTGTAGAGTTCTTCTGTACTTTTAAAAGTAGTGAAAACATATGTGGGAGAAATTCAACATAGCACTGTGACAGTCAGTCCATCAGTGCAAGTACAGTGGTACCTCGGTTTTCGAACATCTCCGTTGACAAACATTTTGGTTTTTGAATGCCGTAAACCCAGAAGTAAATGCTTTGATTTTCGAACACGCCTCAGAAGTCGAACATGCCGCGTGGCTTCTTCTGAGTGCAAGATCCTGAGGCCTAGCTGTCGGCTGTTGAGTTTTCGGTTTTCAAACGTTTCAGAACCTGAATGGTCTACCGGAACAGATTACGTTTGAAAACTGAGGTACCACTGTATTTCAGCCAGATAAAACAATCTCTCCTCCTGCTATACACTGTTCTTTGGGTTACCCTCAGAGCTGATTTCAGGGGGTACACAGGGGAGTGCTTTTGGGCTAACAGAAGACCTTGTGTGGTCTTCCATTACTTGAATCCCACACTTTGTATTTAACTCATTTACCAGTTTATCCCAGATTCCCACCCAGCTTGGTTCATATTCTTTTTAATGTTTCAGTTCAGTTGTGTCCTTTTGAATAAAGAAGTGAGCGGAGGCAAGAGAGAGTGGGTAAATGCCCTATCAACAAGGAACAAATTTGCACCCTGGACCTTATTTACCATTGCCCTGATCCAACAGGAAGAAATGTGCATGTGAACAGTGTGTGTGTAATTCCCCAGGCAGAGATCCCCAGTCCAGGAACTACATCAGCCATCAATCGCACAGTCCATCTGTTTGGAAGTGTGATGGAATCCAGCCCTTTGATCCTCTGTCCAACTTCCAGAATAGATGGCTGGTGGTGCTTTTGAGATAACCTGCTTTGGGCTCTGGACAGGCCCTGGCTCCAGAACTGGGACTTCCAGCTTTTGGGGACGATGACACACACCTGCAGACCCCTTTGCACACGTCTCCTCTTGCTCAAGTGGAGTGTTGAGTGTTAAGGAAATAAGCATGAGGTATCGGAAAGCAGGAAGCTCTGAATCATAAATTCTTCATTCAGATAGAACTGGCTAATGCAGTTACAGGTCCGTGGAATTCAATCACTTGCTACTTATGCTGTGGAGAAAGAGACAATAAAACTGATTTATATTGATGCCAAAGCACGCAGGTATTTAGAGGGCGAGATCTTCAGAATCAACGAGGGTTTTTTCTAATGCAAAATGCACCCTGTGTGTTAAATAAAGATGTGTAGAAAACTGGATCCTGCTGCTGTTTTAAATTGGCATCGTTCACTGCACAATTCCTAAGAGGCATGGCTGTGGGCAGCTCAGAGATGTGAAGCGAGTGGTGCAGCAAAAAAGAAACTGCTAGCACATTTGCTAAGCAGGGTCCGGTATGGTTTCGAATTGGATGGGGGACTGCGCATTGAGATTCCTGCATTTCAGGGGGTTGGACTAGATGACCCTGGGACCCCTTCCAATTCTGGGATTCTATTATTCATGTCCAATTCTCCCCCTGGTGTGGATAGCCACTGTTTGCTCACAAAGCAGACCAGGACAATGATGGTTGAGAATTGGGAGGGATAATGAGGGTCATCTAGTTCACCCCCCCTGCAATGCAGGAATCTCAACCAAAGCATCCATGACAGATGGCCAGCCAACCTCTGCTTAAAAACCTCCAAGGGAGTTCACAACCTCCTGAGGCAGTCCGTTCCACTGTCGAACAGCTCTTACTTTCAAACAGTTCGTCCTGATGTTTAGTTGGAATCACCCTCCTTGTAACTTGAATCCATCAGTTCAGGCCCTAGCCACCACCAGGCAAAAACAAGCTTGCTCCATCTTTCCTGTGACAACCCTTTAGATATTTCAGAATGGCTATATTATCTCTTCTCAGTCTCCTCTTATCAAGGCTAAACATACCCAGCTCTCTCAAGTGTTCCTCATAAGGCTTGGTTTCCAGGCCCTTGATCATCTTGGTTGCCCTCCTCTGCACACGTTCCAGCTTGCCAACAGCCCAGAACTGGACACAGTATTCCAGAGAGTCTGTGGCTCTCTGGACTCCAACCCGCATTATCCCCAGCCGCTATGGCCAAGGGTTCAGAATGATGGGAATTGTAGTCCTGCAACATCTGGAAGAACATGGGTTTTCTCCATCCCTGTCTTGGGAGGCCCAGTCTAGCTTGCTTAACTGACAGCATTCAGGGCGCCTTGCTCTGTCGACCCAAGCCTGACGGGCTAGTTGATAACTCAGGACTTTGATGGCGCAGCATGCAAGGTGCTTCATTTAATGAAGAAAACTGTGTATACAATCTCTTGGTGAACTTTTGACCTCTTTGCCCTTTTTGCAGTAGATCCTTATACAGTGGTACCTCGGGTTAAGTACTTAATTCGCCCCAGAGGTCCGTACTTCGGCTGGGGAGGGCGGGATATAAATAAAATTTATTATTTATTATTATTACTTAACCTGAAACTGTTCTAACCTGAAGCACCACTTTAGCTAATGGGGCCTCCTGTTGCTGCTGCGCCGCCAGAGCACGATTTCTGTTCTCATCCTGAAGCAAAGTTCTTAACCTGAAGCACTATTTCTGGGTTAGCGGAGTCTGTAACCTGAAGCGTATGTAACCCGAGGTACCACTGTACTGCATTATAAGGGTTTTCAAAGCTCCCATCACTTTTGAAAGTGGTTTGCCATGTGGAATTATGATCAGCAGAGGCTGCTATTCAAGAAACTCAAATCCAAAGCAGCCTCGGATGTGTAGAACTAGCTGTGTGGTTTTTTGTGGGGGTTTGTTTTTTTCATGCTGGCTCCCTAAAGCAAATTAAATTTCATTTTTAAAAGCCTGCCATATTTAGTGGCTCTAGATAGGAGAGACATATAAATAAAAGTAGGTTTGCAAATTATCTACTCACTGGAGTAGCTGGGAATGTACTTTTCCACAGTGCTAAGAAGTTCCCCTTTGGCCCTGATCTGTGTCTCATTTTATGCTTCTTGCGCATACATTGTGAAATGAACCCCCTTGCACATTTGTTGCTCCAGCCAATGTACATATCACATTTGGCTTCAAGATACTGTACTTTATGTCTGCTGTCATTTCAGGCTTCCAAGCCAAGTGATGCTGGAGCCGCCAGTTTTCTGTTTTGAAAGAGAGGCTTCCAAACAAAAGATGCTCACGATATTTATAAAACTTCTGCCCACGCCGGTTTATTCTGCAGAGCCCAAGTGGCTGAGAAGCCCAGAGCTTAAACTCTCTGCCGCACTTTCTTCTCATGAAAAAATAAGCACGGCGACAAAGGAAAATGTATTAGCGCGGATGAAATGTTATCCTATTTGGTTATATTTTTATATTTTGTTTAAGCATCTATTCTGGAGTGTCGTTCTGCGCAAGTTTCAAAGAGGCCCTTTTGTAAAGCTGTGGAACTAAGAATGAAAAAGGGTCTGGACAGCAAGATAAACGAACACAATGAGAAGGCTTTGGGCTGGAATATGTGCAACAGCAGCACCATGTGAAAACTTTTATGGGTGAATTGGCTCAGTTGTAACCCAACATAAAGCCCTAAATGGCCTCGGTCCAGTATACCTGAAGGAGCATCTCCACCTCCATCATTCTGCTCGGACACTGAGGTCCAGCGCTGAAGGCCTTCTGGCAGTTCCCTCGCTGCGAGAAGCCAAGTTACATGGAACCAGGCAGAGGGCCTTCTCGGTAGTGGCACCCGCCCTGTGGAATGCCCTCCCACCAGATGTCAAAGAGAAAAATAACTACCAAACTTCTAGAAGACATCTGAAGGCAGCCCTCTTTAGGGAAGCTTTTAATGTTTAATAGGTTATTGTATTTTAGTGTTTTGTTGGAAGCCGCCCAGAGGGGCTGGGGAAACCCAGCCAGATGGGCGGGGTATAAATAATAAATTATTATTATTATTATTATTATTATTATTATTATTATTATTACACAGAGAACTTCCTATCAACTTTCGGGGGCCCCCCAGCCACCTCAGATATTTTATTGGGGGGGGGTCGAAGGGACCTCGGCCCCTAGGAGTTGACTCCTATGTATGAATAAGTCCACAGTGCTTCCTGTCATGTGGAGAAGGTATTTGGCTATTCCACCTGCAGCAAAAATCAGAAAAGCAATGACTGGTCAGTGCTATCATCTGGTAGTGCCTAACACACTGACTCCATGAAAATAAACCCCAACTGTGTATCTTTTTTATTACTTTAGCAGAATTACGTGAGCCTGGTCTACAGCCTTGGACCCAAGAACCTAGTTTTGTGTCACTGCCTGTGAAAAAGGGAAAGGGCAGGTTCCCGTTGAAGACGGCAGTGAAGTTGGAAAGGGTGAAGAAAGGTCTTTGGGGGGTGGGGGTGGGGAGTTAATGGAGACGCCATCTGTGCTCGCAGCATTAAATTCGACGTCTGAAAGAATGCCCAGACTCCTGACTGGAGAAAGTGATCAAGGGAAAATCCAGGAAGAAAATCCTCATCTATGATTTAAGCCTGGATTCTTGAAACATTAATAAGTGGCAGGCTTATGGCACGTTTTGGACATGTGTTTGCTGGTGCATGAAAATGCAGTGGAAATTGCCTGGATGAGATAGTAAAGCAATCGGCTTCGTATAGCTCTATGACTAAAAAAAGGTAAAAGTTAAAGGACCGCTGGACGGTTAAGTCCAGTCATAGGCGACTATGGGGTTGTGGTGCTCATCTCGCTTTCAGACCGAGGGAGCTGGCGTTTGTCCACAGACAGCTTTCTGGGTCATGTGACCAGCAGGACTAAACCACTTCTGACTCAATGGAACACCGTGGTGGAAACCAGAGCGCACGGAAATGCCGTTTACCTTCCTGCCACAACAGTACCTATTTATCTACTTGCACTGGCGTGCTTTCAAACTGATAGGTTGGCAGGAGCTGGGACAGAGCAAGGGGAACTCACCCTGTCATGGGGATTTGAACCGCGACCTTCTGATCAGGAAGTCCAAGAGGCTCAGTGGTTTTGACCATGGCACCACCTGCATCCCTACATCTATAGGTATATGAAGTAGGTTGCTTTTCTATCCCATCTGTACTCCCAACATTGACATTGCTGCAGCTCACCTGGGTAGGTCAGCTAGGGTGGGCCAAGGTGGCAGCAAGGTTGGTGGAACCAATTTGGTTCTCTTGCCAGTGTGACTGCTGCACAGCTCTGATTCTGCCCATGCCCTGCCCAGTCCAGGTGGTTGTAGGGATGTTGATGTTGGGGAGGACGTGCTCTCTCTCTCACTACACCAGCCACTACTGATCTGTAGGGCATACCTGTGTTTATAGTGAGGGTATCCCTGCAGCATCCCTGATGTGACTTACCTGTGATTAGTGATGGGGAAATTTCCCTCTGCTTGAATTCAGAAACGAGTGGCTTTATATTCAAAGATGAAGGAGACCCATTTGCAACTGCCTGGTGCACGTTCAGTAACTAAGAAGCTGGAGACATCAAGGTACCGTCATCAGAACAACACAGAAATGCTAGACGTTTTCTGCCATGTACGCGGCACTTTGCATTTGTAATGTAAGCAAAACATTTTCTCACATGTCGTTTTACCACCAATGACCAGAAGCCTACTTGGGCTACCATTAGGGAAAGTAAGCTCATGTGCTTGCCAGATTTGCTCAAATTAAAGCAAATTTTAGTGTTTTGAAATCTAAGGCAGAGAGTAGTATGTTTGTGTGCTCTGAGGAGGTTCATAAATTGCTGCTTTTATTTTTGTGAAGAGAAAGGAAACACAACCTTTTGATAACACTGTCCCCTCTGGTTATACGTGCTTCTTGTGTTACTCTGAACATTAAACAGAACCAGAGTTAAAAATAGTTTTTGTGCTGAAATCTCTCAGGATTATACATGTCCTTAGGTTATTTTCTGTAACGATAACCTTTGTACCAGACAAGGGAAGAAAACATTCAACGTACTGCCTTTGGCCGAACAAAACAGTTGCACACATAATATCGGGGACAAATTGAGCATTGAAGAAACACTTTCTTCACTTTGGAAGCAAATGAGTATTTTATGTAGCAAGAAAGAAGAAGAAAGCAAGAGCTGCTTATTTTGAGGTAATGTTTATTGGGGTTGTGTGTGTAAACCTGTTTGGCTGAGTAATGGTTGGTGTCCATTCTATATGGCTTGGATTCCATCCCATATGGTGTCCATTCCACTTTATACAACATGGGAGACAGAACCATAGAATTGTGGAGTTGGAAGGTACCCCGAGGTTCATCTAGTCCAACCCCCTGCAATGCAGGAAGCATGGCCAGCATGGCCAATGGTTAGGGGTGATGGCGGAGATGTAGCCCAACAACATCTGGAGATCAACAGTTTTTCCATCCCTGGGCTAAAGGTTCCCTAATGCGTGTGCACATCTTCTGCATTCAAAATGTGTCTTTCATGGTCAGACACTAACAAATGCACCGCAGGCATATACATGCTGATACAGTGCGTGGGAATCGGCCCTCAATATTAACACAGGGCAATTACGTATAAACAGAAGTCTGGGTTTTACTGAGTTGTTTTCAAGTGATGCAAACATCTGTGCAGAGAAACTTCAGATGTGCCCATTGAATGACTCCTGTTTACCGCCTCTGAATGAAAATGTCACGAGAATTCCATTACTGATCATGCCAAGGATCCAAGTAGACTGGCGGTTTTTTTCTCCTATGGTCAGCGAGAGGCCCCTGGAATCTCATCAGGAGACATGAATAGCCATCCCCTGTTGCTTGTCTCCAGCACCTGGTATTCAGAGGGCTGCTGTCCCCGTTAGCTAGTAAACTAATATTTCCTCCACAAATTTGTCCTTAAAAAAAAAAAGTCATTTAAATAGCGGCCATCGCCACTTCTAAGGGTAATGAATCCCGTTAGATAATAAATAAGGACTTTCTTTTTCTGTACATCTGCACTGACTATAAATAAGTTTCATTGGGTGACCCTGAAGTCTTCTCTTAGAATGCTCAGTGCCCTGCCCAAAGCAGGCCTGTACCATATATGTTCATCCATGTTATTTATAATACGTGGCCATTTTATTTTTATTTAAAGGGTTTATAACCCACTTATAAAAGGACCTTTGGGAGTCATCCAGCTCAAGGCTGGATCGGCATTGCAGGGTGCAGCTACATCATCATCCCTGACAAATGGTTGTCCAGATATTTATCTCCAGCAAAGGAGAGTCCACTGCCTCTTGAGGCAGGAGGTACCACTGTCAGAAAGCTCTTACCATTAGGAGCTTTTGCTGAAATCTGTTTCCCAGTAGTCTCTGCCTATTGTCTCTATTCCCACCCTCTGGGCCAACAGAGAGCAAGTTTGGTCCATCTTCTGCGTGAGGGCCTTTCAGATATTTGAAGACAGCTATCATGCCTCACCTTAATTTTCTTTTCCCAGGCTAAACAGGTCCTCACAGGACTTAGGCCACTTCCTCACCTTGCATTTAAAGCTCTTTTAAACCATTTCAACATTCATGGAGAAACCTGGGAACTGTAGTTTGTTAAGGGTGTTGAGAGTTGTTAGGAAACCACTATTCCCTTCTCAGAGCTATGGTTCTCAGAACGGGAACCATGGAAATAGACCAGCTGAGTACATGAACTTTATTCCCAACACATTTCAAATATAACTTCTCCTCAAGGTATTCAAACTTTGTAAATAAGCATATTGGGAATCAAGTCAACTCGGGTCTTCTTGGACACTTGTTACATTTGTCTGGTCCCTCTTTTTCTGTGCTGAGCATTGTGCTCGTTCGTGTCCATTTCCTGGGTGCCATTTGAAACTCTGCTTGATTCTTCCGGCAATATTTTTTCACAGTAGATGCCTGAACTGTCTGAGTTTATGATACTTGACAGACGCAGCAGATTAGCATAGCCAGGAGTGGGAAGGCGGAATGTTTTTATGAAGCTGCAAGAAAAGTCTTTTACCAGAGTGACCTTTCGTGCTCTAACATCTCTTTCTTCCCCATCCTGCTACAACCCATTTTGTTCAGTGTAAAAACAACCACACACACACTCCTTCCAATTGGTCCCTCCCTGATCCATCCTCCTCCTCTTCAGCTCCTGTAGCATCACCGCCAGAAGCCCAGGTGGGCAAGTTCAAAGGAACAGCACAAAAGAAGAAGAAGAAGAAGAAGAAGAAGAAGAAGAAGAAGAAGAAGAAGAAGAAGAGTTTGGATTTGATATCCCGCCTTTCACTCCCCTTCAGGAGTCTCAAAGCGGCTAACATTCTCCTTTCCCTTCCTCCCCCACAACAAACACTCTGTGAGGTGAGTGGGGCTGAGAGACTTCAGAGAAGTGTGACTAGCCCAAGGTCACCCAGCAGCTGCTTGTGGAAGAGCGGAGACGCGAACCTGGTTCCCCAGATTACGAGACTACCGCTCTTAACCACTACACCACCCTGGCGTGGAAACAATCCACGCAGATGCCGGCGGGATGGAGGTTTTATCAAGAGTGTTACCATACAATCTTATCATATTCTTTCTCAGAAGCCTCACCAAATTCAGTGACACTTATTCCTAATTACTCCCTAGGATTGCAAGTTTAAGTCATCTTACAGGCTCCTGTGTGCTGTACCTGAACAATCCCGAGCTGTAAAACTGATGGGGTTCTTTATTTATTTAGATGGTTTAAATACCACCCTTCCCACAGGCCACAGGGGGTGGTTTACAAATAAAAACATGTAAATAAGAATATGTAAAATCCATTAAGAGATACAGTCCATTGTAAACTCACAACAATAGATCGTTGAATGACAATAACAGCAGCAGCAGCAGCTGGGTCTCTTCTCCTCCAGATGCCCTCTGAAAAGGATGTATCTTGGCCAACCACCTGGAGCTATAGAGATGAGGCCAGGTGGACCTCAGCAGGGAGAGATTTCCACATGCAAGGAGCCACCACTGCAAAAGCCCTTTCCCAAGCCTGCCTATCATGTACCTCAGCCTGCTTAGGACCACTGCAGATAAAACCCCCAAATCTAAAGCCCAACTTCCTAAATCAAATAGGCGTAAAGTAGATTTGAACCTGCTTTATGTGGAGTCTGATGGTTAGCTCAGCATGTCTCTGAATACCAGTTACCAGGGGTCACAGGTGAGTTGGGTGCTGTCACGCTTTTGGGCTTCTCATAGGCATCTTTTTGGCCACTGTGAGAGCAGGATGATGGACCAGATGTGCCCTTGGCCTGATCCATCTAAAAGGCTCTCCTTATGTCCTTATGCCAGTCAGTGTAAAACCAGGGTTTCCCAAACTTGGGTTGTGGCTTCATCTGTTTTTGGACTACAGTTCCCATCATCCCTGACCACTGGTCCTGCTAGCTGGGCGTGATGGGAGTTGTAGTCCAACAGCAGCTGGAGACTGAAATTTGGGAAACCCTGGTGGTAGACAATACTGATTTAGATGCATTCATGGTATAGGGTATCCACATGAGTTCCAGTATTATAACTACAGCAGCTGCTGACCTCTCTGTGTGATTTCAGGCAGGGGTCTTTTCCAGCCCTGGTGCTTGAGACTGCTTTTAAGGCAAGATCCGTCTGATTGAACTTGCTGCAAGATGGAGCTGTAGTTTCTTCCCATCGGAGCACATGGGTCACATACTTTTGTGTAGTGAGGTCCAGATAAACGGAAGTGTTACTGTGTGTCTGTTTCTCTTCAGCCTTTTATTGGCATTAGATCTTTCAAAGAATGCACACACAACAATGCATTATTTACGTTGCACTGTGGGAATGTTTTGTACATCACGTCCCCCCCCCCCTCCATCCCCTCCATGACACATTCCAGTTCTGAAGCTTATTTATATTTTCCTTGAATTAACGTTTTCTGTTTCGTATGGCTATCGAGGGATTGCTCTAAATGGGAAATGAAATGCGGCGCTCTGTCAGGCCTGATGCAAGCGAGCAGGTTTCTTGTGCTCCATTTCCATGTTTAAATAATGATGGGCTGAGAGCATACCATATCTCCATGTGTCAAGAGAGTTGCGTGATCAGCTGAAGAGCCGATATGAATCCCACCCCCATTAATTCTCCTGAAAATTGTTCGCTACAAATCTGGATATCGAAAATTTGAAATTTAACACCAATCTTTTCAATCCCATGATATTTGAAGTCTGTGTTGGTTATCACATAGTAATTAATTAGTTCTATTTGGCCGTATTTAATAGCTGACACACAATACAATTTGGTATCTGATAGCTAGCAAGCTATGATATTTTTTAGTAATTTTTAACTATCACTGGAATTCTTGAAGCATCTGATAATTGACAGCTTCGTCCAGGGGTATCCAATATGGCAGCCTCTAGATGTTGTTGGAGTACAATTCCCATCATCCATGATCATTGCCCATGTTGGTTGGGGTCCATGGGATTTGTATTCCAACATCATCTAGAATTCTAGAGAACTGTATTCCAACATCATCTAGAAGGCACTATGTTGACTCCTCTTGGCTTAGGCTTCCCCAACCTGTTGCCTTCCAAATGTTTTGAACCAGGACTGTAATCATCTCTAACCATTGGCCATGCTACTTGGGAGTTATAGGAGTTGGAGTGCAAGACATGTGGTGCACACCAGTTTGGGGAAGGCTGCTACTGCATGTGCACACCTGAATGATAAAAGAGACTGTTGGTAAGGTTAAAGTCATCAAATTTGAAATCCTGTCAAATTTCAAAATATTTTGTTTCGGTTCAAGTTATCTCAGTAATCAAAACCATGTGGAAACAGTGGTTATGGAAAATGGACTTCATGTACTAGGATAAACATTGCAAAATGTTGCCGTGAATGGGTCTCTAGTTTATTTTATGTGGCAGGAAATAGAAAGGGCTGGCCTTAACAGATTTGGAACAAGGTGACCCAACTGTCTCCAGAATGGCTCTGACCCGTGGTTTGTGGTAGCCAATACGTAGCCAACCCGTGGATTGTGCTCGTGCGATGTGAAAGTTCTATTCTTGCTCACTCATGACATCCAGACAGTGACATTCAGCATCTAATGCTCATATAATATTGGTGCAAAATTCAAATATTGGCCAGTTTTGCTATATAGTTGCACACAAAGTTGATTGATTCCATTGAGCAGGCAGAGGGCCTTCTTGGTAGTGGCACCCGCCCTGTGGAATGCCCTCCCACCAGATGTCAATGAAAGAAACAACTATCTGACTTTTAGAAGATATCTGAAGGCAGCCCTGATTAGGGAAATTTTTTATGTCTGATGTTTTCTTGTGTTTTTAATATCCTGTTGGAAGCCACCCAGCCAGCCAGATGGGCGGGGTGTAAGTAAATAATAATAATAATAATGATGATGATGATGATGATAATAATAATAATAATAATTGGATTCATAAACACAGAGTGGGTGGAGGGACCAGCAACCCTGGTTATTTTGGGGTGGTGGTGGCATCGGCTAGTAAATAAAGTATGTTTTTTTGTGCAGCGATCGATTGCATTACCATATTTATGTGAAGCCCAAGTGTGCCATCGCAGTAGTTGCTTGAAGTTGGCAGCCAGACAGTCGATGGTCTTTATTACGGACACAGTCTTCCCACCCATGGCTGCAAGCAAGGGTTTGGAGGTGGGTGGGACTGGAATCTCTGGCATTTGAAGAATGAATGATGGGATGCTGGGATCACCCTGGACTTGTGCATACATGCTCATTAGTCTCTAATGGTTTTCCAAATGCTGCGCCACACCTTTATTATCTCCTCTAGCTGCGCTAATTGAATAGATACGGTACCTGTTTTCTCGCTATATGTGGCAGTTGCTGGTGTGCACTCTGTAAAGGAGCATATTTACCAAAATATGTCTCTTTGGCTGCTGGAGCACCAGCTGTTCTGCTCAGATACAAACTCAGTCAACCTGGCTACCGTACACTGTGAGTTTTGAATGATGGACCATGGTTAATGGTAGATTGGCACAACGCTGAGCATTTGTGGTATTTAACTGTAAAAGCAAGCAGGGTGCACAGCAAGCGGTAGAGAGAAGTTTGATTTGAAGAAGGATTCTCCAGCTGCATCAGGGCTCCCTTGGAAACACCTTTCTGAGGCCACTTACTCATTTCCAGGCTATGAAGAGCTGCTGTTTCGCTTCATGTTGTAAAATAAGTGCCTCTGCTTTCATTGGAAGGTTGTTGGATGGTTTGTCTTCCCAGTTTTAGCAGACAGACAGTCAAGTCGTGTATCCATACCTGTGGCCAGAAGAAAAATAACCACCGGGAGGAGCACAGAGAGAAGATACACTGCAGCAGCACAACCAGATGCCTTCATCTGCCCCAGCTGCGACAAAACATGTCTCTCCTGTATCAGTCTCTGCAGCCACAGCAGTTGCTGCAACCTTCCAACAGCTTGACTTCACCCCCAAATGCACACTCTTCCATTGTCTCCTGAGACAGATGGATGCTGGCACCTGACATAATGGCAGAAAGGGAAAACTCTTTCTCTATGAAGGGGTTTTAAGTTTCATGTACAATAGCATGGAACATAGGCTGATATACTTGGGAAAACCATTGGTTCACTGACAGAATCATCAGATCCTATTGTGCATAATAGGATGATAACAGTGAAAGCTTTCATAACAGTGAGAGCTGGATCATAAAGAAGGCTGATTGCCGAAGAATTGATGCTTTTGAATTATGGTGCTGGAGGAGACTCTTGAGAGTCCCATGGACTGCAAGAAGATCAAACCTATCCATTCTTAAGGAAATCAGCCCTGAGTGCTCACTGGAAGGACAGATCCTGAAGCTGAGGCTCCAATACTTTGACCACCTCATGAGAAGACTCCCTGGAAAAGTCCCTGATGTTGGGAAAGATGGAGGGCACAAGGAGAAGGGGACGACAGAGGACGAGATGGTTGGATAGTGTTCTCGAAGCTACCAGCATGAGTTTGACCAAACTGCGGGAGGCAGTGGAAGACAGGAGTGCCTGGCGTGCTCTGGTCCATGGGGTCACGAAGAGTCGGACACGACTAAATGACTAAACAACAACAACAACATTGTTCATAATTTTAAGGCGGACTTGAGTTGGCGGCTGGGAGCGAGACATCAACAAGGGAGTAGAATAGCTACCACCACGTCAAGCCAAGCAGGGCTGAACAGGAATGTGGTGGGGGAGGAAGTGGGGCTCTTCCTTTGTCAGGGATGTTGTGAGTCTCTCCCTTGAATTTTCAGGTAACTTAAAAAATGAGCCATGCCAGGTATTTGAGGGAGGCTTGCCAAATAGCAAGGGAGGGGGAGGGAGGGCTAATGCTTGCATTCTTTGTTTAATAATGGAGTTTGTATTAAGAAATTTATATCCCACCCTTTGCCAAAAGGGAAGAGCATGCTTTACAACATAAACCACGGTAAGAAACTTAAAACACAGAAAAATTATTGGCAGATTGGGGCAATGTGACTTTAACAAAACAGCATGCCAGGAACACCTGTGATAAGAATTGCCTAGGGGGTCAGTCTTGAACGACCACAAGAGGTCAGAAACATGACTTTGTGTCTCAGTACTCAACAGCCACCCACCTGCGGAATTCATGTTCACCTAGAGAAAACGTGAGAGCTTTAATGCAGAAATTCTTTACAGTTGCTGGTGGTTTTAGACAAGCGTTCTTTGGCTGCAGTCCTCAAACCACTTCCTTTGGGGGTCATCCTTCTGTGAAAGCCAGTGGGGCTACTTTTGAGCAAATGGTGTGATGGTTTGCAGCCTTCGTTTGCTCTTCATGTAAGAGTGGGGAAACCTTTTTCCCCCCCCCTCCTGTCCGAGTTTATCCATCGCAAACTTTTGATGTTCAGGTTTTTTTGCCCCCAGTGACCAGATGGCTGTCCCTCAAAAAAATGCAGGATAATTTCCCTCTCCCTGTTTGATAGCACTACCACCGACTGCTCTTTTTTTGGGCGGGGGGGGCAACTTAGTGTTCCCATTAATTCAAGACAGGAAGCCCTCTGGAGAAGTGATATAAACAGCTTAGCTGCTTGGGTCATGCTTCCTAATCGCTTTGCAGCTGGACGCTTGAACGTGTGGGGAAAGGGGGGGCTGCGCTTCTCCCCGGGGAAGGACCTCGCTGATTGAAGTTAGCCTGAACGGAGGGGGAGGAACCCTGTGCGAAAGAAGGTGGAAAGGAAATGCTTGAGCTGTACAGTCAGATCAGACTCTCTGAGCCAGCGGGGTTGAGGGAGGGACGTATTTTACTACAATTGAATTCCAGGGTCTCTTTCAACCCGTTTCCTGACTTCTCGCCCCGTAGGTTAATTCCAAGACTCTCCATGGCAGGGGGAAGGGAGCAGAGAGTTGATCATGCCTGAAATAACCGGTTAGTGGCAGGGTAAGATTGGATTTTGTTTTTATTTTCGCAGCGGAGAAGATCTCTGGGCTTCGCTGTGCAGCTGAAACCCCTTCTCTCTTTCTGTTTCGCTTTGGATGCTGTCACCCCCGTTCGTCCCACCAACTGGCAACCTGAGGAAAAAATGTTAGATTCACCTGCCTGGCTAACCTGAAGGCTCTCATTGTTTGGCTGGCTACCCCTTGTGTTTCTGTGGGTTTTGAGTTTTGGTGAGGTTTTCTGTGCATATTTTTTGGGGAGGTCCGATTTGGGCAGCTTTGACAGCTGAGCACATTGCAACTGACAGAGCAGCATCAGGAATACACGGAAGACTATTCGTGCTCCCTTAGCCAGAGGCAGCGAAGAGGAGGGCAGTAAGCTCTCCCAGCCTTCTGGAAACTCATGTAACGGAACTGCTCCAGAAGGGTTTGCTGCTGCTTTCTGTTTTCTTAGGGTAAACAAGCCCTGTCTTTTTTTTTGAGGGGGAGTGCTTCTTGGGCAGAGGCAGACACAGCAGTAGCAGCCGCAGCAGCTGGATTGCCCTCCCTCTTCGGGTGTTCAAGTGGCCTCTCGTCTTGGGTGCCAGCAAGCGATTAAACTAATTAACAGACTCATGGGATTGCTAAACCACCCGCTCGTGGATTAACCCAGAGAGAGAGAGGCCAGCTGGAATTCCAGGGAAGACGAGGCTATCACGGAAGAGGAGGAGGAGGAGGAGGAAAACCCATGAAGGGGATTTAGAAGGAAAAGAGGTATGTGCAACATACCGTAAGAATTGCAAATAAACAGGCGTGTGTTTGGGTCTGCTCCAGAAAAGGGCTTGGTTGGATGTATCCAGAGGCTGAAAAGTTATGTAGCAAAAAAGCCAGTTCAAACGCCAGCTGTGCTTTCCTCTGTTTTCTTTTTAAAGGTGCTGATGAAACATAATTTTTGCTTTATGGCTTGATATATCTTGTGAAAGCTCCCATTTGCAGCTGGTTATTTTTAAATCGGGCTCTTCAGAAGGTTGCTCGGGTTAACTTTCCTTGCCACATAATGCCGCAGGTATAACAAACCTGCTGCTGCTGCTGCTTATCCTTTGTGGTTTTCCCTCCTGTTGCGACTTCTGTTTGCAATCAGAATTAATCTGTCTTGATTAAATCTGGAAGGTATATTAGAACTCCGACTGCATTCAGCAGCGGCAAGGTGAAAAGTAAGCAGAGACAGTGCAACAAGCCGATAACAGCCCCGGCTTAACAGCGTATGGGTGGGGGAGAGTGTGGGGAGGAAACCCAGCTAATCTAGGACTAACACCAATTTATCGGTGCTTTGATTTCCAGTGTGGTTTTGCTTTTGGAGCTTTCAGCTCCAATGCAAAACTGGATGGGGTTCTGGGCAAAACATTGTTTACGATTTCGCCTGAGATTAGGTTCTGGCCCGAGGCAAACAGGGTTCTGTCCAAAACCACTAAACACTTCATCGGGAGGAAAATGTTTCAGAATCGAAATCAGCAAAATGTTAAGGCATCCTGTGTGCCAGCATGAAAAGTTTTTTTTTTTTTTTTTAATCTAGTCCCAAAATAATTCTCTATAGCAAGGAGAAATAGGAAAGTTTTTTTTAATATAGGAAAAGGATACTTTGTGCTGAATTGTAAGCAGATTGCTATAATCAAATGTGTATTGCAAGTTGCACTCTGTGTGTGAGATGTCATAAGTTCTTGTAGGGAGGTCTTTTTTAACCAGACTTTTGATTTGTGTGGAGTTTGCAGGTTATACATTTTAAGGGATCACCTTGTATTTACGGAGAATAGATGCGGTTAAAATAAACTCTTTTTTTTAATGCACATGCAAAGTATCTGCTTAGTACTGCATTTTGGCAGGGTCTTAGGACTGTGAGAGGGGGCGGGTGGGCGGGAAAGATTGCAAATGATACTAATAACTAAAATATGGCTTTGAAATAAAAGGCAGCTGGGACTGTTAAATATTAGATTGCTCAACCGCGTCTTTCCCATGGCAGCAGCTTTTGGCAAATGACTTTCCACACTCAGAGCCTTTATTTTTGGAATGGTCTTGGCAAAGACAAATGCCCAAATTATATTGGTGTGCGTGCCGTTCTTGTGAATGAATGAATAAGTAAACACATTGCAAGAAGACCAATTAGCATCTATCTCTGTTGTGCACCGGTCAATAGTATCTCATCAAATATGTATTAATAAAGGATTCCCTTTTTGAAAGGACATTAAAAGACAGAGAATGATGGCCTGAGACCTAGTAGGTGGTATTATTCTACTCTCTCTGTTGGCACTTTCTATCCAATCCCCTGCCCCATTCCTCTTTATCTTTCAAGTGCACACCCTTGTTGCACATGGCAGAACTCAATCTTTGACTCCCTGCTCAGCAAAGAGCAGATCTACATGTCTTTTGGGGTCTTTAGGGTCTCCTCGCAAAATTCACATGAATACTTAAAGTGCCTTAAAGGTAAAGGGACCCCTGACCATTAGTTGTGGACAACTCTGGGGTTGCGGCACTCATCTTGCTTTATTGGCCGAGCGAGCTGGCGTACAGCTTCCGGGTCATGTGGCCAGCATGACTAAGCTGCTTCTGGTGAACCAGAGCAGTGCACAGAAGCGCCGTTTACCTTCCCGCCGGAGGGATACCTATTTATCTACTTGCACTTTGACGTGCTTTCGAACTGCTAGGTTGGCAGGAGCAGGGACCGAGCAACGGGAGCTCACCCCGTCGTGGGGATTCGAACCACCGACCTTCTGATCGGTAAGCCCTAGGCTCTCTGATTTAACCCATGGCACCACCCGCCTTACGCAGAGTTAAATAACTTCCCCATTTATTCCCAGTAATATTTTATTGTTTATTTCCCACCTTCCTTCCACCATGGAACTCAAGGTAGCAGACATTGGGTTCCCCAGGTGATTTCGCCCATATTTCCTGCTTGGCTTCGGCCAGGTGGCTTGAATTGCATTCCTTTAGCAGCTCTCCAAGGTGTGGCCAGCAGAGGTCTACCTGGGACGGCAGGGACTGAGCCTGGGACCTTGTGCATGAGAAACACGTGCTCTGCCACTGAGCTAGCCCCCTTCTTGTGTGCTTAATTAATGCCATCCATGTGTGGGGTTGATGACCCCATATTCATCAGCATTCAGTTGCATTTGTAACATGTCTCTTCGGCTGAACATGATGTGGGGCAGGAATGGGGAACCTGTGTCCCACCAGATGTCGTTAGGCCTGCGACTCCCATCAGCCGGGGATGATGGGAGCTGAAGTCCAGCAACATATGGAGAGTCACATATGCCTCACCCACAATGTGGGGAATTGTAGAAGTGTTCTTAGCCTATTGTCAAAGAGCAAGGTGGCAGTAAATCACACCATTCAAAGTTGGAGTTAACTCTTGATTAGCAAAAACAAGCAATAAATCTCAACATCATAGCTTGAAATAAGACTTAGTTGTGTGTCCTTCTCTCTGTGTTTGTGTTTTTCTTAAAGTGCTGAGGTCTGGTATATTGAGCAGGTGCTGTGAGCCAGGGAATAATTTTCAGTAATCCTGTTTCTGCCATGCGCTCCCTGTATGGCTTTAATTGTGGTTTCAATTAGTTTTGAAATGCTCCATTATGCCCAGCAAGACAAACTGTGTTAAAACGCCACTGTGCTTTCCCACAGTTTGGCTGTGTGCTTGCCATCTTATTTTGCAGGTTCGAAATATAAATTCACCACGTTTTTGCACCTTGTGAACAAAAACTGCAAGATAACTTTTAACATTTCTTGGTCTGGTCTGATTTCCAGGACTGGTTTACATGCAGCAGAGAGAGCCTTTTGCTCTTGGGGGTGGGGCAAATCTCAGCAGTGGAGAATCTGCTTTGCGTGAAGAAGGTTCAATCGCTGGCATTTCTACGTAGGGCTGGATGAGACCCCTGCCTGATACTCTGAAGAGCCACTGCCAGTCAGTGTAGAGACAATTCTGTGCTAGAAGGACTTGGCGTAAGGCATCTTCCTATGCTTCTATGCCAGCATTGAACACTGCTTTCCCCGCTGAGCTATAGCCTTACCCATTCATCAATGTACACCAGTTCATTTAATTGGTTACACAACACTTAGATCACAGGCAGCTGACTTCAAGCATTGTTTTACAAGTTCTCCGAGTGGTGTGTTTGATCTGTGATATCTCACTCTCACATGCAGACATTGTGATAGATCAGTATATTGTGATGGTGACATATCATGAAACTGAAAACCAGATATCGCCCACCCCTACTGTTCACCTCTACATAGTTCCATCCTTATTTTACACATCACAATATATTGGTATACCACAATGTTTAGCTGGTGACATATTGCCGTTTTGGAAACCAGATATCACCCAGCCCTAGTTGTAGGTCTTATTCCACTCTGGCAGAAGCACTCAAGAAGGGTGCAAAGCAGGGTTGGTGACAGGTGTGGACTGGGAGGGTGTGTGGCCTGGGGAGAGTCTGAAACCCAGACAGAGTGGCCCAGAGGACCATAATTGAGCACACTAAGATTCTCCATTCCTGGCCTAAAGGACTTGGATGTCCTAGTATCCTTTGCTGGGAGAGACAACTTCTTAAGACAACCAGGCACAGGGCCTTCTCAGTAGTGGCACCCACCCTGCGGAATGCTCTCCCATCAGATGTCAAGGAGACGAGTAACTATATAACCTTGAGAAGACATCTGAAGACAGACCTGTACAGGGAAGCTGTTTAAGGTTTAAGGTTTTATTATGTTTTTATATATGTATGTTGAAAGCTGCACAGAGTGGCTGGGGCAACCCAGTCAGATGGGCGTGGCCGGGATACAAAATAACAACAACAACAATAATAATGATATCTGGAAATATTAGGTGGGGAAGAAAAAAGTTCCCCATCCCCAAAATAGGCAGTACTGAGCTAGATGGACCAATAGTTTGACTTGGTCTAAGGTCGCTTCCCATGTTCCCATGACTCAGGCTTGCAGATAGCCACTCGCCTATGGCAAGTAGTGACTTTTAAAGACAAGGTTGAAGGGGAAGCGTTTGTAGATTGAAAGTTCTGCTTCTTTTCCTTCTGACCATTGATGTGCCCCAAAATCAGCTCAATGGACCCCAAGTAGCACAAATTAATGCAACAGAGATCTGATGACAAGAGCTGTTGGTTTTCTGCACCTTTTAACTCCCGTCTCGCAGTGACAAACCGAAGAACGCAGTGCAGGCAGTGAACCCCGCCTTGCGTGTCTGTTGGTAGCAAATTGAGTTAAATTGGCTGGTCCGGGGACATCGTTGCTCTCCTTCCTCCCTTGGAGCTGTGTTGAGCTTGGCAGTAAGTGGAGTGGAAGTTAAGCACTAATCATCCATCTTTAATGATGGGCAATTTGTGCTAGATGAAATTTGTGCTTTGCTTAGGCTCTGTCTGGCTGATAAGGGAGGGGGGCAAATTAAAGACCCTCTATCACCCAGTGCCAGGGTGACAGTTATTGCGCAGAAATGTGGAAGGAGTTCTGCCTTCTCAGTATATGAATGAAACAGAGAACCTCAGGAATTACTGGCAGGCCAACTCTCAATGAGTTGCTTTTCTTACACATGCCATGGATCCGGCAGGAGAAAGCCGCACACTCTCCCAAGATCCTTCTGTGCTCTTTTAGACATTCTTCTGTGCTCTTTTAGTACAAATATTTATTTAGAAAGTTACAACTTCCTGGTTTCAGTGCCATCGGCCAGTGACCCTGAGATAAGTGTGATTAAGTGAGCTGAAACGATTTTCGCCATTGGTTCAGAGGTGGGCTAAATTCCTTTGGAATCTTGCCCTTTAAACCGCGGCATCGTTAGAGCTGCTTCAGAGTTCCTTCTGATATGGTCACCAGGAATCAAACATCTCAGAAATGATACCATGGAAAAGGACACTCAAATTGATAAAATACAGTCAAATTAATTGTCAGGGCATGGGGTTGGAGCCCTTTCCATATCAGGAAAGGGATTTTTAGTTTATAAAAAAGATGTCTGGATAAATAAGACAGCAAGAGTCATTCACTGCCGAGTTGATATATCAAGGCTACACAAAAGGAGGTTTGGAGTTCCTAATATTATTTGGTATTATTATTATATACAGGTGAAACTCGGAAAATTAGAATATCGTGGAAAAGTTCATTTATTTCAGTAATTCAACTTAAAAGGTGAAACTAATATATGAGATAGATATGTCAAGCCTTTATTTGTTATAATTGTGATGATCATGGCGTACAGCTGATGAAAACCCCAAATTAACAATCTCAGAAAATTAGAATATTAAATGAAATCAGCAAAACAAGGACTGCAAATAGAGCAATATTGGACCTCTGAGAAGTCGAAGCATGCATATGCACTCAGTTTGGGCCCCTTTTGCATCAATTACTGCCTCAATGTGGCGTGACATGGATGCTATCAGACTGGTGACTGGGAGTGGCCGCCAGGACCAAATAACACCGGTCCTGAGAGATCTGCATTGGCTCCCAGTACGTTTCTGAGCACAATTCAAAGTGTTAGTGCTGACATTTAAAGCCCTAAATGGCCTCGGTTCAGTATACCTGAAGGAGCGTCTCCACCCCCATCGTTCAGCCCGGACACTGAGATCCAGTGCCGAGGGCCTTCTGGCGGTTCCCTCATTGCGAGAAGTGAGGTTACAGGGAACCAGACAGAGGGCCTTCTCGGTAGTGGCACCCACCCTGTGGAATGCCCTCCCTTCAGATGTGAAGGAAATAAGCAGCTATCCTATTTTTAAAAGACATCTGAAGGCAGCCCTGTTTAGGGAAGTTTTTAATATTTAATGCTGTATTGTTTTTTTAACACTCAATTGGGAGCTGCCCAGAATGGCTGGGGAAATAATAATAATAATAATAATAATAATAATAATAATTATTTGTAGGAAGTAAATAGATCCTGTTTGTGTGTGTCTATAGTAAGTACTCGCAGCCGCATACGAAGATCCTGCTTTTTCAATTGGATGTATTTTGGCTGGGAAACATTCCTGAGCTAACTCCCAGTGGTCTGTAGCCAGCAACTTCAAAGTGCCTTGGAAAATGTCCTATGAAAATCAGTAAAAGGAAAAGGGAGTGGGGGGAATTTGTTAAAGGTAATAAAAAGACCGCCCTGCCTCTTTTTCTAAACTCAATTTCCTACAAATAAGATAGAGAAGCCCCCAAGAGCACCTTAAAACCCAGCCGATTCAATCCTTCAGAATGGTTAGTTATTCCAAAAAGCTGCTGGGGTAGGAAGCTGTGAAACTCTTTACCCTGCTCTGAAGTCAGAAGTCTGGGGCAGCCAATGCGTTATCTCAAGCTATTCTCGGTGGGGTGACTTCAAAAGAAGCCCCCATATGCATTCTTACTGGGTGTTGCGGTTGTTTTCCAGAAGCAGCTGTTAGATGCTCCAAATGTTGCTTCACAGCTGCAAATTCAATTTTCTCTAGTAAGATCATGCAAGCTTTAAAGAAGTCCAGCTGCTTTTAAAGGACAGCTATGGACTGCAGTTGAGCAAGATCTGGGCAGGGAGAAATTCAGTGGCAATTTTACACTGCCTCCTTCCAGAATAGGTACAGCAGATCACTATTCCTAGATTCCAGCACTTAAAATTTCTGCAGATGACCCATATGTTGAGCATCTATCCTGATTCACTTGCACAAAGTCTTATCCAGTCTTTATTTTGTGTTTATTCTGAAACGTTTGTGGAAAGGTTATACAACAATGAGCAGTTGTCCTGATTTGCTTGCTTATTCATCTTCCTGTTTTACCCCACACTTTTCAATGCATTTCCCTATCACTTTCCAAACTGCAAAAAGTCAGTTTATTAATGGATTGTTGCAATAGAACAGCAGAGCACTTTAATCCACTTTAATTGCACCAATCTAATTTCTAGGTATGCCCTGGCTCCCTCCTTGAGACTGAGGATTATGTGACCAGGTGTGTGATCCCCTTTGCCTCTGCTCTTGGAAAAGTAGACATCAAAGGAGCTGGTTTTTGGCTCAGGCTTTTGCATCACCTGCTAGCTTTCTGTCTGTGCAGAGCTTTCTTTTTTGCCATCCCAGCATGCAGTTCTATCTTTCCCAATGCAGGGCAATCTACAACAATTTTATAAGGTGCCGTGTGCTTTTTTGCTTATTGAAAAATGATAAACGTTTATAGCAAGAAGTGGTGGCTATGTGTACGCCATACATCTAAAGCCCCTCCACCCAAGAATTCTGGGAAGCGCAGTTTACCCCTCACATCTCAGTTTAAAGGAAAATTAAAAATTGGGAGCAGGAGGGGGCATCAACAGGCTCCTAAAAGGGTGTAATTCATTTAGAACGGCAAGTAATTAGGCAGCATATAAATGCCTTAAATAAAATATATACATAAAATAAAGGGGGTGTTGTGGTGCTCATGTTAGGGAAACAGGAGTAGGCAGTACTGAGTTGGGTGGGATGATCTACCTACCCAGGTTCCAGCTGAATATGTGTGCGTTATGATGGTTTCATTATGCTACCTTCAACCCCCGTAGAAAACTCTATAGTCTGTCTTGAGCCTTAAGGTAAAGGTAAAGGGACCCCTGACCATTAGGTCCAGTCGTGACCGACTCTGGGGTTGCGGCGCTCATCTCGCTTTATTGGCCGAGGGAGCCGGCGTACAGTTTCCGGGTCATGTGGCCAGCATGACTAAGCCGCTTCTGGTGAACCAGAGCAGCGCACGGAAATGCCGTTTACCTTCCCACCGGAGTGGTACCTATTTATCTACTTGCACTTTGACGTGCTTTCGAACTGCTAGGTTGGCAGGAGCAGGGACCGAGCAATGGGAGTTCACCCCGTCACGGGGATTCGAACCGCCGACCTTCTGATCGGCAAGTCCTAGGCTCTGTGGTTTAACCCACAGCGCCATATTTTAAAGCTTGAGAGAGACCATAGTTTGTACGTGCATCAAAAGAGGTATGAGAGAGTCACTGTTGATCCTGATACAGACCCTCGTTTCTTTGATGTCCCATTTAAACTTCGGTTAAAGAGGTTTGGCAATGGTTTGGGTTTTTTTAAGAGTCTTGAGTTTGTACCATCATGCAATGAGGATGCTTCTCTTGTGCCTCTGCCGCCGTAACAACTGTCATCTGCCTCCAGCCTAAGTGGCTGTGATAAATGGCTGCTACAGTCACAATATTTGTGAATGGGTGATGGCTGCATTCAGGAATCGCACAAAGTGAGGACTTTTTGTTTTGCTACAGGGAGCGTCTGCCAAATTCCTCGTTTTCAGAGAGATCGACATCTGATGTGCAGAGACTCGGTATTATGTTTGGCTGGAGGAGGTTTTACAGCTCTGTAATGAGATACCGATGTATATAAGAGTAACAGATCTCTGAGAGGAGAAGTGTGCAGCCAAGTCACGTTCTATGGAGATTTTTGTGCAGCGAATAAGTAGAAGCTCAAGGAGCCAAGAGAGTAAGGGGCAAGATTCAGCAGGCAAGAGGAAGAAATGGGGCCTTTTGGCTTCGAGTGTGGATGCGCATAGTTTTGATCTGTTGCATGTCTGTGGGTGCATGTGCTCACACAATCGCATGACAAGATTTCCAGGCAAAAAGTTCCACGGGGATTTGCTAGCATACTCTGGTCCGCTTTACACATTTATTTTCCTTCCATGCAAGCAGTCCCAAGCAGTGACTGGACACATACAGGGATACAGTGGTACCTTGGTTCTCAAATGGCTTAGTTGTCAAACAAATTGGCTCCGAACACCGCAAACCTGGATGTAAGTGTTTCAGTTTGTGAACGTCCGACGTGGCTTCCACTTGAGTGCAGTAAGCCTTGGTTTTCGAACGTCGAACGGACTCCCAGAACGGATTAAGTTCGAGAACCAAGGTACCACTGTATGGAGTTAACTAAGTGAAAGATTTGTGCAGCTGTGCAATTGCAGGATATGTACAGGGCAGGGGTGCAAAACCTCTCACCCATGGGCCAAATTGGACCCGGCACAAACCACACCCACCTGCCCCATGCGTGACATCTTATGTGACAACAGGTAAGGGACAGGTAGAGATATGGTTGTCTTTGCAAGCTCTGCACGGGTGCTTTCAAATCTTGATCTTCATCTGACACTGTTGTGATGTTGGGTGATTGGCAGCCGGATACTTCCACCCAGCTGTCAAACCTGAACTGCAGGGGATGAAGGAAATAAGAATCTGACCCTCTGTCGAGATAAGGCTCCCTACCCCAATGCAGATACCTAATCACAGGCATTTGCACATGCTGTGGGTAAAGAACCCCTGGGTGGTTAAGTCCAGTCAAAGGCGACCATGGGGTGCGGCGCTCATCAAGCTTTCAGGCCGAGGAAGCCAGTGTTTGTCCACAGACAGCTTTTTGGGTCATGTGGCCAGCAGGACTAAACTGCTACTGGTGCACTAGGACACTGTGACAGATGCCAGAGCGCACGTAAATGCTGTTTACCTTCCCGCCACAGTGGTACCTATTCATCTTCTCAAACTGGCGTGCTTTCGAACTGCTAGCTTGGCAGGATCTGGGACAGAGCAACTGGAGCTTACAGCGTCACAGGGATTCAAACCGTGACCTTCTGATCGGCAAGCCCAGGAGGCTCAGTGGTTTAGACCACAGCGCCACGCGCGTCCCCTCAGATGAATGAGATAAGGATACCCAGAGTGGCATGTGTTCCATTTCGGTTTGCCACAGAAGTATGAAAACTTGGTTGCGGGGTGTTTGACTAGATGACCTGTTGGGTCCCTTCTAATTCTACAATTCTGTGATTCTAATTGGACTTCAACACAGAGATGTTATTTCAAATTTCTAACCATTACGACTTTGGGAAGGAGCTACAAAGCTTGTGGGCAATGTCAGGTACAACCTCAGATCCAAAAGGGACTGAGCAAAGTGTTGTCACCAGGCAATGGAGTTTAACCACTCTACATATTTATTACCGGTTCTTTCTCTTGTCTCTCATTTCTTCCCAGTCCACATTTCCCTCTTTCTATTCGATTAAAAAAAATACACATGTTTCAGAAACTTGAGTCTTGGAAGCAAGTGATGATTAGCCCAAATAATCCAATGGGCGTATATTTACAAATGTGCCCCCCCCCACCTTAATGTAGAATTTAATATTTATTTTTGTGCAAAACTGGGAGATAAATAGGTAGATCAAACCACAGTTGGCTGGTTTTCAGGGTAGCATGAGCAAAAGAGAGGTCTCGGCCCCAGGGAGACTTACAATCTGAACTTCGATACTAAGGAAGGAGTAAAAAATTCTTTCCTGTAGCACCTTAAAGACCAACTAAGTTAGTTCTTGGTATAAGCTTTCGTGTGCATGCACACTTCTTCAGAATCACTTCTTCAGTGTATCTGAAGAAGTGTGCATGCACACAAAAGCTTATACCAAGAACTAACTTAGTTGGTCTTTAAGGTGCTACAGGAAAGAATTTTTTACTTCGACTATGGCAGACCAACACGGCTACCCATCTGTAACTAAGGAAGGAAATATTGGTTAATGTCTGAAGTCTCTAAAATAGCTGTATGTGTGAAACATTGTGATGTCAGGTTCTGTTTTATAAAGCCCATTGACATGCAGAATATGCTTAGTTTATCCCAACTGAATGCATTAACCACAGTATTGCAATATTCATAAGTATATGCTTTCCTGCGGAAAGTTGGAGGGAGGCAGTTTTTCCTCATTTAACAGAGCCTGCAACATAGTGGCTTCATTAAAAGGCTTGCTGCTGTGTTAACACTTGCATTGCTGGTCTTCATGAGTAAGGTAAATGGATTACTGAACAAAGTTTCTCCCCCTCCCCAGCGATGTCATCTAAACTTTGCTTGCAAACCTGCTTCTTCTGCTTCCTTGTGGCTTATTTCTCCTTAATAACCTGCCCAAATTCAAACTCGCTCCTGTCATAGCCCCACACTGGCAAATCTAGATGACTTTTCAGTGCAATTACGATGCAGTGCAACGCAGGGTCTGGGCTCTTAACCCCTTGCCCTGTTCTCATTGGAACATGGGGAACAACACACACAAAAGCTGGACAGTTTTAATCCTGAAACATCAATAGTCCTGTGTTTGGGACCTTTCATGCTGTGAGGAGGCCCTCAAGACAGGCTGGGTTGTGGGTATCCCATCGGATGTCAAAGAGTTAAACAACTACATTATACAATTTTTCATAGACATCTGAAGGCTGCCCTGTTTTGGGAAGCTTTTAATGGTTTTTGTTGTTACTGTTTTCCCTGTATTTTTGTTGGAAGCTGCCCAGAGTGGCTGGGGCAACCTAGTCAGATGGGTGAGGTACAAAAAACAAATAATTATTATATTATTATTTTGTTTCCTCAGATGCACGGTTCACACGTTCAGTCTGCTGTAATCAAGCATAGGAAAGCAGGGAAGACACATACAGTGGTACCTCGGGTTACATATGCTTCAGGTTACAGATGCTTCAGGTTACAGACTCCGCTAACCCAGAAATAGTGTTTCAGGTTAAGAACTTTGCTTCAGGATGAGAACAGAAATTGTGCTCCAGCAGCGCAGCGCAGCGGCAGCAGGAGGCCCCATTAGCTAAAGCGGTGCTTCAGGTTAAGAACAGTTTCAGGTTAAGTACGGACCTCCGGAACGAATTAAGTACTTAACCCGAGGTACTACTGTACATGCACGAGACCTTTAACTAATTAAACAATCTTTGGCCTTTGAAACTGCAACTTAACCTGGGGCAGCAATAAACCCACTAGCACATTTGCAAAGCTAAGCAGGGTCCGGTATGGATTCAAATTGTTCAGGGGCTGTGTGTTGAGATTCCTGCATTGCTGGGGGTTGGACTAGATGACCCTTGGGATCCATTCAGCTCTACAATCCTATGGTTCTGTCTGGGGAGGGGGAGATAGTGTTTGATTGGTTATTCTGTTATGCATTTTTGTGCTATTATATTGTAAACCACCCTTTGATCTTTGGATGAAAAGCGGTATAGAAATTTGATAAGCAACTATGGTAATAATAATTACAGAGATTAGAAATGTAGTGGTAGTGAGGCTTTCTTGCTACAGTGCTGTGAATAAGGAAATTGGTGTCCCTAGCAATGCGGTGCCCGTCATATGTCCCGTCATAATCAAGTGCCAAACGTTCTTCTATTGGAGTGTCATCCAAATTGGCAGTCTGGTGGCAGGAGATGCCTGCAGGGTGTCAGCCACAAATAACACAATAGCATTAAACCTCACTATCAGCCGCTCAGGTGTGACAGCTGCTTTTTCTGCGCGGCAGTCTGGGATTTGGCCAAAGCAAGTGCTTGCCATGTTGAATGAGTACCCTGCGATGCTCCAGAAATCTGTAATGAGAGTATCAACATTCTGTCACAGTTTATGAAAATGTATATGCGAATCAATGGTTCTGAATCATTCCCCAGCATGCTGGAGGGAACATTTTTTTTTAATCCCCTCCTTTTTTTAATTGGTTGAGATGAAAGGCTGTGCTAATTGATGTTGCTATATTGAGGCTGCAATAATGGACTTGTGTAATGCTGCTGCAATCTTTTTTACTTTGCGTTAGATATGAGAGAGCTTTTTAAAAACATCGTTCTCCCAACACCCATCTTGAGATAGAAGCTCCCCTGAAGATGGCAAAGCTGGAATCTGACCAATGTCAGATCCCTAACGTTGTCCATTTCGGTTGTGGAATACAATTCACCTGCTGTGGAAATTCCAGCTATATACTCACAGAATTTACCCTTTAAACATTGTCAAATTAAGGATGGGCAAACCTGTCAATGTTGGTTGCTCTCAGGTTCTCATTTTTCCAGCCGTGAGTGCAGTCTGTCCCATTTCCAACATTAATTTTCATTTTTTTTATTAAAAAAGAGCATAAAAACAAAATATTGCGTGAATGTTGATGTGCATTTTGCATAATTAACACATTTCTGAACGCTTCTTTTGCCTAAGAGCAATAGGCCCACTTTACAAAGTGTTTCAGAACAGTGCAGTCTTTAGCAGGAAGGAAATGTGCTTGTTATGATTGCCACCTCCCCATCTGTTAGCCCAGGCATCCCCAACCTTTGGCCCTCCAGATGTTTTGGACTACAATTCCCATCATCCCTGACCACTGGTCCTGTTAGCTAGGGGTCATGGGAGTTGTAGGCCAGAACACCTGGAGGGCCGCAGGTTGAGGATGCCTGTGTTAGCCTGTTGCAGAATGTTAGTCTGTTGCAGCAAAAGCAACTAAAGAGTCTTATGGCACTTAAAAGACTAACAGATTTATTCTGGCAAATGCTTTTATAGACTGGAGTCCACTTCATCAGATGTATGAAGTCTTTAGAGGGAAGTTAGTAGCTTGAAAATTGCCAGGCAAGAGAACTCTGAGGTATTAAACTGTCTGTTGCGGATAACGCTGAGAGGTTCACGTACAAGTGGAAATCTGTGGGAAAATTCAGACTGGCCACAACCATTGGCTCAGTGAAATATATTCTCTTGTTTTTTTGTGCCCAAAATGAGCTGGGTCTGCCAGGCGTAGATCTAATTAGTGCCAGTTGGGTTGTGGGAATTCCTGGTGGGTGAGGCTGAGTAAGGTTCTCTGCTGCCCTTTATTCCCTGAATGCTGGGCTCCGTTGGTTTGGTGGTCTTCCCAAAACAATTGCTCACTGTTTCCTCCAAAACAAGCCACAAAGTTCACCATAGGAATCTTGGCACGAGCAGATGAGCTTAATTCTTTTCGTAGGTGGGGCGAAAATTTCATTCTAGTCGGAAGTCAATGATGGGTCTTGTTGTGAGCCACCCGAGAATGTAGCAATGAGTGTGGAATGCGCAATTGCTAGGTAGGAACACTTGCCTTTGCTTTTAGCCTTAGGAGAGCTCCTGCGCTTCTCAATTTCATGCTGCTGCAATGTATTTGCATCTGATGCGCGCACACTCGCTTTCCATTACAAAAAGGGGCGCATGCTTAATTAGCGCTCTCTGAATGTGTAAATACACCTTGGCCTCTGAATCCTGGAAATGCTGTAAGCAACAGACTGAAAATTTTTAAATGGTTATCTCTGAACAGAGGATGTTAAAAGAAGAAGAAGGAGGAAACACTTCAAAGACACTTCCTAAGTCTGTAAAAGCTGCAATTTCACAAGTAAACATTCGCCTTGAGGTTTGGGGAGCTTGATAGACGGGTTCATAATAGTGGATATCAGGCTGAAGCCTGATTTGAATGGAACAGTTTGTGGAGTATAGTATTGGCAGGCAGGTGAGAGCGTTCATCAGGAGGTTCAACTCTGTCTCCTAGGGCTTGACTTGGGATAAAGGTCTTTTTCTTAATGACACTAAATGTGTTCAATAGCTTACCAGTACAGTGGTACCTCGGGTTAAGTACTTAATTTGTTCTGGAGGTCTGTTCTTAACCTGAAACTGTTCTTAACCTGAGGTACCACTTTAGCTAATGGGGCCTCCCGCTGCCGCTGCGCCGCCGCCGTGCAATTTCTGTTCTCATCCTGAAGCAAAGTTCTTAATCCGAGGTACTATTTCTGGGTTAGTGGAGTCTGCAACCTGAAGCATATGTAACCTGAAGCGTATGTAACCTGAGGTACCACTGTACCAGGATGTTTTAAACTGCTATAAGCATTGTTAGCCACTTTGACCATTAAAAAGAAAAGTAGAATAAAAATACCTGGAACTATTTGAAATGTATCAGAGACATGTTTTCTTTTGAGCCTCAGCTTTCTTGTTTTTCAAATGGAAACAGTCTTGCTTTCATATTGCAAAGCCTAGGGTGACAATCACCCATGGAAGACGTGATATTAGGTCAAGGCTGTGCCATTGCCAGAGCTTTGCAGTCAAGTGTATTTATAACTGGGCTTTCGTTCACGTCTTGCTTTGGCAATTGTAGACAAGGCTGACTTAAAGGTAGCGCCAGCACACTTTGGGGCAGATGAGAAACAGATTGCTTGTGTGTGGGAGAGAGAAAATAATGATCTCTGGTCTGATTGCTGTAGGAATGCTTTTAATACTTGGCCGGGAAATAATAATAATCCCCTCTTAACAGGTATGTTAAATACATAGGACACAATCCAGCCAGAATTGAATGCAAAAACTTAAGAACTGTCTTGCTAGATCAGACAGGGCTCATCAAACCCAGCACGCTATTCCTCAGGGCAGCCAACTTTCCGATGCTGACACGCAGCCACTGAGGAAAGTAGCTTTCCTTTGTCGTCTTATCCTCAGCAATGGTATTCTGAGATATCCTGCTTCTGGCCAGGGAGGTTCCACGAGCCTGTGTGGTGTAGTGGTTAAGAGCGGTGGACTCGTAATCTGGTGAACCGGGTTTGCTTCCCCGCTCCTGCACATGCAGCTGCTGGGTGACCTTGGGCTAGGCAAACTTCTCTGAAGTCTCTCAGCCTCATTCACCTCACAGAGTGTTTGTTGTGGGGGAGGAAGGGAATGGAGAATGTTAGCCACTTTGAGACTCCTACGGGTAGTGATAAAATGGGATATCAAATCCAAACTTCTTCTTCTTTACCTATCATGGCTGATAGCTATCAAGGACTCAGTCCTCAATTTATACACTTACCTTTGAGAAAGGACCCTGGCTTCCAGAAAGGAGCTTCCACCCTCTTTACTCCTCCCAGAGCTTTTCAGGTCAGAGCAGGTGTGCAACTGCAACTGAGCCACCATCTGGCTTAGAGTGTTGTCCAAACAGGGAGTCATGGTTAAGGTCTTTCTTCTTTCCCACACCCTATAACCGTCATACAAACTTGGGTACCGATTGTGGCTACTGGACCATTCTTGGACTAGAGTAACCTGGCATCAAGTGTTCATGCTCTGGTGACCTCCTCTCCAGACTACTGCAATGTGCTCTACGTGGGGTTGCCCTTGAAGGCAGTCCAGAAGCTGCAGCTGGTGAAAAATGCAACTGGTAAGTGGGGCAGCCTGATGAGACCATGTGTTGAAAACATTGCACTGGGTGCCAATGACCTATTGGGTGGATTGACCTCATCTCGCTCTATAGGCCGAGGGAGCTGGTGTTTGTCTGCAGACAGCTTCCGGGGCATGTGGCCAGCATGACTAAGCCGCTTCTGGCGAACCAGAGCAGCGCACAGAAACACTGTTTACCTTCCTGCCGGAGCGGTACC
Source organism: Podarcis pityusensis (assembly GCF_964106645.2). NCBI lineage: Eukaryota > Metazoa > Chordata > Lepidosauria > Squamata > Lacertidae > Podarcis > Podarcis pityusensis. The sequence goes on along the minus strand of NC_138036.1, from coordinate 15,874,780 downwards.
TATTTATTTACTTGCACTTTTTGACATGCTTTCGAACTGCTAGGTTGGTAGGAGCAGGGACCGAACAACGGGAGCTCACCCCGTTGCAAGGATTCGAACCGCGACCTTCTGATCGGCAAGCCCTAGGCTCTGTGGTTTAGACAACAGCGCCATCCGTGTCCTAGTACTAGTAAATAAATGGTCCTAAATGGCTTGGGACTAGAGTACCTGAATGAGCATCTTTCTGAGCAGGTGATGCTACTGGAGGCTGCCCAGATGGAGTTGACAGGGCCTTTTCAGTGGCAGATGTGGTGAGGTGTGCCTGCCTGTCTCCCTCATTATTGACTTTTAGGAGAAATTTAAAAGCTTTCCTATTTCCCTACTGGGATTTTTTTGCAGCTGGTGCCTCTGATCCTCAATTCTCTCTTGCCCATGGAGGATCACAAAGAACTAGCTTTGTAGGACACCATGGAAGAAAGACCAACACTCTGCCAAATGTCACCTTTCTGGTGTTTTGCACTGGCAGACTTACCTTTCCTGCACCACAAAGTGATCAAGCCTCTCTCCTCCTCCTCCTTTGTACTATCAAGAATATTTCCAGCTGCATATTCTTCAGCTTAGTCCAGGGCACATCTCCAAGCACTGGCAAGAGAGCACTTACAGACCATCTGCTTTCCATTTTGGAGACTTCAAAAGGAGAAGGAGCCAGAGAAGAGGCTCTGCCTATAAAACCGTGAAAGGGAACGAAGGAGGATGAGCAGATCTTTAAAGCACCAAAACAGGTTGCCCCAAGAAGCTCGTCCTTCTGTGTGGCCACTAAAGGTTTTGTGTGTCCCTCCATAAGGCTTATCCATCAAGAACCTATGCTACAGGATAAAACTGTGAAAGATGTCAAGAGCCACCGTGGAGGAACGACTGGAGTGTCAGACTAGAACCTAGGAGACTAGGGTTCACGTCCTCACTCAGACATAAAGCTCACTGGGTGACCTTGGGCCAGTCACCATCTCTTGGCCTAAGCTACCTTATGGGGTTTTCGTGAGAGTAAAACGGGGAAAGGTGAAAACCATGCATGTCCCACCTTGCTCCTTAGAGGAAAAGTGAGGCATAAATGTAATACAGTCGTACCTCGGAAGTCAAACGGAATCTGTTCCGGAAGTCCGTTCAACTTCCAAAACTTTTGGAAACCAAGGTGTGGCTTCCAATTGGAAGCCGCGGAAGACACATGGAACGTTCGGGTTTCAAAGAACGTTCGCAAACCGAAACACTCACTTCCAGGTTTGCAGCGTTCGGGAGCCAAAATGTTTGACTCGCAAGGCGTTCGGGATCCAAGGTACAATGGGAGTAAGTAAATAAATAAAGCGCTTAGGTATTTGGAATAGACTGCATACCCTCTAACATTTCTCCAATGAAAATAGGGATGTTCTATTCAATTATAGTAGTAGTAGTGGTAATAATAATAATAATAATAATTATTATTATTATTATTATAATTATAATTATAATAATAATAATTTTATTACTTAAAACCCTGCCCATCTGACTGGGTTGCTCCAGCCACTCTGGGCTGCTTCCAACATATATAAAAACATAATTAAACATTAAACATTTTTTAAAAACAACCCTTCCTCATACAGGGCTGCCTTCAGATGACTCAGGAGATCGGATAACTCCATACCCTCCAACAGTTCACTGATGAAAATAGGGACGTCCTAAGGAAAAGCAGGACATTATGGGATCCGATCAGAAACCGGGATGGTTTCTGTAAATCCAGGGCTGTCCCTGGAAAATGGGGACACTTGGAGGGTCTGAGACTGTATCCCCCCCGCTGCCAGCTACAGTGCTGAGCCAGTGATCTGTTTCACAGCTTCCAATGTTCCAGTGGTGATCCTATGCACTGCTGTACATTCTGCAAGGTTCTGCTTCCTGTTCCAAGACTGATTCATCAATGTCCCTTCTTGGCTGGCTTCATATCCTCCTCTTGGCAAGATTTCCCCCTGAAGGTCCCAGATGAAAAGTTTTAATGCAAAGTGTCATTTAGACAAGGCCCGTGAAAGAGAATTGATAGTGAGTTTTGGATTAGGAAGCAGAAAAATTTTATCTCAGTTTTTCTATGCAAGTTCAAGCAATTTTGCTTGGGTTTTTACTTTCCAGTTTCCGCTGTTTGAAAGAGTGTCTCTCTGCGCACGTCCCCCGTCCCCCCCCGTCTCGCTTCTTAAGATTTCCAAGGAGGATTGCAGCTTATTAGGTTAGGAGGTAAATTCCCCTGACCTACTTTCCTTGGTCTTTAAAATAATAATAAAATCCCTAACTAAAAAAAAAAAAGAAAGATAATTTAATCCCTAAGTCAAAAGCTAATATTTGCCAACATGTTGAAAGGAAAAAGTGACAGTCAACAACTAGGCATTGTTGTCTTCTGAAATCTGTCACTAGTCAGATTTCCTTGATTGCTTCTTTGTGGAGAAAAGGGTGGGATGCTGTTTGCGCATGAAAATTAAACTGCAAACAACCTTTCAGTTAGGAGTCACATCCCTGCTTTGCCACTCCTTCACTTTGAGGTAAATAATGGTTCGTTCTCTTTGACTGTCAATGGCCATACAAATTTTCACCCATTCCATTTATCTTGCAGCCATGGGCCTATCCAATAATTTTTCCAGGGTCCGGTGAGTGAGAAATAAAACATGAAAAGGTTGTAGCAGGGTAGTTTCTCACCAAAGAAATGAGAGGAATAGTACCTGTACATTTTGCCTCATATCTCAGATTCTACACATGCTTAAAACTTAGTCCTTTTAAAAATGAAAACTAGGAATTGGGGGTTTATAATTCATCTGGAGGTGGGGATTGCCACACCCCCCCGATACTGTTAATCTATGCTTAAAGGTAAAGGTAAAGGGACCCTTGACCATTAGGTCCAGTCGTGGCTGACTCTGGGGTTGTGGCGCTCATCTCGCTTTATTGGTCGAGGGAGCCGGCATACAGCTTCCAGGTCATGTGGCCAACATGACTAAGCCGCTTCTGGTAAACCAGAGCAGCGCACGGAAACGCCATTTACCTTCCCGCTGGAGTGGTACCTATTTATCTACTTGCACTTTGACATGCTTTCGAACTGCTAGGTTGGCAGGAGCAGGGACCGAGCAACGGGAGCTCACCCTGTCGCGGGGATTCGAACCGCCGACCTTCTGATCGGCAAGCCTAAAGTTCGACCTTTGTCCTTCCCACTTAGACATCTGGAAATCTGGATTCCAAGTCACCTGTGGAGCTTCCACAAACAGAAAAAGTTCCCTGCTGCAGAAACTGTTGTCATTAAGCAGTATATAAATCCACAAATAATAATAATGAAGTTACAACTGAAGCCCTGAGCAGCTGGCATGGGCGGTGGTGCAGTGATGGGGCACCACTCAGAGTGTGTCCTTCTCCTCAGTCTGTTTGCTTCCCTTTTGCGCTTTCCCCACCTGAGGGGACAGTTGGTTAGAGCCTGGTGCTGATAACACCAAGGTCGCAGGTTCAATCCCCATATGAGACAGCTGCATTGCAGTGGGTTGGACTATATGATCTTTGACGTCCCTTCCAGCTCTGCAGTTCTATGATTCTTCACACGAGTAGGGACCTAAAAGGCTTCTGTGTTAACTTGAGAACTTAAATACGTGGCACAGCTCCAGCAAAACGATTTCTGTTTCAGAGCTCGCTGTGTTACTGTCTTATCTAACGCCGTTCCCTCTCTCAGAAACACCTCTCTTCCTACCCCAAACATCCATTCCAATATGAGTTCTGTGCAGATTGAAAGTCTGCATGCTCCATTGGCTGGCTGTAATAAAGTGTGGCCGCTTTGCTAAGTCTGTGAAAGTTGCTGTAGTAAAGTGAGGTTGCTTTAGCTGGGCTGGAGATAATACTGCTAGTGGTGTCACAACGACTGCAGACATAAGGTTTTGATTCTGAGGACGTAATGCAAAGGGCTGGTTGGGATGAGGAGTGTAACTCAGTGTTAGAGCTTCAGTGTTACTGAACTAAATGAACCAATGGTCAAAGCCCAGTATAAGGGAGCTTCTTAGGTTCCTATCCTTCTTCATAATACGTCCCAATGGATAGACAGTAGATGTGCACTTGGAGCAGCGTCTCTGCCTCAGCCAGCCTCGTATGTGACTGCAGAGACAGATCATCCAGTTGCCACATTGTTGGCATCCATCCGTCTCAGAAGATAACAAAGTAATGAGCTTTCGGGGTGAAGTCATACTGTTGGAAGGTTGCAGCGCCTGCTGTGGCTGCAGAGACCGATACAGGAGAGACATGTTTTGTTGCAGCTGGGGCAGATGAAGGGATCCGGTTGTGCTGCTGCAGATGCACCAAGGCGTTTCTTCTCTTTGCCCTCTTTCCAGTGGTCATTCCTCCTCTGGTCACTGCTGTGGATACATTACTTGACTGCCTGTCTCCTGTCTCCAGGCACTGTGGGTCGTCTGCAAGGGATTCCCACATGGGAGGGTGGTTGTTGACAGCCTTCATGTTCCATTTGCAGACATCTCTGTAAGACAGAGTTGGTTTGCCTATGGGCCTGGTGCCTCCATTCTGTTGACATGACTGAGACAGGAGTGCGGACATGCTGGGGATGTGGCCTGGGAGAGCACATCTTTTTATGAAACTCTGTCCTGCCATTTGATACCCAAAATCCTCCCGACGCAGTGCATGTGGAAGATGTCACTCCTGATGGTTGTAAGCTGCCCATGACTCACTTCCATAAAGCAGCGTGCTTAAAACGTACACCTGATAGACCTTCATCTTGGCATTGAATGTTAAATCGAGATGTGGAAAATAAGGAAACAACAAGGAGAGGCAGGACTGAGATTTGGAGATATGCTTCAAGGTCCAGACTATGGGAAGTCCTGAAAAATTAATAATTATAATTTGGTCTTTTTTATTTTAGTTTTTTATTTTAATTGGATTATGATTTGATAAGTTAATTGGATGTTTTTTATTGGAAAATTAATAAAAATGATTTAACAAAAAACCCCACGTTATTTATTGGTGGTATCAGCCACCCTCTGTGTGAATACAGACAGATCATCCAGTTGTCACATATGCACATGGAAATTGGTTGGTTAGTTTGCAAATAATGTCACTGAATTCGGTGAATGGTGTTATCTCCAACTAAGATTTTACCGAGAGCACACTCATTGAAACTAATGAGTTTAATTTGAGTGGGTTCAGTCCGTGACATCTGCTGATAGGCATGGGAGACAACCCTGTCTTGAGACAATGGAGAACCTATGGCCCTTACCCTACCGTCATACTAAAATTAGACCCATTAGTTTCAGTGGGTGTACTTTGCCATTGAGTGTTGATAATACTCAGCTAGATGGATAAATGGTCTGACTCACTACAATGCCACTTCCTATGTTCCTGTGTAGTGAAGAGTGGTGTGCACTCCCCTCCTGATTACCCGAGAAGGAAATTCCAAAGTGGCCCTCGGCCAATGGGGAGATTGCATTCTGAGGAATCAGGATAGGGAAACAACATGGGTGGTGTTCAGCTGAGGTTAATGAACATGACCAAGTGAGGCCCATTAATTTGAGTGGGTCTGCTCTGAGTAAAGCGGAATGCCACCCTATGGATCTGGGAAAGTTGCCTTTACTGATTCATTCATTTGGCTGATACTTGTTTCTGCTTGCATGAACCTTAGAAGTCCTTTTAAGGCTTGGAGCCAGGTTGCCTGAAGGTCTTCCACCAAGATCATTTCCATAGGCCCTTCTCTAAGTTCCCCAACCAAATGTGATGATGCAGAGGGCTCCTATGGAGAAGAGGGCGTGACTACACTCCTGAGTGGCTCACCAAGCACCTCCAGCATAGCTCAGGCAATAGAGCACGAGACTCTTAATCTCAGGTTTATAAGTTCAAGCCCCACATTGGGCAAAAGATTCCTGCTGGACTAGATGACAATAATAATAATAATAATAATAATAATAATAATAATTTATTATTTATACCCTGCCCATCTGGCTGGGTTTCCCCAGCCACTCTGGGTGGCTTCCAACAGAATATTAAAATACAATAGTCTATTTAACATTAAAAGCTCCCCTAAACAGGGCTGCCTTCAGATGTCTTCTAAAAGTCTGGTAGTTGTTTTTCTCTTTGACATCTGGTGGGAGGGCGTTCCACAGGGCGGGTGCCACTACCGAGAAGGCCCTCTGCCTGGTTCCCTGTAACTTGGCTTCTCGCAGTGAGGGAACCGCCAGAAGGCCCTCGGACCTGGACCTCAGTGTCTGGGTAGAATGATGGAGGTGGAGACGCTCCTTCAGGTATACTGGGCCGAGGCCATTTAGAGCTTTAAAGGTCATCACCAACACTTTGAATTGTGCTCGGAGATGTATTAATGGTTATTTCTAACTCTACAATTCCATGATTCTAAAATTGTGGCCCTTTTTGTGCCAGATGAAGATTTCCCCCCTCCCCCAGCTCTTTCGTTATTGCTTTTCAAAAGTTCTGCAGACTATTTTTGTTCTCCGTTGCTAGTTTTGTTCTGATCCTGTCGTAGCTGTGTAGGATCTCATGGCTGCGTTATATTTTATTTCCTTTCTTCTTTTTTTACACTCCACAGATTTGCCTTTTATTAGTGAACTACCCAGAGAACTTTTTTATGTTAATTGCTGGCACAGAAGTAAATAAACAATACATTGCTTGTAGCGTAGGTTCAGTTTTAATTAGGAGGCTATGCATGCACACATACAAACAAACCTTCTCTCATCGTCCAGCAAATGTTTGTCAAAAGCAAGTTGATTGATGTGTTCTCAGCACTTGCAAAGACAGCCTGGCTTAATTACTTGTCGGTCCTGGAGTACTAGAGTTCCTACCCAGGGTTATTTTAATATTCCCTTCACTTGCTCAGAGTGGAATGAAGCTTGACCCCTTTTTTATTTTATTTTAATGGAGGAAATCCTCAGAGCCCACCCTATGAGAAATCTTGGCCAACAGTTTCAGAATTGCTAGGCACAGATGGGATGGGCAGCTTTTTCTGAGTTCTTGGTTGTTCCTCTTTCAGGAAATACAGGTAATTAACAGCCAGCAGCTTTGATTCTTCGTGGCTGGCAGAAGAAACAAGCCAGTATCCTCCCAATAAATTAGAGCTTTCAGGAGCGAGTAATGTGACTTTCCCTGCACCACAAGTTAGAGCCTGTTTGCTGAATTAAGGCACCTTGCAGGGTGGTTTCTCATTGTTGGGAGGGATTGTATTACTTTGGTAACATGACTCACACGCACGTTGTACCACTTGGTGGATTAAATGTTTGCAGATTCCTACCACAAAGAAACACTAAAATCTAAACGTACTCAGATGAGGGATATTCTTCCAGTCAACCTTCTGGATAACTACCAGTTAATTCAGCCTTGTTAAAAATCACTTAGAACACAGGAAGATGCTGTATACTGTTATAAACAAAAATTTGCCCCTTTCCCTTATGGGGTATCCAAGAGCCCATATAGAGTCCTTACACAGGTTCCCTATTGGTAGGAGAAAATAACAGAGGCCAACCAGAGAATATTGAGAAGCAAAGCAGCTAGTAAGCTTCATCTTTATTGATCTGTTGCAACAGGGTGCTCCCCTCACCCGCAGGAGAGAGGAGGAACCCAGAAAAATGGTGTGCAAGGCCTTATAAAGACTTTTGAAATTGCCACCCTGTAGATCAAGACCACCCCCAGAAACATCATACATACATCACAGAAGGGGTGTAACCTAAGACCACCCCTCAGATACATCACACCTACATCACAGAAAAGGCGGTCTAAAACAGAAATTTGAATGCTGTTTTTCTCCTGTCGTTGTTTATCTCCTGTCTGGCAGGTTACTTGATTGGATTGCCTGGGTAGCTTGGCCGGTCTTTTGTAATGATAAATATTTAGTTCCTGGGCCAGGTCACAGGCTCACACCCTATTCATATCTTAAATGTGCCCTTCAGACAGGATTTGTGAGGAAAGAGACAATGGGGAGGTTTCCCACTTTGACCTTGTAGAGAAAACATTTGGTTAGTTTGGGAATCAAAATGGTTCCAGGTTGGTCTTCCTGTGCTGATCTATGGTGCACTTGGTTGGTACACTTATGAATATTGGCATATATCTAAGACCATAAAATTCCTATCACAATACTGAGTCAGAACATTGGTCCATTTAGCTCAGTATTGTCCACACTGACTGCCAGCAGCTCTCCAGGTTTCAGACATTCTCAGCCCTTACCTGGAGATGTTGGAGATTGAACTGGGACTTCCTGAATGCATGTTCTCTACCACTCAGCCACAACCTTTCCGCTACTGCTACTATAGGCATGGAGCCTTGACTTTAAATTTAACTCCTCTTTCTGCTTCACTTCCTATTGTCAAGACTTGTCAATTCTCCCGTTGCAGCACTGCAGAATGTTGAACTTGGCAAAAACTTTGGTCACCTCTCGTCTTGATTCCTGCAACCTTAGTCACCCTGATCTTCCATTGTTGCACCCTTTTTCTTCCCAGAACTAGGCTGTCCTAAATCATTCATCTCTCTTGCTATTCTGATCATGGAATAACCCTCCTTACATACCTGCCTTTACTTCTAGTTTGTTCCCAGGTGGAGCAGACGGTGGTGATGTATTTCTTACCTGCTCTTCAGCAGGAAGTCTCAAAACACAATCCAATTAAAACGAACAACACTGACTTCACCCATAACCCCCGAAAACAAGAATTTCATACAACACATTACAGGGAGGGCACCACAATCAGTTCTTCAGTTTCCTAAAGCCAGGAGCAAGAGGTGTGTCTTCAGTAGCTGAAAGGACCTGTCCCAGATGCACCTCTCTGGGGAGGAAACGCCACATTCCTTGGGCCATCACTGAGAAGACTCTGTCCCAAGCCACCGCCCCCTGAATCTCTGAGAGGGGTGGAACTGTACTCCATTGATCTTAATTCCCAAGCCGTTCTATAGAAAGGGAAACTCCATTTCAGATATTTGGGGTCCAAGTCATTTCGGGCTTCAAACACTAATGTGAAAACCTTGAGTTGGGCTCCGAAGCTAAACAGATGTTATTTGTGCTCAACAATGACTTGGCTGCTGCAGTCTGCATCTGTTAAAGTTTCTAAGCCAGCGGTTCTCAATCTGTGGGTCCCCAGATGTTGTTGGACTACAACTCCCATCATCCCTGAGCTCTGGCCTTGCTAGCTAGGGGTGATGGGAGTTGTAGTTCAACAACATCTGGGGACCCACAGGTTGAGAAAGGCTGTTCTAAGCAGTTTTCAAGGAAAGTCCCAGGTAGAGCACATTGCAGCAGTCTAGAGGTTACCAGAGCATGAGTACAATGGCTAAGTCATCTCCATAGCTGTCAACGTTTCCCTTTTTTAAAGATAAATTCCCTTATTCTGAATAGGAAAAAGTTGACAGCTATGGTCATCTCTGTCCCAATAAGGCTGCAGTTTGTAAACCAGACTAAACTGGAAATAGACCTACCTGAGCTAGTGGCAATGTTGGATGCAGGTATAACCCAAAGCTATGCAACTGTTCCTTCCAGGGGACTGCAACCCGGTCCAGAGCAGGGTGCCTCCCCACCTTTCAGATCTGAGAATGTGAAATGCTTAACACCTCTGCTTTGTCTGGATTGCATTTCAATATGTTGGCCCACATCCACTCCTTCGCTCTAGGCACGGATCTAGCACCTCAACCATTTCTCATTCACATGGTTCAGAGAGAGGAAGCTGGGTGCCACCCACATGCTGGTGACATCTCATTCCAGATCTCCTGATGACATCTTCCAACAGCTTGTTAAATAGCTTGGCAGACAAGATGGGTAAACGGTGCAGGGTAATTTGTAGGACCATAAGAAGCTACCTTATACTGTGTCAAATCATTGGTGTATCTAGCTCAGCCCGGTCTACACTGCCTGGCAATGCCTCCCGAGGGTTGACTCAGTTTCCCTCTGGGACCTCCCTGGAGATGCCAGGGCTCGAACGTAGGACGTTTTGCATGCAAAGCATCACAGAGCCACATCTTTTTTAGCTGCTCATTGCTGTTCTTGTGACATGACCCCGATGGTCACATCCAAACCATACATATAAAGAATGTTCCAAACACATGATTCCCCAAGAATCCTAAGAACTCTAGTTTGTTAAGGGTGATGGGACTTGTAGCTCTGTTGATAAACTACAGGGATTCTTCAGTGGAAGCTGTGTTCTTTAAATGTATGGTGTGGATGTGACAATTGTAATGTTGTTGTTGTTGTTGTTGTTGTTATTTATTATGCCTCCCTATACCCATAGGTCTCAGGGAGGTTCAAAGTTACAATATTCGAAGTAGAAAATACATAATAAAAACAATCAAGCCACAAAACACATAATAAAAAACACAATAACAATAATTGAAACAATTAGCAATCCTAATGTATGCACACTAATAAACAATACAGTTCCCAACAAAAGCCCCTAAACCATACTCCGCCCACAAATACAAAAATACAAATTAACATATAGCATTTAACAACAATTTAAAACAAAAAAACCCTCCAAATAAAACACCACCCACCCAAGTTTAAACCCTATTGAAACAACAATGGATTGAATGTTTCTGTCTTGGATTAGGAGTGTGCAGATGACTTCGTTTTCTGTGTCTTTCGTCCAGTTTTTGGCTTATCCCGTGCTTTCGAGGTATGGGTCTCGGCAGTTTTGCCCTTGCCCCACAGCTTTCCCCCAGAAAACCCACTCTTAGTGATAAACCAGAGCAGTCGTCCATCTGGAGAAAACTCATTGACGTTTGCTCTGATTCAACGGTAAAGATCGGGTTTCCTCAGGGGAAGGGCAGCAGGACAAGGGCAAGTCTGGATGACAACCTAAGGCAGCTTCCTGTGCAGGATAGTTCCACGAACCTGTTTTTTCCCCAGGAGGGTTGTGGGAATTAAGTAATAAATGTTTGCACACCATCAAGTGTTCAGTGTACCCAGCTGGTTGCACAAACATTGCTAATAGACTTGCCCACCCTTTTACCCCGAGGGGAGAGTTATTAACCTTAAAAGGAGAGAAGTTCAGAAAAGCAGGATAAGAATGCATCTGCTTTAATGAAATACTATTGTCTGACTGGTTTCCTAGGCAAACCTAAGTGGCCAAGAGAGAGTATTTGTGGTTGCTTTGAAAGTTGTAATGTGAATACCTAGCTATTACAACTCGCATTTCGCTAAGCTCTTTGAGACTGCCTGCAGGCAGGCAGGCTGGCAGGCTAACGTTAGCTTCCTTTTTAACTATGTGAAGCATCCCATTCATGAGAATTAGAAAGCCAATTAGTACGGATCTGAGAAAGCATCATTCTTCCTGTTTCATTAAGATGGAGAGAAGATAAATGGGTTTTGGCAAAGGGCCTGTGGGGGCATTTCACACATTGCACAGCAACAAGTCCTAGTTTGGCTCTGAACGCACTTGCTGGATTAGGGGAGGTGACAGACCTCTCTCTGCCTGAGACCTTGAAGACTAGCTTCAATCTGAGTAGCACAGTTCACCTCGGAATGCCGTCAAGAACGCGAGAGCACAGCAGCCGTTTTAGGCACTGCGATCTCGTGTGATTTCACCCTGAAAAAGCGCTTTTTGGGTGGGGCACGATCTCAATCAAGTCACGTGATTCATGCAGGAGTGCGGCCCTGGAAGACGGCATCCCCGTTTTTCACCTCGACGTGTTAGATGAAAGTCCGCGGTTCAAATCCCCGTGATGGAGTGTGTTCCCGTTGCTTTGTTCCAGCTCCTACCAACCTAGCAGTTCAAAAGCACACCAGTGCAAATAGATAAATAGGTACTGCTGTGGCGGAAAGGTAAACGGCATTTCCGTGCACTCTGGTTTCCGTCACGGTGTCCCGTTGCACCAGAAGCGGTTTAGTCATGCTGGCCACATGACCTGGGAAGCTGTCTGTGGACAAATGCTGGCTCCCTCGGCCTGAAAGTGAGATGAACGCCGCAACCCCATAGTAGCCTTTGACTGCACTTAACCATCCAGGAGTCCTTTACCTTTTTAAAAATGTGCTTATGCATGGAAATTGCCAAATACCAATCACGTTCTCATTTACAATTGTAGATTTACGTGTTTCAGATATAGGATACAATGTAGGGATCAAAATGTCGCAGTGTGGAGTGCACCTATTTTTGCCCTTTTCTAGGATACTCCATTCCATTCCCGCCACCCACACAACAGTCAGCATTCTGTGGCCATTGAGCATGCCCAGGCAACTTGAATTCTTACCTTTTGGTATAATGGCTTTAAAAAAGGACTATTTCTTACTGAGACTTACATTCAATCAATATTGTATTGTATATAACCCTGCCATTAGAACATTTTTAAAATTTAAATTCAGTTAAGTGTAGATTCACTGAAATAGCTAAACATGGTTAGGTTAGGCCTATTAATTTCAATAGGACTATGCTGGGTAAAACTTAATTGGAAAAATTGTATGCTGCCTTTCTTTTTTATTTCAGAAGAAGCATTTAAGGTGCCTTACAGCATGGTTTCACAGAATCCTACTAGTAAACAATCAGTTAATGGAGAATCAATTAAAATATATTAGCGATATTACATTATTATCATGGAGAGCTGCAGCGATGATTTATCTATTACCTCAATGCATAGTGCAGTTCTATGCTCATTGCTCAACAGCAAGCTCCATTGCGTTAATTGGGACTTACTCCCAGGTAAGTGGGTACAGGATTGCAGCCCAAAAGACTTTCGATCAATTAAAAAAAGTGCCACTGATGAAACTGGCACCCAATGTTTTTATGTTAATTATTTTTAACATCAGCGACCTCATTATTTCGGTGTGCTAGTATTTATGTGAGCAGGAGAACAAAAAGATCTCTGTATCCATTTACTTTCTCGTTCGATCCCAGATATGCCAACCGTTGCTAATTGTTAAAACCCCTCAAGGAGAGCTCTGTTCAGCGCAGCTCAGTATGGCTGAAATAATTAAATTTCTCCTTAATTCAAAAAAAAAAAAAAAAAAAAAATCAGTGTCCATCTCCTTGTGTTGATCTCACAAATAGGCATCTGAACTTTTTTTTTTTAAACTGAGTAACATGAAAGGCATGTGGTCTCTAATAACTCTCTAGGTGTTCTGGCTTATGCTAAAAGGGTCTCCTGCCGTTGCAGCGTATGTAAAGTTGACAGGCGCTGTTCTTCCCCCCTGCCCAATTAAGGCAGTTAATTAAATCTTTGGGTTTTATTTATTTATTTGTTTGTTTCTAGGCTGTGTTCCTTCATGACTGAAGTTTGGCTGGCTGGCTGGCTTTGTTTCCTCCCTTACCGCTTCCCAAAACCTCGTATTAAATTTGGCATTAAATCTGTACCTCTTGTCATTAAGTCCCCTGTCTTTTCAGGAGATTCAACTATTGTGCCGGCCTTTCCCCCCCTGCTGATACAGCTTTATTTAAATTCCACATGCCTTGGAATGATTCTCCCCCATATTGAATTGCTACACATTGCGTTTCTTGCTCTGGAGATTTCTTTGCATCTTTTATTAAAAATAAAATAAAAAACCACTTCTTCATTGATGGTTTTTAAAGTCAGAGCCCAGTTACCCTCCTGGTCAGTGCCAGATTTACGTATAAGCTAAACAAGCTATAGCTTAGGGCCCCACTCTCTTGGGGCCCTCCAAAAAATTTAAAGGAAAAAAGAACTGCATGTACATTTCCAAAATATAAGATAAAAAACAAAATAAAACCTACATACAGCAACAGTGTTTTGTTTTGTGTAGGCTCCTATGATGTAAGTAATGGGACCCCCCCCCCTGCTACCCTGCTCTCTAAAACATCACTGGTTTGCTCATTTCCATATCAATTACTTTGATAAAAGATGTATTTTGTTATGTGCAAATGGCTTTAGATACCTGTTAGGTCCATAAATTACCATGTAGCATATATTCAACACAAAAAAAAAGCGACAATTTGTTGTTGACAAAGGACAGCTGGACATATAAAGGGCCCCATTACCTTCAGTAGCTGAGGGCCTCATCGAACCTAAATCTTGCCCTGCTCCTAGTACCACCTCTTTGGGATAGTGGGGAGGGAGCTTCTCCTTATTTATTTATTTTTATCTACTTGGAAGATCCATACACTACTTTTCAACAGTACCCAAAGCAGTTTACCTGGTAAAATAGGTCAGGGAATGAAACGTTCTAAAACAGCTCAGTTCTAAAGTTTCCTGTGCAAGACTCACCTGCAATTTCTTGAAGCTTCACCAGGCAGATGGCGTCACTGGCTCTTGTACAGAAATCTTGGTGGAAGAGACTTTTGGAAGTACGGTATTCATTGAACAGTGAGGCAAAAAGTTGTCTCCTTTGCCACTGCTGTATCACAAGCAGGTGGATACCTTCTTGTCTTTGCACCTGCCAACACCACAACTTTCAGTATTTTCTTAACCTGTGGTGCACTCTGTTGCTTCCTCTGGCAGCCTAAGATAATGCACTGCTAACTTGTTCTATCTAGAAATTGCACTCAGTTGCCTGGTTCTCACGTAATGCTAAGCCAAACCATTGTTTAGCATGAATGGGGAAATGTGCAGGATCCCAGAATGAAAATCACAGCCTCTGTACTCCTCCTACAGACATACAGTCATACCTCGGGTTGAAGTAGCTTCGGGATGAATATTTTTGGGTTGCGCTCTGTGGCAACCCGGAAGTAACGGAGCACGTTACTTCCGGGTTTCGCTGCTTGCGCATGCGCAGACGCTCAAAATCATGTCATGTGCATGCGCGGAAGCGGCGAATCGTGACCCGCGCATGTGCGGACGCAGGTTGCATTCGCTTCACGATGCGAACGGGGCTCTGGAACGGATCCCGTTTGCATCCAGAGGTATCACTGTACTGCTACCGAGTGCTTTTTTTTCTTAAAAAAAAATATGTTTAGGGGCACTCTCATTTTCCTACTCATATTGAAATACTGCCCCTCAATGAAGCCAAACTTAGATTCACAAAATGTTTAGGGATATGCCTACCCCTGTGTCAGGGAACTGACATCGGAGCTAGAGGTGGAGGGAAGGCTCTCTAATGATGCTGGAGAAGGGCCCAGCAGGGAGAGAGGCAGCTCAGCAGATGGGGAAGCAATTCAGTGCAACACCAGGAATAAGGAGGGGCAGATGGGGGAATCGGCGAGAGGGCTCCCAGACTCTTCACCGGACACCAGCGGGGAGAGCACTGGTCCTCCGCTACCCACGCCCTCCCTGCGCAGAAGACTTCCACGCAGAGAAAGTAGGAGGAGACTGGGTGTCAAACAACTTTTATGTTGGAAAAGGTTTAATAAACGCCCACTGACGGATTCTGCTAGCGACTGAGGCAGCCACGAATTGAAGGGCTGTCCAGACAGAAAGGTTTAACAAGGCAACATAGCCAGGAGAGGCGGCAACTTACGCACGAGCAACCCCATACCATTATACCCTGCATACCCCCAGAAAAAAGCACCGCTGCCACCCAGAGCTTAGCCATTGTTTGGCTTAGCACTGTATCCCAACTCAACTTTATTGTTTGCCTGGCTTCAGACAAAAGGTTTTGGGTTTGCTGGTTATGGTTTGACTGGGGAGTGGGGCATAAACCATACATCTGGGTTTAGATATAACATCAAGTCAAAATATGGCTAAATCCTGAGTAGCACAGCAGCAGTGACACTTGGGGAGGAGTGTAGCGGCTGTGATTTTTGCTCATTTGCACTAAACCATGGTTTGGCTTAGTGTTATGTCCAAACGGGACCATTGTGTTTAAGCCAGGGATCTAGCAGTTTCTGGGAGCCGTATCTTCCCCTAACTCTGGGAGAAAGTTCTCTTTACGTGTAGCCACAAGGATAGACAATGTGGGAAGTGCATAAATTCAAGACCTCCTAGTGATCTCTCCCTAGGGAAACTCTAGGGGGGAGCAGAGGCTAGTGATGTTAATTCTAGTATCTAGGCTTTCTTAACAGCGGTTAGACAAATAATTAATAATAATAATTTTTTATTTATACCCCGCCCTTCCTGGTTCAGGAAACCGGGCTCAGGGCGGCTAACAACAAGTTTAAAACACTTAATTGATGCTATAAAAAATCAGCATAAAATACGGTATAAAGCGTAAATAACAATAAAAGAATCAAAGAATCAAATCAAAAATCAATTTAGGAGGGAAATCCATCCAATAAACATTAGATGATCACCAGGGCTAGCTGGCTAAATTAGTTCACTTGGACCAAGGCGGAGACCAGGGGAGAACCAGCTGTGGGATCCCAGAGCGGGCAATCTTCACAAAAAGGGGAGGGGGAGGGAAGGAAGGGGAACAAAAGATCAGGCCAGGTTCAAATTGAAATCCAGGCGGAATAGTTCTGTCTTACAGGCCCTGCGCAATGAAGTTAAATCCTGCAGGGCCCTGGTCTCATGGGACAGAGCATTCCACCAGGTCGGAGCCATCACTGAGAAGGCCCTGGTGGAAGTGGCCTAATGACACCATAGAATCAGTAAAAGAGCCTCTACCTTGCACTCAGAAGGACCCAAGTTCATTCTCTGACCATCTCCAAGTAGTGCAGGGAGAGGCTCTTACAAGAAATCCTGCCAGTCAGTGTAGACGGCATTAGGCCAGATGAACCAGGACCCTCACTCCATAAGCCACGTTCCTGCATTCCTAATACAGTATGTGATTTGTAAAACCTAACATTTCAGGGCTCTGCCTTCTGCACAAGATGTCCTGACTCAACCCATGCCCAGCCTGCACAGGAGAGCCCTGGTGTGACACTGCTGCACTTTTCATGCTAGAATTCAGCTCCAAATCGCGCTTGTTTCAGCAGTTCCTTGTTGTTTGGCAAGGAGGCCTGTTTTGTTCCCGAGGTCACTACCAGTTCAGCAGGCTCACATGCTGGTTGGGACGGACGGAAATCACACGCAGCTCATTGTTAGAGAAGGTTGTGGGAAATGAAGCTAAACAAGACAACAAGGGCCCCGTGCAGCTGTCAAAACCGGCCGATATTTGAGAGCTATAGCAGGCTGAGAAATCTGTAGGTAAAGGAAGGAGAGCGAGCCTATAGGTAAAACTCACTGAACCACTAAAGTGCTATATATAATGAACATCAGTTCCTTATTTATGGCAAAGAATTTAGCTTCTTTTTCTGCAGATTAGAAAATGAAGATTGCTTGGGTGTCTTCAGATATTTAGGCCAGGCGTGGCAACTGGTGGCCAGATCTGGCCCCAAGAGCAGTTTTATCTGGCCCCTGGTGGCCCTACCCAATTTTAACCAAGGTGTAGTAGTTGCTCACAGTTTTCACTCGCAAGTTTAAATGAAAGTTTTCAGGTTGTTGGAGACCATCAGCGCTTGAATGCTACAGTCTTTGGCTCAGTGAGCATAGATCAGAGGTAGTCAAGGTGGTTCCCCGCAACCGTTGTTAGACTGCAGCTACTATCTTCCCTGGCCATTGGCCATGTTGGCAGGGGCTGATGGGAGTTGGAGTCCAACAACACCTGGAAGTGCATTGCATTCACTACCCCTATGCTGAATTGTATATACTCAGAAAGAACTTTGGAGATACATTTCTGATCCCTCCTGGAGGACAGCGAGTTCCCTGCCCCAAACCTCTGGGCTCTTGGTCCTTCTGATCTAGTTCATCAACCAGCCTGTATTTTGCAGGGATGTCTGGTTTTGGCTCACTGAGAAAAAAAGCCACCTTTTCTGTCTTTATGTTTTGATTATTTTTATTATTTATTTTGTGCTCTGATTATTTTTTATTATGTGTTTTGTGCTTTTTATACTGTAACTTTGTGTTGTGAACCACCCTGAGACCTATGGGTATAGGGCGGTATACAATGTTAATTATTATTATCATTTTATTTTAGGGACATATTCGTGAAAGTAGTCTATTGATTCACACACTGAGTAATTGATTTATTCAATTCTTTGCCACAAGTTTGGGTAGATTTTACAGGTGGGGCTGGGGGAAGGATTAGGTAGATATCTGTAGAACAAGTCTAGTTGCAATTGCTGTAATTCCATAGGTCTAACATTAGAGGCAAATTCAACCTCCATATTCAGGGACAATTTAGAGTTGAACTAGTCGGTGCTGCAACAAAATGTTGCATCGTTCCTTGTTCAGGGTCCTAGTTGCTCTATTTCATTCCTCTCTCCTCTGTTTTTCCATCTGCCTTGCTCCAACAATCAGTCTTCATCTTGTGGCCACTGAGCATGCTTAGCCCCACCTGTGCTGCTCCCATAAATATTTTTTCTGTACTCCTGCAAACAGGGGGAATCTCCTAAGTCTACTGTGTGCATGGCTTGTGCAAAATAAGCAATGGCAGTCCCAAACAGAACATCAGAAAGAGAGGGAATGAGGCCAGTGCGAGGGACAAACAGTGATGTGGAGCATCTTTTCTGCCCGACTTTGTAGCTTGGCCACAGAAACCAGATAAACCTTTGGTCTGGTGTAAGTCCAGCAAAGACTTCTCTAGGCAAGATGTGTCCTTTTTGACCTGATTGTGGTATCTTGTTTACAGACAGAACTATCTTGTTTACAGACAGAACTAGCCCGCAGTCAGGAAAGATGTTTCCCCTTACGTCAAGGCAAGGCAGAACCTAGAAAACATGGATATATTGGGAAAGAACGCATGGGGAACAGGAAAAGCGGGGTCACATGCGAGTTAAGCACAAAAATATGAGAAGCTTGTGCAGCTAGTGACTGGCCAAGGAGATCAACCAAATTCTGTGACTTTGTGAACCTATAGCTCATATTAAATTTAAATAATGATAAGAATTGGTAATAAACTGTCAATAAATCACTTCATCCCAAAACTTTCTGTCTTTTTTCTCAATATCTGAAGAAATTTGTCAAGTTGGCCATAGTTGTAAAATCCCACATTTTGTCCATCTCTTCTTTAATTTTGGGTGCTATTTGTATACAGTGGTACCTTGGTTCTCGACCGGCTTAGTTGTCGAACAAATTGGCTCCCAAACACCGCAGACCCAGAAGCAAGTGTTCCGGTTTGCAAACGTTTTTTGGAAGCCGAACGTCCGACGCGACTGCCGCTTGAGTGCAGGAAGCTCCTGCAACCAATCGGAAGCAGCACTTTGGTTTTTGAATGATTTCCGGAGTTGAACGGACTCCCAGAATGGACTAAGATTGAGAACCAAGGTACCACTGTATACAGTTATGGCTGCACAAAGCGTATATGAAAGAAGTTCTTTATTTTCTGGCCTGGCTGATTTGCTGCAACTCATAAAAAGAATACAGTGGTACCTCGGGTTAAGTACTTAATTCGTTCCGGTGGTCTGTTCTTAACCTGAAACTGTTCTTAACCTGAAGCACCACTTTAGCTAATGGGGCCTCCTGCTGCCGCCGCACCACCAGAGCACGATTTCTGTTCTCATCCTGAAACAAAGTTCTTAACCCGAGGTACTTATTTCTGGGTTAGCGGAGTCTGTAACCTGAAGCGTATGTAACCTGAGGTACCACTGTACTGTGTGAAATGGGGCTTCATAACCTAAAATATTTGCCACTTGATTCTGGATTACTGTTTGAAGAAGCAGAAGTCACACAAACAAGTCTAACCTGCATTTCATCTTTAAAATAAAATACAAAAAAACTACACCACCAAGTATTTTCTAATTCATAACAGAGTTCAAGGCTGATGTGAAAACAAAACATGAATAAGGATGAAGGCATTTAATTTGCTTCTGTGTGCATGCGGGTGTGTGGTTGTGTGTGCTGATCGCTGCGGACAGATGTGTTCAGCTAGCTATTCATTCACAGGAGTTGCTATCTGTGCAACTTTCATTACCGGAACAAGTCAACCCTCTTAGTTTTCAGAAGGTTCGTGTGAGTGAATGGCAGATGCAAACAAGGCAGAAGCTTCACTAATTTGATTAGAAGGTTTGCAAGGATAGCATGAAAAATATTTCCTGTTTACATACAATCGTGCAAGTTGATGCAGGTGGAGGTTTTCAGCTGCAAAAATATTCGCTTAATCAAGAGCCTTCTAGCGAGTGATGAATGTAGATTTAATGTTTTACTGGCATCGGCTCAGTGCTTTTCCAGTGCTCGGTATCTGTCTGGAAATTTTTGCTGCTGCTTTTGAGCCATACTACGTTGTGAAAAAGAGATAAAAGCTGCTCCTCTTCAGCTGGTTGACTTCTAGCTTACCACGTAGTCAGTGGCAGCTGATTTGAAATTCACAGCTGGAAGATCTAGTAGTAACTTGATGTTATTTCCCTTGGGAAACTTGAAAAAGACTGTTGAGATCAAGGGGTCAATCCCAGCACATTCCTGGTCCCAGGATTAACTTGAACATGGTCCCCATTCAAAGTGTCAGTGCCAAAGTTGCAGGGGCCAGAGTAACTCTTTCCTACTAAACCATCATGGCCAATTTTCATGCCAGGAATGGATGGAACCAAGTGCAGATGCCCCATGTGGTGAACAACTGAGCTGCAGGTGGCAACTTCTCAGGGAAGTACCTTCAGGTCTTGGGCCGATCCAGGCTGGGCTGTTGATCCTTCTGGATATGAAGAAGTAGCAGGGACTTCCTGTTCCAGCCAAGCCTTGCTCAAGCAACACCATCTTCCTGAGATTTGCTGTGTTTCTATCAGTGCTTGGAACGAACTACATCAGTTTAACCAAGTCTGCTGAATTAGTTGACACAACTCTGAGCTACACGTGAAAGTATTTCCCATAATTGCTGGGAATTGAGTTCATTTCGGGATAGATTTTTCTAGTTCATATTCAAGTTCGTTCTGTTAGATGTGTTTCTTACTTTTTATACTATTTGGGCTTAAAGATAATGATTGTTGGGAGAAATAGATTCTGATGTGTTCTTAGTTTTCTTAAGTATTTTTTATACTTCAGCACAGCAGCTTGTAACATTCTGAATGCTGGAAAAAAAGTGGCCAAGGATCATTGGGATGAATTTGGATTGAACTGTGAACTGAAGGTTCACCAAACTAGTTCATTGTGTTAAGGAATGGATGTGAACTGGTATTAGTTCCTTTTTGGACCTGTCGAGCTTGAACTAGTTCCTTTTCAAAATGAACTTTCCATGTTTTCCTTCTCTAACTTCAGTTATTGTTTGCTGCTGACATGTTGCTTGCACGTCACTCGTTCTAACACAGAAGTGCAAGCTTCTGATCTCTGCTTGGAGCTGTGTTGAAGGAGCAGAGGGAGAGTGTCTAAGCCCTAAACACATTGAGGTTCATTCTCATCATGCTTAACTTAGGAGAGCATGTGGTATGGGGAAGCACCTTTTGCAGCAGCTGTGACGTGAAACACTGTGGAAGGAATAGCTTTTGATGCTCGAAAAGAGGGGCAAAGGAAGAAGAGAGGACATAGATATATATATATATATATTTACAGAGCTTAAAAGGAGGCTGCAGGTATTAGGACACTACTGTATTGTAAAATTCTAGTTCTTTTAAGCCTTGTCACTGAGGAGGTAAACTTGTGTCTGGCCTGTACCGTTGCTGACTGCTGGTGAAGTTAGCATGATTAAATACTCTTTCAAATTTTTTAAAATAACTTTTTTATTCCAAATTAAAACAAAACATATTATCCAGAAACATATCATCCTTATTCCCCCCCATTTTTCCTCCCTCCCCCCACAGAACCCTCCCACCCCCACTGGAACTTCCCTCAGTTCCAGTCTTTGATTTCTCTAAAAATGCTGTTTTCTGCATGTTACACAGTTGTATAGATCCTCAAACTAGTTAGCTGATTATTATCAATAAAAAGTTTGTGAATGTTTATTCAAAACCAGCCAAGGAGTCCAGTTCGCTTTGTTGCATCTTCAAATACTTTGTAAAGGGTTCCCATTCATCTTTAAAGCCACAGTTATCCTTGTCCCGTAGCTTGTATGTCAGTTTTGCCAGTTCTGCATAGTCCATCAATTTTTCTTGCCATGATTCTTTAGTTGGGGTTTCTTCAGTCTTCCATCCTTGTGCTATTAAAACTCTCGCGGCTGTTGTCGCATACATGAAGATGCTTTTCAGCTTTTTTGGCAGATCTATCCCTACAGTCCCTAATAAAAATGCTTCAGTTTTTTTTAACAAATGTTAAATGGAACATTCATATTTTAAAAAAAGTAAAAACTACCTGCATATAGAAAACCAGCATATCATGGAGGACACTAGGCTAAAACTCTTCTGTCTGACATTTTGATTACAATACAGACAGAGTCCACTTTCCTTCGACTAAGCCCAGCTGAACAAACTGGGACTTAGTTTTCCGTAAATGTGCACAGAACTGAGCTGCTCGCTTCCTATGTGAAGGGCCATTTTGCGTTGGTATGTGACATCCCACCAGCAAATCTGAAGCGGGGGGAGTGACATCAACTAATGTCTACATCTGGTGGTCTACAGGTGTTTGTTTTATCTCCCTTTCCCAATACTTCTCGACAACGTTTGCATTTCCCTCCCTTTATTTGACATCTGCTGTGCTCATGCCAAAAAATAGTTGGAAACAAATGCCTCATCTTGCAGTCCAGCCAGAGCAATAGATAACTCTCCTACGAGCGCCATTTAGCTGGAAGCATTCTTAAATGAGAAATGCTCGGCGTGAATTGGGCGGGGCAAGCTGGTGCCAAAGGAGGAGGAGGAGGAGGCGAGGGTGGAGGACGAAGAGGCGAAATCAGATGTGGGGCGCACTTGGAGCATGGAGCATCAACAGGAAGTCTGGGGCAGGACCCTGGCGTGCTTCACATTCCTCCTCGCAGCAAGTAAACTTGTAAAATGGCAGGTGGAATAATGAGGATAAATGAAGACGGGTTCTTTCCTCTCTAACGCAGCTGGGTTTCAGGCCGTGCTGGTTGACAGAGCAGGATTTTCCAGCAGGTAAGGAGAAGTCAGGATATGCAAACCTTGCTGAGTTTCAGATTTGTTGCAACTTGTAAATAGTTCCTGTAAACTTACCGGGCTATCAGAATCTCCCTGTTTCTTTCCCTTTGCCTGCCAGCTTCATTTACCAAAAGTTTGGCATTGTATTCTATGCATTAAGAAGATATTGATTCCTCTGTTAGCAAAGTCTGCAACATGGTTGACTTGTTACCCACTAAACTTTGTGTGTGTGTGTGTGTGTGAGAGAGAGAGAGAGAGAGAGAGGAGTTGCTTCTTCTGTTCTTAGCCTTTATTCATATTTGAAAATACCATTTTTCGTCTCTTCATTTCTCATCATTGCATTTTTCTGGGTGGCTACAGCTGAAATCTGGAAACATAGTTACACAACTACAATATGTAACAGCATTAATCTGTCTTTTAAATGCGGTGGACAAACTGGCAACCATCCAGTGCTTTAAGCATCAGCCCAGCACAGGGATAGTTGGGGGGTTTTTTTTAATACTGGAAATCAGTTGATTTCACTGACTATGACAAGAACTTACTGTTCAGCGTTGAAGCAGTGGAACTTGGAAGTAAGGAAATAAATATCTTAAGAGAAATATTCTGCAATTGAACAAAGCTGCGCTCAATGTCCAGCAGTATCCTTGGTTGTGAAAATAAGGTCTGGGAGTGAATTGTTTGGTTCCTAACTGGTGTTCGCGATTGCATATATCTCTGTTTGCTAAAACAGTGTTGGACTATAACTCCCATTATCCCTGACCACTGAGTATGTTGCTTAGACCCACAACATCTGGGCACGCAGAGTTGAAAAGTACCATGTTGTGCTTCTGAACAGCAGTGTATTCATCTATCACTGCAACTGAAGTAGAATAGCTTTACTAAACTTGGTCCCTTCCATGCAAAGCTGCACTTAGAATAAATATATTCCAGAACTGCACTTCTTTTTTTTTAAAAAAAGTCTTAATAATTAGGCATCATAGTCCAGACATCATAAATCTATTGGCATATGTGGCAGACTGAGCATGCAACCCCAAGTCTACTAAGCTGTAGTGCAAACAGTGGTGCAGTCCAGAAGAGGTGGACAAGGACTGCAGGCTTGTTTCTGTCCCTTGCCTCGTACCCTTGGCGTATAACCTAAAAATATCCACAATTTCATAGGCTCCTGAGCTTCCCCCCTTTTTTGCACAGATAATACAGTCTTAGATGCATTGACAATAGTCTCCAGGAAATAAATAAGATTCTCTTTTTGAAGGCTGCAGTATTAGGTACACGTGTTAGGGTGCAAGTCCCACTGAAGTCGATGGGGTTTAGTTGTCAGTAAACCAGGCTGCGTATCTCTTCTTCAGACATAATGAACGAGGCTGACCTCAAAACAATGCAAGCCCTGCCAAGGAACAGAGCAGTTTTGGGAAGAGAAAAAAATGCAGCAAACAGCTGTTCTTGCCTTTGTCTGGTTGAATTGTTAAACTTACCGCAGTGAAGTCCCAGGAACTCCAAGGTTTTAGCAACTTTTTACATACTTTCGAAAGTGCAGCAGTTTTTAAAGCAGGAAGGGAGTTCAATTTTGAGCTTTAAAACCCAAAACTTAAAATGTTTAAAATCCAACATCCTCAGGTGCATGGGCTGCTCTTCAGATCTTATTGGGATTCCCAGTCTTGCCAGGATCTTGTCAGGATTCCTGATTACAGGGAGGGTTTCCTAATACATTCAATCAAACATGCTTAAAGAACTTTTCAGACCTATTCAGTAATCACAGGAAGATCTGAAAAGCAGCCCATATACCTGGAGCTGTTGTGTTCTGGTGTGTTGTGTCCCCCTCCCCAGTTTTACAGCTTACAGGTTCAGACGAATGCCAGAATGCTGCTTATGTTTTGTTTTAACCATGGTTTGCTTTAGTGTATGTGCATTGCTAAACTATGGATAAGGCAAAGGAGGGAAGGGTGTAAGAGTAGGACCAAGCTTGTGTTCCCAAGGTTGGCTACGAATTTTGCAAACTGTGGTTTGAGGGAGCCAGCAAGATATCTGCACTGGGTGACTGAGTTTTGGCTTTGATCTGGCCTAGGATTGCGGGTGGCTTTTGGCTTTCTTAAGCTATATGTGGGAGTAGGGTTTTCATTGCAGAACGGTGTCTCTCTCAAGTACTTCTGATCACATTGGCATCCTTTGAATATTCAGTGTTGTCGAATGCTTGAAAGGGCTGGTTAAAGGTTTGGTTATATGGTGGAGCATAAGTCTGTGGGTTATAAGAATGGGAGAATTTGTATGGAGAGTATCATCTAGTACGCTTCCTGTCCAGCTTCTGTGTCACAAGTGCTTTCATTTTATCCCTAGACTCTGTTAGGATGTCTTTCAGGGTCTCTTCTCTGAATAATTGGCTTCCAACAAAAGGCACAGTAGCTAGGTTTATATTTAACTGGGAGCCCACCTCCCAATGTCTTAACCACAAGGTATGGCACGCCACCATCTGGGCAGCCATTGTGCACCTCCAAAATTTGGTGGAATCTAGGGTAGTGCCTGCCACAAATGCAGAAGCCCTGGAAATCTTTTTAAAGGTCTGTCTGCTTCTAGGATGATCGCCTTGTGGGTTGTTAAACATGCCATCAGCCCAGATTATGGAAGCCCTTGCAAAAATTGTGCACACTGCTCTTAAGGAAATGGCAATGGCCTCGTGTGGTCTTCTTAATGCATAATTGATAACGCCTGTCAGCTGAGTCTTTAAATTAAGAATCTGCTTTTTGAAACCAATAAGGACAGTGGTTTATCCATGGGATGGAATTTTAAGGATGCCATGAATTCTGTGTCCAGGGAATAGTATTTATGTCCCGGTATAGGACATTTTATAAAAAGGAAGTGGGTACCAGCATCTTCAACAAGGTGGAATGGGCATCCCTTCCCTTCTCACCATACGATTCAAATGACCATCAAATGCCACTGTGATCCAGAGCCCCACAGAGCTTTTATGTAATCAGGCCATCACATTCATTTATGTGTGTGGGAGCATAGCCGCATACAGGCCTACATGAATGGCTCTGCTGCCTCCATTGCAATGAATGGGACCAATTCTGGCTGGTGAAGGATGTGTCTGTGTTTAGCCTTGTAAGAAATCAGTGCCTGTATAAAGAGGCCACAGTCTTTAGCATACCTTTGAACCGCATGTTCTAAATATTCAATAGGCAACACCTTGTCTGGTGCCATGGGTCTGAATCCTTAATCTCTGGGGAATCAGGCGCTGGCTCCCTGTTGTTTGAGGCATCCTAGCTGGGAATGGCGTTTGCTTTGGTGCAGAATCTAATGCTCACTGTACATCCCTAGATAACTTCCTGGGTTTATTTTTGAATTACGTTTCTTATGTGCTAGTCCTCTGGGTGTGGGAAACCTTTGGCCCTCCAGATGTTGCTGAACTTCAACTCATATAAGTCCCAGCCAGCATGTCCAGTGGTTACGGATGATGGGAGTCGTAGTTCAGCAACATTCAGCCCAAAGGTTCCTCGCATCTGCTTAGGACACAGGAAAAATACAAAGGCGTGAAGGGCTACGGTAATGTCAAATAATATGCGTAAGCACTGTCAGAACACAGACTAAAATAGTAATCAGTGATTACCTTTTAAAAATCTTTAAAGATGTTAGGAGGTCCAGGTGAACAGAAACTTCTTTGGCCGGTACCAAAGATGCTACTGTGGGTACCAGGTAGGCTCTGAAGAGGGAGAGTGTTCAAGGGCATCTTGTCTCAGGAAGCGCTGCTTGGCCCTGCTGCCACTGCCGCCGCTACTACCTACCTGCTTCTCCTGCTGCCACCTGCTCTGCTGCTTCTTTGTGACCTGCCACATCTGTCACTGACAGAGAAGCGGCAGTGCCATTGGCACCAGTTTTGGGAAGATTGCACTGATTTGAGGTCAGCTCTCACCCAAAATGGACATGATCTTGCTCAAAATCAGTGCCACTGCTGGCAGCACTTCTCTGCCAGTGGTGGAGGCAGGTGGGGCATCTGTGGGCATGCTGCCTAGGGGGTTTCTGCCACCTGAAGCAGCAGTCTCCCCCTGCCTAATGGCTGGGCCGGCTCTGGGAACGTTCCACAGCTTGGGCTGGGGGGCCACCACTGAAAAGGCTCCCTCTCCATCTGCCACTCCCCATACTTTGGATGGAGAAGAAACTTGTGGAAGGGCCTCCTCTTGATTATCTTAGGACATGGGTAAGCACATATGGGAAGAGGCATCACTTTAGGTACTATGGTCCCAAGCCATGTAGGGCTTTATAGGTCAACAGCAGCATTTTGACCTCAATGTTCTCTCTGTTCTGATCAATTAATTGAAATGGCTTGGAGATCTCTTTGCTCCCATTCCAGATCCATCTATTATCTCAACTGTTTAATGTGCCTGTCCTGTTTTCCCTGTTTGGCCCTGTGCCCTATTGCCTTGATTAGCTGGATCGGACCTGTTTCCTAGGCTTTAATTCCTATCCTGCATTGCTGACTAGGCTCTGTAGAGCAATACCTGATATTGCAAGGACTGGTCCTCTGCACACCAACTCTTTTCTCACTTGGGTCCAATCTGCACATGTGCTTTAGCAACAAAACAGAAATGTGGGAGAGGGTCTCTGAGAATGGAAGGAGCATGCATTTACGTATTGATGAGAGACTACTGTCATTTCAGCAGAAGCCGTTTCCGCCTTGTGGGGCTCAGACTTGCTGAACAAACAGATTCTAAGATCTGATTCAGATGGTTGGCCATCTGGAATAGTGCATATACAATGGGGTGCATGCATGTTGTTACTGCACATACGATATGATATCTGGTTTGGGTCCATGCGCATACCAGTGTACTTATGCTCTGCCAAGTTCCCATGATTCTTCTGTTTTTGAGGCAGAAGAATCATAGGAACTGTATGAACGCACATGCCGAAGTACACACATGTGGTTCAACGCACATAATCCGGTGCAGCAAAGATCAAATATTATATTCAGATGCCCATCTATGAGAGCCTAGTTGGCAGAGAAATATGAACTTTGAAAGATGCTTCCAATGTAATTGATTATATGAAATGGAAAAACTCACAGAAGAGACTCCCTTTCTCATGCTTCTTGCTACTTTCTTGTGTCAAATCAAACACATGTGGCTATTTTCATCAGGAAGATATTGAAGGTTGTGCATTGCTACATTAGTGACTTGTGAAATCCCAGTCCTTTATTGCTGGTTATGAATAGCTAGGCTTTGTGGGAAGCCAAAATTAATCCTCAGCCATACTGGGTTATTTGTCATATCACTGTTCTGGCTTGTATGATGATATAGGCATTTCCTCTTTCTTTTTCTAACCGAAGAATATATTGACTTGAGGCTCCTAAATTTTTGTATTGGAGAGTGCTGGGTAGGTAGAACTCAAGGTAATAATATAATAACATAAAAACCATCAAATTTCATACACAGGTAACAAGAATCATGAAATTTAAATCAAACAACGGACTATAAAACGCTACCAATGGAAAGAAAGAAATTCAGTCAAATGCTATTTTGGACAGGCATGTTTTAACTAATTGCGTAAAAGAGGATAGTGTCAGGGCCTCACAGAGTATTACACAGCATGGGAGCCACCACAGAAAAGGCCTTCCTCCGAGTAGTCACTTCTCAAGCAACTATGGCATCCATAACGAGGCCTCAGATGTTGAGCAGAGCATGCATGGAGGAAAATACAATCTGAAAAAGAAAAGGGATGCCAATGAACTTATGTTATGCCGGGCTGTCTACTCCACAGGCCAAATTAGCCATGGGTAAAATGGAAGGACACAGGTGGCGCTGTGGGTTAAACCACAGAGCCTAGGACTTGCCAATCAGAAGGTCGGCGGTTCGAATCCCCACGACGGGGTGAGCTCCCATTGCTCGGTCCCTGCTCCTGCCAACCTAGCAGTTCAAAAGTACGTCAAAGTGCAAGTAGATAAATAGGTACTGTTCCGGCGGGAAGGTAAACAGCGTTTCCATGTGCTGCTCTGGTTTGTCAGAAGTGGCTTAGTCATGCTGGCCACATGACCCGGAAGCTGTACGCTGGCTCCCTCGGCCAATAAAACGAGATGAGCGCCACAACCCCAGAGTTGGTCACGACTGGACCTAATGGTCAGGGGTCCCTTTACCTTTACCTAAAATGGAGGCAACTGCTAAACCCATCTCCCCAGTTCTTATTATTAAATGAGTTTCAATTTCTTCTCTGCCAACCCAGTTTTGGGATTGAAAGCAGTGCTTTCAGGTTGAGGACAAAATATTTCCTGGGGGAAAATGCTGTGCATTTGTGAATGCCCACTTTTGTCTTTTTCAAAATGGCTCACTGCTGTTGTATCCCCTACCCTTATCTTCCTGCTGCTGTTTCAGTAACACCACCCTTCTGTTTGGGGGTTTTCTCTCCAGCCAGTTGGGGATCACATAATGTGATGGCATCACTGAGGGCCAACAAAACCTACTCTGGGCAATGGGAAAAGGTGACTACAGTGGTACCTCGGGTTAAGTACTTGTTCTGGAGGTCTGTTCTTAACCTGAAACTGTTCTTAACCTGAAGCACCACTTTAGCTAATGGGGCATCCCACTGCCGCCGCACTGCCGGAGCATGATTTCTGTTTTCATCCTGAAGCAAAGTTCTTAACCCGAGGTACTATTTCTGGGTTAGCGGAGTCTGTAACCTGAAGCGTATGTAACCCGAGGTACCACTATATTTGTCTGCTGAGGCTGATGAAGGTTTTCATGAAAATCTCTTTCCGTCCTTCCAATCTTAGCCCTTTCCTTTACCAAACATCTCCTTGCAGCGAAAGAAATTAAAAACAGCAACAGACATAACCACAAAATGCACTTCAGTATGCTTTAGTGCTCTCAAATCAATTCTAATGCACTTCAAACCTGAAATCACAAAATAAGGTAATTTGTACTGGTGTGCCGTGGCATAGAATAAAAGCTGCGTAGGGAAGACATTTCTTAGTTATGCCTTGCCTTGCTTAGATTTTATAATTTTTATTTTTCCTCTTTGCTTACCTCGCACCTTTAAGATCTCATTTGCACATGATGAAAGACCTATATGCAGATTCCTATTTCCGTGTAGGAATTTGCCAAAACCTCTCATCTTAAAGGAAGCATGCATCCTTGGGGATTAGCACACTATTTGCTTTGGCATGTTCTTCTGTGCAGCTCCCAGACACTCCTGCCTGAATAATTCAGCCCCTTTCCCCATCTTACCTGTGAGTCAGATCACTCCCCTGCTGCCTTGTGTTTGGGATTTGGTTGTACAGCCCTTAAGCGAGAACTGTATAATTCAAACAGACAAAAAGTGCTGTGGTTTATGAGTGGCGTGAGCTATCATGGCAAGAGCTTACTTCATGAGAGCTGAATCTGATGAAACAGGCTGAGGCCAATGTTGATCTCAAATGGCACAAAACCCCATGAGGCCTTACTTCAAAATCACATAGGATAACTTCATACTGATGACTGTTAGGTTCAAAATATCCTTCGTTTGCTCATGCTCATGAGGTATGGTGGTTAGAAATTCCTGCCTCATCTTCTTTAAATGCTCTATAATAATCTTCCATATACTTTAGAAAGTTGTTTGTCTGTTTGCAATGCATTTTGATACCTTTTAACCACAACCATGACACACCCTCCCAACATTTCTCTGATGAAAACAAGGAAGTCCTGATGGTTCCTGAGATCAAGGAGGAGGTTTTCATCTATGTTTGGAGACAATGTGACTCCATTTTGAATCAAGATGGCAAATGATGGCTCTCAAAACTGCATTGATTTACAGTGGTACCTCAGGTTACATACGCTTCAGGTTACATACGCTTCAGGTTACAGACTCCACTAACCCAGAAATATTGCTTCAGGTTAAGAACTTTGCTTCAGGATGAGAACAGAAATCGTGCTCCAGCAGCGCAGCAGCAGCAGGAGGCCCTATTAGCTAAAGTGGTGCTTCAGGTTAAGAACAGTTTCAGGTTAAGAACGGACCTCCGGAACGAATTAATTAATTAACCCGAGGTACCACTGTAAACCTAATTTTGCCTGCTCATTCTTGAGATAAAACAGCAGGTCTTTGTCTATGTTTGGATACAATCAGATTTCATTTTGGATCAAGTTGGTGGGCTGAACCTTTCAAAACAGAACTGATTTTCACCACTAATTTCAAAACTGCTCTGGTTGTCTTGTTTCTTAGAGTGCCCTAGCAGCGCCATGGAGGCAGCTATTAATTATTATTATTTTAGGTTATTACCTGCCTTTCACCTTACCCTCAGGTCCTGGAGCAGATTACAACAAATTTTAACATATCATTAAAAACAGTTTAAAATAAATTACTATCACGAGAGTATGGTCTGTTCTGTCCTAAAAATATGCATCTCAGTTGTCAAAGGCCGGGGTTAAGAGGTGCACCTTCAGCAGCTGATGGAAACTGTAAAATGAAGGTGCCTGACATATCTCTTTGTGGAAAGAGTTCCACAGCTTAGGGACTGCCAGAGAGAATGTCCTCTCCTAGGCTGCTGCCATCCTGAGCTTCTGAGGGAGGTGGAACTACCAAGATGGCCCCATCTGCTATCTTAACACCTGAGAGGGTCTGTAGGGAAGAAAGAAGTCTTTCAGATATTTGAGGCCTAAGTTCTTCAGAGCAGGGGGTTTCCAAACTGTGGTCTGCAATCACAATTCCACTCCTGTGTTACCAAGCCACGAATGGGGGCCCTGTGAAGTTCCAGAAGTTATCAGACCACACTTCCCATCTTCCCTGACAATTGGCCATGCTGGCTAGGGATGATGGGAAATGGAGTCCAGCAACATCTGAAAAGCCAGTTTTCTCATCACTGCCCAAAACTTTCTTCATTTCAGCAGTATAATTTAGGTTGAGAAAGGAGTCATTTTTGTTGAACAATTAGCCATCAGAAATCCTTGTTGATCTACTGCAAAGCACATGCAGATTTGCCTTCTAACATCCCCTGAGCAAGAAGGATCAGAACTGAAGAAGGCAGGCATTCAGATCTGATATTCTTGGTGGATGTTTGGGCGGGGGGGGGGGGTAGAACTTGCTGGATCTGACCAGGAAACCCACCTAGTTTTGTATTCTGCTTCCATCATGGACCAAGGAAATGGCCCTAAGAATTCTGTAAACAGAACACGGAGGAAAAATTGCATACAAAAATATGTATATCAGGAGAAATGGATCTTCACGAGGACTTTAAAAAAAATGTGGAGAACTGAATTTAACATTGGAAAAAATAAAAACTCTGAGAAGCAAAATTGACAAAGCAAAACCTGGAAACGATGTCTTATGAGGAACGGCTAAGGGAGCTGGGCATGTTTAGCCTGGAGAAGAGGAGGTTAAGGGGTGATATGATAGCCATGTTCAAATATATAAAAGGATGTCACATAGAGGAGGGAGAAAGGTTGTTTTCTGCTGCTCCAGAGAAGCGGACACGGAGCAATGGATCCAAACTACAAGAAAGAAGATTCCACCTAAACATTAGGAAGAACTTCCTGACAGTAAGAGCTGTTCGACAGTGGAATTTGCTGCCAAGGAGTGTGGTGGAGTCTCCTTCTTTGGAGGTCTTTAAGCAGAGGCTTGACAACCATATGTCAGGAGTGCTC
Source organism: Podarcis pityusensis (assembly GCF_964106645.2). Taxonomy (NCBI): domain Eukaryota; kingdom Metazoa; phylum Chordata; class Lepidosauria; order Squamata; family Lacertidae; genus Podarcis; species Podarcis pityusensis. The sequence goes on along the minus strand of NC_138036.1, from coordinate 15,842,430 downwards.
TGATGGTGTTTCCTGCTTGGCAGGGGGTTGGACTCGATGGCCCTTGTGGTCTCTTCCAACTCTATGATTCTATGACAGATTCTCCCATTGTTCCTTGCAGGCCCATCTTGGCCTCGAACACATCATCTTTGGTGTAGCAGTCGTGTGATAAGAAGTCTCTTCAGATGAGGCAGGAGTTGCAAGTGCAGTGAAAGGACTTTGAGGCTACCTCATCCCTGCCACTTTAAAAATGCAAGCTAGTTTTAATTTTTAACAATGCACAAGGGCCCTTCTGTGCTGCTGTTGCCGAGACCTCGATTGTGCTGGTGTCAAGGCCTTGCAGGGTGGACTGGAGCTGTGTGTCAGCGTGTTTTGTCAAGATTATAGATGTCATAACCCAGGGCTTTTAAACTTAAGAACTCTGACTAATGGGTGACCGCTATCTGACCACTTTAGGTAGCTGATGAAACACACAGGCAGATGAAGCCCATGTTTTAGAAAAGACAGCAGTCTGAAGCAGCCGCTGCTGCCTGGGAATGTGGGCTGTTGTTACTAGGACAAACATTTGATTTGAAGAGATGTGACAATCAAAGCCCAGCTCACAAAAAAATAAAAATAAAATATTGCCTGTGTATTTCAGTGTGCCTGTATATTTAATCCCGTGGATGTACTTACTGGCAATGTGGTCTTCTGAGCAGAACTGTCATTGTCACTTAGGGCAACATAACCATATTGGAACTGTTGCAGTGCAGCTGCTCAGTGAGCCAGTAAAATAAGGTAAGTCATGGGTGGCCAGCCTATGGACAGGGTCCCACAAAAGTCTGTGACACACCTTGCCGGGGACAAGCAGGTTTATGCCTTGGATGAGGGGTCTGCACTGTTAGAATTCCTGCTCTGTGATTGCAGTCATGGGATTGTTGTCTTTCACATGACGCTGTATGCTTTGACTCCACAAAGTGGGAAGTGACGGAGACAGGATGTTTGTGTTACTATGTGCTGTGAAGTGGGACTATTGTCCTTTGTTCATTCTCTTTGCTGTCTGATGCTAGAGAGAGAGAAGCCATGTTGCAGTGCTCTGTGTGTGTTTATATATAAATAAAGTAGATTAGCCAAAATGCTGAGTTGCTGAGGTCTGTCACGCAAACTGCGAACACTCTGTGGATCCCTAAGTGCGCCGATGTCTGTTGGCATCGGTCGCTGTGATGTTCAGGCAAAAGAAAGCTTTTGAACCTCCCAAACGATCAATCAAGAGGGAGGGAACATGCCAGTTTGTCCCTCCCACCCGTGGCTGCTTCCTGGCCAGAGGTAAACCCCACAAAGGTGTTTAAGGCACCATAGATATATTATGCTACACACCTGAGTGGCACTAAATGCCACGCTTGCTGGGAAGGTTTGCTACCGGTGTGGCTAGGTGTTAAATGAAAGTATAGTGGTACCTCGGTTTTCAAACATAATCCATTCTGGAAGACCGTTTGGGTTCTGAAACGTTTGAAAACCGAGGCGCAAAGTGTGGCATGCAAATTTAATTGAGAAAATTGAGAAAAATAACATATACACTCAGCAGAAACTGTTCGACTTCCGAGGCGCATTCAAAAACGGAAGCATTTACTTCCGGATTTACGGCGTTTGAGTTCCGAAATGTTCGTCAATGGACACGTTCGAAAACCAAGGTACCACTGTAGCATAGAAGGCCCCAATAGTCTACTGTAACTTAGGCATGCGTACCCTCCAGCACATTGAGGTGTTAACATACTGGATTACTCTGTTTGGAGCTTTGTTCCAGCCCATATCAAGGCATGGCTGACTCGGCAAGTCAGAAATGAAGGTAGTTCATTCACTGGCTTTTGTCTTCTTCTGTGAAGCTTCGTTGATGCCAGCATGTTATTAAAGTAGCCAACAACTGACTCATTCTCAATTCATATGAATGCAACAGCTTTGGGAGTTAAAAAAAAAAAATTCCAACGGCTTCCAACCCACAGAAACATTGTTTGCAAAACTAGTGAAGAGGAAATGGAAGAAAACCCAGGCTTGAATTGCGCTGTGGGACTAGTGATGGGATAAGGAGCCTGATCAAATCCAAACATAAATTAAAGGGACAGAAAGTGTTTCAGTGGGTTGTTTGATGTTGCCGTAGTGGAAATAAGATGATGGTTTGTTCTTAAGAGCAAATGCCCATTCCATAAAAGCCGCTCTCACTTTGGTCTGGCAGACTTAATTAAGAAAACCCTCGATTGATTAGGGCCATGATAGCCAAAGACCAGGGTATATAAATATTTGCACAAGGAGAAATTACCATAGAAATCAGAAAATCATGGCTGCAATGAAACACAATCCACTTAATACTTGGTGGAACGATTAGTATTCTTCCACTGTTGCAAAATGAGTAGATTTGCACGAATAATAAGGGAGAAGAATAAAAATTTTGGGAGGAAAGTATACTTCACCGACAGAAGACATTGCTATTAGGAGCAGCTGTAAATCTTCCCTAATATTTGTAGGTGCAAAATATATATATAGAGAGAAAAAAAATAATTCCCTAGACGCCAAAATCCTGGTTTGGGGCAATCACTCTTTGGTGAGAGAAGCCCAGCAGAGATTTAAAATCACAAAATATGCAGTAAAATAAAGGGTGGAAATACAGGCTCTTACACACTTTCAAAATATGCCTCCCCCCAAAGTGAGTTCCAAAATGACCCCTTAAAAAGTTTCCCTCTTTGCCAAGCATAGGAAAAGGACCACACTTTTGGTAAGCTAAAAAGTGATTTACTTACAAACCCTTCAAAGGTCAGATTCATGTGCTTCAGAAAGTTGCACAGGTAGTAAAACGTAGCTTAGTCACAAAGTGGTGACAGTTCTTAAATTATTGGTATAGGAACTCAAGAATGGGTTGTGAGAGTCACGTGGCTGGAAGGAGCAGCTCAGAGCTGCTCACACACACCAAAGCTCACATAAAACTAGAGAAGAATAAAGTCTTGATTACCTAGTTTCTCCCAAGGTGAAGAGAACTGGACATAGCTAAGCCTGGCAGGACAGCTTACTCTATGGTATTAACCCCTGCATGCATAATCTAAACTTCAGCATTTTGCTTATATGAGGCTGGTTAGCCTGCAATATCCTTGATTTTTCAAACTGCTGATTACCCACTTCTTTGCAGTATGGTGTTGCTGCAAAACCCTATAGCTGTGTATTTTCATAGAGTTTCTAGTTACCTCTAGAAAGTTTATGATGTTATCAAGACCCTCTCCTATCGTCTGTCTCCAGCATCTAGTATCCAGTGATATCTTCCTTTTGGACATGGGATTCAATTTAGTTTTTGTAGCTACAAACCACTGATACACTATGAAGCTGTCCTCCCCAAGGTTGTAGCAAGGCTACCTTCTTCATCTGTTACATGTGAACTGGATTATTATCCTTGAATTGGGACTTCCAGGACTATCCTGCAAGGGCAGCAAGTGGCAGCAGCATGCTTTGAACTGATTGTATGGTTATGATCTTGGGAGTGATTTGCGAGACACCCAGCTTTCCTTAACAAAGGCTGATTAGGGTTTCTGTTTTGGAAATGCAACATTAACGTCCTCCTTTGTAGATGTTGGAAGGCACCTAGCCTGCATGGCTAAGCAGGAGCAGTGTTTGTCTGCTTCTCTGTACTATGACTCATTCATTAAAAGTAATTATTGCAGAGGCTAAAGTATTAGCTGCTGATTTGTCTTTTGGAGCGTGCCTGTATTATCTGTGGAAACAGGTGTTGCCTGCTTTGCCGAGTCCTTGCAAACCCTACGAAACAGAAATTGACAGATTGAATTAATTGCCGAAATGTCTTTATAAGTAAACATCCTTTGGCTCCAATTTGGAAATCCAAAAGGGGTTCCAGCGAAGCAGGCATGTTGATTTACAGCCAGCGACAAGCATCAATTAGCGCTCAGCCTGTGTGGCAGAAACGAGATAGCGTGATCCTTAACAGAAGGATGCTCCTCTGTTTGTTGGTTGTTTTCCCTTCCATTGCTTTTGTCCTTTGGCAACATTTAGAAGCAATAAGAAGGGCACCTTCTCTATGTCTCCTTTGCACCCCAATGCAAATTTAAACCTGTGCAAACAATTGCAGGGGTGGTGTGGGGAGTAGCTATTTTTAGTTATTGGTCCGGCACTTTTTTTATCTTGGGGCCTTTTCAGGGCAGAATTAGATGTTTGGGGATTTATGCAGACTGCTGCCAACTGTGTTGTAGCCAGGATTATCAAAGCACACACTCCAGCTTGCCCACTTAACAATGACCTCAATGCTTGAGGTAACCTCACAACCTGTGGCGGGCATTTTTTTTAGTCATCCTGTGGTGACCTTGACCGCTGCTTGCATGTTCTACGGCCGCCGACCAACTGGCACTGCAATCCACATTTGCTGTAATCCACATGTCACTGAAAACCCTGGTTGCCAAAAGGGGTTGTGGGACTGGGCCCTGGGCAGGTACATAAAAGGCTTGAGGCACAGACCCAGATTTTGCATTTGATTTGCATATGTGAACACATGCATATCTAATGCAAATTTAGGTCAACTTTCAGAGAAGAAAGCAAAACAAAACAAAATTTCTGGCTTGTGCTATGGGGGTACTAAGAGGATTTAGTGGGGCTGGTACATTAACTTTTCTTCTGGTCAAATTAAGTTGGTGGGTGCCTTAGCTCTGTGGGGTCATGGCAAGATTTTTTCTGAGGCCAATACATTTGTGTGTCTCTGGTCAAATTAAGGTGGAGGTCAGTTTGGGTCTTGCATGTACCGTATTTTTTGCTCCATAAGACGCACCTGACCATAAAACACACCTAGTTTTTAGAGGAGGAAAGGGGGAAAACCCCGTTTTTGGGGGAATCAGCTCACAGTTGTGCAGCTTCTTTTCCAAAGGGGAAAAGCCCCGTTTTTTTGAGGATCAGCTCACAGTTGTGCAGCTTCTTTAGGAAAGGAAAGGGAGCCGTTCCTACAGTTTCCAGACAGATAATCTAATCAGCCAGTCACATGTCGCTGGAGAAACAAACAGCCTCTGCCTCCAGAACATCCAACCATGGAGGCCTGGGCAAGAGGGCAGCGCTGGAAAGGGAGCCAGCAATCGACTACACATTCGCTCCATAAGACACACAGACATTTCCCCTTACTTTTTAGGAGGGAAAAAGTGTGTCTTATGGAGCGACAAATACGGCACTTCACTTTGCCCAGCTGCCCTGTGAGCAAAGTCTTTTTTAATAGTGTTAAATACATCTGTAGAAGGGGCAGGAGATCTAGGGATCAGGGCTTCTACTTTCCCCAGAACAGCAATGCACCTGATCCTAGAAGCAGCTTGACTCATCACCTGAAAACATAAGGAGATAAGAACAGTAGAAGAGCCTTGCTGGATCAACCCAGAGGCCTATCTAGTATAGCATCTTGTTCTCACAGTGGTCAACCAGATGTCCATGGCAAGCCCACAAACAGGGCCTGAACACAACAGCCCTCTCTCCTTCTGTGGTCTCCAGAAACTGGCATACCGCCTCCAAGAGTGGCTACTAGCCAAAATGCCTCTAGAGTTTTAAGCTTGGAGGAGTTGCTTGCGAAAGATCAGGTTGTGTGTTCATTGCGGTCAATATAACATGATGGAACAAGCCGGTGTCTTTTGTTCTCCACTACTCTTCTCTAAATGCGAAAAGAAAATGGATGTTGAGAGTAAAAACACGGTGGGTAATGGGAACTTACTTCACAGCCACAGGCAGGTTCCAGAGGAGCAGCTGTTTTAGCCTATTGTGGCAAGAACAACAAGGAGTTCTGTGGCACCTTTGAGGCTTAACAGTTTTATTGTAGCCGAAGCTTTCACGGATTAGAACCCACTTCCTTGTGTACCTGATGAAATGTACTCTGACTATTTAATGAAAGCTCATGGCGCAATACGGTTACTAGTCTTGGAGGTGCCATGAAACCCTTTAAGCTATTGGACTGTTGCAGATTTCAGGGATGTGGCGTAACCTCTTTGCCGTGAGAAATTGGAAGAAACAATGGGAAGGAGAAATGTTAGCAGATTTGTCACTCGCAAGACAGTTTTTGGAGACAGACATGGGTTTCTCCTCCTCTCAGCCAGCTGCCAGGAAAGATACTGTCCATGCTTGCTGTAGTTATATTCTGCCACATAACACCAAACCCCAGCCTTGCAGAACACCGTGCTGTTATCCTGTGTCCCTATTGCTGCATACTCTCTAACAAGGATGGGAAACCTGGGACCCCCCCCCCATATGTTGCTGGACTACAGCTCCCATCATCTCTGATCATGGGCTGTGCTGGTTGGAGCTGATGGGAGTTGTAGCCCAGAAATATCTAAAGAGCCAAATTCTCAATGCTGTGAGGCTATGCAAAGTAATCCGCTTACAGTGGTTCTTTTTAAAAAGTGAAAGGATGTACGGCTTTGGCATTCAGTTGGTTCACAGTTACAGTTATCTGGTGGTGTATGATAAATCAAATCTGGGCCTGCCCAATTCATTTTGCTGCCTGAGGCAGAGGTCATCCCCTCTCATTCATGTCCTGAAGCTAACCTAACTGGCAGTTGACTCCTACTTTGACCCAGTCCTTCACTTAAGGACTGGGGGCTAGTTTAGAGGGGGGGGGGCACAGAACAGCTCACGTCACTCATATGGTTCTATCCTCCCAGCATTTAACGGCCACTTTAGGCAGCCGCCTCACTCTGCCTAATGCTCGGGCCGGCCCTGCATCCTGAAAGGCATGCAGAAATGTGATTGAAAGAGGGCAAGAAAGAGGGAAGAAAAATACTGTATGCTCCTGTGCCTTCTCTAAATTGCAGACTGGATGAGATCCTCAATTGAAAGCACTGTGGAAGAAGGCACACATCTTCCCCCTCCTTTTCTTTTATAAGCGAGTTGGGGGTCACTTAGACTGGGGAGAGGGCAAGGGAAGAAAGGGGTTGATCGTCCTTGCCCAAAGTGCCACTTCCCTGATCTTTCTGACAGCTGCACAAGGCTGCTAATTATTACATTTTAATTAGTCTCCCAGGCCCCATCTAGTTGGCTCTTTACTACAGCTAACTTTCAGCAGCTTTTACAATTTCTCTCTCTGAGAAGATGTAGAGACATGGGAATTGGAATTACCTGAGGGGTTAGGATTCTTCAATTCTCGGTGAAGTCTCGGAACCGCCTTTTCCATAGCTTGATGTGGGTGGGGGCATTTTAAATCAAAAACTGATTTGGGGTTTGCAGAGTAGATCAGTGTCTGCTGTGGAGATGTGGTTGTTTTAATTGAAGGGGTGTGGAGTGCAGGTTACAGGTTTGTGATACCTTTTTCTTGTTTCCAGCCTTATGGCAACTGAAAGAGGAGGCAAGAATTTATTACATTAAATGACTAATTAAACCACTTAGCTGCCTGACAACTAAAATTACTATTTGAAGCCACCCTGAAAGCCTTCAATTAAATGAGTACAGCTGAGAGATGTGCGACAGTGGCAGTCTGGACTGTGCAGTGATTTTTTTAAGGGAACGGGGAGGGTTGGCTGAGTCGAACTGATTGATGTTCGCGTTGTGGCACAATGCCCCCAAACAGGAGCTTAATATAACTTTTTTGCCTTCTGAATATGTCCCAGTTTGTCTGATGAGATCTTCCTTTCAGGGCTTGATCTTCAGAGGCCTTATGTTAACTGTAGTGCCATGGGTGGGAGACAGATGTCCTCATTAATAAACCAAACTCTGTGCTACCATCACAATTGACGCCTTAGCTAAGAGTTGAGTTGAAGATGCCAAGGAGTGTGACTGATCAAGGAGATGAGGATCTTCCTTACCAAGGCTGACTCTCTCTACTGAAAAATAACTCCTTGATAGGGAGGGCCTGTGTCTGATTTTATGGAGGGGAGTCCTCTGTTTGAAGGAGTCTTTTGAATGACTCTCTGTTCTGAATGCAGGTTAAAGTTACAGAATCATAAGTAGGGAGAGGTGAGTTACACTGTATTTCTATTTAAATTATAGCAATTATTTGTTAGTTTCTATGTATGCATATAAATTTTACGCACATCTGTTCCCTCTTTTGATGATGCAAGAGGAATTTATCAGCATTCTGTCTTCTTCGTGCTGATTTGGGGAGTTCCCAAAATGTTTTATTTCTTTACTTCTGCAAACTGGGGGATTCCGCTGAGCCTGCTGATTCCTCCATCTTGTGCACGCGCAGTGCCGTTCTGGCTGCGTAACAACATTCATAGCAGAAGCATCATTAATAAAGGAAATGGTACAAATAGCCTGATGTACCATAACAGACGTGGGTGGCGCTGTGGGTAAAACCTCAGTGCCTAGGACTTGCCGATCGCATGGTGGGCGGTTCGAATCCCCGCGGTGGGGTGAGCTCCCGTCGTTCAGTCCCAGCTCCTGCCCACCTAGCAGTTCGAAAGCACCCTTAAGTGCAAGTACGGTAAATAGGTACCGCTTTATAGCGGGAAGGTAAACGGCGTCTCCGTGTGCTGCGCTGGTGCTGGCTCGCCAGAGCAGCTTCGTCACACTGGCCATGTGACCCGGAAGTGTCTGCGGACAGCGCTGGCTCCCAGCCTCTAGAGTGAGATGAGCGCACAACCCTAGAGTCTATCAAGACTGGCCCGTACGGGCAGGGGTACCTTTACCCTTTACCTTACCATAACAGAAACCTCCCTTTCTGATTGCGCATGTCAGTGCATTTATTTCAATCCTCCATAGCCTATAAAATTTCACTAAGGCAGAGGTGCCATTTTCTCAAAAGGATTGAGGGGGCCTGTGTTGATGCTGTGTGATCTCATACGATGCCCGGACATCACGCATATGACGCCATATGACACTCTGAAATTGTGCAATGCCGCAAGGAGCCGGAGTGGAGCCGAATGCCCCCTGAATATTGAGGGGGATTAGCTGCCTGATATACTAAGGGATCCAGGGGTGGAATGTAGGAGAGGCAGTGATAGCCTTGTGTTGTACTGTACAATAATTGCTTTGTGAAGCACATTCTAGCCCAATGTGTCACTGAAGTTTTGATGGGACCTGGTGCATGGGATTGAAACACAAGCCCTATGACACAAGCGGTGTGAAGGGACACCGGAGAATTAATTACATGCCTGCCATTTTATTTTTACAGTTCTTCGGGGCAAAATTACTTGGGTCTGCCATATGTCCCTCCCTCCACCCTTTGCAAAACACCCACAGGGGAAGGATGGGTGTCATCGAACACCCAGTAATTTTTTTCTTGTTTGACCACCCTACTTTCAACGAAAGTGTGTGTAGATTGTATCAGCCAAGGGATGGTGTTGGAAGCATATAAGGACAGCTTCCAAGGGGGTGGGCAGTGCTGTTTTTGGAACTGAGCTCAGGGCCCCCCTCTCCCTCCCTGCAGGGATACTTCAGTAAATGCAGAGTTTGAATATCATGTTTGAGCTGTGTTTCCAGTCAGCTCCATACATGGCTGTCAAAGACTCCATGCTATTCCGAGCCAGTTGCTTCATGTTGCACCATGAATTAGATGGCTTGCATAGCTCTCCTAGGATACCACAATACAGAAACGCTCTGGGTAGCAGATCCTCAAATATGGTCATGTTGCCTCCCTAAAGCCCAGCCAGAGGGTGCTGGATGTGAACTCTGCATTTGCTGCATCTGATGTGGTTTGGAGCTGTGCATGGGTGGAAGAAGCAGAAGCAGCAGCAGAATACCACTCAGGCCAACTATCCTGCCTTACCTGAAATACAACAGAGCTAATGTGCTTACTAATAGTGGGATGAAGGATTAGCTCAGAGTATGACTCTCCTTGCAGTCACAGGGCACCATCTGAATGCTTTGTTCAAGCTCAAGGGCCATTACTGATGATGTCATGGTGAGGAGGTGATCTGGGCTGTCCACAGCCCCCTTAAGGGAGAGGTAGGTGAAAGGTAGACTGGTTGAACTCTGGGTGATCACAGTAGATCACTGAAGTCCCAGTTGTTTGACAAGACCAATAAGTCTCCCCCGCAAATTAAACTCAAGAAAGATGGGGGCGGGGAGAACAGAAACCAGAAATGGATTTTTGTGTGAAAGGTCTAGCAGACACAAGTGCATTAGGGCAAGCAGGGGAACTGTCCCTCCAACCTTTAGTCAGCACACACACACACACACACACACACACACAGACACACACACACACACACACACACCCCTATCTTTCTGCTTACTTTCATCCAGTCCAGGGCTTCTCATGGCCTATCTTAGGGCTGGGGTGAAAGATATAAATCCATCTATATGGTGTGATGCTACATGGACAAGTTTAGTCCCAGAGTAGTTCCAAATTAAAGGTCAAGGGAGTAGGATGGATTCATCTCTGCCTCTTGCCCTTCCTCCTCTCCTGCTTCAGCTGTTTCCCCTGCTTCCGGACTTCTCTCTGCCACAGACTCTCCCAGCTCACTAAGTCTTGTTACCTCTTCAGCTTCCAACACTTCCTCTCCCCAGTCTTCTCCCTCAATGCCCTCTTTGTTGTCCCACCACCAATCCCTGGGCTCTGAGCCTTCTTCCCCTGGGGGTTCCCCAGCTGGCTCTTCCCACCATTCCTCTACAGCCAACCCTTCCATGACATTGAGCATGCTAAGCCCTCATTGGTTGGTTTGGGGTTTCCCCTCTCTTTGGGGTTGGGGCTGAAGGCTACATGTGCCCAATCCCATCGCAGCTGCATTCAGAGAACCACCTGAGTACTGTTGAAATCCTGTACTAATGAGACCAACTGCAGAAATGTTAGAGAATCTGTGGTATAATGATTTAGCATAGTGACTCAGAAGTACTAAGAACTGGTTGGTTAAGTGGAATCAGTTACCAGCTTCTTAATGTCAAGGATTTTAATTGAATCCACCCATCGCCAACTGAAGTGAATATTCCAGTTCTACAGCAGTGATTGCAGTTTCTGTTTTCAATATCTCAGCTCAACTGAAATCTGGTTAGCAATAATATTTCATTTCTTCCCCACCCCCAAAAACAAAAACAAAAAAAATCCCGCCTTGAAATATGAAAGCAGCATTGAAAAATAAATAGCTTTCCATGAGAGCCCGGGGCTTCCAAGTTAATAATGAGAGGAACATATACAGAGTGAACCGCGTAGCAAATTCCCGTATAACCCCAACTGAAATCCTTATGGTATTTGGATTTTAAACACTGAAAAATAAAACACAAAACCCTCTGAATACTCTGAGGCCAGATTCATTGAAAGCTTGGCTGGTTTCAAGCACTTTACAAGCTGCCAAAAGTGGGGTTTGGGGTCCTGTTTGGCTTCCTGGCTGCCAGAACGGAACAGAGACTTGATTGAATCCAGCCGCTGTTTGCATGATGCTGCGGCATCCAGTCTCAGCCGCTGCGCTGAGAGTTGGGAGCGTGGAACTCCGTCTCTTGCCCCAACCAGGCGGGAAAAGTCAATGGGATGCGAAGGGGCACCTGAAAGCAGTGTGGAGAAGCATCCTTCTCCTAGAGGATAATAGCCACAATGGGGTCCCACCTGCACCGCTGCAGGCTGGATGTCTCAGAATGCAGGTTGCTGGGGATTTCAGGTGAGCAGAGTGCTGTGACTCTCAGGGTGGTTGCCCAAGACTGGGTCTTTTCTGCAGTGGCTCCCCGCTTGTGGAATGCTCTCCCCAGGGAGACACGCCTGGCACCTTCATTGCATATCTTTTGGTGCCAGGCAAAATCATTCCTCTTCTCCCAGGCTTTTGGCTAATTAAACAATCTATGGTCTATTGGACGTGGGTGGCGCTGTGGGTTAAACCACAGAGCCTAGGACTTGCCGATCAGAAGGTCGGTGGTTCGAATCCCCTCAACGGGGTGAGCTCCCGTTGCTCGGTCCCTGCTCCTGCCAACCTAGCAGTTCGAAAGCACGTCAAAGTGCAAGTAGATAAATAGGTACCACTCTGGTGGGGAGGTAAACAGCGTTTCCATGCACTGCTCTGGTTCGCCAGAAGCAGCTTAGTCATGCTGGCCACATGACCCGGAAGCTGTACGCCGGCTCCCTCGGCCAATAAAGCGAGATGAGTGCCGCAACCCCAGAGTCCGTCACGACTGAACCTAATGAACCTTTACCTTATGGTCTATTTAACTGTATGTTTTGGGGGGAAGCATTGTTTTTGGTTGTAGCTGTCTTAAGTATTTTTATATTCTAAACTGCCCTGTGATCCTCAGGTGCAGGGCAGTATAGAAATTAGATGATAGATAGATGATAGATAGATAGATAGATAGATAGATAGATAGATGATAGATAGATATAGATAGATACATTTTATATATGGCTTAATTTGTAAGAAAAACAAACAAACGTTATTTTAGTGGAGGAGCCATAGTTCTGGGCTGGCATGCCTGCTTTGGATTTATAAACTTACAAGTTTCAATTTCTCGAGTGGGAACAATCAATCCCTCTTCCCAGGGAACTCTGGGAACTGAAGTTCTGTCAGCAGAATAGGAGGTCTCCTAACAACTTTCAGCACTACATTTCCCAGGATTCTTTGGGTGAAGTCATAAGTATTTAAAGTGGTATGGTACTTCTTTAAACAGTGCAGATGGGGCCTATAACACAGCTTTGCATGTTCCTGTTGCTTTAGCGCTGCAACTAGCAGGGGTGGGAAACTATGGATTCTCCATATTGTTGAACTACAACTCCTATCAGCCTTGGCCATGCTTGCTGAGGCTGATGGGAGTTGTAGTTCAGCAGCACCTGGAGGGCCAAAGGTCCCCCATGCCTGGTGTTTAGGCTCTTCACAAGGGCCGTACCACCCATTCTCTTTCAACACCTTGGCTTCCTCCTGCCTGTTAAGATCTGCTGGGATTTTCTTTGCCTGAAGTGATACAGCTTCGGTCCTACTTCATGCTGTTCAGGGGTTCTCATTTGTTCCGTGGTGTCAACATGTTTAAATCTTTCATAGAAATTGATTGCATGCAGGAGCACGTCTCTGATGTTATTCACAGAGCTCTTAAAACCTGGATTACCATGGGCTGAGCAAATGGAATGTGGAGATTGGGGAGTCTACAGGTAGCCAGAGAATTCAACATTTTACACAAGCCTCAGGTTCTCTGAGCAGATAAGCACAGTTATAGGAACCTACTTCCCCAATTAGGCAAATAAGTCTTAGAAATTATATTTAGATTTTGCACAACACTTTCCCTAAGAGCTCAATGTGCTTCACAAACATTAGCTTTGCAAACCTTATAACAACCCTGTAAAATAGGTCCGTATTATTACTATCTCGTTTTATTGACGAAGCAGCTGAGGCGATAAGACAGAAAAGCATTATGATAAACCAATTGGCACCTGGGCATCTAATGACTGGAGGTGAGATTTAATATACGAGCTTCATTGTGCTGTCTTCAAAAAGCGAGGCAGTCTTAGTTTTCCAAGGCTTGCTGGAAGCCTCACTCCCAGCACCCTTAGTTTGGGCCCAATGATTTGTGTCTTTCCGTCAGATTTACGTTCCATGACCATAGAGCATCTCAGCCAATGCCATAGAACAGGCATAGGCAAACTCTGGCCCTCCAGACATTTGGGACTACAATTCCCATCATCCTCGACCACTGGTCCTGTTAGCTAGGGATGATGGGAATTGTAGTCCTAAACATCTGGAGGGCCAGAGTTTGCCTATGCCTGCCATAGAACATTACGGTATGTATGATAGTAGCTGTTTTCCAATATTGTGTAAATACATTTTTAGCTGCAGATGTGGAAAAGGTTAGTTGGTCCTTAAGCAGTAAATTATTATGGTCATCTATAAACAGATTTAATAAAGCAGGCCTTGGGTCAGGTTGTATCATCTTGTCTTGTAATAGAAGAGACTTCTTCAAAGACCGTTTCCCAAAATAATTGCACAGGCTTACATTCTCACCACATAAGGAAATATGAACCTCTGTTGACATTCCCTCCAACATAAAGGACTTTGATGAGAGCTTAACACACAGCATTTTGCAACGGGGTGTTTTTAATGCGTGCATCTCCTTCATTTCTTGCAGCTACCTTGCTGACCAGTGCTGGAATGGCGGCTTCATCTACCTGATCATGTTGCGTCGCATCAAGCGCAAGGCCCCTCTTCCTCCGTCAAACGGTAACAACAGCAACAGCAGCAGCAACGAACCCAAAGCCCGGCCTACCTCGGAGCCCAGCGGGAAAACAGCACAAAATGGCAAAAGGACTAGAAAGTTTGGCGTCATCACCAGAACTCCTCCTGGGGGCAAGGAAAGCAAAGGCAACAAAAGCGGCAAAGGCAGCTCCAGGACTGAGCAGGGAAATGGACATTGCACCCTTATGGAAATGGATGGGTTGCACCCCGAGGCATCCAGCACAGAAAGCAAACTGGAGGATCGACTTCAAAAAGCTGACTCGCCGTTTCCAGCAGGGCAGTACCGCTCCCGCCTTTCAGACGGAGGGATTCTAGACCTAACCTCAAGTGAACTGTCGCTGCAGGTAAATAATTTTTAATTCCCCATTTTTCTTGCTGCTGGTGTCGCCTTAATTGAAACAAACCAACCAGAAGCATAGGTGGTTCAATAACAAAGCAGTTTCCATTGGAATTATGGTTCAGGTAGATTGTCTACAGAGCGCAAAGCTTACATTGTGACCTTCTTCCCTTCTGTCTCTATTATTATTATTATTATTTATTATATGTGTATACCACCATATACCTGTAGATCTCAGGGTGCTTCACAGCATGAAATTACAGTACAGCCGTACCTTGGTTCTTGAACAGAATCTGTTCCGGAAGTCCATTTGACTTTCGAAAACCAAGGGGCGGCTTCCAGTTGGCTGCAGGAGCTTCCTGCACTCAATCGGAAGCCATGTCAGACATTCGGCTTCCAAGAAAAGTTCACAAACCGGAACACTTACTTCCGGGTTGGCAACATTAGGGAGCCAAGATGTTCAAGTCACAAGGCGTTCGAGAACCAAGGTATGACTGTATAAAGAAAACACAACATACATAATAAAAATAAGAACAATAACAAACCAGTAAATCCCCCTCCCACAACATATTTAAAAGGGCATCGGATGTCAATCATCTAAAGGCTTAGTTAAAGAGGAAAGACTTTTCCTGTCACCTAAAATATGTATAATGAAGGCAACAGCATTCCACAAGCAGGGAGCCCCTGCAGAAAATGCCTGTTCTCCGGACTTTTCATGGACCTTTCAGCCTCAGAGGATGACCTCAGGGTCCAGGTAGTTTCATGTGGAAAGAGGCTGTCCTTGAGGTATTGCGGTCCTGAGCCATAACTAGACATTAACTACAGAAGTTGGGCAACCCGAGTCCTAGTTTGGTCCCTGGCTGAAATTTATGCAGCCCTTTGCAAGGAATCAGTATCCCAGCAACAGCAACCACCCCATGTGAAGGCATTTGAGGCAGCGATGGGGAACTTCAAACCTAGGGGCCATATGCAGTCATCTGTGCCTCTCTTTTTTGGTCCTTGGGACCCTGCCCAGCCCACACCCCTTTCCTACAGGTCAGGGGGTCAGCATAGGCTGCAGTCCCCTACGCCTCTACCTTGTAGAGATCAGAAATACTGATGTAGTTGCTCCACATTCCCTCACTTAGAGCTATCTGGACCTGCCCGGCTTTTTATTGGAGTTCTGACTTCAAACTGTTTCCCCCATTATTTCGTTCCCTCAATGAAAGCAAGCGGAGTTTATTTGTTTTCCATGCATAACAGGAGAGGGGGAACCTGCTGGGGACATGAAGCCTGGCGAGTCTCGATGATTAAAGGGCTGCCGAATGCAGAGGCACGAAATAGGCCTTGCAGATGATGAGCTGAAAAACTTGTGTTATTGCTGCCTGCGAACAGAAATGAGCTCCAGGGAACTATCTATATCAGCAGCCTAGCTGCTGACATAATTTCCTTGGCAAAGTCTTTAAACATTCTATCAAGCCATTGCAAGCACCTGAACTAATGCAATCACCCTTTGTTTTTAAGAGTCATTTGGAAACACCACCAGCTGGAGTGAACTTTTTTTAAAAAAAGAAATCCCACCCCCCTGGGCTCATACAACATCTTAGTCCTGAAACCTTTCTCAATGTTAAATGTTTAATCCTGGATTCTGTGAAGGATACTAACGAGAGATAAACACACCTGAACATCAACATCAAGGATGCGGGTGACCAGTGGCTCTGCAGTTGTTGTTGTTGGACAGCCATGTCATGTGGGGCTCATTGGAGTTGGAATCCAACAATGTCTGGAGGGCGTCCCCATCTCTGATCTTTAGAGTACCACTTGTATCCTCCAGGTTTTTCAGAGAGTTTTCTCTTGCTTTTTTTAACCCTCTCTTTGGCCCTGGGAGATACCATGATTGGCCCAAGGTTACCAGGTGGACTTTGTGGCTGCGTGGGAATCAAACTCAGCTTTCTGAATTCCCGGGCTGAATCTTGGCTCAGCACTTGGTTCAACACATTGGCTCCATAATTTATTTATTTTATGGTACTTTAACTACCTTCCTACCCCACCTTTGAAGTTTTTCTTGGCTCTGTGGTGTGAGAGGAAATATGAACTGCCATTGACCCCCACCTGCAAAAGACAACTTCACTGCCTCTTTCTTGAATGCCTGGATAGCTTGATTAGAGCGTGGTGCTGATAATGCAATGGATGTAGTTTCGATCCCCGTATGGGACACCTGCATATTCCTCAGGGTCCCTTCCAGTTCCATAATTCTATGATTCTATGAAGTGGGATCTTAAAATGTGAGGCAGCCTTCCCTAATGAAGTCACCTTTCACTTGCTCGAAAGAACCAAGCTGCTCACATGATGTCTGCAAGGATAGAAGAGTACCAAAACACCCACCTGTGCCACTCGCTTCTGAGTGTACTTGAACGATGCATGCTCACTGTATTCACACCTTACTTTTATAGGTTGTGCACTTCAATTGTCTTAAGTACACACCTAAGAATGTATTCTGTGAATTGGCCCTTACTCTTTGTTGATGGGAGATTGCCCAGAGATTTGACAGTGGAGACTTTGCCAGTTGTTCTAGTGTGGTGTAGTGGTTAAGAGCGGTAGACTCGTAATCTGGTGAACCGGGTTTGCTTCCCCACTCTTCCACATGCAGCTGCTGGGTGACCTTGGGCTAGTCACACTTCTCTGAAGTCTCTCAGCCTCACTCACCTCACAGAGTGTTTGTTGTGGGGGAGGAAGGGAAAGGAGATTGTTAGCTGCTTTGAGACTCCTTAGGGTAGTGATAAAGCAGGATATCAAATTCAAACTCTTCTCCTCCTCTTCCTCCTCTTCTTCTTCTTCGTCTTCTTTTTCTTCTTCTTCTTCTTCTTCTTCATGTGTTCTCTCTTTCATGCCATTATACTTGCTTGTAATAATTTTAACAATAAGGTATTATTATCAGAAACCCCTGTTGTTTGGTGCTCAGGGTTCAATCCACAAAAATGTGTTGAAATAGTACACCGTTGCATTAAGGAATTCATTTTAACACCAGTTTTAGAAAAATATAGGGGATCAATAAAAGGGAAGAAAGAGAAATGGAAGCTTTGCTGGATTTGTGTGTTCTTTAATAGCCTATTTTCTTTCCCCAAGGATTCAAAACTGTCATATTTTGGCTGTGATGGATTAATTTTCTTATTCCTAAATGCTGGAATGACTGACTGACAGTTTGATCCTGGACGTCTTAGAAACCCATTTAAAGGCTGAATTCACACATGAACACAGTTCACCAGATAATTGCAGATGCACCCGATTAACCTGAAGATTTGAAACGGCGCAATTATTTATCACCTAATCCACTTTCACAGATCATTGCCTCTTTATCGTGTGAGGAAATTGCCCGCCATGGGGAACCAACTGGGAGACTACAGGCTTATTAGGTGTTTGTATTTTTGGTGCCCCCGATGAACTGTGAAGATATTTCACACCCACATTTCCCAGCTTAGTTCTGAAATCAAGCCTAGAGGAAACTACGGACATTGTGTTAAGCAGAGTTGCTTCTATGATAAATAGAAATATCCTGCTCTTGATCTGCAGAGCAGCTCACATATGGCTCCCAGATGGCTTCCCATCCAGGTTGCTTAAAAGGCCAGGCCTCCTTAGCTTCAGTAGTACAATGGCACCATGTGCCTGCAGGCCATCCTCTGTTACATATATGCAAGGAGGAGAACAGCTCTTTCCTGTGCACCTGGTAGGGAAAGCCTAACCAACATGAAAGGGATGGCCCATAGCTCAGTGGCGATGCTTTCCACGCCATGTTGTTTAGTCATTTAGTCATGTCCGTCTCTTCGTGACCCCATGGACCAGAGCACGCCAGGCACTCCTGTCTTCCACTGCCTCCCGCAGTTTGGTCAGACTCATATTGGTAGCTTCGTGAACATTGTCCAACCATCTCGTCCTCTGTCGTCCCCTTCTCCTTGTGCCCTCCATCTTTCCCAACATCAGGGTCTTTTCCAGGGAGTCTTCTCTTCTCATGAGGTGGCCAAAGTATTGGAGCCTCAGCTTCAGGATCCGTGCTTCCAGTGAGCACTCAGGGCTGATTTCCTTCAGAATGGATAGGTTTGATCTTCTTGCAGTCCATGGGACTCTCAAGAGTTTCCTCCAGCACCATAATTCAAAAGCATCAATTCTTTGGCCATCAGCGTTCTTTATGGTCCAGCTCTCACTTCCATACATCCCTACTGGGAAAACCATAGCTTTTCCTATACAGACCTTTGTTGGCAAGGTGATGTCTCTACTTTTTAAGATGCTGTCTAGGTTTGTCATTGCTTTACTCACAAGAAGCAGGCGTCTTTTAATTTCGTGACTGCTGTCACCATCTGCAGTGATCATGGAGCCCAAGAAAGTAAAATCTCTCACTGCCTCCATTTCTTCCCCTTCTATTTGCCAGGAGGTGATAGGCTCCAGGTCCAATCTCCAGTAGTTCCAGTTGAAGCAGGTGTGGAGACCTTGTGGGGCTTCAGGAGGTACTGAAGTCCAACCTCCACTTTCCTCTGAACAGCTGGTGGGGATCAGAGGCCAAAACACTTGGAAAGCCACAGGCTCCCCATCCCTGAGTTGAAATATCTCAGAGAGTGGATTCTGGGAAGCAGTCCTGTCTGAGACTGTGGAGAGCTGCTGTCCATCAGAGTAGACTGGACTTAGATGGACCAGTGGTCTGATACTTGGTAAAACAGCTCAATAGGTCTGTACAAAACAGTCTCTTTGTGCAGGGATTCCAGAGGGGGCACAGTTTTTCTGCCTTCAGTTTCTATTTTCTTGTGTACTATTAAAAACAACAGCAGCAACTCCAAAACAGGAGCATAATTTTTTTACTTTAGGTGCGAAAATACCTAAGGCTAGTTTGTGGTTGAAAATGTGCAGCTCCTACTAAAGGAATATATATTAATGTAAAAATAATCAATAAATGCAAGCCTTTAAGAATGTATACCGTAATGCTCAGTGATCCCAGCTTTCTCAGGCCTTCCTCTGCATTTATTTGCTTCTTTTATTAAAAAAAAGAAAATCAATTCCTGTTATATTCTATGGTAAGAGCTTGCTTCATAATAATCACATTTACTATTTTTTAAAGCACTTTCAGGTAAAAATGAAGATAGGCCTTGCCTGGAGGCTTAAAGTCTAATAACAGTCGTTCACTTCAAATATTATTATATATATATATATATATACGCTGTAGTTGTCTGGCTTTCTTGGTTCTGGGCTGGAGGGAATTACAGAGCGGCCATATTCAGCAAGGGCAGGTCCAAGAAATTTTGCTGCCTGAGGTGAAAAACAAGATGGCCGTCTCCCCTGCTGCAAGTTCAAGAGCCAACCGCACAGGCAACTAAAGTTTGCCTCTGAACTTGGTGATAGGGCAGCATCTACCACTATACCTGAGGGCAGCAAGCTAACTGAGCACACGGGGCAGGCTGCATGTTATAATACAGCTCTGTCCTCCACCATCTTGCCACAGCTTCCTGTCCCCCATCCTCTGCCACCTTGGGCAACTGCGCCACTCTGGCTAAAGATAGTTCTGGTCCTACATTCAGATTATTGCATCTCATCATAATAAGCCGAGATGAGTCTTGTTCCTCTGTGTGCAGCCTGCTCAGTTCTTCACTTTGTACAGGCCAGGAGTCTCTCCAAACTGGGAAACAATGGTTAGCAGCTTCTGAAGAAGACCCGTTATTAAGCCAGCTGTAAACCATAGCTTCATAACCTTCATATCGCCTTGATTAGAAGTTTTATCATTTTGGATAAGAAAAATGATCCTGTGTGTTGGCAATTGTGGTCAAGCGCAGCCCAGCTGCTCCGGGAAGTCATACAGCCCCTCATGACCATTGGAGAGCCAGTGCGGTTTAGTGGTTAAGAGCGGTAGACTCGTAATCTGGTGAAGCGGGTTCGCTTTCCTGCTCCTCCACATACAGCTGCTGGGTGACCTTGGGCTAATCACACTTCTCTGAAGTCTCTCAGCCTCACTCACCTCACAGAGTGTTTGTTGTGGGGGAGGAAGGGAAAGGAGAATGTTAGCCGCTTTGAGACTCCTTAGGGTAGTGATAAAGCGGGATATCAAATCCAAACTCCTCTTCTTCTTCACCTTCCTCTGACGGCCACATGGGCCCCTGGGAAGCCTGCCCGTTTGAACTGACCAATCACAGGCAGGCTAGGGTGTGCGGCTTGGCTGGTGGACCTGGGCTGGCTAGTCTTCATTCAGGTCTGGCAGCTACCCATAAATGGGGGTCACAGCTTGGCTGAGCAGCTCAGTTGGAGCAGGATTTCCTCCCCCTTCTGCCCCTTGATTGTATGATGGCAGGAGCAAAGCACTCGCATGTGGGAGCACAGGATTTGTTCATGTCTTGTCTTACTGAGATCACCCGAATGTGGCCATTATTGGAAATTGGATTCCTGTCCCCAAACCTGTTGATTTTGCCCTTCCTCCTCTGCAGTGTATAGTACAGTTTTCATGATGTTGTGATGTGGAGCGCTAACTCACGTTCACCAGAAGCCCCAATTCATTCATTTAAATTATGAAACCACTTTACAAGTCAAGGCATTTTCAAAGTAGCTTACAAAATAATAAGGTAACAAAACAAAGATGCTGCGGAAAACAAAACAAAAGGTGAAAGAGCAAATAAAATTTGGAGACTGACATTGTTTTGACAATGTTTTCTTCAAATTTAAGATAACTGTGCATGGTTTGTGTGTGTGTGTGTGTGTGTGTGTGTGTGTACGAATGCAGTTTTTAAGCCCAAAGGTATTGAATTTCTGATAACAGAATGTTTTTCACACAGGCTGTGTTTTTAATCAGGAGAACAAATAGTGTTCCTTTTTGTTTTATTAATGATGGAATTTGGTGCTTATGAAATCAAGGGGTTTAATAACACTGCCTTGAGCCAAGTGCGATTCAAGCTTTCCTGCTTAGTCCTGGCCAGACATAACCTCTTAGCAGCTGTATCACAGGCACTTGCAATTCAATCTGTAGATGGGTTCCAAAGATAGATGTATATTTCTGACGGTCAATGCAGTTTCCTGACGTAGGCAGATAACTCCTGGGAGAAGCATGAAATTAACAAATGTTATTCTCACTCGGGGTCTGTTATATAACACAGATAACCCATTTTCACACATAATGAGACAGAAAATGAAATTCTTGCCACTTTGAGCACAGTTTAATTGTTTTTGTAGTGTACGCACATGGAGATTTACATTTCTTTTAAATGCAAATTTTAGCTAGATCCCTTTATGATATCCAAAAAGAAGACCTGTTCAGGGAAAAGAAAGTCACATGTAAGAAGAAAAATATACCATAGGACATGATCTAGCTAAAGTTAAGCATTTTAGGGCAACCAATGGGCATCTGCAACTGCAATAGTTTGGGAAGAGAGCCTTTCCCTAGCTGATGTCCTGTAGATCTTTTTAACTTTGGCCGTAACAGCTGGGGCTGACGGGTGTTGTAGCTCAAAACAACCGGAAGGTACCACTTTGTGGAAGGACCAAATGACAAGAAGGAAGGTGACCACATCTGGGGAGACCAAAGGAGCCATTGCTGATGGAGGGAGAAACAAAAATGAAAGGGATTCCATGGGTTTGTGGGAAACTAGAACACTTGCATCTATCAATCTTCTATCTATCTGTCTACTAAGGTAAAGGTAAAGGGACCCCTGACCATTAGGTCCAGTCATGACCGACTCTGGGGTTGCGGCGCTCATCTCGCTTTATTGGCCAAGGGAGCCGGCGTACAGCTTCCGGGTCATGTGGCCAGCATGACTAAGCCGCTTCTGGTGAACCAGAGCAGCACACGGAAACGCCATTTACCTTCCCGCCGGAGTGGTACCCATTTATCTACTTGCACTTTGACGTACTTTCGAACTGCTAGGTTGGCAGGAGCAGGGACCGAGCAACGGGAGCTAACCCCGTTGCAGGGATTCGAACCACCGACCTTCTGATCAGCAAGTCCTAGGCTCTGTGGTTTAACCCACAGTGCCACCCGCGTCTGTCTACTACTCTTTATCTATTATCTGCTATCGATCATGATTTTTGCTTAAGGCTCAGAATGTTGCCTACAGCTCTATATGACTGCAACTATTAAATGTAAGGTGTGTGCTTAACTTGCCCCAAGGTAATGGTGGCCAATGGTGTTTTGTGTTGGCTCTGCCACACGCTACTGCTGAATTACCTTGGTACAGTATTGCCTCTTGTTTCCTGAGCCCAAGTAGCAGACAGCAGCATCATGCCGGAGAGGAGAGCGACAGCCTGGGAGGCCTTTAGGTCTGCCATAGCCTAGCCTGGGTCTCCTCTCATGGCTCAATTCAGGACTGTTGCAGGCTCCCATTGTGTGTGCCACTTGTAGTGCCATTGCCAAGGTTTGGTCACACTCATAAATGAAGCTGTGCGGTTCTGTTGCTTAAATTACCAGGAAAGATTTGCTCTGCATACACCTTTCTTCAGGGGAAGTGCCCTGCGTTGGTTTGACTTGCGTAGGTTCATCAGGATGGGGAACAATGAAGGGTGAAGGTGGTCTGACCATTGGTGTTCAGCTAAATAAGCATCAGCTTCCTATGATTGTGTGATGGATCTTTCTCTGCCTGAGGTCCTGGAAGGATGCTGCCAGTGTATTAAGCAATAAATAAATAAATAAATAAATAAATCAGCATTGGATTTAATTAAATAGGTTCTATACCTTGCTTAAGGATTGTATATGGTATACATCCTGGACTTGATTCGTATGTTAGGAAGTAACCAGTAAAGAAATTTGTTACATACATTACCATTCAGCCTGTTGCACTCTATATGTTGTAACTATTGCATCTGTGTAACAAGGTACGTACAGTGGTACCTCGGGTTACATACGCTTCAGGTTACATACGCTTCAGGTTACAGACTCCGCTAACCCAGAAATATTACATCGGGTTAAGAACTTTGCTTCAGGATGAGAACAGAAATCGCGTAGCAGTGGGAGGCCCCATTAGCTAAAGTGGTGCTTCAGGTTAAGAACAGTTTCGGGTTAAGAACAGACCTCAAGAACGAATTAAGTTCTTAACCTGAGGTACTACTGTATTGTATTTGTTTTGCCAGTCAGGGCAGACAATATTAGGCAAATAGTCTGATCTGATATAAAGCACTCTGTTGTGTCCTTATAAGCTGTGATTCTGTTATTTGTGTTTGATATAATGAAGCGCATGTATATGAAGTGGGGGTAGGGGGTGGGATTGAATAAATGAGTACAGAATGGTAAAATACTGCAGTGCAGTAAGCGCCTGAGTTTCAGTGTATCATGGGAATCCCTTTTTTTAAAAGAAAGAAAGATAGAAAGAAAGAAAGAACCTTATAGCACTAGAATAACATCTTCTTCTTCTGCAAACTGTTATGTTCAATTATGGCAAATGCTTCTCTCTTTCACTTAAAACGATGCCTGTCTTAAGTGCTTGGAGCCTACTGTCCTGTCTGCTGAGTGCTGCTGACAAGGAAGACGTGCCAAAAGACAACCATCTCACTCTTACCACAGGCTCTTCACCTTTTGCAGCAAAGTCTCTGCCAAGTACGGGGCGGGGGGGGGGGGGAGTCGCCCTTGTAACCCCCAGATGTCAGCTCGCATCTGAAATCCGAGCTGTATTTTCTACCCATCAGCCTCCCAGTACACCTTGCCTCCAGATAAATTGCCGTTTCTGTACTTTTGTGCAGTGCAAGAGCAAAGAAATATTTGATACCTGGAATCAAAGTGTGCATGCTTTGTCCCAGTAGATATCAGGCCGGTTAGCCAGGGATCTTGGGGTGCAGGAGGCGAAAGGGGCAGGGAAAGTCAAGACATAAACATAGGTACCCAGATATGCTCAAAGTAGTTCATGGTATTGCCTCTTAAGTGAGCAATTAGGAATAATATTGCCTGCATACTTTTCCCTATATTTCTACAGACAAGTAATCATAGAATCATAGATTCATAGAATTGTAGCTTTGGAAGGAGTCCCGAGGGTCATCTAATCAAACCCTCTGCAATGCAGGAATCTCAGCTAAAGCATCTATGAGAGATGTCCACCCAACCTCTTCTTAAAACCCTCCAGGGAAGGAGAGTCCACAACCACCTGAGGGAGTCTGTTCCACTATCCAACAACTCTTACTGTCAGAAAGTTCTTTCTGATATTTAGTCTGAATCTAATTTGAATCCATACCACTACTGAACAACTCTTACCAAAAGAAAGTTCTTCCAGACGTCTTGAGACATACTCTCCCCCGCCCCGCAAGTTGAAAATTCAGTGAGGGAGCTGTAATATCCCTTGATGAGTTGGTAGGCCCCACCTGTCAATATCTTCTAAATTGCCTTTTCTCTCTCTTTTAGGGCCCTTATTACCATTTTAAAAGTCATTTCTGGGTTCGGCGTGGTCGCACATCGATTAGGGACACGTAAATTGGGAGTTGCCTATACAGTGGTACCTTGGTTTACAACCATAATCCGTTCCGGAGGTCTGGTTGTAAACCAAAACAGGTTGTAACCCAAGGCATGCTTTCGCCAATGGGGCCTCCCCCCCCCCAAAATGGGTTGTAATCCAAAAAAAGGGACACACACTTCCGGGTTTTGACGTGGTTGTAATCCAAAGCGGTTGCAAACCAAGGTACCACTCTTTTTACTTCAGTTAATGAAAAATACTTACAGCTGAATATTAACTTGAATATATGCACTTCCATGATGTTTACTTCAAAATGGGACATAACACGGTTGCATTTTGATATTTAGGAGATGGGCATGTACAAAAACTGAGTGCAAAAACTGCCCAAACAATATGCTTTAACTATGACCTGTAATATCTCAAGCACCCAGGTTTCCTTTGCTGGCAAAGGAGAAGCAAAAGGTCTCTGTCTGAGGCCTCTTGCCTTTCCCTTTCCAACAAAACAAAAGCCCGGTTTGTACATGCTGATCTGGTCTGCTAGATCTCTCAGCCAGAGTGAGAAATTTTAGGATGCAGCTGGAAAGTGTCTTCTCCTAAATAAAAATGCAAGAACTCTCTGAAAATTCCTCTCCCAGCGAGAAGGTTGCCGGATATGGAAGATGACCATGATGAAGGGAACAGATGGGCTGGGAATCCAGATCACCGGAGGCCGAGGATCGAAACGCTCTCCTCACGCCATCATTATCGCACGGGTGGAAGAAGGAGGCTCCGCTCACAGGTACAATTTGTTCTGTTTTCACATCATGCACATCTGACTATCCCATCGTTTGGGTGTAACACAAAGGTTTAAGTAAATGAAAGCAGTGGGCGGCTGCCAAATTAGTTTTTTTAAAAAATTATTCCCCACTTTTCAGCAAGGATTGGCCCCTCAAAGCAACTTAAAATTCAAATCCAAAACGAAAGAGAAAAAGTAAAATAATAAATTGATGCTGTTGCAAGAGTTGTTTCCCTACACAGCCACTCCCACCAAATCTCACCACGAAAAGCATTTCTCAAGCCTTCCTCATACTGAAGGCAACTTCTAGAGCCCTTCTAGGACACCCATCTAGCTCCCTGCTCTGTCTAGATTCTTTCAAGTCTCATATCAGGGTTTTTAGTTTCTATAGCAGAAGCAGAAGTTGCAACCAACCAAAAATCTTTATATGAGGCTTGATAGAATAAGTCCCTGTAAGATTGTGCCCTGCCCCTGAAGCAACAACCCCAAAGGGGTTACTCCCTTTGCCATCACCCTCTTGAGGGCATCCTCCTACCCGTGGTGTGCCTGATGTTAGTAAATAAATTGCCTGGAGCACCCTTGAGTTTCTTGCTGTTCCAGTTCTACCACCAGGAAAATCAGAGATCTCGGAGACTGAAGCAATTCGAACGAGGCTTATTTGGAAATCTGGAAGCCACCAGGGTAGTAAGATGTGTGCAACTCGCATGTGTTTCAAAAATCTGTGGTAGGTTCCTGAACCTGGGAATGTAAACAGCCATATAATTAGATCCCGTCGTCCTTTATGGGATGGCATTTCTTATGCAGGTGGAAGAAAAGGATCCTTGGAGGTTTTTTTGGCCCAGCATAAACTGTACATGTACACCTCATTTTCACGAAGGGTACCTTCATTCTCCACCCCTAACCACTGATCATGCTGTCTGGGATGGATGGGAGTTGGAGTCCAACACCATCTGGACAGCCACTGGTTCCCCATTCCTGCTTTAGGTTGTTCTTTGTTTCTGAGCTTTTGTCTGGCAACCTTACTGTTGTAGCATGTTATAGGATTCCCTCGCCACAGTGAGAAAGTAGGTCAGGTACACTACACATAAGCCTTGGCAGGGTACTAGTCCATCTCTTGAAAAAGAGGCTGGCAGAAGTCTGCCAGTGCTCCTACCTGTTCCTACCTGGGGAGATGGATTTGGTGCTGGGCAGTTGTACTACAGGAAAGGGCGCATGCCGAACTAACTACTCCACAGCAAGTGAGCGAGTTAACTGCTCCACGGAAAATTTAATATTAAAGCTGACCTACTTACCAGTGATATCGTTAGTGTCTATAAAGTGCTCCGAAACGCTCCAGAGAAGGTGTTAAGTAAATGTGGAGTGACTTGAATATTCATTATTAACAAAATGCAGGCGGTGCCTCCTATATTCGACTTGAAACTTCCCCACTGAAAGTAGGAGGATGGGGAAAAGGAAGCTCCGACATTTATTCTTGCTTTCTTTGACTGGGCAAGGGGTGTGTGTGGCGACCCATTTTTTTTATTAAAAACAAAACACTTTTGCCCATATGACGTGGTACCTCCTGTTGTTCTTTGAGCAGTAGCATCAGAATATAATGTTCGCCTACAGAATAATAACTTCCTTGACGCTTCAGAACCTAGAAACATTCCCCAAGAAACTGAAAAGTCTTTGTTGTCCTTTTCCTCTTTCCTTAGAGATGGTAGACTGAAAGTTGGCGATGAACTGCTCATGATCAACGGCCACTCTTTGGTTGGCCTCTCCCATCAAGATGCTGTCGCTCTTCTTCGGTCGGCCGAAGGCCTTGTGTACCTGGTAGTTGCAAGCAGGGTAGGTAATAGTCCGTTAAATGGATTCAGTACGTTTAGGTGTGCATGGAAGATCTACTCCTGCATATGTGACCGTAGCCACTAGCTTAGATGGCTTTTGAAAAACGGGTGGGAAAATTCAGGACTGACAAAAGAAGGTACATCTTGACCCAGTGAATCAATACTGTAACCTGGGGAATTTGCCATTGCAACAATGGACAATAGCAATTAGCTTAGTTTGTTTTATTAAATTAATGGAGAAGAGGTCCCACAATGGCTATTGGTTGAGCTATATGGGGGTGTTATACATGTTCAAAGTGGCCTTGGAACACATTTTCTGCTTCCTGAGACGTTTGTTTTGGAGGCAGAGAATATGTGTTCAAACCATTGTCACCCCATGTTATTCGACGGCATGAAACGCTGTAATGGTTAAAGTGCAAAATATGAATCTAATCGTTTCCACCAATACGTAGAACAATACGGGAAGACAAATGAATTCATTTTGATCTATTAAAAGCCCAGTTTCTCATATCTTAAGTAGTTCATTAAATAGCATCATATACTCATTCACCATCAATTTTATTCCTGGTATATTCCTTTAATATACATATTGTGTCATTAAATCCCACCTTCTCACACTTACCTCATTGTTAATCTATATTTCTCAAAAGTGTTGTCAGTGTAACTATTTCTAATAGTTCCCAAATCTTTCTATTTGTGTTTCTATTACTTTTCCAAAATTTGGCAAATATTTTCTCTGGCTATCACATGCCATTTAACAAAGTTTTATAGGGATTGTTTATTAACCCGGTGACCACCTTCCAATGCTTAATTCTTCTCTCATCCTTCCACTCCATGCTAGAGTACGTATGAGAAACCTCGAGTGCGGCCCTTGAGACCTCTCTGTCTGGCCTTCTCTATCCAGTTTTTCCCAGGCCACCCTCCTTGCCCAGATCACACATTCCTTGGCTAGAATATGACCATGAATTACAACATTGCTTCTTGCAGCCCATGTCCAAATTTTAAAACCCTGTACCATGAGCAAAAGACACACCCGCCAAGTCCACAGACAAGACTCAAGAGTCGTTAGCTTACGATGACTTCTGCAACATTTCAGTTGGAGTTATTTAGCATCAGCCACTTTGGCAGCAGCTTTGCAGTGTATCCCTCACCTTGTCAGTAGAACCATTCAGAATGTAGGTTGATGTGTTTGCGTTTGAGTTGGGCTGCGTTTCAAGAGCTGGGTTTTGGCCCACACCGTCCTGAAGTCCTTTCTCCAGTCACGCCACACCGAATCTCTACGACTGACATGAATTCTCCTAGGAGAAAACCCTGCCAGAACTGCAGGTTGTGTTGTGTTCATTTTCAGGAGAGATGTGAAGGGCTGCTTCAAGCACACTTCTCTTGACTAGTCAACATTCAATGCAACTAAATGGCACTCAGCTGAAAAGCAAGCATTGTGATGGAGGGAAAGTTCTTTCTGTGGCAGCCTCTTATGACCTGCTTGCTGTCCTCCATATGTTTTGGAATACAGCTGCCATCATTGGCCATGCTGCCTGGAGCTGATGGGAATTGGTCCAAAACATCTAGAAAGCCCCAGGTTGCGGAAGGCTGGTCTATCGTGTTGGATAGTAATGGCTGCTCCACGCATGTGACTTGCCATTTGATGCTGCCATCATCAGCTTATGAACATGTCAGTGCGAATTATTCCAATGAACACATTATGACCTCGTCTCCCCCCCCCTTTTCTTAAAGCAACATGCAAAATGGAACCAAAGAAATGTATACCACAGGCACGTCACATTGATTTCAGCTCTTTTCAAAACTATTGTCTGTTTCCGACCAAGAAATCCAACCTGATTCAGCTCCTTGGTTCACTAGGGCCACATCTGCACCATATGCATTTAACGCTGTATCATACCGCTTTAAGCAGTCATGGCTTCCCCCAAAGAATCATGGGAACTGTAGTTTGCTAAAGGTGTGGAGTAGTACTCTAATTATCCATGGTTTGAGGATAATGGATGAAGCCCACAGTCCTCAGCATGATTTCCTGAGAGTATGCACAACTGGGAATTATACAAGCCTACAGTAAGACAAGACAAGAAAGGCTATGAGGATCATAGAATTGTAGAGCTGGAAGGGACCCTGAGGATCATCTAGTCCAACCCCCTGCAATGCAGCTGCCCCATACGAGGATTGATATTGCAACCTTGGTGTTATCAGCGCCATGCTGTAACCAACTTTAGGGAAAGCTATACAAACTAAGTTTTAAAATTTATGTATTTCATACATTTATATCCTGCTTAATACCAAAAGAGCTTCAAAGTGCTTTACACACACACACACACACACACACACACACACACAGAATTAAAGAAGCAGGAAACCAGGGAAGTAATAAAACCATTGGATGACTAATGTTAAAATAAAAACAAAAATGGAAGTGAATATTTTTGAAGGGTGTTGTGCTCTTGCATTCATTGCTTGTGTGGATTGTATGATTAGATCACTCCTGGGACTCTCAAAACAGTTGTCTTCACCAGTATGTACCATCACAATCTCCCTTTACACCTACCCACAAGATATCATCCAATACTACTACATCACTAACTTTTCAGGGTTGTTGTACTAAGCTTGTAAGTGCAAGGATGTAATGCCAAGTGTTCTTCTTCCTCTCCTCCTTCTTCCTCACAGGAAGGGGCGGAAGAGGATTTTCTCAGTTACCCATCTACAAGTTTGCCAGACTTAATCAGCACTTGCTCTGCTCAAGATGCGGCTCCCTGGACTGACAATAAAGAGAACGAAGAGCCAGAGCCGGAGGAGGAGGAGGAGGACAAAGGAAAGACTCTGGTGCCAGAAGTCCTGGAACCCGTAAGTGTGGCTTTGGATATGCTGCTTTGAACGTCGCTTGGTTAGCAAATTGACTGCCACCTTCAGCAACTATGGCTACCGCTTTGGAAATGTGTCATGATGCAACAACTTCCCTTTCCAGTAAGTTAGTCTTATCATCATAACATCAAGATATCAAACCAGGACTGACATCATAGAATCATAGAGTCAAAAGGGAACTAATAATAATAATAATAATAATAAATTTATTTATACCCCTCCCTCCCCGGCCAGAGCCGGGTTCAGGGCGGCTAACACCAGGGACACGGGTGGCGCTGTGGGTTAAACCACAGAGCCTAGGACTTGCCAATCAGAAGGTCGGCGGTTTGAATCCCCGTGACGGGGTGAGCTCCGGTTGCTCGGTCCCTCCTCCTGCCAACCTAGCAGTTCGAAAACACGTCAAAGTGCAAGTAGCTAAATAGGTACCGCTCCTGCGGGAAGGTAAACGGTGTTTCCGTGCGCTGCTCTGGTTCGTCAGAAGCGGCTTAGTCATGCTGGCCACATGACCAGCTCCCTCGGCCAATATAGCGAGATGAGCGCCACAACCCCAGAGTTGGTCACGACTCGACCTAATGGTCAGGGGTCCCTTTACCTTTACCTTGAACACCAGTAAAATTACAACAGAAACATAATTGGGGGGGGGGGGGACCCAATTTAAAATACAGGTTAAAATGCAATTTAAAAAGCAGCTTCATTTAAAAAGTAGCCCATAAATCAAAACCGTAAGGGGAGGGAGACATAAGGGTCAGAATGAGTCCAAACCAAAGGCCAGGCAGAACAGCTCTGTCTTGCAGGCCCTGCGGAAAGATGTCAAGTCCCGCAGGGCCCTAGTCTCTTGTGACAGAGCGTTCCACCAAGTCGGGGCCAGTACTGAAAAGGCCCTGGCCCTAGTTGAGACTTGGTGGTCAATTCCAACCCCTGGCTCTGAAGCTTCAATTCAGTAGCCTAATTAAGTGTTCTCTCTCTCTCTCTCTCTCTCTCTCTGTGTGTGTGTGTGTGTGTCCCCTTTTCATTGTTGCTGTTACTGACCAACTGAAAGTCATAAAGCTTTGTCAGCCTACGGCAAATCATCCAGTCACTTCCTTGTAGATCCTGATTTATGTGGTGCCCATCTTGCCCTATAGACTCCTCACAAACATTAGTCTATTGAGTTGTGCAGACAGCAGGTGTGTACGGACTGTCAGTACTTTGCAGGGGGGATTCAAGTGCATACCATAACTTTAGTTTTGCCCAGTGGATTAAAGTATTCTCCTGCCCTATGTGTAAAAAATATATATCAATGTTTTAAGAATGTCCTTTTGTAGTTTGGAGAGTGATGGGGAAATGCACTGAAAAGTATAGGATGAACAAATGATTAGCAGGAACATGTATAAACACCCTGCAAGCAAATTGCGATAAATGTGGGATGAATGCTCATTGCCATATAACCTCCCTGCAAACCAGTCAGAACAAATGCTCAATAAAGACCAGACATAATCTAACCACCGTGCAAGCTTTGTGCGAGCAAATCATGATGAATGTTGCAGTGCCATCTATCCTACACACACGCATTTTATTGCTGAGGCAACCCAGTTGGATGGTTGGAGTATAAGTAATACATTATTATTATTATTATTATTATTATTATTATTATTATTATTATGGCATGTATGCTTTTGCACCCATCCTCTCCTCCTGGATCTGCTCCTACTTCATACTTTATCTTCTTTCTTTTTTTTTTAATGATATTTATTGAAAATTTTTAAAATTACAAAAAAAGACAAAGCAGAGAAAGAAAAAAGAAAGAAACAAAAAAGAGAAAAAGAAAACAAACCACACCCAACAATACAAATTCAAAAAACAAAAATACACCACAAACATATAAAAATAAAACCAACATTCTCAAATCTTCAACTTTCATTACCTTCTTTCTTTGACCTCCTCCTCCTCCCTTTTTTTGTATCCCAGTTATTAATTATCGCAGCAAATCCTTTCCATATTTCATAATATTCTGTCATTACATTACCTTAATCTATTTTCATCTTATCTTATAAAAAACCTTAAAACTTAAATCTTATTTTTACCCACTTCTCCTAACCATAATATTCTTGCCTAATTCTTTAAACATTTTTGCTAGAGCCAAGTAATTTCGTTCCAACATTTTTCTAACAGTCATCAATTTTATAAAACAATCCTAGTAATAAAAAAAAAGAAATAGAAACAATCCAATCTTCATCCAGCGTCCCTTCCTCCTGGTCCCGGGTTTTGTCAGTCCTTTTTATCCCATCGATATAGCGCATTAACCTGGTAACCTTATATCCGAGGCCCTTAAGTCCCTTCCATGTCCCTTCCGCAGCTCTTCTTCATATTCACCTTTCACTCGTGGGAACTCCAGCTTGGTAATGTTTTTGACCCTTTTCAACAAATCAGCCCCTTTTCCATAGTCCAGACTAAACTCCATGTAGTATTTGAAAACATGTTTCAGAATCCCTCCAAAATTGAGAGCCCCCACAGCTCCAAACATCTCACGGCCCATTGCTGGACTCGGAAAGTCCAAACATCCCTGCATAGGGGGGTCTATCCAACCCCCCTATTTTCAAATCAGTCCAAACTTTATCTTTCCTAATCTGGCTTTTTCCAAGTTCATTTGTCAAATCCAAAAGTTCATGTTCCTGCAGGGCCGCAGCTCCCTCCATCTCTGGCGCCCAAGATTTTGCAACATCCTCTTCTCTCATCTGTTCTGTCAGGGCACACTCCTGATTTAATTGGGTGGGCTCCATATAGTTTCCCACTGCCTGTTCAAAAATTCTGACCACATTAGTCATCAAATCCGTCTTCTCAGTTAACTGTTCCAGTAGAGCATTTATTTTACAGAGAGCACACAACAGAGCTTTTGAATACATTGTCCTACAAGGTCACAAGCCTTTTCCCACGATTGTAATCTGTGACAGCTGCAAGCTCCCTGGAATTAGTTACAGTTTCCCAGTCTCCCTCTAGGGGGAAAACTTCTAATTGTTCTTGCAACAAAGTTTCTTTTTTGAGATATTTTGTCAATATTTGTTCCTTTAAAATGCGAAAGGAAACAGTGGAATCACTATATTTCTCTTCTTTTAGCTATCTGTCAAAAACGTTTGTCTCTGGTCAATGAGCTTCAAACGTCAGTCCTGACACCCCGCTCCAGGATCAGGACGGTGGAAAGTTACTTTACTTTAAACTCACTTCTGCAGGTTTAAACAGTCCGAAAAAGATCCCCCTTCTTCTCCTGCTGCCGAAGGGGGGTTTCGAGGATTTTAAATGATGAAAGCCGATCCTTTAGAAGCGATTTTCTGAGCTCTAGTTTACGTTGTCTTTGCTTTATTCTGTCTACAAAGAAACGGAAGGCTGACTTCCTGCTTAGACCTTCCCGTTTCAGTACCAAATTGAAGTAATTTTTTAAATCCAATTCCTTTCTGCTCGCAAATCCTTATTTAAAGTCCAATTTGTTCAAAGTTTAAGTACTCACGGGTGCTTATTTTAGAAGCCAAATTGTCCCAGGAAAAAGGCAGCGCTCTCCGGCAACGGCTATGCGGCTTCGCTCCACGGAAATAGCAGTTGACTCACAGCACTGCGCCACTTCCCCCTCTTCGCTTCGGAGCCCGTTAGTGGGTTCCTTTGCGGGTTGGGGGGGCGCTAAGGGTGCCCGCCGAGTCCCATGGTCACAGGCTTCATCCGCCTGTGATTTTTAAAAGGGTCCCCACTTCGCCGTAGCGGAAAAGACCCGTTTCGCGCGGAGCTAGTCCCTCCAGTTCAGAGGGAGTCCGCCATTGCCGATGGCACCACCCTGGAAGTCCCTCCTACTTCATACTTTATCTTCTTGAGTCGAATCAGCTGCTTTCTTGGTTTGTGGGCTTTGCCACACCGTTGCTTTCTGTTAATTAATGAGACTTAGGGATAGATCCAGATATGAGGCTAAAAATATTTCTAAGCGCAAAGTGTATAGCATAACTGTATAAACAAGATGGGCGTTTTTTTTTAATAAAAAATATAAATGCAAAAAAGTTATTCCCACTTGATGCTAACCATATGGATTACCCAGTACTGTGGCTTGAACCCAGTAAAAGTAATGTCTAATGGGAAAACACCCCATGAAAAACAAGCCCCCTTTTCGTTCCTTGCAGTGGTGAGGGCTGCAAAAGGTACAAGAAGTCTGTTTCCTGCAGGTGCTGAAATAGCCAATATATGTGTGTAATCTAACACCCCTTTTAAATAATAACCATCTGTTTTTAGGGAGGGAATTTGGTTTCTGGAAGTTTTACAGTGTTGCAAAATCTTTGGCTCTGTTTTGCTTTACATTGTACAAAAAAAAATCTGTTTAAGTTATACACACACACACACAAAACCTGAATGAACTCTTTATTTGCTCATTTGTGATAATGCTGATTCATTGCATTTCTTTCCAAAAATGCCTATCTTGCTGGCTATTCAGCTGGACCGCTCTGTAGTGGAGCGTGGGACTCCCACACCCTGCCTAAAAGGGTGACTTGTACAGTTTTGGAAACCTTTCTGCAATGGAGAACAGCAGCCATTGGGGAAGCTACTGGAGAAGGGGTGTGTGTGAGAGAGAGAAAGAGCAGAATTCTTTTCCAGGATTAATGTTTTGGCCTTTGATAAGTTCAGTTACAAATAAGCAATGACCCCAGTCCAGCTGAGGGCTATATGCCATGGTGGCTGATGCCCATTGGATAATAATAATAATAATAATAATAATAATAATAATAATAATACAGTGGTGCCTCGCAAGACGAAATTAATTCGTTCCACGAGTTTTTCGTCCAGCGAATTTTTTGTCTTGTGAAGCACGAAATCCCATAGGAATGCATTGAAATTCAATTAATGCGCTCCTATGGTAAAAAAAAAGTCCAAACAAAGCCAAATTTGGTACAACAAGAGTTTATTAAGTGCTCTTTAAAGTCACACATACTGTAAAGAGCATTTCAAAAATTGAAGGAACAATGAATTAAGTTTCTAAACATGACAGAAAAACTTTTTTTAAAAAAACAACAACAACATGGCCCAATGGTCACAGAAAATCATAAAAATGCAGAAAAAAACCACACAAGCTTCCAGATTCTTGCAAACCCCTCCTCAACTGTTCCCCCAGCCGCCCACCACACAGAAATTCAAATCCAGAATTTTTTTAAAAAAACAGCAGAGTGGCCCAATGGTCACAGAAAATAATAAAAATGCAGAAAAAAACACACCAGCTTCCAGATTCTTGCAAACCCCTCCCCAACACCAAGTCCTTGAATTCCAAACACCCCAACCCAAAATCCAACCCCCCCCAAAAAAAGTTTTAAAAGTTTAAAAGAAGTTTTGGAAAAGCTTCAAAAATCACCAAAAACCTCAAAAAAGGCTACCACACCACTTTCTATGAGTTGCTCCTCGAAGTCAAGTCGCAACTGTATTAACGGTGTTAAGAAAAAGGAAACAAACTTGCAAGACGTTTTCGTTTTTCGTCTTGCGAAGCAAGCCCATAGGGAAATTCGTCTTGCGAAGCAGCTCAAAAAACGGAAAACCCTTTCGTCTAGCGAGTTTTCCGTCTTGTGAGGCATTCGTCTTGCAGGGCACCACTGTAATACAGTGGTACCTCAGGTTACATACGCTTCAGGTTACAGACTACGCTAACCCAGAAATAGTACCTCGGGTTAAGAACTTTGCTTCAGGATGAGAACAGAAATCGTGCTCCGGCGGCGCGGCAGCAGGAGGCCCCGTTAGCTAAAGTGGTGCTTCAGGTTAAGAACAGTTTCAGGTTAAGAACAGACCTCTAGAACGAATTAAGTACTTAACCCGAGGTACCACTGTAATAATAATAATAATAATAGCCAGCTAGTTTGAAGCACCATCCACGCATAGTCTTCTTCTTTGGCGATCCACTTGTAGCCGAGTAAGATTGTCTTCCAAAACAGGGTTTTAGCAGTGAGTCCGTAAGTGACTGTGGAGGCCAATTCTGGATCCACATGTCCTTCCACGGTGGGGACATAGGTTTCTGGGAAGGAGTTGATCATGGTGAGGGTTTGCCAAGCATGCCTTCCTCTTAGCACATTTCTCCCTTTCTTCCTGAGTTTGAGTGTCTTCAAAACCCATGACACCTTTGGCAAAGGCTGTTCTCCAATTGGAGCGCTCACAGGCCAGTGTTTCCCAGTTGTCGGTGTTTATACTACATTTTTAAAGATTTGCTCTGAGAGAGTCTTTGAACCTTTTTTGTTGACCACCAGCATTACGCTTTCCATTTTTAAGTTCGGAATAGAGTAGCTCCTTTGGAAGACAATAATCAGGCATCCGCACAACATGACCAGTCCAACGAAATTGTTTTTGAAGAATCATTGCTTCAACACGTGTGATCTTTGCATCTTCTAGTACACTGGCATTAGTTCACCTGCTTAGGAAGTCAGAATATGCACAAGCATCATGCATGAACAGATGGACCTTTTCTTACTGCTTTGGTCCTCCCCAGACACAAGTGGAAGAACAAGTGGGAATTCAACTCTTAACCACAGCTTGCTATTATGTGTGAGCCCAGCACAACTACGGTTAATGGCTTCTAAACAAGCCTGGATATGAAACTGTGGTTAAAAGTTGCCTTAATATCCTGCCTTGTTTGGAAGCAATTGGACAAACTTCAAAAGCCCTTCAAGGCATCTCTCTTGGAACATCCCCTTCCAGGCAGAAAACTGGTCTTGGCTTCTGCATTCCCAGATGACTTTATACATTCGTTGTGAAAAGAGAAACTAGAGTACTCCTTACAACGTAATAATATGTTATTTCCTAGGACACGTTGTTTATTTTAAAAGTGCCTTCAATAGCTATGTGCCATACACAATTATTTAAAGGAAGAAGCCGCCATGGGCCTGCCTTGAAAGCTTACAATTAAATAAATGATACAACATGAGAAAAAGGAAAAGGAAAGGCCCAAGGTGGTCCCCCTTCTTTGGGCTAATTTTATAAGTAGATCACACTTAATTAAGTGAACGCTTATAAGGATGAAACAATGACACCTATAAATTCAACTGATGTGGAGAGAATAATTGGGTGCACTCTTCCCACCTTGGATCAAATCTATGCTTCCAGGTGCCATAAGAAAGCTGCAGAGATAGCGCAGGATAGTACGCACCCCGGAAATGATCTCTTTCAGCTTCTGCCTTCTGGAAGAAGGTACAGGGTTATAAAGACTAGGACTAGCCGCCTGAGAAACAGTTTCTATCCAAATGCGATTTTGGTTTTTAAACACAGTGTAAGGCGTCTCTATGGGTGTATATTGTATTTGAAAATGGGGTATCAGAGTTTTTAGGGGGCTAACTCGATTGGGATAGCTGGGATAGCAGGCTTGTTGGTTTTTGAATGTCTGGTGTAGATTTTTCAATTTCATTGTTCTGTTTGGGACAATGACAATAAAGATTATCATATCGTATCGTATCGTAGTCCTTTCTACAACGCTAAAATCTTGCTGATGGCAGAGAAAGCAAGACGGGGAAGGAGGAACTCCAGCCCTCCCCAATTCCCAAAAATGGACTGGTGGTGTTCACACATGTGCAATTCAGTAGAAGCCGGTCCATTAGGTGACTGACGAAATGCTCCACCAACCTAAGTCTGCTTTCAGTCATTCCCCACCCGCCTGCCTTCTTGCTTACAACTGGTCTAGGGGGCAAGACTGCCTGTCACCTTCCTCCTCCTTAATCTCAGCATTGCCCTTGTAGAACTCAGAAGGGAGGAGGTTGAGGGTGAAAACCCCAAGTAGTTGAGTCCAACTGTCATTGCCCCTAGTTCCACCTCCTTCGTCTTAGGGTTGCCCTTGTAGAACTCAGCAAGGATGAGGATGGGGACAAAACTAGACTTAGTTGGCTCCAAGTGTCATTGGTTCTGGCTCTGCTTACTGGGCAACCTGCCTTCTGCCTCACCAGTCCCAGTGGGCACTAGACAGCTCTGAGAAGTCTCCTGTCATAACAAGGAAACTGACCCTGTGAAGGTTGCCCTGGAGCTTCTCTCTTACCAATGGAAGGAGGTAGCATGAAACGACACACATCTGAACATTGGATGTGCAGACTTCCTTCAGGAGCACTGAGTTTTAGAGGAAGACTTTGGGCATGGCCACAACATACATTGGAGGGCATCTAAAGGATATTTTAAGCGTTTGACTTTTCTCACAGGCCTACAATTCCCAGTACTACGGTTCCCATGGTTTGGGGGAATGTGCTTTAAATGTGCATTGGATGGTCTTTAAATGCATGGTGTGGATCTTTCCCCTGTTTGAGCCAATAATTTTAAGCCAAGTTGTAGTCGGTTTCAACTCCAGGAAGGTTTACAGAGCAGCAAATTTGCTCTGGAGGCAGACAGAAGTTTAACAGAGATATTATTACTCTACCAGCTTATTTAACTGATTTGCCTGTTGTAGCAACAAAGTTTCATAGCTGCAGTTTAAAAAGGAAAGTGCTTCTTTATTACAAAGGCAAAAGGTACAGCTTGGTACAGCGTTGAAACCTACGCAAAAATAATCCAAACCAATAAAACCTGGGCTGGAAAGATGAAGGATGGGAACACATTAAAAGTTTTTATTGCAGGACTGAGACAGCCGAAATGATCTATGACGTTCTCATATTTGTCTTAAGTTGTCTCTTCCCCTTTAGCCTTGGCTAGTGAGTTTAAGGATAATAAATAACCATGATGATTCATGTGAATGTGATATTTGTGTGTTTTTAAAACTGAAGTTCTAAAGTGCTACAGATAGGTTAAGGAAGGAAAGATGTTAAAATGACATTTTCTGCTGAGATTTGTGTACAGTTTCACTGCCATACTGGACCTTTTCCTGCGTTGTTAAGCTTTTAAAATTCCTAACCCTTTCGCTCTTTAAGTAGAGGTTCCTGCCTAGGGGACAGCTGAAATGGAGTGCTAATGTCCTGGCCCAGACCCTGTCCCGGGGCATGTGATATATAAAAACATGTACATATGGAACAATTCTTCCAATACGTTTCATATCTTGACATTTTAAAGATTACATGCCTTGGGTTTTATCCGTTTGTAAGCCATCTTGTGGACCTGTTTTGATGGGAGGGTAAGGTATAAATTAAATTAGCAGATAAAGAAATTTCTCCCAGACCTTGACCTGGTTTGTTCATCACACTAAGCCAAACCATAATAATAATAATATAATAATAATTTGTTATTTATACACCGCCCATCTGGCTGGGTCCCCCCAGCCACTCTGGGCAGCTTCCAACAAAACACTAAAATACAATAACCTATTAAACATTAAAAGCTTCCCTAAACAGGGCTGCCTTTAGATGTCTTCTAAAAGTTTGGTAGTTTTTTTTCTCTTTGACATCTGGTAGGAGGGCGTTCCACAGGGCGGGCGCCACTACCGAGAAGGCCCCATTCAGGATCAGGGAGTCTTCCACACCTGCCCGCCTCCTGTCCCCCAGAAACAGTGTCCTGTCAGGATTCAACCTCAGTCTGTTAGCCGCCATCCAACCTCCAACCATAGCTTAGCATGAGTGAACAGTCTCCCAGAATGGAGATGGTAGTCACTTTGTTCCTCCTTTGGTTTTTCTGTGTTACTACAGGTTCAGCCAAATTGCCTAATTATGCAAACTGAGCCAAATGTTTGATGCTAGGATGTCTACACCCACGATGTTAGAAGTTCCCTTGCAGCTGTTCTTGTAGTCTTGAAACGCTTGTTTTCCTATATAAATTTATGGAGCGAATTCTCCTTGCCTGTCAGTGTTTTGAATGTTGCACATGGCGTTCACATGGGCCTGCTGAGATGGAATGCCCCTGCTTTTAGTAACAGAAACTAGATATCCTTGGTTAAAGTTCAAATGTCATTTCTTGTGTGAGGAGTGGCCCATAAACTGCTTATGTTTTTTGGTAGGGGTGGAGAACTCAGTCTATTTCCATCCTATGTTGGTTTTCCATGTGTTCATTTACAAGCCAAGCTGGGATAGCTCAGTTGGTAGAGCATGAGACTCTTCATCTCAGGGTTGTGGGTTTGAGCCCCATGTTGGGCCGAAAATTCTTGCATTGCAGGGGGTTGGACTAGATGACCCTTGTGGTCCCTTCCAACTCTACGATTCTAAGTCTGTGCTATTCTACTTTTGATCTGAGTTTTATGAAAATCTTCATGGTTTTTGTTGTTGTTGTTGTTGTTGTAATAAACACATATTTAAATACTACTTTCTCACAAAAGACACATTTCCAAAATGTGTTCTCTCTCCACCAAGTGCACCGTCTCTTGAGAAATGCATGAAAACATTGGGAAGAGCATGGAATCCAATGGGTAGCGGCTTCCTGATCTGCACATTATTCTGGGAGTTGCGGGACAGCATAGTTTGAACCAAGGTTTGCAAAGAACGGGCTCCTCAGACACCCCTGGATTTTAGCAAAATCGCACCATGGAAATAGGCTAAATACCATATTGGCCCGAATATAAGACGCACCCACAAATAAGATGCACCTTTAAAATTCAAGGCTTATTTGTGGGTGTGGCCTGCCTCCTGGCTCTACTGC
Source organism: Podarcis pityusensis (assembly GCF_964106645.2). Lineage (NCBI taxonomy): Eukaryota > Metazoa > Chordata > Lepidosauria > Squamata > Lacertidae > Podarcis > Podarcis pityusensis. Next base: position 15,801,691 of record NC_138036.1, on the reverse strand, counting down.
CCTGAACTGGGGGTGGCCGGCACCCTGTTCCCCAAGCCAGTGCTGGTTCTGAGCACACTGTGCGCCTGCCTCCTGATACTACAGCCTTCTGTCACTACCTCCCCAAGCCAGAGGCTTGGGAGTGACGGGCGGGTTGCATGCTGTTGCCCTGCGCTCCCGGGCTGCTTCCTGGGGTGGGGGAGCGGCCACACTTTGCTGGCGGAGGTTTGGGTGACACGGTCAGGACAGGCGCCATTGTCCCACACCCCCGATGACCCCCGTGGCAGCTGTTTCAGCAGCGATACCGTAAGGTTGTGAATATAGGCCGCACTTTAACTTTTCACAATCGGAATTTGGAAAAACAAAGTGCTGCTTATATTCAGGCCAATACGTAAATAAACAAACCCTGGGTGATATCCAGTGGTGCCAGCACAAGGACTTTTGACTTTGCAATGTAATTTCCCCTCCCTCTTCTGTTGTCTTGCACACACGCCTATCTGTTGTGGGACGGTTCCTCACTTGGAGAGCATACAGGGACTTCTTGCTCAATAAGTCTTTCACATCAGCTGAAACAGGAACCCCTTTTATACTCGTCTCATTGGCCAGCCTGCACGGGTAGAGCCAGTATATGGCCTAAGGGTACTTCACTGAGAACAGAGGTGGGCAATAGCTGGTCTGTGGGCCAGTCTTGGCCCACCAATGGGGTCTAATTTGACTTGCAAGACCATATTCCGCAAACCACACCCACCCAGCCATCAGCTGACATCACTCATGATGGGCAGGAGAATGCAGCGAAATCCTGCATTAGCTGTGTGGAGCAGGTACAGGTGAGTTCAGCAGGATTCAACCCCCAATCATCAGCTGATGAGCGGGGGTTAAATCCTGCTCAGTTCGGCAGGATTCCAAGGTCTGCATGGACACCATTTCAACAGTGGATTCCAGTGCAAAGCCCTTTCCTGATTCTGGCGGAGGTTTGCAGCAGCATTCCTGCGGAAACAATGACCTGCCCTTCCAGGCACACCTGTCAAAGCTGACCTATGAGGCTGATCCTGATAAGGATCTGGCCCATGGAGCGGAAGGAAGTTTCCCTACTTCCAGCTTAGAAGTGGTGAGTTGCTGCTCTCAAAGGCTCACCACACAGGGAAGCTGCATGCAGACTCAACATCCTGGCAAATTTGGACATTTGGGTCAAGATTTGGGTACGGGTGTCCCATGTTTCATCTGGGCATTGGTAGGCATGCATGTGCGGCAGCATGCACCTACCCAGAGAGGCATATTTCCCTAAATATGCTGACTTCAAATGTTCCGTTCCTTCTTTTCAGGCCACATGGATATACCAATCAATTTTAGTGGAAATACCTGATCTTGGAAACAAGATATTAAAACAAAATGAACGCTAATGTTACTCTGCAATCTAGCTGTTGTTAATATAATAACATTTCACTTGATGTGTGGTTCTATCGCATCTGCACTTTGCTTTCCTGCAAAAACACTGCAGCTGACTGCAATTTGAACTCTACTGGGCTCTGTTAAAAATGTATTTTAGACATGCTGTGCTTCAAAAAGCATCATCTACATAATTTGAAAATGGGCCTTTAGATCAAATACTTTGGAAAGTAATGTGCTACATTGCAGGTTTTTCCTCTGAGCGCATCATGCACGAACAGTGCAAAAGGCAGGCAGAAAAATATCTTGGGAGTGATTCTTTCATATTTTTTGTTGTCTTTGATGGTATGAAAGGGATGTCCTCAGTGCTAAAGCTATATGCGGTTAGTTTACATAGGACTATTTCCTCTGGCATTGTTCTTCTTTCTTGGCTGTATAAATAAAAATCCTTTTAAAAAATTGAATAAGTTGTACTGTCACATATGCTGGAGTCCTGTCTGGGCAAGAATGAAGCTGAGAGCTACACATTGATGCCTTGGCATGGATTAAATGGAGAGCTGCAAGTGGGGATTGCGGCATCTAAATCAGGGGTGGGGAAAACCTTTGGCCTGGAGGTTCAAATGTAGAAAGGGATGCAAACAGTATTACTTTTCATTTGGGGATTTGAGGATTTCCCCTTCCAGGCCCTTGGGAGGGAAAGGGAAAGGAGAGACTGCAACAGAGGAAGGTTCTAGCTAGTTTCTTGAAGGTGCTTGAATAGACGTCACCATTTCAGGTCAAAGTTAAGAATGTTCATGCATACCTAGATGAGACTGGAACTTGCAAAGTTGTGTGTGTGTGTGTGTGTGTGTGTGTGTGTTGGTGTTATTTGCTTCCAACCTTTGTGGGATCATGCCATCAGAATTACTGTCATGTGTAAGGAAGGGCTCAGCCACACTCCCTCTTGCATTGCACTGTCCAGGCACAGCTCTGTGATTTAATGCTCTGTGTTGGAGTGGTTTTTATGTTTTTGCTTGTTGTTCTGGTGCTTTCCCCTGGGAAAACCTGCATTTTACTGCTGAATTGGAGCAGATATCCATGGAAAAGTCGGTTTCCATGTGCTCCGATTCAGCTGTAAAAAGATAAAGGTAAAGGACCCCTGACAGTTAAGTCCAGTTGCAGACAACTCTGGGGTTGCAGCGCTCATCTTGCTTTACAGGCCGAGGGAGCCAGCGTTTGTCCACAGACAGTTTTTCCGGGTCACGTGGCCAGCATGACTAAGCCGCTTCTGGTGCAATGGAACACAGAAACCAGAGCAGTGCACGGAAACGTCGTTTACCTTCCTGCCGGAGCGGTACCTATTTTACCTACTTGCACTTTTTGGCATGCTTTCGAACTGCTAGGTTGACAGGAGCAGGGACCGAGCAACGGGAGCTCACCCTGTCGTGGGGATTCAAACTGCCGACCTTCTGATTGGCAAGCCCAAGAGACTCAGTGGTTTAGACCACAGCGCCACCCGCGTCCCAAAAAGGTAAAGGTAAAGGACCCCTGATGGTTAAGTCCAGTCGCAGACGACTCTGGGGTTGCGGCGCTTGTCTCGCTTTACAGGCCAAGGGAGCCGACATTTGTCTGCAGACAGTTTTTCCCAGTTTTTATGCAGGTTTTCCCAGGGAAAGCACTGGGACCAAAAATAAAAATCCTCAGACATGGAGCTTTAAAGCCCAAACCTGTGCCTGGAAACATGGCACAGAAGGAAGGCTGAATGACCCCTAAGTGTTGCACACATGTCTTTTGGGAACCTTCATATGTGAACGTGCCATATTAAAATTTAATTCAATAACGTTCAAGGACATTGCCTGGTTTATCTCTGGGGAAAGATTCCCCTTCTCTTTAGGTAGGAGGTGTGTTTAAAGGGAAAAGTGGGTGGCAGGTTCACACACCAAGGTACCCAACAGAGATGTGTGTTAACACAAGAGCCTTAAAATAAAAAATCGGTGGTAGACTTGCATGCCAGAGATTGACAAAAGGGATGATACTGTAAGATGCCTGTATGTTTGTTTTTGCATCTCTACCTGAGGACAAATGATAAACATGGCATCCCCTGTTTAGAAAGGAAAGCAAGATTAATGTTCAATCGCTGGAACTGCCCTTGTGGTTTTCTGAATAGGGGGAAATGCAAAGTAAACAAATCCGAACTTTAAAAGATTCTTGCTAAGAACTGTTAAGAGGCCACTTAGAAGCCTGTATTTCCTGAGACCTCCTACATGCAAACAAAGAGTTGGTGACCCATGGAACAATGAGCTTTGAGATGTGCTTTTCTGCCTAGTGGCACAACTGGGTGAAGTGGTGGCGGCTATAGAAATAAGCTGGCTCCACCTTTGAGATCGTTACTGGAAATATTGCGAAGGGAGGAGGAAAAGAAGCAAGCAAACAGATCAGCTGTCTTAGATTTGCAATAACATTGATTCAGCCTCCAGAATCCTATTTCTTTAGAAACATAATAGCCTTAAAAAAAAAATACTACCTCCTTATGGAAGATTAAAACCTCATCAAAATGAAAACTGTTGATGCACTTTCTTAAAAGGGAATCCACAGCGTAAGGAGGCAGCGTAAAGAGGCAATGTAAAGGCAGTTCGCCTAAAGCGTGGCCCCGAAATTTCAGATGCCCCCCAATCTGATGCCAAAGTTTAGTGCTAGTTTTGTGCCGTGAACCCTGCGTTTCATGCCCCCACCCCAAACTGAGGAATTTACACAGCAAATCGGGGTCACAAGTTAATGCCAAAAAATCCAATCTTGTCTGATGGTCTCCAAAGAGGCACCAAAGTTTTGTGCCACAAAACCCACATTTTGTGCACACACACTGCCCCCCCCCCTGCAAAGTAAGTCACTGGCACTCAAACTGGGGACCAACCTTGTCTGATTGACCGCAAACTGGTGCCAAAGTTCTGGTTTGGTGCCATTTTGTCCCGCAAACTCCGCTTTCTGTTCTGCCCCCCAGAATTAGTAATTGACATTCAAACCGGGGGGCATAGTCACACATTACTGGATCTTTTAAAGGCCTCACTCTTTTACCCTGCTGAGATCATTTTGCTTACAGCAGGGCTTCCCTTGATAGGGCAGCCACTTTGCCTCACAAGAAAAGAGGACAAGATTTGCATAAAAATTCCGTATTCAAATTTCTATGTATAGATGCAAATTTAGAAACCATTGCTATAATTTAAATAGATGTATAGTATGTCTCACAATAATGGGGAAGGCAAGACTAGGTGACCTGTGTGCCTCTTCAAGTGGCTCTCTGGGTGCTAACTTTTGAGAAGCAAATTCAGCAGCCCTGCTCTCTTTTCTTATGGATCCTTATGTTTAAATCTGACTTAAACAGGACATCCCTGTTTAAACAGAGCAGGGTTAGGGAACTTGTGGCCCTCCAGACTCCCACCGTCCCCAGCCAGCATGGTCAGAGATCAGCAATGATGGGAGTTGTAGTCCAACAACACCTGGAGAACCACATGTTCCCCATCCCTGAAATAAAGGATGCTTTAAAGTAGAGGGCTGTCTTCCAACAGTCCTTCAAATGGTGGACCTTGTAGACCAAGAACAAACATTGGTCATGGCTCACGGTTTGGATGGTGTGCTAAGCCAAACCATGGCTTTGCTAACAGAAGTGCAGCAACTGATAGTGTTACATGTGCGCAAGAACTGTCTGCAGCCAGATATTGAAGAGAACGGTCAGTAGTGATGCAAAATTGTCCTTTCAGATAGTTTGTCCACAGTTACTGAACTTTTCTTTCAGGAACCCCTGATTGGGGTTTCCTTGGCAGCTTGAATTTTCTGGAATTCAGTTTGGGAAACACTGTTTTCAATTAGCAATATGAATTCAGAGCGGAATAAGCGGCACTTCCTGGAAAGCAAGGGAACCCAGAATGGCATGGTTACTGTTTTGGCAGAGGGGCAGTCTGTAAAAAGATTACATTCATGTGTGGCTGGGAGAATAAGACAAGAGTTGCGCTTTCATTGAACTGTGGCACCACAGCTCCTTTCTGTAGCCAAGGATTACAAACTGGGGCCCATGAGAAATTTGTACAAGCTTAATGGGTAGAGTTTCTGTTTATTTTCCAAGCAGGAAGAAATCTGGGTCTTTTAGAAAGTGGAAAAGCTTCAGTGTGTACAATAAACTTCATGCCCCTGATCCTTTTTTCACAACCACATAGTGTTTTATCAGAGGTATATTACCTTACTTTTGTGCCTAATAATAATTCATTTTATGGAGATCTGGAACAAAGCAAATAATCCAGCACGCCAATTAGAACATTGTAAAATACCTGTATGAGATGCTTTGTGTGTCTTTTGTAGAAGACGAAGAGGAAAAAGTAGTCATGCATTAGAACTGGTCCATTATGTCAAATGAGGCACTGCTTCATCAACTTTTGCCTTCAGCCGTTCCTCAAATTCCTGACTTCTTACTGACCTCCAATCCAGTGGGTGGCACTGCCTCTGATTCCTCCTCCTTAATCTCAGGGTCGTCCTTCGTCCTCAACAGGGAGGAAGATGGCGAATAAAACTAGAATTACTTATAACTCTACCTGCTCTTTATTCTGGCTCCACCTACTGGTGGTCTCCCAATCTTCTGCCCTATGTGTCCCAATGAGCGAAGTGAGTCAGGAGCTATCATCATATTTCTTCAGGCGGTTGATGAAGACCTGGCTTTTTGAAAAGGGCCATTGGACTGAATGATCCTTTTGTTGTCGAGAGTTTCTGACTAGTGTTTTGGAATTTATGAGTTTTGTTTTGCTTCTTACATGCATGTTCTGATTGGGTTTAATTTGGGGGGTGGGGGTGGCTATTGTTGTTTATTCTGTGACGATCTGATTGGTTAAGCCAGTTTGAGTTCCATTGGGAAATTAAGTGGGCCTAGAATGCTTTAAAATAAATAAACATCATACTTCAGAACGTAATTCAGAGTATTTAGCATCTACCGGACTAAGTTCAATGTGCTGGTTTTGGTGTATAAAGCCTTATGTAGTTTGGGGACAGGATACCTGACAGATTATCTAATCCCTTATATACCCAATACATCACTGTCCTTCCTCTTCCAACCAACCTTTTATAGAGAGGTGTTTCCTAGCCTGGATCTATACTGCAATTGTTTTTAGATGTTTTATCGCTTGTGGGTTTGCCATCCTGGGCTCCTTTGGGAGGAAGTGTGGGATACAAATTTAATAACTAAAATAGATAACTGTGCACCCTGCTTTATTCCACTCACACCCATGGGCATGACGTAGAGCTTGTAGGTGGGGGCACTTGAAATTCCGCACACATGTACTATAAGCCTTGAGATGGGTGCCTTTTATGACCCCCATTTATTTACTTTTTAAAAAATCAATATTTTAAATTAACACTAAAATATTTATATATAGCGAAAGAAAGGTGTGGCACTAGAACACCACAGAGTTATAATAGTAATTTACTGTGGTGCTATGACACTATGCTACAATAGTGCTGAGGTGTGTTTAAAAAAACAACACATTTTTGTTCACTGCCATTTTAGCAACAGGATTAACAGCAGTGACTGAAAAAGAATTTGTTTTTTAATCTTTCTTTCTTTCAAAAATATATAATCAGAAAAAGTATTTTAGTGATAATTAAAAGATTAAAATGTTATGATATTATACTGAAGGTGTCCTGAGCTGTGATAGGTTCACTATCCACCCTTTGAATTTTTTTGGAAGAGAAATGCTAAAGGCATCTGCATCTGTGGAGATTGCGCTGCTATTATTTTCTTTTGGAAAACGTTGAGTTTTTGTTATCTGAGAAGAGATGGAACAGCACCCAGAAAATTCAACTGGACGATGATTGGACGATGGTAGCATGTGGATGCTCTGTAAACAATGAATGAATGAATGAAGCATGGCAATTCCATGTCTCTAGTGGGAGCCTTGCAGCTCTCTGCTGAAAGTGATCAGCCAGTAGGAGGCAGCCCATTTTGCAATCCAGACTACTGTTCCACTCCAGAGGCAGATGACTGGGACCAGCCACATCTGCAGTGCTGAAGTAGAGGAGGAAAGTGGAGCTGCTAGGTTTCTCCCCCCCAAAGACTGAGTTCATGGTCACCTCCAGAACCAACACAAGGGTGATGCTGCTCTTTGTTTGTGTCTTCTACCAGTGTTGATTGGTTATTTGCCATGAGTTGGGGTGTGTTATGTGTGGTATGATTCTGTCGTTGTTGGCTGGCAGATATATTGTATGAGGTGGTAGATGGTTGTAGTGGTTGTGTGCTTTTATGTTGGTTGGGAGTTTGTATTGTGCTGCCTAGTGATTTTCTCTTATCTTGGCTACATAGGGTTCTTGCAGATATGGATCCAGCGCTACCTTGGTTCTCGAACATAATCCCTTCTGGAAGTCTGTTCGACTTCCAAAATGTTCGAAAACCAAGGCGCGGCTTCCGATTGGCGCAGGCGCCCTGGAAGCAATAGGCGACAACCACACCAGGCATTCAGGTTCCAAAAAATGTTCAAAAACCAGAACACTTACTTCTGGGTTTTCGGCGTTCAGTTCCGATTTGTTCGTCAACTAAGCTGTTTGAGAACCAAGGTTCTACTGTGTTGCGTATTTATGTATTTGTATTTTTCTTAATATAAATAATTTGAAACTGTGCTTATTGTGTATTTACACATTTTGATCATCTCCCCCTTTTTTTCTTTTTTTGCCCTGAAAGTGTATCAGCAGCTCACATGGAAGGAAGAGATTTCAACCAGGAAAATAGTGCGGGGAATGGTTAAACAACCTCTTCTCCAGTGCCATTGCCCTTTGCCAGTTTGCTCCCTTCCCACCACAGTGGTTAAACCTAGGAAGCCACCTTATGTTAAGTCAGACCATTGATCCCTCAAACTCAATACTGTCTATAGTGACTGACAACAGCTCCCCAGGGCTCTACCTGAAGATGCCAGAAACTGAACATGGGACTGACTTCTTGCATGCAAATCAGATGTCCTGCCACTAAGCCATGGCCCTTTAAGGTTTTTTTTTAAAAAAAAAACCATCACACTGCAGAACCTCCTAACGTGCAATTTAGCCTGTATCCAGGGCCAGATTTAGTTTTGATGAGGCCCTTAGCTACTGAAGGTAATGGGGCCCTTTATATGTCCAGCTGTCCTTCGTCAACAACAAATAGCCGCTGTTTTTTGTGTTGAATATATGCTGTGTGGTAATTTATGGACCTAATAGGTATCTAAAACCATTTGCGCATGTTGCATGCAACCGGTCCATGCAGAATGTAGGCACCCTATATATAGAAAGGAGCAAACCAGTGATATTTTAGGGAGCAGGCTAGCAGGCGGGGCCCATTACTTACATCATAGGAGCATACACAACACAAAACACTGTTGCTGCATGTAGGTTTTGTTTTCTTTTCTTTATCTTATTTTGGAAATGTACGTCCAGTTTTTTTTCTTTATTTGGGGGGAGCAAGAGAGTTGGGCCCTAATCTATAGCTTGTTTAGCTTATACATAAATCCAGCACTGCCTGTATCTGAGGCTTTTGTGGTTCCACTGTATCATACTGAAGATCCCCATGCCATAATAATCTAAACAGAAGTATTTCCTTCTTGTAAGGACCTTCCCACCAACTGAGATCAAATTAGAATCAAACTGGAAATGTTTAACTGAAGGATAGCATAAAGATCTAACTTAATTACAAAAACAAAACAAAACAAAAAACAATGTAGGAAGCAGGAGATATTTTGCAATTTGTGGAGCATAGTGTACATAGTTTATTCCTGCCACAGGCCCATAGCATGATTGTGTGACATCGTCACAATTCAATTTTCACAGTGTAGGATGATCACTTATGCCATCCTTAATGTAGTACAAAGTAATTAATCCATTTCCCACGCAGGAGGAATGAATATATGAAGCCATCATCAGGCAGAATTTCCTTTGGCTGCTCTGGGAGTTTAGCAGAACCCCTAGACAGTTGCTGCTTTCTAACAGTTACAGAGGAGCGAGAGCACATTTTAAGAAGGAAATGGATGAACTGGAATGGGTCCAGAGGAAGGCAGCAAAGGGACCAAGACCTATAGCACATCAGGAGTGGGGAATCTTTGGCTTTCCAGGTGTTGTTGAACTACAATTTCCAGGGGTAATGAGAGCGGTAGTTCAGCAACATCTGGAGGGCCAAAGGTTCCCCACCGTGGATACATACCGTATTTTTCGCTCCATAAGATGCACTTTTTTCCTCGTGAAATCTAAGGGGAAATGTCTGTGCGTCTTATGGAGCGAATGTGTGGTCCCTGGGGCTGGGGGGGGAACCCGGGCTTCCCCCGCCAGCCCCACAAGCTCTGGGAGCAGCGGGAAGGCTGCACGCAGCCTGTCCGTTGCTCCCTGAGCTTCCCCTGCTAGCCCCGACAAGCTCCTGAGCAGCTCTGGGGTAGCCCGCGAAGCCTCCGCAGGGCAGCAGGGAGCCTTCATCCCGTTGCCCTGGCGAGGCTTCGCGCGGCTATCCCTGGCTTTTGCGAGAGGTGGGATAAGCCAGGGATAGCCGCACTCCCTTTAAAGAGCTGCGCGGAGTGTGTGTGTGTGGCTCTTGGGGGCTTTTTCCGGAGGAGGGAGAAAAGCCTGCAAGCGCTGCACACACTCTCCACGCGGCTCATGAAAGGGAGCGCTGAGCAGAGCCTGGGATGCATACAAGCTCTACTCAGCGCTCCCTTTAAATAATATTTGTTTTCTTGAACCCCCCCCCCCCCAAAAAGTAGGTGCGCCTTATGGTCAGGTGCGCCTTATGGAGCGAAAAATACGGTAGCTCTGATTAAGGTATAGCAGCTATCCTGCCTGTAGAAAGGAACCTGTGAATGAGCCAAAGATGTCAGAATTCTCGGGGCATTGCCACGTGGGTCTAAAAGAGGGGTGTCCAATTTATAAGAGACTGCGATCTACTCCCACTATAAATAAACTGGCAGTGAACTACCCATTGGATTGACCAGAGTTGTTGAGCGTTTTGGGGGGAGGGTGAGTCGAAGTTGGTCAGCTTTTTTTACGGGGAGAGACCAGAGTTGCTGATCAGGTTAGACAGGCCTGGTCTAAAACATGAGTTGAGGCTGTGGATGAGGATTAAGCGCACTGCTGGTTTTTTTACTCTTTCACACACATTATAATCATACACAGAGACCGAGCTACAGTCAAAGTGCAGTCACAGCTTCATGTACCAATTATTTCGATCGTTGCTTCATACCTCACCTTGACTCAAAGTACAACTGAAGTACAGAGATTATGTTACTCCTCATTCTGATGAAGCTCCTGCGTTCTAAACTGCAGAAACCCCGTGTCAGGACAGAAACAAGTGGATGGTTAGAAGCCTCTGCATAACTTTGTCACAGCAATAGATTCGACTTTGCCTAATTTTGTTTTTGCTTCATTAGGATAATGGCTAACCCGACTGTGGAAATGATGACCATCCCAAGAACTTAACTGGATTCTTTTTCCTTCTGTTTTCAGGAGCCAGATCTGACAGATCCAGATAACCCTGCAGATCCTACTGGTGCAGAGGGACCCAAAGAAAACTGTCAGAGTCCAACTCTGGGAAGTGGGATATTGAAGTACAGGAGCAGATCCCAAGGTACAGTTGATTTCATTGAGTGGGTGAATAAAAGATTTTAGAGTATGTAGTTAAGAAAGGCTCTCATAGAATCAGAGAGCTGAAAGGGACCCAATGGATCATTTGGCCAAGCCTTCAATGCAAGAATATGCACCCATACAGGGTTCAAACCGGTGACCTTGGCGTTATCAGCACCACGCTCTAACCAATTGAGCTAACCCATAAGGCAATGCTCTGGCCTCGTCCACCAACTATGATTTCCATTGGGAGAGGGAGCATGGCTCAGGGACAGAGCACACTTGCCGCATGCAGAATGTTCCAGGTTCAGTCCTCATCACCTTCAGCTAAAAGGATAATCAGGTAAAAAATAGGTGATGAGCAAAAACTCTGCCTAAGAACCTGGAGAGATAGTGCTGGCTTTAAGAATAAACTGCTTTTGCCAGGCTGAAACTCATAATATGAGATTAGTCCTAAATCTTATAAGCTGTATATGCAGCATACTTTGTTTTTTGATACTAATTTTGACTGCGACCCTTTAAACACACCGGGGTCTAAGTGTTAAGACTCTGCTCTGAAAGTGTTTTGAGAATGGTGCTTTGCATCTGACTACTGGGACAAATTATTGCTACCCACTTGGATGTGTGTGTCTCTATATATATCTAGAGACGAAGATAAAATTTATCATCATTTGTTTATATGACTTAGGAAATTTACCCATCAATCACTTCCGAATGTGCATGCAAAATGTTAAAAGCAGTGTACCTGATTCCATCACAACTGACAGATGTTAAAAGATGCTTTGAAATGTGTGTAATAAACGGCATCTCTGGGTTTTCCCTCAGGGGCGGCAACGCGTTTAGAATCCGTAGGCGAAGATGACGAGTTGACAGTGGAAAATGGAGATGTGAATTATGAAATAGCCATGAAATATTCCCGGGGAGGGAGAAAACATTCTCTCCCACAGCATTTGGACACAGGAACCAGACAGGTGAGGGGTTGCACAGTTTACTGTCAGTCCCAGTTTTCATTGTTGCGGGTTAAAGAAGAAAAGGGACACTCCCCCCTCCTAAACACAGGGACACCTGTTTGTCTTCAGGTGCGCATCCAGGTGAGGTGAGAAGGGAGAGAGTATTGGAGACATGCATTGGGTTGATACCTCCCTGAAAGGGCAGGTACTTCACCTCACCAGAAAAAGATTTCTGAAGACGCACACAAATTTTAAATCAGTGAATTCAAAGTAAAGACTAGACGTAGAATTGCCAGATGTTTGAGACATGGAACAGCAAACACTAAAAGAAAGAAAGAAAGCTTCTTTGGGAAAAGGCAAATGCGATGCAACATATTTATTTCTAAATATTGTGGTTGTTTTATTTGCCCAGGAATATCATATTGTTAAGAAATCTACTCGCTCTTTAAGTGCTGCGCAGGTTGAATACCCGTGGCGACTCACCCAGCCATCTATTATTTCCAACATTGTCCTGATGAAGGGGCAAGGCAAGGTAAGATTATTTGCAAATAGGAATGTCTCTAGTGTCTGTCAATCTTAAGCATACTAATAGAATTCTGAGTTACAGTTTATATTCCCATCTTAACGCTAATTTACCTTTATATATGCCCTTAAATGTAGCTTCTGGGAATACCAGTTGCGCCAATTCGAAAATGCGGGTGCTGTTTTAAAGGCATGTGCCTTTAATGGTGCCACCGCAAACTCATGGTTCGCACTGGAATGATTTAGGCCCACATATTGGTACTAATAACCAGCACATTTAAACTGCTTGGACTGAAACATAGTTTCTGACAATTGAGTTGGTATCTCGTTGCTCCAGGTTTGGTTTGGGTTGTTGTTTATTCATTGTTTTGTTGTATGTGCTCCGATTTATATACATCTTGAAAATATCAGTAAAAATGCTTTCCCCTTTTTTTTGAAAAAAAAGTGGTAAATCTCACATCTCCTATTTTACACCATTCCAATTTTCATAGTGGATGCTCAACCTAGCTGATAATCTTGTTTCCGCTTATTCTCGTAAGGTTAAGATGAATTAACATTTCAGTTTTCCACTCGTCTCCTCTCCACCCTCTTCCTCCCCATACTCCGCAGGGTCTTGGATTCAGCATTGTGGGAGGGCAGGATTCTGCCCGGGGACGCATGGGCATCTTTGTGAAGACCATTTTCCCCAATGGGGCTGCAGCTGCTGACGGCCGACTGAAAGAAGGTATTTGTAGCGCAAGAGAAGAGATTTCTGCCGGTTCAGCTTATGAAGCCATACACTGCAGGCAGAGGCAATAGCTAGTTGCTCCGGCACCTGGAGCAGCGCACATGCTGTCAACCCAGGGTTGGGGCCATGATGGCAGGGTGAGTGTCCCAGGGGGCGAGATGCCCATGGCGGCAAAGGAAGCCGCTCATGGCAGGCTGCTTCCTGGGCGGCGGGGAGGAGCTGCTTCGCTTTGTCAGCAGCCTTCCTCCCTTCCCTCTTCCTTTTGACAGCTCAGGGGAGGCTCCCCCCCCCCCCAGGAAGCAGCCTGGGAGCAGGGGGCAATGGCCCGCCGCCCGCCCACGACTCCCAAGCCTCCCCCAAGCTGTCAAAATGAAAGGGGAAGGGGGGAAGGCTGCTGGCTTCGGGGTAGGCTTGGGAGTCCCAGGTGGGCGGCACGCTGAATGGCACCCCTCTCAGTGATGGATTCCTGAGGATTCCTGCATTGCAGAGGGTTGGACTAGATGACTCTGGGGAGCCCTTCCAACTCTATGACAATAAACCAGAAACACACCAGGGAGCCTGCTCATATTTCTCAGGATAAGCACTTTGTCTTCTGTCTGCATATTAATGCCTGTTTTGCCTTTCTAGGAGATGAACTCCTAGAAGTTAATGGAGAGTCCTTGCAAGGACTGACTCACCAGGAAGCCATTCAAACGTTTAAGGTAACATAACTTCAGGTGGGACCTTCCAGCAGTAGCAGATGATGTCCTGGAGTGGAAACATGGGTTCTCCCCGAAATATTCTATTTCCGTGGCTGCCCTTTACGTTTCTGGATCTCAGTTTCATCACATGGTGGCTTTGTTTTGATGAGCAAGGAGCCATGTTTCCCCTGAGCCACTGGGAAAACAGGATCCTGGACTAGATAGGCCACTGGCTCGATCCTGTAGGGATCTTCTTAGATCTCACATTATGTTTTTATGTTTCCCTATCACAGTGGCGGGACGCAGGTGGCGCTGTGGTTTAAACCACAGAGCCTAGGACTTGCCGATCAGAAGGTCGGCGGTTCGAATCCCCGTGACGGGGTGAGCTCCCATTGCTCAGTCCCTGCTCCTGCCAACCTAGCAGTTCGAAAGCACGTCAAAGTGCAAGTAGATAAATAGGTACCACTCCGGCGGAAAGGTAAAAGGCGTTTCCGTGCGCTGCTCTGGTTCGCCAGAAGCGGCTTAGTCATGCTGGCCACATGACCGGAAGCTGTACGCTGGCTCCCTCGGCCAATAAAGTGAGATGAGCGCCGCAACCCCAGAGTCGGCCACGACTGGACCTAATGGTCAGGGGTTCCTTTACCTTTACCTATCACAGTGGCAACATTAACTTAGATGTCAGTCCTAGGCCTTGGTTTTTATCAGGGGATAATAATGCCACCTTAAGTTCCATGATGACAGAAAAATGGGAAATAAATATATTCAGAATAATAAACACAATGGTAAACATAACAAACTGTGCTGTTGCTTCTTTAGCAACTCAAGAAAGGCGTGGTGACCCTCACAGTACGAACCAGGCTTCGCAGCCCAAGCCTTACTCCATGTCCAACGCCTACGTTATTGAGCCGTTCCAGCTCCCCAAGCTCTACTGCCAGTGCAGGACCTCCTTTACCCGGCTGCGAAGATGGAGATGTTTCCCCTGCAAATCGTAAGGGGCCTGGTCCCAAGGACAGGATCGTCATGGAAGTGACGCTCAATAAAGGTTTGAGGAAACTTTGGCTACTATTTACAAAGGGTTGTGGAAGATCACAGAAACCTTGTAGGCAATGGGGCTTTTTGGAGGGTGGGGAACCAAAAAACGGTAATGATACTGTGCCTACTTTAGAGCAGGCAGACTTAAAGTTTGAGGAATCTAGCTTGATTTTTTACTTTAACCTTGAGATCTACCAACCAGAGCCAGTGCCTCTGAGCACATTCTCAGCTGGGATGTAAGAAGACAGCTGTTTCCATTCTGACCTGTATTCGTCACAATCAGAGCAGTCTCCGTTCTGCTGCAGTTCGGATTGCAAACTGCTGTGGAAGTGTGGAGAACGGAAGTTAGGATTGGAAAAATGAGAAACAGAGAGAGGCCAAATTTAACAAATTCATCCATCACAAACATGTCATTGGCAACAGATTTTCTTCTTCAATCACATGCTTTTCTCTGTAAAGGGTAAAGCCTTGGATTAAGTGAAAATGCAGGCTCACATTTTAATGACGCCCCTGAATTGGGGCAGGGTGAACCCACCAGGAAACCACAGAAGACCAAATGCTCTTCTGTGTGAAAGAGCCAGGAGAGCAAGGGAGACAGAGATGCAACCTCATTCAGCCGCATTGACCTTTACCATACCACATCAGTGGTGAAAGATTAATAACCTTCTGTGGGGGAAGCCAAGGGAGACAGGCAGAAATAGCATCATATACCTGCTGCTGTACCAGAAGCAGCAGCTCACCTGGGGAGTGGAGACACAATGCTAACTTCCCAGAAGCAGTGTTGCTGCCCCCTATTGGAAATATGGGGCTGTGAGGGTGCACCAGCAGAGCCAACGCAGTGCTTCTGCCGTTGCACCCGCAAACCTCTGACCTCACTGTCTGTTTGCCCCTTCTCCTTCCCAGTTAGTGGCAGCGACCCCTGCTGCCAGAAAGCTAACATTGCAGCTACACCTCGCTGTGTGAGCTGTTTCTGTGTTGTAGCGGCTGAACTAATCCCACCCCTACCACAAGCAGACCTATGTGAGGGAACTTAGCTGAAGGGCACCATCATATGCTTGCTGCAGAGTTGACTCTTCACCTCCACGCTTAGAGGAAGTAAACACTATTCATGTGTGAAAGGTTCCCCCTTGTTATGTACTGAGTTGAATAGGATCCAAAATGCATCAGTCTGATTGCCCCTAGAACAATCGCATTCAGAATGCTGCAGTCTGATTGGTCCTAGAACAATAGGATCCAGAATGCAGCAGTCTGATTGGTCCACAGGAACCACCCAATCCAGCTCCAGGTGGAAGTGAATCCGCAGCCTGATTGGCCTACAGGTGAATCCCGGAATTAGCCAGTCATGTGGGGCCCATTGTGTAAACAATGTATATAAAGCAGACATTCTGGGGGAACTTCCATTCCTCCTCACCACTATGAGCTGAATAAAGAGCATGAAATCCACTCTCAACTCCGAGTATATTTCACCCCCCTTATTTGTTTGTGTTTATTTTGTCTTGGTTTTGAGTTGCTAAAATCCAGGTTTTCACCCTGTTCCCCTTTTATTTTGTCCTTCCTTTCCAAGTCCTCCTCCTCATGGGTCCCTTTGTGAGTTTCATTTTTTAAAGCGATCGTTCTTACAGAATGATAGCCTTTTATAAATGTAGTGAGCTGCTTTGGGAACCCCTCTGAAAAAACACAACAAGTACCAATCCAATAAAGAAACAAACAAACAAGCCATGTGAATGAAAACAGTTCAAATCTGGTTTAAATTTATAGTTCATGTAACCCCTAGTCAACTTTTGTCAAGAATTTTCACTGGAAGCAGTGACATTTTTTCATTGAGAGAGTCCATTCAATTATTAAAAGCTTGGGAGTAAGGACTCTGCATGTTCACATTGGAAACTGACATGGAAAGACTTTGTAATGGGCTTTCTATTATTTAAATTTGCTCTTGGGCATAAGCACAGATGGGGGGTTGGGGGAGAAGAAATGAACATAAAGTCAAATGTTTAAATAGACCTCTGTGAAATTCTCTCATCCCCCACCAGCTTCCAGAAGGCCTATTCTGTGGGAAAGTCCAGGATAATAGACTTTATTCAACTGGTAGGATTAGTAGGGTGCTTCCAAACTGTTGCTGCTTTCACGGGAAATTCAATCACATGCCAGCAAATTCAGGTTGCATCATTGTAACTGATTGGGAAGTCTCACACAACCAACCTGCTTCCTCTAACAGACCAGACCATTTGCAATAAGAACAGTGATGGGACAATCACTGAAAAACATCATCCCACTTACCTGCAAAAAAGTTGGTATATATGCTCATTAAATAGCTAACTTACCTATTCTCCCTTGCAAACAAATCTGAAAGCACCCAGTGACCTGTTAAGGCAAGGTTTTTGCACCCCCTGATCATATTTTTTTTAATTAACATATACACAGTCTTATAAGTAGCCTATAAAGAACAAACCGTAATAATTGCCAGTGTCCATTGTGATTATTGCAATAAATGGCGGTGCTCAATCTTTGCTCCTTGTTTCAGAACCAGGTGTTGGGCTGGGCATTGGTGTTTGCTGTCTCACTCTGGAGAACAGCCTTCCAGGAATTTATATCCACAGCCTGGCCCCAGGATCAGTGGCGAAGATGGATGGAAGGTTAAGGTTAGTCAACCACAAATATTGTTATGCTGATGTCAGTGTCCTGTCAACATGGGTGTGGTTGTTTTGGTTTTCCCAATGTACAGTGGTACCTCGAGTTACATAGGCTTCAGGTTACATACGCTTCAGGTTACAGACTCCGCTAAGCCAGAAATAGTGCTTCAGGTTAAGAACTTTGCTTCAGGATAAGAGCAGAAATCGTGCACTGGCAGCGTGGCAGCAGCAGGAGGCCCCATTAGCTAAAGTGGTGCTTCAGTTTAAGAACAGTTTCAGGTTAAGAATAGACCTCTGGAACGAATTAAGTACTTAACCTGAGGTACCACTGTAATGCCTATATATTTGGTTCGAAAAATTGGTTCCCAGTGATACCATTGGGATTACAAAGGCGCCTGGTGGCCTCCATGCACCTCACCTGGTCTAAGTGGTGGTATGGCACCCTGGGTTCTGATACAGGGATATAAACATAAGAAAGTAAAAAATTGCTGCCAAACTTTATTTGGCAGTGGTGAGGAAGGCTTTCACCAGCCTGCCTGTTAAGCTTTAGAGACTGTTATAAGCAGGCACACTTGAAGTTTCTCATGTTGGGAGCCATGGAATCTGCATTGCCTGTGGCTCCCGGTGGCCCTGGGCATTTCGGGCATGGTGATTTCATACAGCTGTGATCTAATGGTAACTTCACACTGACTCTTAATAGTCAGATAAGTTTGAGAAAACAAGAGAGAGGACAGGGCTTAGGGGAATCGCATTGTAGAAATCCTCGTTTTGAATTTTCTTTTTTTGAGACCCAACTCATCCCCGCATCTCTGCCATAAATGCATCAGCTGGCCAGCCAATCCTCCCCACCAATTTCCAAATGGGAATAATCATATTGACCTGCCTTACAAGGCTGTTGTTGGGGTTATTGATATAATTTGTTTTGCTTTTATTTATTTTAGTTCCCATGCACCCCTTTTTTTAAATTCCACTTTTCCGGAGCCCAAACACACACACACACGTAAAACTAAAACCGCACCAGAAAACACACCCTAGTCTGCACCAGCAGTCCAGATAAAACAAATGAAAGAATTTTATAGGATATAAAAAGGAAAAGCAGCCATAATTTAAAATATAGCTCAACATCTTTAACTAAAAGCAGATTGAAGTGAAAAGATATTAAAGCCTGAGGCCAATTCTTTCCTTGAAGAATTGTCCAATTCCATATGTGCCCACTTGACCACTTCAGTCTGTGGAACTGCCCCTTTTACATGCAGCACACAATGTTCGTTGCACACTTGAGAGAAGCCAATCTTTTAGTGTGACAGCATCCATTCACTGGAACTCCCTGCCTATTAATATTAGGCAGGCACCTTTCTTGTACTGCTTTCAGCATATGCTAAAAATATTTTTGTTTAGGCAATCTTGCTCAGATACATAATTTTATTGTGTTTGTTTGTTTTAAAACCGTCTGTTTTTCTAATTTTATTCTATCCGGTGTTTTCAAGGTATACTTTCATTGCAGCTTTTAAAAAATGAACATGTCATGCTATTTTATGTAAACTGCTTAGTTACACTTTTTGATTAAGCAAGTACATACACCTTGCTAAGTAAAAATGAATAAAATAAAGACCCAAGGGAGTTCCATTGGTACAGGGATATCACTGAAAAGGCCTCACCTCCTGTTTAATTGGCTCTGCTGAAAGGCCTACAGGCAGAACCTCTATGGCCAATCTTAAGGCCTAGACAGATTGATATGTGCTCAGCTAGTCCTTGGATGTGAATCACCTTGAACTCCCAATATCTTCTTCGGCAATCACGCGTAGACAAGTAAGATTGTCTTCCATAAACACGGTTTTAACAATTCTGGATCTACACGTCCTTCCACAGTGGGGACATAGGTTTCCGGGTGGGAGTTGATCATGGTGTGGATCTGCCAAGCGTGCCTTCCTCTTAGCACGTTTCTCCCTTGCGTCCTGAGTTCTAGTGTCTTCAAAGTCCATGACACCTTTGGTAAAGCCTGTTCTCCAACTGGAGCACTTGCAGGCCAGTGTTTCCCAGTTGTCAGTGTGTATACTACATTTTTTAAAAACTCTTTTGTTGACCACCAGTATTGCGCTTTCCATTTTTAAGTTCGGAATAGTTGCTTTGGAAGACGATCATCAGGCATCTGCACAACATGACCAGTCCAATAAAGTTGATGTTGAAGAATTCATTAGCTGCAGAACAAGCTGCCTTGAGAAAAGCAGGGTAAAGATATTCAGAAATGAATGCGTGAGCAAACAAACAATGAGTACGATGCTACGTGGACCAGGCATCTGATTTAGGATAAAAGCAATTCCTGGACTTGGCAGTTGGCGTGTGTTTGCACCCTGCAAGCATGTCCATGCCTCATCTCATCAGCTGCATGTGTTTGCTCCCTTAGCCGTGGAGATCAGATCCTGGAAGCAGATTCGGTCAGTTTACGTCATGCGGCTCTGAGCGAAGCGTATGCCATTTTGAGTGAATGTGGCCCTGGCCCAGTTAGCCTTATCATTAGCCGCCATCCCAACCCAAAGGTAAGGAGACATGCAACCTGGGCCATTACTGTCCCACTCCTTTATTATCCTCAAATGTCTGAAATAGGTGCACATGTAGAAATACTTTTTTGCAGCAGGGCATCCGTGCATCTTCATCCAAATGTGTCATTAAGCTTAATTCCCAGCAGTTCCAGTTTAGAGGAGTTTTTTTGTGACCCTCTTTAAAATCAATGGGAGTGTTGCTGCTAAAAGTTTCCACCCAGTGGATTTGAACCTATCTCACAACCCCAAAATAGAAGTGCTAGTTACCACCTTTCTAGCCCTGCATATTTCAGAGAGCAGATTTGCTTACATTTCCTCTCCTTCCTACAAGGCTCTTCTCCATCCTGTATCCTATCTCTGTCCTATAAGATAGGGTGTAGGATGGAGAAGGGCCTTTTTGGTGTTGGCACTTAAGTTGTGGAAAGCAAAGGCGTGGCGGGCCTTAGACTGGCACAGCTATCAGAGGATTGCCTAGTGTGTTTTGACCAGTGATCCTCCTCAGGAGCAAAAGGTGTCCATATTTCCTACTCATATATCCTACTTCTTGGAGGAAGTTGTTTTAGTTGGTGTACCAGAAGAGGACAGGTTTGTTCTTCTCCCAAAAGCAATGCTGGGAAGGAGAAGGAGTTTCCATTGAATACAAACTGCTTTTCCTTCCTTGAGCAAGGTGCTCTCCCGCCTCCCAGCAGGTGATGGAAGCATGCTTTGTTGTTGTTTGTTCCTTTAAAGTTCTGCCATTATCCACTATCCACCTGGTGTCCTGTCCAGTGTCACACATGGGGCGAGTGGGCATGACTCCCCAAAATGTCCTGGCTTGCCAAGTTTGGCCTATGAGCCAAAGGTTCCCCACCCCTGATATAGGAGAACATCCTTCCCCAGGAAATTCCACAAAGCCCACTTCTGTAGCTTGTAAGTAAAGTCCTTCATATTTCAGAGAGTGCCTTGTGTTTTGGAGTGGACATTTTTCCATTATTTTGCAATTGGCTCTTTACAGCTTTTTAAGTTTCACTTCTGTTGAACTTGTCTAGTTTTACATGAAAACATTGTTTATTTTAATTTTTGCTTGTTGAAAGCATTTATACCCTGCTCTTTAAGCCCAAAAGGCTCTCAGTGCATATTAATGACGACGATACATGCATATGCATATACAAAAGGCATCCTTCTTTAAATATCCATGTTTTTATAGCTAATCTACATTCCATCACACAGAATATTTTTGTTACCATATTACCTGGTATTCGGGGGTTTTATGTCCTTCCAAAACCATTACCACAAAATATATTTTTCTCCCTTTTTTCATTACTCTGAGTGAATGTGACATTAAAACCTCATTTAAACTGCTGAGTTTGCTTTGGGGTTAATTCTGTTCTTCTCTAGTCAACGAAGTTCTGATTTCTGACCCACCTACGTGCCTAATTTTAATTCTCGAAAGATGCATTTGATTTCCACTGGCATTACAAACCACAAAAGTTGATTGTGCATTTCAATTCCTTTCCAGCTCCCACATTTAAATCCAAACACTGTACAGTATATTGTTTATTGGGAGTAAAAGTATCCGAGGCTTGGGTGGGCAGTTAAAAAACAAACCCACAGACCACTGATTTCATTTTGGCTTTAAAAAATAAGTATGGATTTTATTAATGTGTATCTCAGAGCATACAAAATAATCTACAGCCAGACGGATGTGGACACGCTCCTTGAAGAAGCACAGTGACTACTTGCCTCCTTGACCCCTTGACCATATGCGCTTCTTAGAACAAGCCATAGGGAGTTGACTGGGTGGGTCCAGGGAGGGAGTAATGCCTCACTGAAGAAGGGGGAGGTACCATCTGCCTTGAAGTAGGCTGTGGTACAGCCCCTTCATAAGAAGACCACCCGAGAACCAGGAGTGTTAAATGACTTTGGCCCCAGTTGCAAATATCTCCTTTCTGGACAAGGCTCTTGTTGCAATTCTGGCATGGAGGAAGCTGATTATTTCCATCTATTGCAGTCTGGCTTCAGGCCTGGTTATGGCACTGAAACTGCCTTGGCCGCTTTTGTTGGTGACATTTATCAACATGAGGGAGAGAAATGGGGAGCGGGAGCTGCAATCCTGCTCATTCTCCTTGATTTCTCTATAGCTGTTGCTTCTGTGGACCTTCTGAGGGTGGGGGTTAGGGGCGCTGTACTTCAGTGGTTCTGCTTCAACCTCCAGGGATGTGGGTGATGTCCTGTCATGTGGCTCAGCGTTCCATATTGTCCCCTTTGTTATTTACCATCCACTCATCTGCCTGGGTTGCCCCAACCACTCTGAGCAGTTTCCAACAGAATCTAAAAACCACACATGATACACCAGACATTAAAAACTTCCCAATACAGGGCTGCCTTCAGATATCTATGGAAGGTCATAATTGGTTATCTCCTTGACATATGGTGGGAGGGCGTTCCACAGGACGGGCGCCACTACTGAGAAGGTCCTCTGCCTGGTTCCCTGTAACCAGTTCTCACAATAAGAGAACCACTGAGGAACCTTGGAGCTGGACCTTGGCGTCTGGACTGAAAGATGGGGTCAGAGGTGCTCCTTCAGGTATATCAATATGCAGATGACATCCAGCTCTCTCTCTCTGTTCCATCTGAATCAGGAGAGGCAGTTGAGGTGTTTAGACTATGTTTGGAGGTCATGTTGGGTTGGATATGGGCCAGTAAACCGAAGCTGAATCCTGAAGAGACATTGGTGTCCAAAATTAATTCTCACATCCAGGAGGTGAGGAGGTAGCCTGCCTTGAATGGGGTTGCATTCCTCTGGAAGGAGCAGATTTGCAGTTTGGGAGTGCGCCTGGTTTCAGGTGGCCTCTGTGGCTAGGAGCACCTTTTTCCAGCTTTGACTGGTTTGCCAGTTGTGGTGCCTTTTGGACAAAGCAATTGTACTCCATACTCTGATAACTTCCTGATTGGATTATTGCAATCAGCTGTATGTGTCCTTGGAGATTACTTGGAACCTTCAATTTCAACATAGCAGACAGATTATTGGCTGGGGTTGCATTTAGATATAAAAATATGTATAATAAATAATCGAGAACCAGAAATCTTGCAGTGAGCATCCTTTGCTGTATAAACTTTAGTGTACTTTTTTCAACTTCACGTTAGGTTTCTGAACAAGAAATGGATGAAGCCATTGCCCGCACCACTCAGAGAGAAAGCAAGGACGCTTCTTCCCCTCACACCACAGGTATGAGCTCATTTGCTTTTAACACTGCATCCTATTGGTCTGTTATTTACTCCAGAGGTCGCTAATGTTTTTGGCCGTATGGGTGCACTTGGAATTTTGAGAGAGGGTCATGGGCACTGCCCTCTCTGGTTAGCTCTCTTCCCCCTCAGGTCACCTTCCTCTCCCACTTACAGGGGGAAAGTTCACATTCCCAGGGGTTCTGGGAAAAAGTAGGATTAAAACAGGCCCTCTTCCATTTCTGTGCTTTTACATGGGATGAAAAGCACGACAAAAGTGCTCTTTATCTAAGGCATAAAAGGTAAAGGGACCCCTGACCATTAGGTCCAGTCGTGGCTGACTCTGGGGTTGCGGCGCTCATCTCACTTTATTGGCCGAGGGAGCCAGCGTACAGCTTCCGGGTCATGTGGCCAGCATGACTAAGCCACTTCTGGCGAACCAGAGCAGCACACGGAAACTCCGTTTACCTTCCCACCGGAGCGGTACCTATTTATCTACTTGCAGTTTGATGTGCTTTTGAACTGCTAGGTTGGCAGGAGCAGGGACCGAGCTACGGGAGCTCACCCCATCGCAGGGATTCATACCATCGACCTTCTGATCGGCAAGTCCTAGGCTCTGTGGTTTAACCCACAGCGCAACCCGCGTCCCTATCTAAGGCATAAATCCTCATTAATTTTTATATACGACAAAACCATAGACAAAAAAACGATTAGGCAAAGTAAGGAGAATTGTAGCTGGGCCATGCCAGACACTTCTTTAGGTAGATCCACTCAGTTATTTCCACAACACAGTATCTCAAAAGACTGGCTGTTAGATTCTCGCCTCTTCCAAATATTGAATATGATTTGTTAGATGTTACTTCTCAAGGAGTGGGGCTCCTTACTCTGGGGCCCTGAACAGTCACATGTTGTACATTGATCCCCAAGATATTGAAACCTCGCCTTACTCCCCACCATGCACAGACTCCAGTTAGACTGATAATAATGGCTTATGTGCAAATAGTTTTTCAATCTGAAATCTTCACTGTCTAACCAAATTGTATTTAACAGGGAATCTGCCCAAAAGCCCATCGCCTAGTGTGAAGTCCAAACAGACAGAAGCCTCCTCACCCTTGAGCTGGACAATGAAGCGTTTCTTGGAGCCAGGGAGCCGGGTAAAAGAATTAAAATTCAACAATATGATTTGTGTTTTGAGTGTGAACTTCAATGGATCATTATATTGCTTGGGGAATGTTATGTATTAAGATAAGTGGCAGTTCTCACTCAGGGCCACCAGTATGTAAATGAAGGATTGAAAACTGTCGCTCCTGATTGGTTAGCTGGTTGTGAGTTGTTACTGTTTCAAGTTACTTAGTATTACATAAAGCAGCCAGCTAGGTTGCAGTCAGTCTGATTCCAGGAGCAGTTCTAACTCCTGAAATAAAGAGATGTGAATCCAGCAGAGCTGTGTCCTTCATCCATCTTTTCCACTATTCAACAGGGAAAATCCTGGAGCTTCCTCACACACATATCCACTTTTGTGAGCATTCTAGGGAAGTGGCTAAAAATATAAAATGGTTAAAACACCTTCACCAACCTCCCACAATCCAAAAGCCCAGCCCCTCAAACATACGTTGACTGCCAACACACCATACATCAAAAGCCCATGTCTTCCCCCAAAGAATTCTGGGGATTGTAGTTTACTCCTCACAGAGCTACAGTTCCTTTCACCGTTGACAAACTATTGTTCCCAGGATCCTTTGGGGGAAGTCATGTGCTGCAGCTCTACCCTTGAAGCTGTTGTGGGAAGGGGAGCCAGCATAGAAGAGAGCAAAGATGTGTTTTTCCACCCTCACCTCACACCGGGTAACAGTGTGCCAGAGCACAGAGGGTTGTAGCAAATGTAGCTTGACAATGGAACAAGTTATGTATTAATATAAGAAGAAGCCTGTTGCACCACACCAAAGGCCAATCCAGACCAGATTACTGGTGGCCAACCAGTTGCCCATGGGAAGCCTGTTTTAACCTTTAAAAGCTGGTCAAAAACTTTTACGTGCTGCCCAGCTAATGCAGGCAACGAAGAAAACACCTTTCCATAGCGGTTAGCTGCTTTTCTCTGACTTTTACATGTTTGTGGTTTTTATTGTCTATAGATATTCTTGTTGTAAACTTTTTTTAAAATAATTTCAAAAATATATATATGGCACTGCTCTAATTGACCACCCTGCCCCCCTGGGCTTTATTTCAGCAGGGATCCATCAATTCTGAAACGGAGTTTTCCCAATACTTCTTACAAGACGGAGCAAGCCAGCTGTCACTTTCAGAGACTACAATAACTGGCTCTAGCGATGAGGAGCCGCTCCGGCCAAAGAGTGGGAGCAGCTCCTTAGATGAATGTTTTCCTTCTCCTGGTATTCCAGGTAAGCCAGGGTGACAATGCATGGAACCTGAAAGATGTTTGACGGTTACTCCCTTTGTTACTGCCTTTTTTATGCATTGTCTTGAGTTTTTGGCTTGGAAGAGGATGAGGATATCGGGCTGTATCCAAAGTAGAGCAAAGCAACATCTCCCATCGGCATGAGGATTTCTTCTTGTGCAACAGGACTTCTCACCTTCTTTCCCCTGCAACCCCTAAATCTATTTCCCCAACCCGTCAGATGTCAGGCTTCAGGGAATTAGCTCCCCCCCCCCCGTGGCAGTAGATAAGCAGAACAAGGGAAAAGGAGTCTTCTTACCAGTTAGAAACTTTAATAATGACAGCGAGAGAACAAAGAATCCATCTCCTAGAATGGCGGTGCTCCCAATTAAGGATCTCATTACATCCCCATATCTACGTCACTCCTACGTCATGGAATCTGAGCTTGCCCCCTCTATGCTTTGTGTGCTTTCTGTTCAGCCACTTTATGAGCTCTTCTTGACCTTGGGGAGAGCGAAGGAATGCTTGCCAGAGACAGTGAACCTGTTAACCCAGTGTTTCTTCTCCTAGCTGTTCCCCATCCAGAATTTCCCAGCTTCTGCCTTCTGAACTATGCCCCTCTGCAAGCCGCTGTTCCAAATCTTTACTGTCCTCCTGCTCCTGGGAAGATTCAGGATCAGGGGGAAGGGGAAGGCTCCCACCATTCCTCCTCAGTGCAGCCCTCCTCAGCACAGTCCCTGACATCGGAGCAGATTTGGGTAGCACATGGTGGTGGGGGAGGGGGAAGTCTTGTTGCACTATCAAAAGTTCTTGTACTGGTGGGACTTGTTGGTTGGCTACCACCAATTTTCTGGTGGTTGTTTTTTTTTTAAGTCATTAAGTTGCAAAATCATAATCTCATGCATTCTTCCTTAGCTACCAAAGAATCGGGCATATGCGATTCACCGAGTAGTGGAAACAACTCACCCGGTCCCTTCAATAAGCAAAGGGAGAATACTACCCGGCACGTTAGCTTCAGCGATAGCCCCAAAGGTCCGCGTACCTCCTTCCAGAGGCAGCGGAGACTTGCTTTCTATGATGGTGACGCAAGCGACGAGGATGAGTTTTCCAAGCAAGATGGCGCTCGACTACAAAGGGGACCAAGACCCAAAGGCCAGAGGAAGGCAGAGGGCAACTGTGAGCTTGCCATTGCAACTTCTCCTGTCAAAGGCGGCTCAACAAACCCAGAAAGAGAACCAGGGACAAACTTGCACAACGATCCAGCTGCCGCTGGCTTTAGGGATTCGTCAGACAGCGCTGCCGAGCACGCAGCAGACTCCCCTTTCCTCCCGGTCAAATCATTTGATTACGCGAACGTGCCTGAGCTTCAGCCGGGTCACCTGAGCTTGAAGGAGTTTCGGGAGGTGCAGCTGGAGTCCAAGAGATCCCCTAAGCTGGAGCACAAAGCCGTCACTCGAGTCAAAAGCCTGATGAGCATCGAATACCATGGCATCCCGCGGCAGAAGAACGAGGAGCACAGCGCTTCGAACAGAGCTAGCGGGAGGATGCTTCCACATCTCCGGAAGAGCGAAACACAGGAGAGTCCTCTTTGGCAGAGCCACCCGGAAGCAGTCACCTTAACTCGGAATGAAAATGAATCGTTTGGGCTTGACCTGGAAATCCATGCCATCCCCTTGCGTGTCGTGATAACAGGCTTGCGGCCGGGAGGAGCAGCTGAAAGGGTACACGCTTTGAATTTTCCCTGCTTTTTGCGTTTCCTGATAGGATATCAGTACTGAAGGAAGCTCAGCATATGCAAGGAAATTTAGGGTGCTGTTAAGTCTTATTGAGCATTGAACTCAGCAGGGCTTCCTTTTGAATAAACATATATAGGGTGATGCTGTTAAAGAGTTATATTCAGCGGCAGCGTTAATTTTGTGAGTCTTCCAGTTTCCTCAACCCCTGCAAAAAGATGCTGTTATTAATGGGAGGTCTTGGCAGCGCATACCTATCCTAGCTGGCTTCAACTAAAGAGTCAATGGGGGAAATACACTGTTCCGAACGAATCCATTTTTGTAATTGCAGCAGTGATCATTGCCGCTCTGCCAGTTTTGCGGGATGAGTGATTGGAGCCGTATAGAGAGCAAGTCGTTTAGAAGCAGAAAATATTAAATTTTTAAAGGCCCATAGCTTCTTGAGAGGGAAGAACAACTGGACTGCCATTTAAGTTTAAAAAATTTAGCTCGTGATTGTTTATTCATCTCTTTTACCTAGGCTTGTGGTTTTCAAATTATTATGAAGAGGGCCCCCTTTTGGAAGCCAGCAGTAACTCATCGAAACAAGAAACAGAGGCATCTCATGGCATAGGTGGCATTAGTAAAAATAAAAAGGCAGAATTGTGAATGATAAGTTTATCTATGCTATTAGCCATGCCAAACCTGCTCTGCTTTCCTTTGGACCACATCAGAAAGGCGGAGAGGGGGGTCTTGTCATCCGGGCAGCCCAGGACCTCCATAGGCTTCGGCACTGTGGAAAGTCACTTCAGTGCTGCTAACACCGTGGTTTGACTTCTCCCCTGGAGGCTCACACCATTGTCTCTCGAGACAGATGGATGCCAACATAGCCATGATAATTTGTAATATTCTGTGTTCAGAGCCAGCCTATCTTGAGTTCCAGATGGTGGGGTCAAGTAATAGGGATAGTGCCATTGTCTTCCTGCCTGATTTTTCAGCTTCTCCAAGACATCTGGCTGGTGGCTGGCTGGTGGACACCACATGCCAGAATAGTTGAGTTCTGCAGTCTTGATCTGGCAAGGTAGTTATTGGCTGCATTCAGGTGTAACAATAAAGCAGGGGTAGACAACATAGTGCCCTCCAGAAGTTCTTGGGCTGGAAGTTCCATCATCTCTGACCATTGGCCATGCTGACAAGGTGATGGGAGTTGTAGTCTAACAACATAGAGAAGGCACCATTTTGGCTGCCCCTCTGCTAAACCATAATAATAAATAGCTTTATTCTGCCCTCTGAATTGTTTCCTCTGATAGCACCCCTAACTGCAATTTTAACAGGCGTCTATGGGGAAGCTGGTTCCAGGAGATGAGATCCTTGCCATCAACGGAGTCCCGATCCATGGGTTCTCTTACGAGGAGGTCTGCCAATACGTACGAGGTCTCCCCACATCCATCACACTGGAAATCCAGAAAGCTGTTGCTGGTAAGAGGTTTGCTTCCCTTTTGGTACTGCAAGATTTAGCTGGGGTAGGCGATCAGTAAATCTGTGCAGTTATATGCTGTATATATATTATCTAGGAAAGGAACGAAAGAGGGTTTTAAAAAAGAAGAAGCATAAACCAAAGCATCCCTTTGCTGTTACACGGGGAGATACAGAGAAAATGCTTTGCTGTTTTTTCCTTACAGTCTAGCAAGAATCAATTTTATGAAATAAGCAACATGACATTAGCAACTGCCCAATAATAATTTTTTTTAAAGCAGATAATAGCTGGGGTGGAGCGGAAAGACCCAAGTCAGGGAGAGGACAGCTCCAACCCTTTCACTCTTATCACAGTGTCAATCTAGATTGGGGCCCCCACTACAGCTGCTATTTGCATTGAGAGGAAATCACTGGTGGGAACTTTCCTTTGGATGCAAATAGAAGCTGTTCTGGAGTGTGACCGTGACAGAGGCAAAGGGTTAAAAGCTTCCCCCATGCTGCAATCTCGAACAGAGGGTGGAGGACAGCTGCTATTTACTTAAATAAATTTAAAAATCATGCAATTGCTATTTGGAGGAACAATGTTATGTATGATTTGGCCCCCAAAAGCTTCCACACGTGCATGCCAACATAGAAAAATATCTTCAGTGGTACTCACTTGGGGGCAAAAATGAGCTCCACACCAGTTTCTCCAATGTGCAAGTTACACCTTGTTGTCAATAAATTGCCTTACAGTGGGTCTCCCAGTCTACAAGTGTTAAACCTTCCACTATTTTACAGCAACAAAATTTACACTGAGGCTGCAATCCTGAGACTTACTTTCCTGAAAGTAAGGCCCACTGGACATAGTGGGACTTGCTTCTGAGTAAACTTGCACTGGATTGCACCGTGAGAGTCAGATGCTGCTCCCTGGAGTGATAAATATACGCTAAGAACATAAGAGCCCTGGAGGATCAGACCAAAGATCTATCTAGTCCAGGAATCCTGTTTCCAGCAGTGGCCAATCAGAAGCCTCCAGGATGCCCACAGGGTTGGGTTAGGGGCATGAGGACAATAACCCCTTCCGCTATTGCTCCCCAGTGATTTGCCATTCAAAGACTGACCTTGTAGCATGCCCACAATAGCCATTTCATGAAATGAAACTATTTTCTTTATTTGTTTAAATCCATTCATTCGTTTGCTCGTGGGTTTGCATACTGCCCTTTAACATCAGCATCCAGGGTGCTTTACAAGTAAACAGATGAAATGTGACAGGACAGAATAAAAATACAATCCAAAACCCAAGAACAGTGCTTTAAACCCACATGTTGTAGCCAACTCAGTTTTACACAGAGTAGACCCACTGAAATTAACAGATCTGAGTTAATCAGATACTTTACTTCAGTGGGACTGCCCTGGGTATGGTTAGCATTCAATAATTCAATACAAGCAATATATTTTTTTCTTTTTTAAAAAGAAAAAAGGCTGACAAATCTAAAGTTCTATGTATGGCCCCAGAAGGGTAATCTGTAATGCATTTTAGGCTTAGATGATCACAGTAGGTAACTTTTTAAAGATAATAATAAAAACAACATTCAGATAAAATTAATTTGCAACTAAAGACTATGATAAATCAGAATTGCCTCAAGGGATGTGTGAAAGAGCCATCACAAACTAGAAACCACACACAGAGTCTCCATAACAACATCATGTTTATCAGTGGCAAAATACATTCATTGGTCAAATGTATTTGCACATTCAGCTACATGTGAAATAAATGAAGAGAGCTTTTATTTACAAATGTAAAACAAATGCTTTTTTTTAAAAAAAAATGCTGCACGGGCTGTTTAGGCAGCGCTTCAACTGAAGTGGAACACAAGCTGATTGCTGTTCATAGTGACCATAGGGAATCCCTCGATATTCAGCCCTGAAATCCTATGCGCAGTCCCATAAGACGTTGCACCTGGTTCAGAGGCACTCCAGAGGTGCCTCTGAGTTCTAACTTTCCTCACATCAGGCCAAGATTTCCAAACATTCCTTCCAAGATGGCAGCTGGGTTAGAGAGGAACAGATGCTGGCTCAATGTAACAAAAGCTTGCTGGCCTGCTTGACAAGGTCAAGCCTGCAATCCTATCCCTTTGGAATATGAAAATACTATTCATAGCACCGTTCAGACTTCAGCAGGATGCATGGTTAAAACAGAGAGGGGTTTTGTTGTGCTGGAGGGTTAAACTGCAAGTGTTAAGAGACTTAAGGCAGAAAATAAAAATCGGGAAACAAAGAAATAGAATTAGTACAAGAAAAGAGCCCAGACTATTAACTGGATGACCCCGTTCTGATCTTAACTTGGCTTTAAGCATCCTCCCCCTCAAATGGCCTGCCTTATAGGGATGTAGCCTTATAAGGGACGCGGGTGGCGCTGTGGGTAAAACCTCAGTGCCTAGGACTTGCCGATCGTATGGTCGGCGGTTCAAATCCCCGCGGCGGGGTGAGCTCCCGTCTTTCGGTCCCAGCTCCTGCCCACCTAGCAGTTCGAAAGCACCCCTAAGTGCAAGTAGATAAATAGGTACCGCTTTATAGCAGGAAGGTAAACGGCGTTTCCGTGTGCTGCGCTGCTGCTGGCTCGCCAGAGCAGCTTCGTCATGCTGGCCATGTGACCCGGAAGTGTCTCCGGACAGCGCTGGCCCCCGGCCTCTTAAGGGAGATGGGCGCACAACCCTAGAGTCAGACACGACTGGCCCGTACGGGCAGGGGTACCTTTACCTTTACCTATAGGGATGTTGTAAGGACTACTAAGAGATAGCAGATGTGTTGTGAAATATACTTTTAGCACTTTATAACATATTATGTAAGTATTTACTTTTAGTTGGATTATATTACCACTATCTGCGAGCATGGTGAAAATTGGTTGAAAGATTCCTATCCATCACTGGACTTCGGCTAGATCTTTAAAAATAAAAACCAGACACTTGTGTACGGTTTGCAATATCGCCTACTTTAGAAGCTGAAATTGGTTCTTTGCTTCCTTCTTTGTGCAGCTACGAACCGATTTGCAAATCTCCTTGTATCTTCGGAGGCAGATGAAGCAGTTCAGAGAAATCCAAGCAATATTCTTATGATCGAAGAAGAGAGGAGCTTTGCAAACCACCAAGGACCTTTGCATGGGGGCAACCCCGATTACGTGGCAGAAGGGACAGCATTGCCATCTGATGCAAAGACCAATGCAACACCAGCAGACTCCTTCGAAAGCAGCCATGCTCAGGACAGCACTGTGGTACCATTGAGAGACATGGATGACTTCCTTGGCAAAACACCTTCCTCTGATGAAACAGGTGCCAAGTGTTCATTCATCAGGGACAGGTGTGCCAGGGAAGATGCAGATGGGAGGGGAGAAGATTCCTGTTCTCATTCTGGAGCAGATATAATTAAGAATGACCTTCCAGGTAGGACTCTGAATGATGCCACTAGCACTCAAGAAATCTTGGGGTTTTCTGTCTTGGATTCCATTAACACGAGCAAGATTTTCACTGTGAACCAAACCCGTTTGAGTAACTATTCCAGGAATTTCAGCAGTTTAAACAAAGACACCCTGGCTGGGATGGAGAGGAAAGTGAACACTGTCCCCAAATCTATGTATGCTACCGCCGAAGATTCCAGTTCAGACACAGAATCTGTAGCGGAGACTCCCAGAGCTTCCCCCTCGCAGCCTGCTTGTGACAATCCCTTGGAGACCCATAAGGCAGTTGAGTCAGACGAGGAGCGAGTTGAACTTTGCTGTCTGAGTAGTGAGCAGCAACAGTTTCCTCAGGAACAGCTGGTCCCACCTACCCCCAAAGTATTTCGTCATCCACCAGAATGCAGTCCTCCAAATGGTGTTTTACAGACTGAAATCAAGGCAGAAATTGGATCGCTGGAAGGATCCAGTGGGACAGCCTTATTAGAAAAGCCACATTCTCCAAGGCACTCCGGAGCAGAACAGGTGGCTCCATCCACAGCCTTTCCTTCTTCTTCTCAGGTTTCTCCATCTGGGATTGATAGGTTAGATCACAGCAGTGCAGTTTGCTCTTTCCATGACAATGGCCCCTTAAGGAGAGGAGAGAGAATAAGCATGGAAAGCAAAGAAAGGCTTGCGGGGGCATGTGAGGCTTCCAAACAAGATGCCCAAGACATGCACTTGTGCATGACGAAAACCATAAATGGCTGGGACTGCAATCTGCTTGACAAAGACCAACCCAATAAAAAGGAGCCATTGCATACAGAAAAGGATTTAGCAGCAGATGATGGCAGTCATATGGCTGGTTGCAATTCTGCCCCAACGAAGAAAGGAACCAGTGACTCGAGCCACTTGAACAAACCAGACAGCCATCCTGTGAACTGTACATCACAGAGAACAGTCAACAGTCCCAAATCTCCCCTTTTGACAAAATCGAAAGATCTGAGTAAGGCCGCTGCTGCTCACGAATTGCCAGGAAAGAGTGAAAAGGCAAATGCCTCAAAATGTCCAAATGTCAAAATCCAAAGTTCTGGCCAGTGCAAAGTGAGCACAGTAGTCCCACATAGTCCCTCCTCTTCCAAAAAACTGCACCATGAAACTAGAGGGATTCCCCAGAAGAGCATAGCAGAAACTCTTTCAAATAACCAACGGAACAAGCCAGGGCCAAAGTTAAAGGGTCTTATCATTAAAAGCAAGTCCAAGACTCAGTCGGATGCCCCGAGTGCTGCACCTGCGAAAACCGGCAGCCCTGATCCGAAGAAAGCATCCCTTCCCTTCCAGTCGTCACCCAGGCTTCTGCCAAAGAAAGGCACATCGCTCCATAACTTGGCCACACATTTGGAACCACCCAGCAGGAGCCTTTCGATGGGCTCCAGGATTCTTCAACAGGATGAGGAAAATATGCCATGTTCAGCCGTGTCTCCGGAATCGCCTCTACCTTTGTCAAACGGCGACAGGAGCAGCGTCAAAGCCAAGAAAGATAAACCCATTAGCAGTTTGGAACTTGGCGATTCTGGAACGGCAGAGAATCCTGCGGAGGAAAAAGATGCAGAGGTCACAGGTCAGGTGGTTCTAAACAATGACACGAGAGGTACATTGGATGAACACCACGCAAGAGAAAACCCTTCCCAAATAAATACAGATTCTGAAATGACTGTCTTGAGTAACAGGACGGAAAACCGTGGACTGTTGAATCGTGATGGGTGTGAAATCAAGCCGTCGGGATTGGATAACCCTGAGCCTTTTAAAAAAGAGTCTTCAAGCCTCCTTTGTTCCCCTACCCAGCAACCCCAACCAGGCCAGGAAATTCAGCGGACTTTCATTGAAGTGAGGCTGTCTTCTAGCTCCTTCTCACCACCCTCATTGATTCCCGAGTTGCCTCTGGAGAAGGAGGAAGGACACGCTAGGTTGGCCAGCAAACCAGAAAGCAATGTTCAGAACATTAGGCAGAGCACCGTTGAGGAAGAAAACATGCACAATGCATTGAAGCCTGTGACGAGGACGTACTCAGTGCCTGCCCAACTATCGAATCATTTGAGGGAGGACAGCCATGTTATGGATTCGCCGACACATTGTGTCCAGGATATCCTGAGCAACGCTTCAGGCGAAAAGTACCCCCATTCAGAGTTGGGCATGCTAAAAATTGTCCACCTCAGTCTGATGAATGGCACGAAAGATGGAATAGAAACGCCTCACAGCGCCCCCAAATCAAACAGTCAGGAATTGCCTTCGACCAGTAGCAGCAGCAGCAGAATCGCGGACAAATTGAAAACCTGCAGGAGGAATTATTACTATTATGAGCTCAACTGGCCACACGATCCCGTTTCCTCTTTTTCCGTGAAACAGAGAATTAAATCGTTTGAGAACCTTGCCAATTTCGATAGGCCCCTGGTCAAAGCGATAGACATACACTCCACCTCGTTCGGCTCAAAGCTTCCTATTGGTAGAAGGCTGTCAGGCGGTACTTCTGCGGTTTCGGCTAGCAACATCAATGACCCCGTCCAGGCGCTGAGACGTAGTTTGAGTTCCTATTGTGAAAGCGAAACCCCGGCCCCCACGCAGATGACAAAATCATCAACCAGTGCGGCATTAATGCAACTGCAGCAGAATCCCTCAGAGAACAGCGAAGATGATGCTCATCCCTTAGAAAAGGGCGAAAGGTGTGGTGCTTTGGGAGGTCCAAATTGTTTGCCGCCATCGACCCCCACTGTCCGAAGAAGCAGAGCTTCAGGTGGGCACATCAGGCACGCACCCTTGTCCCGCTCTAAGATCCGGGAACTGCGGGCTTTGAGCATGCCCGACCTTGACAAGCTGTGCAGCGAGGACTTCTCTGTGGAATCTGCACCTTCTCATTTCAAAACGGAACTGGAAGTTGCCCCTGCAGCGAGACCTCTTGGCCTTCCCATTGAAACCGAATCCAGTCTGAATGAATGTCCCGGGCTCTCCAGTCTTGTTTCAGCAAGCAGGCAGCATTCAAAGGACAGCAGTCCCTGGAACAGCAGCTGCGGGACTCCTGGGTCAGCCTCCGATGACGAAGTGCTACAACACGACGCCGACCCGAACAAGACGCACTCGGGGAAGAGCTGGTCAATCAGGTTAGTGCTCTTGTTTCCATTGCACTGGTTTTATGTCGCGAGTGGGTCAGGTTCCAGAGCCTGAAAGCCACACAGCAAAGCATTCCCAGAAGTCACAAGATGTAGGGTGCTTCCGGATTTTTTGGGTGGGGTGGAGTGTGAATTAATGGACATTGGCAACAAGCTTATAGGATTCTTTCTTGAAAGGGTAAATCTGGATTAAAGGGGGGGAAATGGACTGGCATTTTGTGTGCATTGTACCCAAAAGTTGTATGCATGGGGAGCACTGATTCAATAATAAACACCTATTTGGAAGCAACCCCATATTCTGGGCTACAAACTGCACAAAAGCATAAAAATCTTGCCTCCAGGTTATCGCATTCTGTGCCACGGAAAGCGGGATTCTGCAACAGCGAGCAACTTATGCACAGCAGAAAGCTTTGCGTACTTCCTCTTGTTTTCCTAAATTTATTCTGAAACTATTTTGCATAACCTAGACTGGTTTTGCTAAGCACAGTGAAAGACAAGGGGGGCAGCACGGGGCACTGATGCCCCTCCACATCAGTCCTACAAACCCTATTCAGCTTCTTAAACTTCACAAGGCATTGCCCACATGTTTCCAAACATGTATTTGAAGCTGTAAGAATTAGAAACTTGGATACTTAAAAAAATATGTATGCAAAGATTTGTTAGAAGCTGTCCTCTGCACCATATACCGCATTCTGCTCCTTTTCAGCTCTCTTGCAGAATCACAGCGTACATCCTGCCCTGACTACATTCTGTTGCTTCTTGTTCTCCGCTGCAGCCCCAGCGCTTTTTCTATTTCTCCCTCTCCCTTAGCTCACCACGTCTCCTTCCCTGCCACAACTCCATCTTGAGGAATTGCTGTAGCACAGTGGCAGAGCGCATGCTTTGCATGCAGCAAGTCCTGGGTTCGATTCCCGACACCTCCAAGCAGGACCAGGAGAAGATTCCTCTCTGGACAGCTGCTGCCAGTTGGTGTAGAAAATACTGAATTTTTTGCTCTATAAGACTCACATTTTCCCTCCCAAAATGTAAGGGGAAATGTGTGTGCGTCTTATGGAGCAAATACAGGCTGCACAGCTATCCCAGAAGCCAGAAGAGCAAGAGGGATCGCTGTGCAGCTATCCCTCTTGCTGTTCTAGCTTCTGAGATTCAGAATATTATTTTTTCTTGTTTTCCTCCTCCAAAAACTAGGTGCGTCTTATGGTCTGGTGCATCTTATAGAGCGAAAAATATGGTACTTAGCTAGGAGGAACAATATAGCCTGACTCAGTATTGCTCCTCCGAACCAGATTTTGCAGGACAATGCAAATGTCTTAACTCCTGGCCATTTCCTCCTTTGGGAATAGAAATTTCTCTTTCTCTTACACCATTATGCAGTCTCATCCAGAGTACCCTTTTTTGCACTTGCATATTTTAGCTTGGATCAACTCCTTGTCTCCACTCTGGATCAGCAGAAATTGCAGTCGGTTCTTTCTTCAGTGACGACAAAATGCGACCTTCCTTCTTTACTCCGAGAGGCCAAAGCACAAGCTGAGGTAAGCCTACACAAGATCAAAATGGCCAATATTTTTAACTTATTTGTGGAAAAACTTAGTATTGCTTAAAGGCAGATTGAGATCTTTCATATATATTTTTAAATCTTGCATAGGAAGAAAAAGAGGTAATTTGTTGGTGTTTCGGCACCAGATAGATTCTTGAGGATTAAAAAATATTTAAAAAGGCTCCCAAGATCCCAGTAGCCAATTTGGAGCAACGTTTCCACAAGAGAGGCCCTGCTGCTATTGCACAGGTGATCAGCCAAGCTCCTTGTGGCTAGTCAGTTACTCTGGGTTCATGGTCAGTTTTGCCTGCCTCCTGTTCCCAGTAGCTGCTGCTTTGTCACCCTGACCACCATATTCCTTATGCTAATATTAGGGAAACAGTGGGAATTTGATTCAATTTGCATTTAAGGAGAAACTTGCCTAATTTGCACTTTCTAATGAACTGAAACGGAGTAATCTTTCGAAAAATTGCTGAATTTTGCAATGCAGTGCAAACTAAAGCCAAGTAAGGGGTATGAAAACACACATACTAGTGCAAGATGTGCATACGAATGCATGTAGTGGTGAAAATAACATGCCACATGTTATTCTCGTGTATTTAACATGTTAAAACATTCACATGTCATTCTTGTGAATTTAATACGTTCTAATAGTTTTTAATTCTGAATTTTCAATCATTTAATAACAGTAACGATGTACAAAAGGAAATGCAGGAATATGCAGCTGTCCCTTATGGGGATTGAACCTGCAACCTTGATGTTATCAACACCATGATCTAACCAACTGAGCTATCTCTGTTTCATTCCCCCTCCCATCCAGTTGGCAGGGATTTTGTGTGTGTGTGTGTGTGTGAGAGAGAGAGAGAGAGAGAGAGAGAGAGAGAGAGAGAGCGCGAACATTTTGTGTCCCATTAAGTTGTTTTTTGGGGTTCCCTCTTCCCTTAAGTTCCCCTCGCTTAGGATCCCCCCACCCAGTCCTTCAAACTTTGGTGTTGCCCTGAGTGTGCCGATGCCTCCTTCTTACGCACTGGGTGATAATCAGTTTTTTGCAACATTCATACGAGCCACGAAAGACTCAGATTGGAAACTGAAGAACTGATATTTTCCTCATTCTTATTGACCATCTTGTACCATTAACGACTCTGCGACTAGCTCAGAATTTCGCCGATTTAATATGTCTGCTATAAATTCCTTTGGTTTATTTGAAGGGCATCTTCTTTCTTCCCACTCTTAACATTTGAAATATTTAACAATCCCATATTTAAAAGGGCTGCTCTAGAAATCCATGCAGGGGATCCATCAGTGCTCACATTATACGCACTGCTACACTTGGGCAAAGATTTGAATCCTCCAGTAGCTCTTCTTGGGCTGCAAGTTTTTGATCCTAAACCACCAAACATCTGGCTCACAAGGGCTTTTTTCCTTTTTAAAAAATGAATTCACCCAGAGAGCAGAATCTCAGCGCCTAGCTATGTTTGTTACATTGGAGTGTATGTAATAGAGCCTTGTGGTGGGACTCTTAACATCAGAAGAACAGTTAAGGGATTTTGAGTGAAACAGGGAGGTTGCAAGTGATGCGAATTTGGCTGAAAGCCAGTCCCTTGCTAAGAGGGCTGGCTCAAGACATTTTGCTGCCTGAGGCATCAAATGAGACTACAGCCACCAGCACCACTGAAAGTTGAGTTGCATGCTACCCAAGGCCAGCCACGTTATTTTGGCATCTGAGAAAGAAAATCCCACAAGCACCTCTTCCTCTCCCTGGCAGTAAACATGCAATAATAAGTGTAATACGTCTGGGTCCAATATGCAGAGTTAATAGTTAACATGGAGGTTTTATTCAGGAGAAGCTACAACAGACACTAGTTGTGGTCCCAGTCGCAGCTCCACCCTCCCCTGTAAGGTGTGTTAAAACAGAACCAAGCAGACAACCATCTGGGTTCAAAGTGGCCACAACTTTATTGACTGCAGATGTAGGTGGAATTTTGGCTCAGGCATTGGGTGTATATCTGTTCCAGACTTCTGCTGGAGGGCTGAAACTTATTCAGGGTTGTGCCAAGGATTATGGCCTCCCCAAAACGTCGATCTACTTAGGTGGCCATCCTAAGGTTGCTGCTGGAAGCTCTATGGCCCAACTGCCCTACGCTTGGCTTCCGGACAGAGACATCCACCGAGAACCCTTTAATGGGGTACCCTGAGTATGCTGCTGGTTCTGGACAAGGTGGTGCACCGCTTCACCCCAAGGCTGAAGACTAGGGTTCCACCCAATGCCTTAACTGCCAAAGGTTGTGACAGTTTGTATGAGGAAAGGCAAAACCTCTAGACCGGCCAATGAAATTCCTTCCCAGCTATTGACAACCATAGAAAGGTTGCGAAACGCAAGGGATCAAATCTTGGCTAAACATAGAGGATGAAAGGAACAAGCAAAGTTAAAACACGTTAGGATACATGACAGAGGTGACATCTTCTTAAGAGGATTGAGGGGACCCAAGTGCGATGTTATGCAATGCCATGGGGAGCCAGGGGGTAGAGGAGCAAAACTGTCTCAGCCCCTAGGAGTTGGTGTACCTGATACATGATAAATGATTGACCTGGAATCTAATAGACGATAAGGAAGGGAGAGAGGGTTTGTTCTTCTGCCAACTGCACTGAATAGGTCTAGTATATCTGGCTTTTATGAGAGCAGCCCAGGCCCAGTCAGCCAGCAAGGCACTGCCCACCAGGTGGGGCCTCTGATTGGCCAGTTTAATTTTTTTTTTTGTTGGCAGGCAAATTTGTCCCACTGACTGGCCAGCCCAGGGAAATCCCCAAACAGTCTGATGACCAGCCAGGCATATGTAATATTGTTGCCTGGGGTAGTGGCTGAATGTGAGGGGTCGCAGCTGCCGCCCACCCATGAAAGGGGTAAGCGGTCATTTTCTGCTGGATCTCTCAGAGCTAACCAGGCTTCAGCCCTTCATACCATTCTACAGGGATCATCTCCAAACACTCACCCCCCAATGTCTTTTGTAAGGGAGTGTCTCCAAATTACCGCACTTGCTACAATAATAAATAACTAACGGGTTCGCCACCATTTCAAGTCACCCCAAATCACCTGTCTGAGGGTGGCCACCTCACTTACCCCACTTGGTAAGATATTAAGTTACCACATCAGGAAAATAACTGGACTACTAGCAATTTTCCAGGCCTGGTAATTTGCAGAGGTAGAATTTCACAAGACCTTTGCATAAAGCTACATAGAAGTCTGCTTGCTGGTGCCTTTAATACCTCAATAATGGTTGTGCAAACTCTGTTTTTTCAACTGAGTACACAAGCTTTTGAAAACAACCACAATTGTGGTCTGCCCAGCCCAGCCCCAACTTCCATTTGCCTCCAAGTCTGTATCCCTTGTGTAGGCTTCGGGCCCCTGATCTGGGCTGTAGGTCCAGGTAAGAGGAATCCTGGGAGAAGGAGACCTCCCAGAACTCCTTTCTTCTATTCCGGTACCTGGTTAGAGCTTGTTAGTCCCACGAGTTGAGCTGAGCCAGGTGGGTTTGGCGAGTTTTGCAGAAATACGAAGACTGGGTTTTGTTCCCAGCCAAAAGTAATCAAATGCACTTTTAAGTGTTTTCACATGGAATCTGTAGAGAGATTATTTATTCATGCCGGTTTGTAAAATCCAAGAACTCAAATATTTATGAAACTGAAATGCTTCTTGGAACACGGTCTGTGTCTGCATACTTTCTCACATCTGCTCTTAAGTCCAAAGTGGCACAAAGGCTGGAAAACATTATGCAATCTGTAGCACTGGCGCTTAGTCTACAGTAGGATGATCGTCAACTTCTAAATTCATCTAAAGCTCTGTTGGCGCAGTTAGGCAGGTACCGCTTGCTGGGGGCCTCCTGTCCTGCCACGTCCTGTAAACTCAAAACTGGGACCTCTCTGGAATCAGTGATTGGCTCTGTGACGTTAACATATATGAGAGAGTGCTGGAGGGGAAATAGTTAAGTGGGTTGCACAGACAGGACCCAGGGGGGTGGAGTCAGTGGGTCTATAAAACTAGTTCTGGGAGGAGTTTGTTGCGAGTTGTGGGTGAGTAGATGGTTGGATTTCGTGGGTTGGCTGGTTGGGAAAGGCAGTTGGTAATAGAGAGACAGTTAGGGCAGTGATTTCTTGAGTGTGGGGAGGTAGAAGAGATAGAGAGAGGAAAATAAGACTAAGAAAGTAAAGAGCAACGACGTTTGGAATGCTGTAAAAGTTTTGTTTGTGTCTGAAATAAAATACACTCTTCTTTATTAATTGAAAAGCTGACTGAGACTAAAGTGAATTTACCAGGGAGGACCTGGTTGGTGGCAGCGGATTAGTGGTGTACGGGTCAATAGTCCGTGAGATGACCGGGGACTCCGTGCGAACGCCACAGGCTCCATTCTTGCTGTACCAACAGGTTTAAGCCAGTCCCAGGAGGAAGTGCATAACCTTCCAGTCAAAGGGGTTGGAAATCTCTGAGCAGAATTTCCCTTTCCAGGAGGCCAGGTGATCAGAAGGAACCAGCCATCTCCTGCTTCCTCCTCCATGGCCAACCTACCATTAGGCAGATTGAGATATCCGCCTTGGGCGGCAGATGCAAAGAGGTGACAGAGCACCTCTTTTCTTCTCATTCCCAGTCTCCTCGAGTGCTCGCGATGCTCTTTTCAGCTACCACTCAAAAGAGGCTTCCAAGGCTGGCAATTTTGTGGTCCTCTTTGGATTGCCACCAGTGAGGGATAAGTCCAGGAAATGGCTCTGTGGCCTGACGGTTCCTTGCTCCTGGGCTATGGCAAAGCCACCATTGGATACAACCCAATAGCCGTGGAACAATTAAAACGAAACACAACTATGAAATTGCAATGGTTTTTAAAAGTTAAGGCAACAAATAAAATTGGCAGTAGTAAAATATCTTCATAATATTAAGGCTGGAAGCCATTGGAATGGCCTGTTGCATGTTTATTGTTAAAACATGGCTGGGCCATGGCATTAAATTTGGTTCTAGGGTTAACCCCTGAGAAGGCGTAGCTCAAACCGAATCCTGGTTTAGTTGACTTTTTGTGATTTCCTTGCAGCATAAATAAACTCAGAATGTCTTTCCCAGTCTTTCCAGAACTCCTTTAGTATTTTGAAAGTATAGCTATTTTCATTTTTTTTTTTAAAAAAACCCTTTACAGTCTAATTCAAAAAAGGAAAAAAAAATATCACCCAGGAAGAACTTCTATAAACATGGGTCTGTTCTCATCACGTTTGTGAATATTTCTCCCGAGTTTTTAACTTTAGGATGTTTTTCTTCTTTTGTCTTTTTTGTCAGAGCAAAGAAGACGTTCTCTTTGTAGTCTTGAATAAAGAGGAAGGGTCTGGCCTGGGATTTAGCGTTGCTGGAGGAGTAGACCTGGAACAGAAATCAATCATCGTAAGTGGTGACTGCATCTTTTCTCATAAGTGGGTTGCAAAGCCAGCTGGAAATCAGATCAAGTGCTCATTTATCAGCCATAAAGCCCTGTTGTGAACGGCTGCTTGCATCATTTCTGAGTACCATCTGCTAATGCGATCAGAGAGGGAAATGGGCCCGGGTGCCAAATAAACCCTGATGCACACAAGGTTGCCAAAGAGGAACGCCAGGGGTAGCCTTAAACCACACATCTGAATGATCAGGGCCCCTGGTATCGGCTCCCACTGATATTTTTTTTATGATTCCAGCAGAATCGTAAAATTGTAAGAGTTGGGGAAGGGACCCCAGCGGTCATCTAGTCCAACCCCCCTGCAATTCAGGAATCTCAACACAGAATCATAGAGCTGGAAGGAACCAAGTGATTCCCTGTTTTGGGGCACCAATGCACCATGAGAAAACGCCTTCTAGTGTGCCGCGAGAAATAATCCATTAAATAGCCCCACAACGATGGGGAGGGTTATTCCTGTTATGGCTTGCTTGTGATCTTCCCAGAGACATCTTGCCTGCCGCCGTTGGAGACACAATGCTAGGCTAGATTTACCTTTAGTCCGAGTCAGCACTGCTGGCAAGTTTTTAAAAACATCATTGCTTGTTTCGGAGATGTCTGCATATACTTGTACTAGGAATTCTATGCAGTAAGCTGGACTGCCAGCCTTGACTAAGTAGATTGTTAGCTACATATTTAGCTATTAATTTGGGAGATTTTAAACAGTGGGGACTGAGAATTAATTGTATATTTGTTTAGCAAGTTTGAGCTCAATGTAGGAGGTGAAAAAGAACATGCCAAGGTTGGCTTTTCTTACTAAAGAGTATTAGATTCAGTTTATTAAATTCACACTTCCTCCCAATAGCTCCAAACGGCACCTCTGCTGAAGCCCTGTCCGTATTTATTTGGGTTCAAGTCATTCTATCAAATCAATCAGTTGCTGTGTTAAACAACTTACAGTTCTTTTACTTGGCTGATGACCTTCACCGCAATGTTATCTTCTTGAAGGTCCACCGGGTTTTCTCAAAGGGGGTGGCATCCCAGGAAGGAATCATCCGCCGAGGGGACCACATTCTTTCCATCAACGGCATCTGTCTTGCGGGTTCTGTGCACGGGGATGTACTCAACGCTCTTCACCAAGCCAGGC
Source organism: Podarcis pityusensis (assembly GCF_964106645.2). Classification (NCBI taxonomy): domain Eukaryota; kingdom Metazoa; phylum Chordata; class Lepidosauria; order Squamata; family Lacertidae; genus Podarcis; species Podarcis pityusensis. The sequence goes on along the minus strand of NC_138036.1, from coordinate 15,758,175 downwards.
TCCACAAATACGCCGTTGTCGTCATCAAGAAGGAGAGAGGCGGAGAAAAGCTGTCTCCTGCCGGGTCTGAAACCTCAACGCCTGGCAGGAAATCCTTAGTAACTGCAACAGCGGGAAGAGCAACAGGTACACTCTTGGTTCAATGCAGAGTTCACCAATGCCAACTGCTGGCCTCTTCGCTTACCTCAGGCATAGGCAAACTCGGCCCTCCAGATGTTTTGAGACTACAATTCCCATCATCTCTGACCACTGGTCCTGTTAGCTAGGGATGATGGGAGTTGTAGTCCCAAAACATCTGGAGGGCTGAGTTTACCTATGCCTGGCTTACCTCTTAGGGATCACCCATACTTCCTTTTATAATAATAATTATAATAATGTTATTATTTGTAACCTATCCAACTGACTGGGTCGCCCCAACCACTCTGGGCAGCTTCCGGCATATACAAAAACATAATGAAGCATTATTATTATTTTTTAAAAGCCTTCTCTATACAGGGCTGCCCTCAGATGTCTGCTAAATGTTCTGTGGTTACTTATCTCCATGGCTTGGGGGGTCAGATAGCTCCATACCCCCCCCCAACATTTCTTTGATGAAAATAGGGACACCTAAGGAAAAGCGGGGACGCGGGTGGCGCTGTGGGTTAAACCACAGAGCCTAGGACTTGCCTATCAGAAGGTCGGCGGTTCGAATCCCTGCAACGGGGTGAGCTCCCGTTGCTCGGTCCCTGCTCCTGCCAACCTAGCAGTTCGAAAGCACGTCAAAGTGCAAGTAGATAAATAGGTACTGCTCCAGCGGGAAGGTAAACGGCGTTTCCGTGTGCTGCTCTGGTTCACCAGAAGCGGCTTAGTCATGCTGGCCACATGACCTGGAAGCTGTACGCTGGCTCCCTCGGCCAATAAAGTAAAATGAGTGCCGCAACCCCAGAGTCAGCCACAACTGGACCTAATGATCAGGGGTCCCTTTACCTTTTGAGGAAAAGCGGGACATTCTGGGATCAAATCAGAAACCAGGATGACTTCTGTAAATCTGGGACTGTTTCTGGAAAATGGGGACACTTGGAGGGTCTGTCATTGGCTGTCTGCCTGACAAGCAAGCAGCTAGTAGTAATAAAAAATACTCCAGGTTTTCGGGGGAGGAAGACCTATGGTGGGCGATAAGGGGCGTCTACACAAGGGCCCTCCAAAACCTGGAGCCAGTTGCACAGTAACTGGATTAATTCACACCAAAGAAGAACCAGTGGGTTTGCGGGTGGGCATTTATGAACTTGGATTGAGCAAGTGAAAAACTTGAGTTTTAATTTGGACTCTTTGGAACCCAAACCGCATTTTAAGATGTTCTCACAGTCGGGTCGATAGGTGCTTAGGAGTTCCAGGCCTCGTCAAACCAACGTGGAGCTGAACTGGTCGGTTTCCACTTTGACCAACTGGAAATCAGATCAGGCCTCTCAGATGCCGGTTTGCAAATAATGTAGTGAATATGAGCATTTTGGAGCCTCGCTCCCAGAGACAAAAGTATTTGGATTTACACACATTCTTGCAATCCAAGATCAAACCATTCCAGCAAAATAGCTGGAGCTCCATGCCAATTGCCAGAAAGAATCCCAACGTTGCGTCCAGCAGTTTCACAATTCCAAGGAATGGAAATAACACAGGGTATGAGAGACTGTGAATGATCTTTTATGCCTCCCAAGGGGCTGGGAAATAAGGAGACTTGCGCTGCTTTGTTAAAGACTACCTCATGCATTCCCTTTTGGCATGACCTCCCTGTCCTGGTGGCAACCCAAAACTTGGACATTAGAACAAAGCAGAGTTAATGTTCTTTACATGTTTCCCTCCACCCCAAAGGTACAAATGGAGAGCTGGGCGAAGCCATTTGTGTCGAACTTCTGAAGACTTCTGCTGGCTTGGGATTCAGCCTGGATGGGGGGAAAGCTTCAATCTCAGGAGACAGACCTTTGCTCATCAAGAGGATTTTTAAAGGTACTTGGAAAACCGCTTTCCAAAGTTTCTGTTTTCTTTTCTGTAGGCATAGTCTTGCCTCTCTTTTTAGAGGGGAGTAACAATACCTTCCGCAATCAGCTGCGTACGGTTGCTCTGAGGCTCTGCTTTTGTTTCCAGACAGACACGTGACACGTGACACAAACTGACACGTGCAGCAATCCCATACAAACTTACTTGGGAGTAAATCTCACTGAAGTCAAATGTAGAGTAGGCATGCATGATTTCTTCGTCAATCAGATAATAATAATAATAATAATAATAATAATAATAATAAAAATTTATTTATACCCCGCCCTTCCCGGTTCAGAAAACCGGGCTCAGGGCGGCTAACAACAAATTTAAAACACTTAATTGTGATACAACAAAAAACAGCATAAAATACAGTATAAAAGCGTGAATAACAATAAATTCAAAGTTCAATTTAGGGGAAAATCCATCCAAAAAACATTAGATGATCACCAGGGCTAGCTGGCTAAATTAGTCCTATTTGGGCCAGTGAGAAGGCCAGGGGAGAATTAGCTGTGGGATCCCAGAGCGGGTAATCTTCATAAAAAGGGGAGGAGGAGGGAAGAAAGGGGAATAAAAGATCAGGCTAAATTCAGATTGAAAGCCAGGCGGAATAGCTCTGTCTTACAGGCCCTCCGGAAGGAGGTTAAATCCTGCAGGGCCCTGGTCTCATGGGACAGAGCATGCCACCAGGTCGGAGCCATCACTGAGAAGGCCCGGGCGGAGGATAATCTGACTAGCTTAGGGCCCATAAATAGGAGGGCCCTAAGCCACAAAACAGTGGAACAGACTCCCTCGGGATGTTGTGGACTCTCTTTCCTTGGAGGTTTGTGAGCAGACGTAGGATGGCCATCTGTCATGGATGCTTTAGTTGAGATTCCTGCATTATAGGGCATTGAATTACTTTGCCCTCAGGGTCCCTTCCAACTCTACAATTCTATGATTCTGTGAAATTAAGTGATATAACATAATCCATGGAAATCAGCAGCTGAGTCAGAGAAAGGCGGTGTAAACAAATGAGGTGTGGAATTACCCGTACTACCTGCAAAAAAAACAGTGGGCAGTTGTACCCTCAACCAGTGCTTTGCAGCAATCCTCACCACCCTAGTAGAAATATAAATGAAAGCAAAGCACCGCCATCTGCTGCAGCTGCCAGTAAACTTTCCTGGGGGTGGGAGACACCAGGGTGGCATGGGGGCCAAGAGAACTGGTCTCTTTAAACCTGTTTCTACATTTTCTTCCTTGGAGAAGCGCGTGATGGCTGGCAGGGAGGAGGAGTGAGGTGGGTGCAAGCCATTTCAGGTTTGACTCACCTCAAAGCAGAGCTGCACCAAACTAAAAGCAGGTTGATATGTTCAAGCAGGGACAGGCTGGAATTTTTGGTCCTCCTTCCCTTTCAGTTGGGACGTGGGTGGCACTGTGGGTTAAAGCACAGAGCCTAGGACTTGCCGATTAGAAGGTTGGCAGTTCGAATCCCCGCGACGGGGTGAGCTCCCATTGCTTGGTCCCTGCTCCTGCCAACCTAGCAGTTCGAAAGCATGTCAAAGTGCAAGTAGATAAATAGGTACCGCTCCGGCGGGAAGGTAAACGGCGTTTCTGTGTGCCGCTCTGGTTCACCAGAAGTGGCTTAGTCATGCTGGCCACATGACCCGGAAACTGTACTTTGTTGGCCAACAAAGCGAGATGAGCGCCGCAACCCCAGAGTCGGCCACGACTGGACCTAATGGTCAGGGGTCCCTTTACCTTTACCTTTTTACCCTTTCAGTTACTCACCCCATCCTGGCTGGGCTTCTTTGCTGTCCTCAGGATATTTTTTGTTCATCTCCAGCTTGAAAGTTGTTTCCCTTTTCCCTGCCTGGCCTTAGGCAAGTCCCTGTCCTCAAGCTTTGGAAACTGAGGATAAAAGAGGCTAGCCTTGAAAGTTTCCTGTGGTTGCGGACTGCAGCACACTTTGCAACTTTAGAAGTGTTTTAGGAATGATGGCCAGAAACTGAAGTCCAATATAGTCTCAGGAACCAGAGTGAACTTCTGCTATTGGGCAAATTGGAATGGAATTTTACTGCAGAGCTGAGTCTTGGAAATCAAAATTGAATTGTGTTTGACTGTGAGGTTCTTCTGCGCTTCGGCTCTTTGGTCCTAACTTTCATTTCTTTCCCCCAACAGGTGGCGCTGCAGAACAAGCAGGAAAACTGGAAGCCGGCGATGAAATCCTGGCCATTGGTGGGAAATCCTTACTTGGACTCATGCATTACGATGCTTGGAACATCATTAAATCTGTCCCAGAGGGACCTGTCCAGTTGCTTATCAGAAAGCATCAGCCTCCAGTATGATGGGCATTGAAACTTGTTAACCTAAACTTACCTTTGTGGCACACCCTTCCAGGTTGTGTGCGATGGAACCATTACAAACGCATTGCAAGTGCTGAGCCTTGTTGATTCAGTGGCGTTGTTCTGTGTCAGACTGCTAAAATCAGCCAAGGAACATCAAGATACGTGAGCCAGGAACGTATCCCAGCGAATGCACCAGTGTTTTATAAATGGCATCATTTCCTCCACCACCACTAACCCCAGTATTATTATTATTGGCTGCATGGACTTCTGTTGATCTGAATCTCCTTCCTGTCTTCCTCAAGACCAGCTCCATCAGTCACCTGTTTGGAGTTGCACCGGAGCAAAGCTGTTGAAATCAGTCTTGGAATCTGTTTTCAACGCAAGCTCCGATCTGCCTGAGATTACATGAAGCGAAAAAGACTGCCACGGAGCACGTGCAGAGTGCAGCTGCCGCATTGCCTGGACAACCCCCAACCAAGCTCACACATCTGGGTGGACTATGGGTGGAAGTCAGGCTGCTTGACTGCGAAACAAACCTATCATTTTATCAATCAATTACTGCACTTTGGATTCACTACATAGATGGTGCAATAAACGGTACTTTGCATAGGTTGCATGGGAAAGCTTGGCAGAGCACAATTTGCAATATGATTTGTATCTGGTTTCTTCTTGCTACGGTTAAAGGATTCAAATGTCCCCTTTGGGTCCACCCAACTATTACTTGGAAAAATGGTTCTCAGTGCTCTAGGGAGACAGCCTGTGGCTCTCTGAGGAAATACCAGGATACGGTCTCAAGGCACATGAAGCTACTGTCATGCTGCAGCTAAGCAGGTCTGGGGACCGCTTGGGTGCATGACCACCTAGCAACAGCATCATCTTGGGTTCCATGTCTAAAGAAAGACATGGCATTCGTGTGTAAGGAAATAAGTGAAACACATAGTTTAGCTTCCAGATTCAGCTGCTGGCGTTTGCCAGTTCCAAGGATTTTGGGTGCCACAGTCTCTGGACAACTGTGCCTGGGACCCTGGGGAGTTGCTGCCAGTCCGAGCAAGCAGTGCTGGGGCTATATGGACCAACAATCTGATTTTGGTATGAGGAAGTTCCATATGTTCATACGGGAGCCGCAAGCCATGAAGGCATTTCAAGCTTAAGTGACAATCTCTGCCTCACTTTCCTTGCTAAGCTGCTGGAGTTTCACTCAGTGCTCAACGAACAACACACAACACGACTTTTATAACTGGTAAACTATTTATTGGGAAAGCGTACAGTACTTTAGCAAGTTTGGGTAATGTTTTAAAAAAGTCAAGATGGTGAATTGTGTGTCTGTCCTGGGTATTTTTACACTTAGCAAGCTAGGGGGTGGTATTCAACTAAGTTTTCCTCAAGAGTAGGCCCGCTGAAATGACTGGGCTTAATTTAGCTATGTTTATGTTAGTGGGCGTACTCTGACTAAAACTTAGTCAAATAGCACCCTAACAGATGAAACCTGCCCTGTTTTTTTTTACAACAGGGATTTTGTAGCTGTACCATGTTGTTTTGATTTCAGCTGACTTGTGGGTCAAGCGTTTGTCTATTATGTTTGAGACAATCTCCCTGTTCTTTTAAGTGGTGTTTCTTTGAGTGTTCCTCCTCAAAATGGCTTGAAGCAAGCATACAATTTTTTTTAAAAAAGATGCATTTATAGAGTTTTCAAAAACAACAACATAAAGACAAACAATGAACAAAAGCAAAGAACAACTGGGTTAAAACCAGAACTGCAAGTGTGGTGTGGTTTTTTTTCCACCATAGAAGTGAGAATTCTTGGGGGGGGGGTGGTTCTGAATACTTATATGAATGCATTCAGCTCTTAGGATTAAGCCACTATAACTCAATTCACACTGGAGAAAGCCACAGAAAGCAATATGTCTAGGGAGAAAATGTTCCAGGCAATTGGTAGTTTTCTAGAAGAACACACCATAAATTGTATTCTTTCAGTATTCAGAGTTTATGATCCTAGTTTTCAAACCTATTGGCATCTAATTAGATAGCTAGAAAGTAGATGGTCTGGTTTTCGGAAGAATTGGAACTCCCGCCATGGTAAATTTCCTCCTTATCAAGGATGGGGAAACTCAGCCCTATATGTGGCCCTCAGAGCCTCTCTCTGTCTGGCCCTTGGGAATTTCCTCACGCCACAACTCATCCCCAGCTACACTCCCCTACTGGCCCTAACTGGAATGTTTTTGCCTGTCTGAAAAAAATTGCATTAACAAGTACTTTCTGGGGTGAAGTCACCGGAAGGATAGGCCCCCAGAGTTTGGATAACCGGAAGGAAACAAAAGATGAGAAAACATTTGCATTATGGGTGTAAATTCACCTGTAAATTCTGAGTGACCGTATTTTCTGCTGCTTCCATTCTTAAGTGTTGGTTTTAAGTGGTTTTCTATACATCTATAAGCACAATTGCTGCATTTGTTGAAACAGATACTGGGAAGGCACTTAAATCTCGTTTCCCCAGTCGAGCAAGTGAGATCCACACGTGGAGGCAGACTTCTACATATATAGGAAATGTGGCTGTATCTGTCACTGCATCACAGTGCTCACCGGGGTTCATTGAACTGGATATGGGCACCCTATTCAGGTCCACCAGTTATTGGGGTTCCCCCTCCACCACCCATGAATTTTTATGACAGATGTATAGTTTGAAATTCCCTAAAAAACAAACACTCCTCAGAGCATCACATGCACTGATGCTGAATATTTAATCCATAGTCAAAGCACATGTCATTCTGACAGATAATTTTGATCAAATATGGGAGATTGAGATAGTCTTTAATGTATGGGTAGGCAAACTAAGGCCTGGGGGCTGGATCCGGCCCAATCGCCTTCTAAACCCAGCTCGCGGGCAGTCCGAGAATCAGTGTGTTTTTACATGAATAGAATGTGTCATTTTATTTAAAATGCATCTCTGGGTTATTTGTGGGGCATAGGAATTTGTTCTTTTTCTTTTAATATTGTCTGGCCCCCCACAAGGTCTGAGGGACAGTGGACTGGCCCCCTGCTGAAAATGTTTGCTGACCCCTGCTTTAATGTATAGATAGCAGGTGCGGTTGAAAAAGGTGTCAACATAATTTCCTTGAGAAATTAGTTTGGGGAAGCCTTTGCCCTGAAAGACGGCATATAAATAATACTGGAGATCAAATTTATTAAATAATGGTTTGCTCTTTAAATTGCTGTGTTAGCGTCAGGGATTGCCTTAAATTGCTGTGTCAATGTCAGGGGATATAGAGTCAAAATTCCAAAAGGAGACAATGCTTCATTCTTTCTTTTAAAAATACAAACATCTTCAGTATTTGTGATGGGAGAGAGAGAGTCTATCTCAGGCCATTCCAGCCTTACTCTGTGTGGTTTTATTTTATGTATTTATCTGAATACATACGTTTGCCAGAATGGCATCAGGCAGGCGATGCATTCGAGTCTTGCATGTTTTCTCCGTTACAACTCTTGAGGCGGAAAATAGACTTTGAGTAGAGCTTAATTTCATTCCCCTTGAAGCAAAATGAAACCAAGCCAGCCTCAGGGAGAGCTCTGTGCAAGTTGTAAATCTTACACACTGCTTGGTGAACATTGTTAGCATCCCTATATATATAGAAAGCATACCAGGGATCTGGTCCCTTATTATGGTCTGGCGTACATATGTGATGACTAGCAAAGAGGCAGCAAGTTGCATTAGCAAGGATGTTGTAGAAATATTGCAGATCTTCTTATTGCCTCTCTTCAGTCTCCTATGCCCTTCTGTCATCTTCCTGTCACTCCCAGGCCCCATTGAGTAACCCCAATCTCTTGACACCACTTTCTGCTCCAATCAGGTGCCTGCCTTCAATTTCCTTGACAATGTCTGCATGTGAAGCAGAGGAGATGCCAAAGAGATGGAACCTAGGAGATCTGGAGATACAGATTTTACACTATTGATATTTTCCAAACGGCTAAACCATTGCAATGGGCTTCTTCTCAGAATTGTCACTTGCCCCCACCTCAATCCTTAAGGTTTATTCAAACACCACCTCCATAATCGATATGCATTTAAATTAGGAAGGTGTTACATATGAGGTTTCACCAACAGGAATTTGATGTTCATCCAGAAATTGAGGCATAATATCTTGTAATTTTGGAAACGTTTCTTTGGGAGTATGAGTGATTTCAAGAGCATTATTCAGAAAATAGTCAAATAGTTTACATACCATCTTGCATTTCCTGTCTGTTATATAAAAGCCTACACTAAACAAGAGGATTACGTAATAAAATGCTGACTGCGATTTAAAAGTTATGATTAATTAAATTTCTATGCTGATCCATTAACTTGTTCTAGATATAAATGACTTGTTACTGTTGAGCTTTTAACTCGATGTCATAATAATACTTTTTGATGGATCGTAAAAATCTCTGGATGCCCCCCCAATTCAAGCAAGCTGAAATGAGTATTTCATTATTTCTCAGAAGCTGTGTGGAATACACATTCTTCATGTCATAAGAAACCTGCCTTCTGATGAACCAGTTTCGCAAGGAAAGAATTAATCAGATGCTACAAATCTTCATCTTTTAGAAAGATAACAAAATTGATTTGTGCAGTACATGAAAATAAAGGTGAAAGATGTAAGAAACCAAAATCACAGGCCTGGTCACACAAAGCAACAAATGAGATAGCAAACCTGTTTCTGGATTCTACCGCTTTAGACTGCAGCTGGGAAGGTCGTATGACTGATCGCTCTTCCATACAAAAATATTCCCTGCAGATAGAAATGTAGATGTCAAGCAAGAAGTGTGCTAGCCTAGTCATCTCCCTGACACCTTATTTTTCTACTTACAGAGGCTTTTGAGGCATTTGGCAGTGTGATTCCCCACCACCCATGATCTGAAATAGTCCCATCTAGACACAGGTTTATCACCTCATCTGTTTTCTGGGGGGGAAAGAGACCACAATTTTTATCTACATTTGTGTGGGGTGTTTGTGTGTGTGTTTTTTTTAAGTGTAACACACGATTGTATGATATTGTATATTGGCACCATTATTTATATAAATATATCATTCATGTTGCGAACATTTTTAAAATGCCTTGTTGTAATAAGAGAAGTGCAATAATAGGAAATAGAGTACATTTTCCAAAACTTGCTTTGCCCCCTTTATGTAAATCGGCATCTCAGCAAATCCTTCTCTTCCCCCTCACCCCATTTTTTTAGTGGTTTTTTGAAAATAAACATGACGCTTACTATTTCTGTAGGTATTTGTTCTTTATATGTGTTGAGATATGATTTAAAATGTGCTGTAAGTTTGTAATATGTTGTTTGCCTTATAGGCTGGAGAGATTGCGGGGTCACACCAAAGTACCTCACAGTACTCTGTGCGCCCAATCTTATTCTGATAAGTGGCAAGGAAATTTATTGTCTGAATTATCCTGTAGACATATGCTCATTCGTGTATCATTTCGACCGCTTATGGCAGAGGATATGCTCCTTTCGTGCTTTTACATCAGCTATTCCCAGCCCTGTTCAGATATCTTCAGCTACAGGCCCCACCAACTCTAGTCAGCGTGGCCAATGGTCAGGAATGATGGGAGATGTAGTCCAAAACATCAGGAGAGCCAGATTGAGAAATACTTCTTGGCATCGCCATATTTCCTTCACCAGCCAAGCCTGCAATCCAATTGTCTGAATTGCCTTTCGCAGTAGGGACCAAACCATATGGCATCACCTGGCCTTGGCTGGTGTGGGGACTTCTGGTGTAGGGCAGTGCTGAGTTCCCCCCCAAATGAGTCCACCACCATTTGGTCAATTTTGCCCCTTTCCCTTCCCTTGCCGTCTTCCTCTGAAGCCAAACTATACAGGTACCAAAAGAGAGAGGACAAGACAAGCAGAGACACCTTCTCCTTGCTTACTGTCACTGTTTTCTCACTGAGGTGAGGTAAACAGACAATGAATACATTCATTCATCAAAATAAACCATGGTTTAGTGTGACGTGCCTGAACCGCTACAGGCCTTGGGCTCGCATACTCCCCAACTTAGCCCCCTACACAGCCAAGACACCGAGATGGGAAGCTTCCACTTGTGGTTAACCACAATTCAGTTTGTCTGAGCTCCAGACTAACTATGGTTAGGTTCAACCCATGTTTCGTGGGAGGGGCCGTTATTGGTTTGTTTTTGTCTTATTTTGTATTCTCGTGTTGTGAAATAGAATGTTCACTCCCATGGCCATAAAGATGTTCCATGCAGTACCTGCATAAATTCCATTCATTTAGAAAGTGAGCACTGAAGGAGCAAAGGCTAGGTTCTCACTCTTAATGTCTTGCTGTTTTTCTTTCTGGTGGAGAATATGAAACACAGAATAATAATCCAGAACGATCAAAATACTCAAACACATAGAATGAGAAAATCTAGACCATTTAACATCCATTCAACACCCACCTAACCCACACATAATAGGAAATAAGAAAGATATTGGAGTAGTTATTACAATATGATGTTCATGCATTACTCCATCTGAACAACCTATATTAACATATTTATTCCCAAGGATTCTGGTAACCACAAAGGACTTGGGATAATGTGGATCAATTGCATGCTCATAGCTTGGGCTCATTTCTACTCAAAGGGGGGGTCTCTGTCTAAACTTACGAGCTTCAAAGATTTTGTACTATTTTTACAGGAAGAATGCAATCATCTGCAAATGGCTTAGAAGAGTACATCCAGCTGTGCAAATCTGGAGTGCAGATGTTGCTGTTTTTGGATTTGATACCGTTCAAAGGCATAGATATATTGGTGGAAGATGCTGC